>NC_087229.1:595000-1795000 GCF_034640455.1 Diachasmimorpha longicaudata | reverse complement strand
TACGCCAATGTGTGCTCAAGTTATATGCCATCATATCGAACACAAATATCATCTTCTATGATTGAGTTTTTCGTGAGCTGTGGTCGCCAAGAAAACGATGTTGCATCAGTTTCCTGGGTTATTCGACGTGCTGAAACCGAATATGATGCCAGATTTTGTCTAGGTGCAGCCAAAAAAAAGTGATTCCCACGATGTCGTAAAAACGCATATGTATACTCGACTTTTTCTCGAAGACAAATTGTTCACACGCAAACTTCGCGCATTGCACTCGTGTAGTTCGACGAGACGAAGCTATTGCACGCGGTTTCATCGGCCTACGACAATGTGTGCTCGAGTTATATGCCATCATATCGAACACAAGTATCAACTTCTATGATTGAGTTTTTCGTGAGCTGTGTTCGCGAAGAAAACGATGTTGCATCAGTTTCCTTGGTTATTCGACGTGCTGAAACCGAATATGATGCCAGATTTTGTCTAGGTGCAGCCAAAAAAAAGTGATTCCCACGATGTCGTAAAAACGCATATGTATAATCGACTTTTTCTCGAAGACAAATTGTTCACACGCACACTTCGCGCATTGCACTCGTGTAGTTCGACGAGACGAAGCTATTGCACGCGGTTTCATCGGCCTACGACAATGTGTGCTCGAGTTATATGCCATCATATCGAACACAAGTATCAACTTCTATGATTGAGTTTTTCGTGAGCTGTGTTCGCGAAGAAAACGATGTTGCATCAGTTTCCTTGGTTATTCGACGTGCTGAAACCGAATATGATGCCAGATTTTGTCTAGGTGCAGCCAAAAAAAAGTGATTCCCACGATGTCGTAAAAACGCATATGTATAATCGAATTTTTCTCGAAGACAAATCGTTCACACGCAAACTTCGCGCATTGCACTCGTGTAGTTCGACGAGACGAAGCTATTGCACGCGGTTTCATCGGCCTACGACAATGTGTGCTCGAGTTATATGCCATCATATCGAACACAAATATCAACTTCTATGATTGAGTTTTTCGTGAGCTGTGTTCGCGAAGAAAACGATGTTGCATCAGTTTCCTTGGTTATTCGACGTGCTGAAACCGAATATGATGCCAGATTTTGTCTAGGTGCAGCCAAAAAAAAGTGATTCCCACGATGTCGTAAAAACGCATATTTATAATCGACTTTTTCTCGAAGACAAATTGTTCACACGCAAACTTCGCGCATTGCACTCGTGTAGTTCGACGAGACGAAGCTATTGCACGCGGTTTCATCGGCCTACGACAATGTGTGCTCGAGTTATATGCCATCATATCGAACACAAGTATCAACTTCTATGATTGAGTTTTTCGTGAGCTGTGTTCGCGAAGAAAACGATGTTGCATCAGTTTCCTTGGTTATTCGACGTGCTGAAACCGAATATGATGCCAGATTTTGTCTAGATGCAGCCAAAAAAAAGTGATTCCCACGATGTCGTAAAAACGCATATGTATAATCGACTTTTTCTCGAAGACAAATTGTTCACACGCAAACTTCGCGCATTGCACTCGTGTAGTTCGACGAGACGAAGCTATTGCACGCGGTTTCATCGGCCTACGACAATGTGTGCTCGAGTTATATGCCATCATATCGAACACAAGTATCAACTTCTATGATTGAGTTTTTCGTGAGCTGTGTTCGCGAAGAAAACGATGTTGCATCAGTTTCCTTCGTTATTCGACGTGCTGAAACCGAATATGATGCCAGATTTTGTCTAGGTGCAGCCAAAAAAAAGTGATTCCCACGATGTCGTAAAAACGCATATGTATAATCGACTTTTTCTCGAAGACAAATTGTTCACACGCAAACTTCGCGCATTGCACTCGTGTAGTTCGACGAGACGAAGCTATTGCACGCGGTTTCATCGGCCTACGACAATGTGTGCTCGAGTTATATGCCATCATATCGAACACAAGTATCAACTTCTATGATTGAGTTTTTCGTGAGCTGTGTTCGCGAAGAAAACGATGTTGCATCAGTTTCCTTGGTTATTCGACGTGCTGAAACCGAATATGATGCCAGATTTTGTCTAGGTGCAGCCAAAAAAAAGTGATTCCCACGATGTCGTAAAAACGCATATGTATAATCGACTTTTTCTCGAAGACAAATTGTTCACACGCAAACTTCGCGCATTGCACTCGTGTAGTTCGACGAGACGAAGCTATTGCACGCGGTTTCATCGGCCTACGACAATGTGTGCTCGAGTTATATGCCATCATATCGAACACAAGTATCAACTTCTATGATTGAGTTTTTCGTGAGCTGTGTTCGCGAAGAAAACGATGTTGCATCAGTTTCCTTGGTTATTCGACGTGCTGAAACCGAATATGATGCCAGATTTTGTCTAGGTGCAGCCAAAAAAAAGTGATTCCCACAATGTCGTAAAAACGCATATGTATAATCGACTTTTTCTCGAAGACAAATCGTTCACACGCAAACTTCGCGCATTGCACTCGTGTAGTTCGACGAGACGAAGCTATTGCACGCGGTTTCATCGGCCTACGACAATGTGTGCTCGAGTTATATGCCATCATATCGAACACAAATATCAACTTCTATGATTGAGTTTTTCGTGAGCTGTGTTCGCGAAGAAAACGATGTTGCATCAGTTTCCTTGGTTATTCGACGTGCTGAAACCGAATATGATGCCAGATTTTGTCTAGGTGCAGCCAAAAAAAAGTGATTCCCACGATGTCGTAAAAACGCATATGTATAATCGACTTTTTCTCGAAGACAAATTGTTCACACGCAAACTTCGCGCATTGCACTCGTGTAGTTCGACGAGACGAAGCTATTGCACGCGGTTTCATCGGCCTACGACAATGTGTGCTCGAGTTATATGCCATCATATCGAACACAAATATCAACTTCTATGATTGAGTTTTTCGTGAGCTGTGTTCGCGAAGAAAACGATGTTGCATCAGTTTCCTTGGTTATTCGACGTGCTGAAACCGAATATGATGCCAGATTTTGTCTAGGTGCAGCCAAAAAAAAGTGATTCCCACGATGTCGTAAAAACGCATATGTATAATCGACTTTTTCTCGAAGACAAATCGTTCACACGCAAACTTCGCGCATTGCACTCGTGTAGTTCAACGAGACGAAGCTATTGCACGCGTTTTCATCGGCCTACGACAATGTGTGCTCAAGTTATATGCCACCATATCGAACACAAATATCAACTTCTATGATTGAGTTTTTCGTGAGCTGTGCTAGCGAAGAAAACGATGTTGCATCAGTTTCCTTGGTTATTCGACGTGCTGAAACCGAATATGATGCCAGATTTTGTCTAGGTGCAGCCAAAAAAAAGTGATTCCCACGATGTCGTAAAAACGCATATGTATAATCGACTTTTTCTCGAAGACAAATTGTTCACACGCAAACTTCGCGCATTGCACTCGTGTAGTTCGACGAGACGAAGCTATTGCACGCGGTTTCATCGGCCTACGATAATGTGTGCTCGAGTTATATGCCATCATATCGAACACAAGTATCAACTTCTATGATTGAGTTTTTCGTGAGCTGTGTTCGCGAAGAAAACGATGTTGCATCAGTTTCCTTGGTTATTCGACGTGCTGAAACCGAATATGATGCCAGATTTTGTCTAGGTGCAGCCAAAAAAAAGTGATTCCCACGATGTCGTAAAAACGCATATGTATAATCGACTTTTTCTCGAAGACAAATTGTTCACACGCAAACTTCGCGCATTGCACTCGTGTAGTTCGACGAGACGAAGCTATTGCACGCGGTTTCATCGGCCTACGACAATGTGTGCTCGAGTTATATGCCATCATATCGAACACAAGTATCAACTTCTATGATTGAGTGTTTCGTGAGCTGTGTTCGCGAAGAAAACGATGTTGCATCAGTTTCCTTGGTTATTCGACGTGCTGAAACCGAATATGATGCCAGATTTTCTCTAGGTGCAGCCAAAAAAAGTGATTCCCACGATGTCGTAAAAACTCATTTGTATAATCGAATTTTTCTCGAAGAGAAATTGTTCACACGCAAACTTCGCACATTGCACTCGTGTAGTTCGACGATACGAAGCTATTGCACGCGGTTTCATCGGCCTACGCCAATGTGTGCTCAAGTTATATGCCATCATATCGAACACAAATATCATCTTCTATGATTGAGTTTTTCGTGAGCTGTGGTCGCCAAGAAAACGATGTTGCATCAGTTTCCTGGGTTATTCGACGTGCTGAAACCGAATATGATGCCAGATTTTGTCTAGGTGCAGCCAAAAAAAAGTGATTCCCACGATGTCGTAAAAACGCATATGTATACTCGACTTTTTCTCGAAGACAAATTGTTCACACGCAAACTTCGCGCATTGCACTCGTGTAGTTCGACGAGACGAAGCTATTGCACGCGGTTTCATCGGCCTACGACAATGTGTGCTCAAGTTATATGCCATCATATCGAACACAAATATCATCTTCTATGATTGAGTTTTTCGTGAGCTGTGTTCGCGAAGAAAACGATGTTGCATCAGTTTCCTTGGTTATTCGACGTGCTGAAACCGAATATGATGCCAGATTTTGTCTAGGTGCAGCCAAAAAAAAGTGATTCCCACGATGTCGTAAAAACGCATATGTATAATCGACTTTTTCTCGAAGACAAATTGTTCACACGCAAACTTCGCGCATTGCACTCGTGTAGTTCGACGAGACGAAGCTATTGCACGCGGTTTCATCGGCCTACGACAATGTGTGCTCGAGTTATATGCCATCATATCGAACACAAGTATCAACTTCTATGATTGAGTTTTTCGTGAGCTGTGTTCGCGAAGAAAACGATGTTGCATCAGTTTCCTTGGTTATTCGACGTGCTGAAACCGAATATGATGCCAGATTTTGTCTAGGTGCAGCCAAAAAAAAGTGATTCCCACGATGTCGTAAAAATGCATATGTATAATCGACTTTTTCTCGAAGACAAATTGTTCACACGCAAACGTCGCGCATTGCACTCGTGTAGTTCGACGAGACGAAGCTATTGCACGCGGGTTCATCGGCCTACGACAATGTGTGCTCGAGTTATATGCCATCATATCGAACACAAGTATCAACTTCTATGATTGAGTTTTTCGTGAGCTGTGTTCGCGAAGAAAACGATGTTGCATCAGTTTCCTTGGTTATTCGACGTGCTGAAACCGAATATGATGCCAGATTTTGTCTAGGTGCAGCCAAAAAAAAGTGATTCCCACGATGTCGTAAAAACGCATATGTATAATCGACTTTTTCTCGAAGACAAATTGTTCACACGCAAACTTCGCGCATTGCACTCGTGTAGTTCGACGAGACGAAGCTATTGCACGCGGTTTCATCGGCCTACGACAATGTGTGCTCGAGTTATATGCCATCATATCGAACACAAGTATCAACTTCTATGATTGAGTTTTTCGTGAGCTGTGTTCGCGAAGAAAACGATGTTGCATCAGTTTCCTTGGTTATTCGACGTGCTGAAACCGAATATGATGCCAGATTTTGTCTAGGTGCAGCCAAAAAAAAGTGAGTCCCACGATGTCGTAAAAACGCATATGTATAATCGACTTTTTCTCGAAGACAAATTGTTCACACGCAAACTTCGCGCATTGCACTCGTGTAGTTCGACGAGACGAAGCTATTGCACGCGGTTTCATCGGCCTACGACAATGTGTGCTCGAGTTATATGCCATCATATCGAACACAAATATCAACTTCTATGATTGAGTTTTTCGTGAGCTGTGTTCGCGAAGAAAACGATGTTGCATCAGTTTCCTTGGTTATTCGACGTGCTGAAACGGAATATGATGCCAGATTTTGTCTAGGTGCAGCCGAGAAAAAGTGATTCCCACGATGTCGTAAAAACGCATATGTATAATCGACTTTTTCTCGAAGACAAATTGTTCACACGCAAACTTCGCGCATTGCACTCGTTTAGTTCGACGAGACGAAGCTATTGCACGCGGTATCCTCGGCCTACGACAATGCGTGCTCAAGTTATATGCCATCATATCGAAAACAAATATCAACTTCTATCATTGAATTTTTCGTGAGCTGTGGTCGCGAAGAAAACGATGTTGCATCAGTTTCCTTGGTTATTCGACGTGCTGAAACCGAATATGATGCCAGATTTTGTCTAGGTGCAGCCAAAAAAAAGTGATTCCCACGATGTCGTAAAAACTCATTTGTATAATCGACTTTTTCTCGAAGAGAAATTGTTCACACGCAAACTTCGCACATTGCACTCGTGTAGTTCGACGATACGAAGCTATTGCACGCGGTTTCATCGGCCTACGCCAATGTGTGCTCAAGTTATATGCCATCATATCGAACACAAATATCATCTTCTATGATTGAGTTTTTCGTGAGCTGTGGTCGCCAAGAAAACGATATTGCATCAGTTTCCTGGGTTATTCGACGTGCTGAAACCGAATATGATGCCAGATTTTGTCTAGGTGCAGCCAAAAAAAAGTGATTCCCACGATGTCGTAAAAACGCATATGTATACTCGACTTTTTCTCGAAGACAAATTGTTCACACGCAAACTTCGCGCATTGCACTCGTGTAGTTCGACGAGACGAAGCTATTGCACGCGGTTTCATCGGCCTACGACAATGTGTGCTCAAGTTATATGCCATCATATCGAACACAAATATCATCTTCTATGATTGAGTTTTTCGTGAGCTGTGTTCGCGAAGAAAACGATGTTGCATCAGTTTCCTTGGTTATTCGACGTGCTGAAACCGAATATGATGCCAGATTTTGTCTAGGTGCAGCCAAAAAAAAGTGATTCCCACGATGTCGTAAAAACGCATATGTATAATCGACTTTTTCTCGAAGACAAATTGTTCACACGCAAACTTCGCGCATTGCACTCGTGTAGTTCGACGAGACGAAGCTGTTGCACGCGGTTTCATCGGCCTACGACAATGTGTGCTCGAGTTATATGCCATCATATCGAACACAAGTATCAACTTCTATGATTGAGTTTTTCGTGAGCTGTGTTCGCGAAGAAAACGATGTTGCATCAGTTTCCTTGGTTATTCGACGTGCTGAAACCGAATATGATGCCAGATTTTGTCTAGGTGCAGCCAAAAAAAAGTGATTCCCACGATGTCGTAAAAACGCATATGTATAATCGACTTTTTCTCGAAGACAAATTGTTCACACGCAAACTTCGCGCATTGCACTCGTGTAGTTCGACGAGACGAAGCTATTGCACGCGGTTTCATCGGCCTACGACAATGTGTGCTCGAGTTATATGCCATCATATCGAACACAAGTATCAACTTCTATGATTGAGTGTTTCGTGAGCTGTGTTCGCGAAGAAAACGATGTTGCATCAGTTTCCTTGGTTATTCGACGTGCTGAAACCGAATATGATGCCAAATTTTGTCTAGGTGCAGCCAAAAAAAGTGATTCCCACGATGTCGTAAAAACTCATTTGTATAATCGACTTTTTCTCGAAGAGAAATTGTTCACACGCAAACTTCGCACATTGCACTCGTGTAGTTCGACGATACGAAGCTATTGCACGCGGTTTCATCGGCCTACGCCAATGTGTGCTCAAGTTATATGCCATCATATCGAACACAAATATCATCTTCAATGATTGAGTTTTTCGTGAGCTGTGGTCGCCAAGAAAACGATGTTGCATCAGTTTCCTGGGTTATTCGACGTGCTGAAACCGAATATGATGCCAGATTTTGTCTAGGTGCAGCCAAAAAAAAGTGATTCCCACGATGTCGTAAAAACGCATATGTATACTCGACTTTTTCTCGAAGACAAATTGTTCACACGCAAACTTCGCGCATTGCACTCGTGTAGTTCGACGAGACGAAGCTATTGCACGCGGTTTCATCGGCCTACGACAATGTGTGCTCGAGTTATATGCCATCATATCGAACACAAGTATCAACTTCTATGATTGAGTTTTTCGTGAGCTGTGTTCGCGAAGAAAACGATGTTGCATCAGTTTCCTTGGTTATTCGACGTGCTGAAACCGAATATGATGCCAGATTTTGTCTAGGTGCAGCCAAAAAAAAGTGATTCCCACGATGTCGTAAAAACGCATATGTATAATCGACTTTTTCTCGAAGACAAATTGTTCACACGCACACTTCGCGCATTGCACTCGTGTAGTTCGACGAGACGAAGCTATTGCACGCGGTTTCATCGGCCTACGACAATGTGTGCTCGAGTTATATGCCATCATATCGAACACAAGTATCAACTTCTATGATTGAGTTTTTCGTGAGCTGTGTTCGCGAAGAAAACGATGTTGCATCAGTTTCCTTGGTTATTCGACGTGCTGAAACCGAATATGATGCCAGATTTTGTCTAGGTGCAGCCAAAAAAAAGTGATTCCCACGATGTCGTAAAAACGCATATGTATAATCGACTTTTTCTCGAAGACAAATCGTTCACACGCAAACTTCGCGCATTGCACTCGTGTAGTTCGACGAGACGAAGCTATTGCACGCGGTTTCATCGGCCTACGACAATGTGTGCTCGAGTTATATGCCATCATATCGAACACAAATATCAACTTCTATGATTGAGTTTTTCGTGAGCTGTGTTCGCGAAGAAAACGATGTTGCATCAGTTTCCTTGGTTATTCGACGTGCTGAAACCGAATATGATGCCAGATTTTGTCTAGGTGCAGCCAAAAAAAAGTGATTCCCACGATGTCGTAAAAACGCATATTTATAATCGACTTTTTCTCGAAGACAAATTGTTCACACGCAAACTTCGCGCATTGCACTCGTGTAGTTCGACGAGACGAAGCTATTGCACGCGGTTTCATCGGCCTACGACAATGTGTGCTCGAGTTATATGCCATCATATCGAACACAAGTATCAACTTCTATGATTGAGTTTTTCGTGAGCTGTGTTCGCGAAGAAAACGATGTTGCATCAGTTTCCTTGGTTATTCGACGTGCTGAAACCGAATATGATGCCAGATTTTGTCTAGATGCAGCCAAAAAAAAGTGATTCCCACGATGTCGTAAAAACGCATATGTATAATCGACTTTTTCTCGAAGACAAATTGTTCACACGCAAACTTCGCGCATTGCACTCGTGTAGTTCGACGAGACGAAGCTATTGCACGCGGTTTCATCGGCCTACGACAATGTGTGCTCGAGTTATATGCCATCATATCGAACACAAGTATCAACTTCTATGATTGAGTTTTTCGTGAGCTGTGTTCGCGAAGAAAACGATGTTGCATCAGTTTCCTTCGTTATTCGACGTGCTGAAACCGAATATGATGCCAGATTTTGTCTAGGTGCAGCCAAAAAAAAGTGATTCCCACGATGTCGTAAAAACGCATATGTATAATCGACTTTTTCTCGAAGACAAATTGTTCACACGCAAACTTCGCGCATTGCACTCGTGTAGTTCGACGAGACGAAGCTATTGCACGCGGTTTCATCGGCCTACGACAATGTGTGCTCGAGTTATATGCCATCATATCGAACACAAGTATCAACTTCTATGATTGAGTTTTTCGTGAGCTGTGTTCGCGAAGAAAACGATGTTGCATCAGTTTCCTTGGTTATTCGACGTGCTGAAACCGAATATGATGCCAGATTTTGTCTAGGTGCAGCCAAAAAAAAGTGATTCCCACGATGTCGTAAAAACGCATATGTATAATCGACTTTTTCTCGAAGACAAATTGTTCACACGCAAACTTCGCGCATTGCACTCGTGTAGTTCGACGAGACGAAGCTATTGCACGCGGTTTCATCGGCCTACGACAATGTGTGCTCGAGTTATATGCCATCATATCGAACACAAGTATCAACTTCTATGATTGAGTTTTTCGTGAGCTGTGTTCGCGAAGAAAACGATGTTGCATCAGTTTCCTTGGTTATTCGACGTGCTGAAACCGAATATGATGCCAGATTTTGTCTAGGTGCAGCCAAAAAAAAGTGATTCCCACAATGTCGTAAAAACGCATATGTATAATCGACTTTTTCTCGAAGACAAATCGTTCACACGCAAACTTCGCGCATTGCACTCGTGTAGTTCGACGAGACGAAGCTATTGCACGCGGTTTCATCGGCCTACGACAATGTGTGCTCGAGTTATATGCCATCATATCGAACACAAATATCAACTTCTATGATTGAGTTTTTCGTGAGCTGTGCTAGCGAAGAAAACGATGTTGCATCAGTTTCCTTGGTTATTCGACGTGCTGAAACCGAATATGATGCCAGATTTTGTCTAGGTGCAGCCAAAAAAAAGTGATTCCCACGATGTCGTAAAAACGCATATGTATAATCGACTTTTTCTCGAAGACAAATTGTTCACACGCAAACTTCGCGCATTGCACTCGTGTAGTTCGACGAGACGAAGCTATTGCACGCGGTTTCATCGGCCTACGACAATGTGTGCTCGAGTTATATGCCATCATATCGAACACAAATATCAACTTCTATGATTGAGTTTTTCGTGAGCTGTGTTCGCGAAGAAAACGATGTTGCATCAGTTTCCTCGGTTATCCGACGTGCTGAAACCGAATATGATGCCAGATTTTGTCTAGGTGCAGCCGAAAAAAAGTGATTCCCACGATGTCGTAAAAACGCATATGTATAATCGACTTTTTCTCGAACACAAATTCTTCACACGCAAACTTCGCGCATTGCACTCGTGTAGTTCGACGAGACGAAGCTATTGCACGCGGTTTCATCGGCCTACGACAATGTGTGCTCGAGTTATATGCCATCATATCGAACACAAATATCAACTTCTATGATTGAGTTTTTCGTGAGCTGTGTTCGCGAAGAAAACGATGTTGCATCAGTTTCCTTGGTTATTCGACGTGCTGAAACCGAATATGATGCCAGATTTTGTCTAGGTGCAGCCAAAAAAAAGTGATTCCCACGATGTCGTAAAAACTCATTTGTATAATCGACTTTTTCTCGAAGAGAAATTGTTCACACGCAAACTTCGCACATTGCACTCGTGTAGTTCGACGATACGAAGCTATTGCACGCGGTTTCATCGGCCTACGCCAATGTGTGCTCAAGTTATATGCCATCATATCGAACACAAATATCATCTTCTATGATTGAGTTTTTCGTGAGCTGTGGTCGCCAAGAAAACGATATTGCATCAGTTTCCTGGGTTATTCGACGTGCTGAAACCGAATATGATGCCAGATTTTGTCTAGGTGCAGCCAAAAAAAAGTGATTCCCACGATGTCGTAAAAACGCATATGTATACTCGACTTTTTCTCGAAGACAAATTGTTCACACGCAAACTTCGCGCATTGCACTCGTGTAGTTCGACGAGACGAAGCTATTGCACGCGGTTTCATCGGCCTACGACAATGTGTGCTCAAGTTATATGCCATCATATCGAACACAAATATCATCTTCTATGATTGAGTTTTTCGTGAGCTGTGTTCGCGAAGAAAACGATGTTGCATCAGTTTCCTTGGTTATTCGACGTGCTGAAACCGAATATGATGCCAGATTTTGTCTAGGTGCAGCCAAAAAAAAGTGATTCCCACGATGTCGTAAAAACGCATATGTATAATCGACTTTTTCTCGAAGACAAAATGTTCACACGCAAACTTCGCGCATTGCACTCGTGTAGTTCGACGAGACGAAGCTATTGCACGCGGTTTCATCGGCCTACGACAATGTGTGCTCGAGTTATATGCCATCATATCGAACACAAGTATCAACTTCTATGATTGAGTTTTTCGTGAGCTGTGTTCGCGAAGAAAACGATGTTGCATCAGTTTCCTTGGTTATTCGACGTGCTGAAACCGAATATGATGCCAGATTTTGTCTAGGTGCAGCCAAAAAAAAGTGATTCCCACGATGTCGTAAAAACGCATATGTATAATCGACTTTTTCTCGAAGACAAATTGTTCACACGCAAACTTCGCGCATTGCACTCGTGTAGTTCGACGAGACGAAGCTATTGCACGCGGTTTCATCGGCCTACGACAATGTGTGCTCGAGTTATATGCCATCATATCGAACACAAGTATCAACTTCTATGATTGAGTTTTTCGTGAACTGTGTTCGCGAAGAAAACGATGTTGCATCAGTTTCCTTGGTTATTCGACGTGCTGAAACCGAATATGATGCCAGATTTTGTCTAGGTGCAGCCAAAAAAAAGTGATTCCCACGATGTCGTAAAAACGCATATGTATAATCGACTTTTTCTCGAAGACAAATTGTTCACACGCAAACTTCGCGCATTGCACTCGTGTAGTTCGACGAGACGAAGCTATTGCACGCGGTTTCATCGGCCTACGACAATGTGTGCTCGAGTTATATGCCATCATATCGAACACAAGTATCAAGTTCTATGATTGAGTGTTTCGTGAGCTGTGTTCGCGAAGAAAACGATGTTGCATCAGTTTCCTTGGTTATTCGACGTGCTGAAACCGAATATGATGCCAGATTTTCTCTAGGTGCAGCCAAAAAAAGTGATTCCCACGATGTCGTAAAAACTCATTGGTATAATCGAATTTTTCTCGAAGAGAAATTGTTCACACGCAAACTTCGCACATTGCACTCGTGTAGTTCGACGATACGAAGCTATTGCACGCGGTTTCATCGGCCTACGCCAATGTGTGCTCAAGTTATATGCCATCATATCGAACACAAATATCATCTTCTATGATTGAGTTTTTCGTGAGCTGTGGTCGCCAAGAAAACGATGTTGCATCAGTTTCCTGGGTTATTCGACGTGCTGAAACCGAATATGATGCCAGATTTTGTCTAGGTGCAGCCAAAAAAAAGTGATTCCCACGATGTCGTAAAAACGCATATGTATACTCGACTTTTTCTCGAAGACAAATTGTTCACACGCAAACTTCGCGCATTGCACTCGTGTAGTTCGACGAGACGAAGCTATTGCACGCGGTTTCATCGGCCTACGACAATGTGTGCTCAAGTTATATGCCATCATATCGAACACAAATATCATCTTCTATGATTGAGTTTTTCGTGAGCTGTGTTCGCGAAGAAAACGATGTTGCATCAGTTTCCTTGGTTATTCGACGTGCTGAAACCGAATATGATGCCAGATTTTGTCTAGGTGCAGCCAAAAAAAAGTGATTCCCACGATGTCGTAAAAACGCATATGTATAATCGACTTTTTCTCGAAGACAAATTGTTCACACGCAAACTTCGCGCATTGCACTCGTGTAGTTCGACGAGACGAAGCTATTGCACGCGGTTTCATCGGCCTACGACAATGTGTGCTCGAGTTATATGCCATCATATCGAACACAAGTATCAACTTCTATGATTGAGTTTTTCGTGAGCTGTGTTCGCGAAGAAAACGATGTTGCATCAGTTTCCTTGGTTATTCGACGTGCTGAAACCGAATATGATGCCAGATTTTGTCTAGGTGCAGCCAAAAAAAAGTGATTCCCACGATGTCGTAAAAATGCATATGTATAATCGACTTTTTCTCGAAGACAAATTGTTCACACGCAAACGTCGCGCATTGCACTCGTGTAGTTCGACGAGACGAAGCTATTGCACGCGGGTTCATCGGCCTACGACAATGTGTGCTCGAGTTATATGCCATCATATCGAACACAAGTATCAACTTCTATGATTGAGTTTTTCGTGAGCTGTGTTCGCGAAGAAAACGATGTTGCATCAGTTTCTTTGGTTATTCGACGTGCTGAAACCGAATATGATGCCAGATTTTGTCTAGGTGCAGCCAAAAAAAAGTGATTCCCACGATGTCGTAAAAACGCATATGTATAATCGACTTTTTCTCGAAGACAAATTGTTCACACGCAAACTTCGCGCATTGCACTCGTGTAGTTCGACGAGACGAAGCTATTGCACGCGGTTTCATCGGCCTACGACAATGTGTGCTCGAGTTATATGCCATCATATCGAACACAAGTATCAACTTCTATGATTGAGTTTTTCGTGAGCTGTGTTCGCGAAGAAAACGATGTTGCATCAGTTTCCTTGGTTATTCGACGTGCTGAAACCGAATATGATGCCAGATTTTGTCTAGGTGCAGCCAAAAAAAAGTGAGTCCCACGATGTCGTAAAAACGCATATGTATAATCGACTTTTTCTCGAAGACAAATTGTTCACACGCAAACTTCGCGCATTGCACTCGTGTAGTTCGACGAGACGAAGCTATTGCACGCGGTTTCATCGGCCTACGACAATGTGTGCTCGAGTTATATGCCATCATATCGAACACAAATATCAACTTCTATGATTGAGTTTTTCGTGAGCTGTGTTCGCGAAGAAAACGATGTTGCATCAGTTTCCTTGGTTATTCGACGTGCTGAAACGGAATATGATGCCAGATTTTGTCTAGGTGCAGCCGAGAAAAAGTGATTCCCACGATGTCGTAAAAACGCATATGTATAATCGACTTTTTCTCGAAGACAAATTGTTCACACGCAAACTTCGCGCATTGCACTCGTTTAGTTCGACGAGACGAAGCTATTGCACGCGGTATCCTCGGCCTACGACAATGCGTGCTCAAGTTATATGCCATCATATCGAAAACAAATATCAACTTCTATCATTGAATTTTTCGTGAGCTGTGGTCGCGAAGAAAACGATGTTGCATCAGTTTCCTTGGTTATTCGACGTGCTGAAACCGAATATGATGCCAGATTTTGTCTAGGTGCAGCCAAAAAAAAGTGATTCCCACGATGTCGTAAAAACTCATTTGTATAATCGACTTTTTCTCGAAGAGAAATTGTTCACACGCAAACTTCGCACATTGCACTCGTGTAGTTCGACGATACGAAGCTATTGCACGCGGTTTCATCGGCCTACGCCAATGTGTGCTCAAGTTATATGCCATCATATCGAACACAAATATCATCTTCTATGATTGAGTTTTTCGTGAGCTGTGGTCGCCAAGAAAACGATATTGCATCAGTTTCCTGGGTTATTCGACGTGCTGAAACCGAATATGATGCCAGATTTTGTCTAGGTGCAGCCAAAAAAAAGTGATTCCCACGATGTCGTAAAAACGCATATGTATACTCGACTTTTTCTCGAAGACAAATTGTTCACACGCAAACTTCGCGCATTGCACTCGTGTAGTTCGACGAGACGAAGCTATTGCACGCGGTTTCATCGGCCTACGACAATGTGTGCTCAAGTTATATGCCATCATATCGAACACAAATATCATCTTCTATGATTGAGTTTTTCGTGAGCTGTGTTCGCGAAGAAAACGATGTTGCATCAGTTTCCTTGGTTATTCGACGTGCTGAAACCGAATATGATGCCAGATTTTGTCTAGGTGCAGCCAAAAAAAAGTGATTCCCACGATGTCGTAAAAACGCATATGTATAATCGACTTTTTCTCGAAGACAAATTGTTCACACGCAAACTTCGCGCATTGCACTCGTGTAGTTCGACGAGACGAAGCTGTTGCACGCGGTTTCATCGGCCTACGACAATGTGTGCTCGAGTTATATGCCATCATATCGAACACAAGTATCAACTTCTATGATTGAGTTTTTCGTGAGCTGTGTTCGCGAAGAAAACGATGTTGCATCAGTTTCCTTGGTTATTCGACGTGCTGAAACCGAATATGATGCCAGATTTTGTCTAGGTGCAGCCAAAAAAAAGTGATTCCCACGATGTCGTAAAAACGCATATGTATAATCGACTTTTTCTCGAAGACAAATTGTTCACACGCAAACTTCGCGCATTGCACTCGTGTAGTTCGACGAGACGAAGCTATTGCACGCGGTTTCATCGGCCTACGACAATGTGTGCTCGAGTTATATGCCATCATATCGAACACAAGTATCAACTTCTATGATTGAGTTTTTCGTGAGCTGTGTTCGCGAAGAAAACGATGTTGCATCAGTTTCCTTGGTTATTCGACGTGCTGAAACCGAATATGATGCCAGATTTTGTCTAGGTGCAGCCAAAAAAAAGTGATTCCCACGATGTCGTAAAAACGCATATGTATGATCGACTTTTTCTCGAAGACAAATTGTTCACACGCAAACTTCGCGCATTGCACTCGTGTAGTTCGACGAGACGAAGCTATTGCACGCGGTTTCATCGGCCTACGACAATGTGTGCTCGAGTTATATGCCATCATATCGAACACAAGTATCAACTTCTATGATTGAGTTTTTCGTGAGCTGTGTTCGCGAAGAAAACGATGTTGCATCAGTTTCCTTGGTTATTCGACGTGCTGAAACCGAATATGATGCCAGATTTTGTCTAGGTGCAGCCAAAAAAAAGTGATTCCCACGATGTCGTAAAAACGCATATGTATACTCGACTTTTTCTCGAAGACAAATTGTTCACACGCAAACTTCGCGCATTGCACTCGTGTAGTTCGACGAGACGAAGCTATTGCACGCGGTTTCATCGGCCTACGACAATGTGTGCTCAAGTTATATGCCATCATATCGAACACAAATATCATCTTCTATGATTGAGTTTTTCGTGAGCTGTGTTCGCGAAGAAAACGATGTTGCATCAGTTTCCTTGGTTATTCGACGTGCTGAAACCGAATATGATGCCAGATTTTGTCTAGGTGCAGCCAAAAAAAAGTGATTCCCACGATGTCGTAAAAACGCATATTTATAATCGACTTTTTCTCGAAGACAAATTGTTCACACGCAAACTTCGCGCATTGCACTCGTGTAGTTCGACGAGACGAAGCTATTGCACGCGGTTTCATCGGCCTACGACAATGCGTGCTCAAGTTATATGCCATCATATCGAAAACAAATATCAACTTCTATCATTGAATTTTTCGTGAGCTGTGGTCGCGAAGAAAACGATGTTGCATCAGTTTCCTTGGTTATTCGACGTGCTGAAACCGAATATGATGCCAGATTTTGTCTAGGTGCAGCCAAAAAAAAGTGATTCCCACGATGTCGTAAAAACGCATATTTATAATCGACTTTTTCTCGAAGACAAATTGTTCACACGCAAACTTCGCGCATTGCACTCGTGTAGTTCGACGAGACGAAGCTATTGCACGCGGTTTCATCGGCCTACGACAATGTGTGCTCGAGTTATATGCCATCATATCGAACACAAGTATCAACTTCTATGATTGAGTTTTTCGTGAGCTGTGTTCGCGAAGAAAACGATGTTGCATCAGTTTCCTTGGTTATTCGACGTGCTGAAACCGAATATGATGCCAGATTTTGTCTAGATGCAGCCAAAAAAAAGTGATTCCCACGATGTCGTAAAAACGCATATGTATAATCGACTTTTTCTCGAAGACAAATTGTTCACACGCAAACTTCGCGCATTGCACTCGTGTAGTTCGACGAGACGAAGCTATTGCACGCGGTTTCATCGGCCTACGACAATGTGTGCTCGAGTTATATGCCATCATATCGAACACAAGTATCAACTTCTATGATTGAGTTTTTCGTGAGCTGTGTTCGCGAAGAAAACGATGTTGCATCAGTTTCCTTCGTTATTCGACGTGCTGAAACCGAATATGATGCCAGATTTTGTCTAGGTGCAGCCAAAAAAAAGTGATTCCCACGATGTCGTAAAAACGCATATGTATAATCGACTTTTTCTCGAAGACAAATTGTTCACACGCAAACTTCGCGCATTGCACTCGTGTAGTTCGACGAGACGAAGCTATTGCACGCGGTTTCATCGGCCTACGACAATGTGTGCTCGAGTTATATGCCATCATATCGAACACAAGTATCAACTTCTATGATTGAGTTTTTCGTGAGCTGTGTTCGCGAAGAAAACGATGTTGCATCAGTTTCCTTGGTTATTCGACGTGCTGAAACCGAATATGATGCCAGATTTTGTCTAGGTGCAGCCAAAAAAAAGTGATTCCCACGATGTCGTAAAAACGCATATTTATAATCGACTTTTTCTCGAAGACAAATTGTTCACACGCAAACTTCGCGCATTGCACTCGTGTAGTTCGACGAGACGAAGCTATTGCACGCGGTTTCATCGGCCTACGACAATGTGTGCTCGAGTTATATGCCATCATATCGAACACAAGTATCAACTTCTATGATTGAGTTTTTCGTGAGCTGTGTTCGCGAAGAAAACGATGTTGCATCAGTTTCCTTGGTTATTCGACGTGCTGAAACCGAATATGATGCCAGATTTTGTCTAGGTGCAGCCAAAAAAAAGTGATTCCCACAATGTCGTAAAAACGCATATGTATAATCGACTTTTTCTCGAAGACAAATCGTTCACACGCAAACTTCGGGCATTGCACTCGTGTAGTTCGACGAGACGAAGCTATTGCACGCGGTTTCATCGGCCTACGACAATGTGTGCTCGAGTTATATGCCATCATATCGAACACAAATATCAACTTCTATGATTGAGTTTTTCGTGAGCTGTGTTCGCGAAGAAAACGATGTTGCATCAGTTTCCTTGGTTATTCGACGTGCTGAAACCGAATATGATGCCAGATTTTGTCTAGGTGCAGCCAAAAAAAAGTGATTCCCACGATGTCGTAAAAACGCATATGTATAATCGACTTTTTCTCGAAGACAAATTGTTCACACGCAAACTTCGCGCATTGCACTCGTGTAGTTCGACGAGACGAAGCTATTGCACGCGGTTTCATCGGCCTACGACAATGTGTGCTCGAGTTATATGCCATCATATCGAACACAAATATCAACTTCTATGATTGAGTTTTTCGTGAGCTGTGTTCGCGAAGAAAACGATGTTGCATCAGTTTCCTTGGTTATTCGACGTGCTGAAACCGAATATGATGCCAGATTTTGTCTAGGTGCAGCCAAAAAAAAGTGATTCCCCCGATGTCGTAAAAACGCATATGTATAATCGACTTTTTCTCGAAGACAAATCGTTCACACGCAAACTTCGCGCATTGCACTCGTGTAGTTCAACGAGACGAAGCTATTGCACGCGTTTTCATCGGCCTACGACAATGTGTGCTCAAGTTATATGCCACCATATCGAACACAAATATCAACTTCTATGATTGAGTTTTTCGTGAGCTGTGCTAGCGAAGAAAACGATGTTGCATCAGTTTCCTTGGTTATTCGACGTGCTGAAACCGAATATGATGCCAGATTTTGTCTAGGTGCAGCCAAAAAAAAGTGATTCCCACGATGTCGTAAAAACGCATATGTATAATCGACTTTTTCTCGAAGACAAATTGTTCACACGCAAACTTCGCGCATTGCACTCGTGTAGTTCGACGAGACGAAGCTATTGCACGCGGTTTCATCGGCCTACGACAATGTGTGCTCGAGTTATATGCCATCATATCGAACACAAATATCAACTTCTATGATTGAGTTTTTCGTGAGCTGTGTTCGCGAAGAAAACGATGTTGCATCAGTTTCCTCGGTTATCCGACGTGCTGAAACCGAATATGATGCCAGATTTTGTCTAGGTGCAGCCGAAAAAAAGTGATTCCCACGATGTCGTAAAAACGCATATGTATAATCGACTTTTTCTCGAACACAAATTCTTCACACGCAAACTTCGCGCATTGCACTCGTGTAGTTCGACGAGACGAAGCTATTGCACGCGGTTTCATCGGCCTACGACAATGTGTGCTCGAGTTATATGCCATCATATCGAACACAAATATCAACTTCTATGATTGAGTTTTTCGTGAGCTGTGTTCGCGAAGAAAACGATGTTGCATCAGTTTCCTTGGTTATTCGACGTGCTGAAACCGAATATGATGCCAGATTTTGTCTAGGTGCAGCCAAAAAAAAGTGATTCCCACGATGTCGTAAAAACTCATTTGTATAATCGACTTTTTCTCGAAGAGAAATTGTTCACACGCAAACTTCGCACATTGCACTCGTGTAGTTCGACGATACGAAGCTATTGCACGCGGTTTCATCGGCCTACGCCAATGTGTGCTCAAGTTATATGCCATCATATCGAACACAAATATCAACTTCTATGATTGAGTTTTTCGTGAGCTGTGTTCGCGAAGAAAACGATGTTGCATCAGTTTCCTTGGTTATTCGACGTGCTGAAACCGAATATGATGCCAGATTTTGTCTAGGTGCAGCCAAAAAAAAGTGATTCCCACGATGTCGTAAAAACGCATATGTATAATCGACTTTTTCTCGAAGACAAATTGTTCACACGCAAACTTCGCGCATTGCACTCGTGTAGTTCGACGAGACGAAGCTATTGCACGCGGTTTCATCGGCCTACGACAATGTGTGCTCGAGTTATATGCCATCATATCGAACACAAGTATCAACTTCTATGATTGAGTGTTTCGTGAGCTGTGTTCGCGAAGAAAACGATGTTGCATCAGTTTCCTTGGTTATTCGACGTGCTGAAACCGAATATGATGCCAGATTTTCTCTAGGTGCAGCCAAAAAAAGTGATTCCCACGATGTCGTAAAAACTCATTTGTATAATCGAATTTTTCTCGAAGAGAAATTGTTCACACGCAAACTTCGCACATTGCACTCGTGTAGTTCGACGATACGAAGCTATTGCACGCGGTTTCATCGGCCTACGCCAATGTGTGCTCAAGTTATATGCCATCATATCGAACACAAATATCATCTTCTATGATTGAGTTTTTCGTGAGCTGTGGTCGCCAAGAAAACGATGTTGCATCAGTTTCCTGGGTTATTCGACGTGCTGAAACCGAATATGATGCCAGATTTTGTCTAGGTGCAGCCAAAAAAAAGTGATTCCCACGATGTCGTAAAAACGCATATGTATACTCGACTTTTTCTCGAAGACAAATTGTTCACACGCAAACTTCGCGCATTGCACTCGTGTAGTTCGACGAGACGAAGCTATTGCACGCGGTTTCATCGGCCTACGACAATGTGTGCTCAAGTTATATGCCATCATATCGAACACAAATATCATCTTCTATGATTGAGTTTTTCGTGAGCTGTGTTCGCGAAGAAAACGATGTTGCATCAGTTTCCTTGGTTATTCGACGTGCTGAAACCGAATATGATGCCAGATTTTGTCTAGGTGCAGCCAAAAAAAAGTGATTCCCACGATGTCGTAAAAACGCATATGTATAATCGACTTTTTCTCGAAGACAAATTGTTCACACGCAAACTTCGCGCATTGCACTCGTGTAGTTCGACGAGACGAAGCTATTGCACGCGGTTTCATCGGCCTACGACAATGTGTGCTCGAGTTATATGCCATCATATCGAACACAAGTATCAACTTCTATGATTGAGTTTTTCGTGAGCTGTGTTCGCGAAGAAAACGATGTTGCATCAGTTTCCTTGGTTATTCGACGTGCTGAAACCGAATATGATGCCAGATTTTGTCTAGGTGCAGCCAAAAAAAAGTGATTCCCACGATGTCGTAAAAATGCATATGTATAATCGACTTTTTCTCGAAGACAAATTGTTCACACGCAAACGTCGCGCATTGCACTCGTGTAGTTCGACGAGACGAAGCTATTGCACGCGGGTTCATCGGCCTACGACAATGTGTGCTCGAGTTATATGCCATCATATCGAACACAAGTATCAACTTCTATGATTGAGTTTTTCGTGAGCTGTGTTCGCGAAGAAAACGATGTTGCATCAGTTTCCTTGGTTATTCGACGTGCTGAAACCGAATATGATGCCAGATTTTGTCTAGGTGCAGCCAAAAAAAAGTGATTCCCACGATGTCGTAAAAACGCATATGTATAATCGACTTTTTCTCGAAGACAAATTGTTCACACGCAAACTTCGCGCATTGCACTCGTGTAGTTCGACGAGACGAAGCTATTGCACGCGGTTTCATCGGCCTACGACAATGTGTGCTCGAGTTATATGCCATCATATCGAACACAAGTATCAACTTCTATGATTGAGTTTTTCGTGAGCTGTGTTCGCGAAGAAAACGATGTTGCATCAGTTTCCTTGGTTATTCGACGTGCTGAAACCGAATATGATGCCAGATTTTGTCTAGGTGCAGCCAAAAAAAAGTGAGTCCCACGATGTCGTAAAAACGCATATGTATAATCGACTTTTTCTCGAAGACAAATTGTTCACACGCAAACTTCGCGCATTGCACTCGTGTAGTTCGACGAGACGAAGCTATTGCACGCGGTTTCATCGGCCTACGACAATGTGTGCTCGAGTTATATGCCATCATATCGAACACAAATATCAACTTCTATGATTGAGTTTTTCGTGAGCTGTGTTCGCGAAGAAAACGATGTTGCATCAGTTTCCTTGGTTATTCGACGTGCTGAAACGGAATATGATGCCAGATTTTGTCTAGGTGCAGCCGAGAAAAAGTGATTCCCACGATGTCGTAAAAACGCATATGTATAATCGACTTTTTCTCGAAGACAAATTGTTCACACGCAAACTTCGCGCATTGCACTCGTTTAGTTCGACGAGACGAAGCTATTGCACGCGGTATCCTCGGCCTACGACAATGCGTGCTCAAGTTATATGCCATCATATCGAAAACAAATATCAACTTCTATCATTGAATTTTTCGTGAGCTGTGGTCGCGAAGAAAACGATGTTGCATCAGTTTCCTTGGTTATTCGACGTGCTGAAACCGAATATGATGCCAGATTTTGTCTAGGTGCAGCCAAAAAAAAGTGATTCCCACGATGTCGTAAAAACTCATTTGTATAATCGACTTTTTCTCGAAGAGAAATTGTTCACACGCAAACTTCGCACATTGCACTCGTGTAGTTCGACGATACGAAGCTATTGCACGCGGTTTCATCGGCCTACGCCAATGTGTGCTCAAGTTATATGCCATCATATCGAACACAAATATCATCTTCTATGATTGAGTTTTTCGTGAGCTGTGGTCGCCAAGAAAACGATATTGCATCAGTTTCCTGGGTTATTCGACGTGCTGAAACCGAATATGATGCCAGATTTTGTCTAGGTGCAGCCAAAAAAAAGTGATTCCCACGATGTCGTAAAAACGCATATGTATACTCGACTTTTTCTCGAAGACAAATTGTTCACACGCAAACTTCGCGCATTGCACTCGTGTAGTTCGACGAGACGAAGCTATTGCACGCGGTTTCATCGGCCTACGACAATGTGTGCTCAAGTTATATGCCATCATATCGAACACAAATATCATCTTCTATGATTGAGTTTTTCGTGAGCTGTGTTCGCGAAGAAAACGATGTTGCATCAGTTTCCTTGGTTATTCGACGTGCTGAAACCGAATATGATGCCAGATTTTGTCTAGGTGCAGCCAAAAAAAAGTGATTCCCACGATGTCGTAAAAACGCATATGTATAATCGACTTTTTCTCGAAGACAAATTGTTCACACGCAAACTTCGCGCATTGCACTCGTGTAGTTCGACGAGACGAAGCTGTTGCACGCGGTTTCATCGGCCTACGACAATGTGTGCTCGAGTTATATGCCATCATATCGAACACAAGTATCAACTTCTATGATTGAGTTTTTCGTGAGCTGTGTTCGCGAAGAAAACGATGTTGCATCAGTTTCCTTGGTTATTCGACGTGCTGAAACCGAATATGATGCCAGATTTTGTCTAGGTGCAGCCAAAAAAAAGTGATTCCCACGATGTCGTAAAAACGCATATGTATAATCGACTTTTTCTCGAAGACAAATTGTTCACACGCAAACTTCGCGCATTGCACTCGTGTAGTTCGACGAGACGAAGCTATTGCACGCGGTTTCATCGGCCTACGACAATGTGTGCTCGAGTTATATGCCATCATATCGAACACAAGTATCAACTTCTATGATTGAGTTTTTCGTGAGCTGTGTTCGCGAAGAAAACGATGTTGCATCAGTTTCCTTGGTTATTCGACGTGCTGAAACCGAATATGATGCCAGATTTTGTCTAGGTGCAGCCAAAAAAAAGTGATTCCCACGATGTCGTAAAAACGCATATGTATGATCGACTTTTTCTCGAAGACAAATTGTTCACACGCAAACTTCGCGCATTGCACTCGTGTAGTTCGACGAGACGAAGCTATTGCACGCGGTTTCATCGGCCTACGACAATGTGTGCTCGAGTTATATGCCATCATATCGAACACAAGTATCAACTTCTATGATTGAGTTTTTCGTGAGCTGTGTTCGCGAAGAAAACGATGTTGCATCAGTTTCCTTGGTTATTCGACGTGCTGAAACCGAATATGATGCCAGATTTTGTCTAGGTGCAGCCAAAAAAAAGTGATTCCCACGATGTCGTAAAAACGCATATGTATACTCGACTTTTTCTCGAAGACAAATTGTTCACACGCAAACTTCGCGCATTGCACTCGTGTAGTTCGACGAGACGAAGCTATTGCACGCGGTTTCATCGGCCTACGACAATGTGTGCTCAAGTTATATGCCATCATATCGAACACAAATATCATCTTCTATGATTGAGTTTTTCGTGAGCTGTGTTCGCGAAGAAAACGATGTTGCATCAGTTTCCTTGGTTATTCGACGTGCTGAAACCGAATATGATGCCAGATTTTGTCTAGGTGCAGCCAAAAAAAAGTGATTCCCACGATGTCGTAAAAATGCATATGTATAATCGACTTTTTCTCGAAGACAAATTGTTCACACGCAAACGTCGCGCATTGCACTCGTGTAGTTCGACGAGACGAAGCTATTGCACGCGGGTTCATCGGCCTACGACAATGTGTGCTCGAGTTATATGCCATCATATCGAACACAAGTATCAACTTCTATGATTGAGTTTTTCGTGAGCTGTGTTCGCGAAGAAAACGATGTTGCATCAGTTTCCTTGGTTATTCGACGTGCTGAAACCGAATATGATGCCAGATTTTGTCTAGGTGCAGCCAAAAAAAAGTGATTCCCACGATGTCGTAAAAACGCATATGTATAATCGACTTTTTCTCGAAGACAAATTGTTCACACGCAAACTTCGCGCATTGCACTCGTGTAGTTCGACGAGACGAAGCTATTGCACGCGGTTTCATCGGCCTACGACAATGTGTGCTCGAGTTATATGCCATCATATCGAACACAAGTATCAACTTCTATGATTGAGTTTTTCGTGAGCTGTGTTCGCGAAGAAAACGATGTTGCATCAGTTTCCTTGGTTATTCGACGTGCTGAAACCGAATATGATGCCAGATTTTGTCTAGGTGCAGCCAAAAAAAAGTGATTCCCACGATGTCGTAAAAACGCATATGTATACTCGACTTTTTCTCGAAGACAAATTGTTCACACGCAAACTTCGCGCATTGCACTCGTGTAGTTCGACGAGACGAAGCTATTGCACGCGGTTTCATCGGCCTACGACAATGTGTGCTCAAGTTATATGCCATCATATCGAACACAAATATCATCTTCTATGATTGAGTTTTTCGTGAGCTGTGTTCGCGAAGAAAACGATGTTGCATCAGTTTCCTTGGTTATTCGACGTGCTGAAACCGAATATGATGCCAGATTTTGTCTAGGTGCAGCCAAAAAAAAGTGATTCCCACGATGTCGTAAAAATGCATATGTATAATCGACTTTTTCTCGAAGACAAATTGTTCACACGCAAACGTCGCGCATTGCACTCGTGTAGTTCGACGAGACGAAGCTATTGCACGCGGGTTCATCGGCCTACGACAATGTGTGCTCGAGTTATATGCCATCATATCGAACACAAGTATCAACTTCTATGATTGAGTTTTTCGTGAGCTGTGTTCGCGAAGAAAACGATGTTGCATCAGTTTCCTTGGTTATTCGACGTGCTGAAACCGAATATGATGCCAGATTTTGTCTAGGTGCAGCCGAGAAAAAGTGATTCCCACGATGTCGTAAAAACGCATATGTATAATCGACTTTTTCTCGAAGACAAATTGTTCACACGCAAACTTCGCGCATTGCACTCGTTTAGTTCGACGAGACGAAGCTATTGCACGCGGTATCCTCGGCCTACGACAATGCGTGCTCAAGTTATATGCCATCATATCGAAAACAAATATCAACTTCTATCATTGAATTTTTCGTGAGCTGTGGTCGCGAAGAAAACGATGTTGCATCAGTTTCCTTGGTTATTCGACGTGCTGAAACCGAATATGATGCCAGATTTTGTCTAGGTGCAGCCAAAAAAAAGTGATTCCCACGATGTCGTAAAAACTCATTTGTATAATCGACTTTTTCTCGAAGAGAAATTGTTCACACGCAAACTTCGCACATTGCACTCGTGTAGTTCGACGATACGAAGCTATTGCACGCGGTTTCATCGGCCTACGCCAATGTGTGCTCAAGTTATATGCCATCATATCGAACACAAATATCATCTTCTATGATTGAGTTTTTCGTGAGCTGTGGTCGCCAAGAAAACGATATTGCATCAGTTTCCTGGGTTATTCGACGTGCTGAAACCGAATATGATGCCAGATTTTGTCTAGGTGCAGCCAAAAAAAAGTGATTCCCACGATGTCGTAAAAACGCATATGTATACTCGACTTTTTCTCGAAGACAAATTGTTCACACGCAAACTTCGCGCATTGCACTCGTGTAGTTCGACGAGACGAAGCTATTGCACGCGGTTTCATCGGCCTACGACAATGTGTGCTCAAGTTATATGCCATCATATCGAACACAAATATCATCTTCTATGATTGAGTTTTTCGTGAGCTGTGTTCGCGAAGAAAACGATGTTGCATCAGTTTCCTTGGTTATTCGACGTGCTGAAACCGAATATGATGCCAGATTTTGTCTAGGTGCAGCCAAAAAAAAGTGATTCCCACGATGTCGTAAAAACGCATATGTATAATCGACTTTTTCTCGAAGACAAATTGTTCACACGCAAACTTCGCGCATTGCACTCGTGTAGTTCGACGAGACGAAGCTGTTGCACGCGGTTTCATCGGCCTACGACAATGTGTGCTCGAGTTATATGCCATCATATCGAACACAAGTATCAACTTCTATGATTGAGTTTTTCGTGAGCTGTGTTCGCGAAGAAAACGATGTTGCATCAGTTTCCTTGGTTATTCGACGTGCTGAAACCGAATATGATGCCAGATTTTGTCTAGGTGCAGCCAAAAAAAAGTGATTCCCACGATGTCGTAAAAACGCATATGTATAATCGACTTTTTCTCGAAGACAAATTGTTCACACGCAAACTTCGCGCATTGCACTCGTGTAGTTCGACGAGACGAAGCTATTGCACGCGGTTTCATCGGCCTACGACAATGTGTGCTCGAGTTATATGCCATCATATCGAACACAAGTATCAACTTCTATGATTGAGTTTTTCGTGAGCTGTGTTCGCGAAGAAAACGATGTTGCATCAGTTTCCTTGGTTATTCGACGTGCTGAAACCGAATATGATGCCAGATTTTGTCTAGGTGCAGCCAAAAAAAAGTGATTCCCACGATGTCGTAAAAACGCATATGTATGATCGACTTTTTCTCGAAGACAAATTGTTCACACGCAAACTTCGCGCATTGCACTCGTGTAGTTCGACGAGACGAAGCTATTGCACGCGGTTTCATCGGCCTACGACAATGTGTGCTCGAGTTATATGCCATCATATCGAACACAAGTATCAACTTCTATGATTGAGTTTTTCGTGAGCTGTGTTCGCGAAGAAAACGATGTTGCATCAGTTTCCTTGGTTATTCGACGTGCTGAAACCGAATATGATGCCAGATTTTGTCTAGGTGCAGCCAAAAAAAAGTGATTCCCACGATGTCGTAAAAACGCATATGTATACTCGACTTTTTCTCGAAGACAAATTGTTCACACGCAAACTTCGCGCATTGCACTCGTGTAGTTCGACGAGACGAAGCTATTGCACGCGGTTTCATCGGCCTACGACAATGTGTGCTCAAGTTATATGCCATCATATCGAACACAAATATCATCTTCTATGATTGAGTTTTTCGTGAGCTGTGTTCGCGAAGAAAACGATGTTGCATCAGTTTCCTTGGTTATTCGACGTGCTGAAACCGAATATGATGCCAGATTTTGTCTAGGTGCAGCCAAAAAAAAGTGATTCCCACGATGTCGTAAAAACGCATATTTATAATCGACTTTTTCTCGAAGACAAATTGTTCACACGCAAACTTCGCGCATTGCACTCGTGTAGTTCGACGAGACGAAGCTATTGCACGCGGTTTCATCGGCCTACGACAATGCGTGCTCAAGTTATATGCCATCATATCGAAAACAAATATCAACTTCTATCATTGAATTTTTCGTGAGCTGTGGTCGCGAAGAAAACGATGTTGCATCAGTTTCCTTGGTTATTCGACGTGCTGAAACCGAATATGATGCCAGATTTTGTCTAGGTGCAGCCAAAAAAAAGTGATTCCCACGATGTCGTAAAAACGCATATTTATAATCGACTTTTTCTCGAAGACAAATTGTTCACACGCAAACTTCGCGCATTGCACTCGTGTAGTTCGACGAGACGAAGCTATTGCACGCGGTTTCATCGGCCTACGACAATGTGTGCTCGAGTTATATGCCATCATATCGAACACAAGTATCAACTTCTATGATTGAGTTTTTCGTGAGCTGTGTTCGCGAAGAAAACGATGTTGCATCAGTTTCCTTGGTTATTCGACGTGCTGAAACCGAATATGATGCCAGATTTTGTCTAGATGCAGCCAAAAAAAAGTGATTCCCACGATGTCGTAAAAACGCATATGTATAATCGACTTTTTCTCGAAGACAAATTGTTCACACGCAAACTTCGCGCATTGCACTCGTGTAGTTCGACGAGACGAAGCTATTGCACGCGGTTTCATCGGCCTACGACAATGTGTGCTCGAGTTATATGCCATCATATCGAACACAAGTATCAACTTCTATGATTGAGTTTTTCGTGAGCTGTGTTCGCGAAGAAAACGATGTTGCATCAGTTTCCTTCGTTATTCGACGTGCTGAAACCGAATATGATGCCAGATTTTGTCTAGGTGCAGCCAAAAAAAAGTGATTCCCACGATGTCGTAAAAACGCATATGTATAATCGACTTTTTCTCGAAGACAAATTGTTCACACGCAAACTTCGCGCATTGCACTCGTGTAGTTCGACGAGACGAAGCTATTGCACGCGGTTTCATCGGCCTACGACAATGTGTGCTCGAGTTATATGCCATCATATCGAACACAAGTATCAACTTCTATGATTGAGTTTTTCGTGAGCTGTGTTCGCGAAGAAAACGATGTTGCATCAGTTTCCTTGGTTATTCGACGTGCTGAAACCGAATATGATGCCAGATTTTGTCTAGGTGCAGCCAAAAAAAAGTGATTCCCACGATGTCGTAAAAACGCATATTTATAATCGACTTTTTCTCGAAGACAAATTGTTCACACGCAAACTTCGCGCATTGCACTCGTGTAGTTCGACGAGACGAAGCTATTGCACGCGGTTTCATCGGCCTACGACAATGTGTGCTCGAGTTATATGCCATCATATCGAACACAAGTATCAACTTCTATGATTGAGTTTTTCGTGAGCTGTGTTCGCGAAGAAAACGATGTTGCATCAGTTTCCTTGGTTATTCGACGTGCTGAAACCGAATATGATGCCAGATTTTGTCTAGGTGCAGCCAAAAAAAAGTGATTCCCACAATGTCGTAAAAACGCATATGTATAATCGACTTTTTCTCGAAGACAAATCGTTCACACGCAAACTTCGGGCATTGCACTCGTGTAGTTCGACGAGACGAAGCTATTGCACGCGGTTTCATCGGCCTACGACAATGTGTGCTCGAGTTATATGCCATCATATCGAACACAAATATCAACTTCTATGATTGAGTTTTTCGTGAGCTGTGTTCGCGAAGAAAACGATGTTGCATCAGTTTCCTTGGTTATTCGACGTGCTGAAACCGAATATGATGCCAGATTTTGTCTAGGTGCAGCCAAAAAAAAGTGATTCCCACGATGTCGTAAAAACGCATATGTATAATCGACTTTTTCTCGAAGACAAATTGTTCACACGCAAACTTCGCGCATTGCACTCGTGTAGTTCGACGAGACGAAGCTATTGCACGCGGTTTCATCGGCCTACGACAATGTGTGCTCGAGTTATATGCCATCATATCGAACACAAATATCAACTTCTATGATTGAGTTTTTCGTGAGCTGTGTTCGCGAAGAAAACGATGTTGCATCAGTTTCCTTGGTTATTCGACGTGCTGAAACCGAATATGATGCCAGATTTTGTCTAGGTGCAGCCAAAAAAAAGTGATTCCCCCGATGTCGTAAAAACGCATATGTATAATCGACTTTTTCTCGAAGACAAATCGTTCACACGCAAACTTCGCGCATTGCACTCGTGTAGTTCAACGAGACGAAGCTATTGCACGCGTTTTCATCGGCCTACGACAATGTGTGCTCAAGTTATATGCCACCATATCGAACACAAATATCAACTTCTATGATTGAGTTTTTCGTGAGCTGTGCTAGCGAAGAAAACGATGTTGCATCAGTTTCCTTGGTTATTCGACGTGCTGAAACCGAATATGATGCCAGATTTTGTCTAGGTGCAGCCAAAAAAAAGTGATTCCCACGATGTCGTAAAAACGCATATGTATAATCGACTTTTTCTCGAAGACAAATTGTTCACACGCAAACTTCGCGCATTGCACTCGTGTAGTTCGACGAGACGAAGCTATTGCACGCGGTTTCATCGGCCTACGACAATGTGTGCTCGAGTTATATGCCATCATATCGAACACAAATATCAACTTCTATGATTGAGTTTTTCGTGAGCTGTGTTCGCGAAGAAAACGATGTTGCATCAGTTTCCTCGGTTATCCGACGTGCTGAAACCGAATATGATGCCAGATTTTGTCTAGGTGCAGCCGAAAAAAAGTGATTCCCACGATGTCGTAAAAACGCATATGTATAATCGACTTTTTCTCGAACACAAATTCTTCACACGCAAACTTCGCGCATTGCACTCGTGTAGTTCGACGAGACGAAGCTATTGCACGCGGTTTCATCGGCCTACGACAATGTGTGCTCGAGTTATATGCCATCATATCGAACACAAATATCAACTTCTATGATTGAGTTTTTCGTGAGCTGTGTTCGCGAAGAAAACGATGTTGCATCAGTTTCCTTGGTTATTCGACGTGCTGAAACCGAATATGATGCCAGATTTTGTCTAGGTGCAGCCAAAAAAAAGTGATTCCCACGATGTCGTAAAAACTCATTTGTATAATCGACTTTTTCTCGAAGAGAAATTGTTCACACGCAAACTTCGCACATTGCACTCGTGTAGTTCGACGATACGAAGCTATTGCACGCGGTTTCATCGGCCTACGCCAATGTGTGCTCAAGTTATATGCCATCATATCGAACACAAATATCAACTTCTATGATTGAGTTTTTCGTGAGCTGTGTTCGCGAAGAAAACGATGTTGCATCAGTTTCCTTGGTTATTCGACGTGCTGAAACCGAATATGATGCCAGATTTTGTCTAGGTGCAGCCAAAAAAAAGTGATTCCCACGATGTCGTAAAAACGCATATGTATAATCGACTTTTTCTCGAAGACAAATTGTTCACACGCAAACTTCGCGCATTGCACTCGTGTAGTTCGACGAGACGAAGCTATTGCACGCGGTTTCATCGGCCTACGACAATGTGTGCTCGAGTTATATGCCATCATATCGAACACAAGTATCAACTTCTATGATTGAGTGTTTCGTGAGCTGTGTTCGCGAAGAAAACGATGTTGCATCAGTTTCCTTGGTTATTCGACGTGCTGAAACCGAATATGATGCCAGATTTTCTCTAGGTGCAGCCAAAAAAAGTGATTCCCACGATGTCGTAAAAACTCATTTGTATAATCGAATTTTTCTCGAAGAGAAATTGTTCACACGCAAACTTCGCACATTGCACTCGTGTAGTTCGACGATACGAAGCTATTGCACGCGGTTTCATCGGCCTACGCCAATGTGTGCTCAAGTTATATGCCATCATATCGAACACAAATATCATCTTCTATGATTGAGTTTTTCGTGAGCTGTGGTCGCCAAGAAAACGATGTTGCATCAGTTTCCTGGGTTATTCGACGTGCTGAAACCGAATATGATGCCAGATTTTGTCTAGGTGCAGCCAAAAAAAAGTGATTCCCACGATGTCGTAAAAACGCATATGTATACTCGACTTTTTCTCGAAGACAAATTGTTCACACGCAAACTTCGCGCATTGCACTCGTGTAGTTCGACGAGACGAAGCTATTGCACGCGGTTTCATCGGCCTACGACAATGTGTGCTCAAGTTATATGCCATCATATCGAACACAAATATCATCTTCTATGATTGAGTTTTTCGTGAGCTGTGTTCGCGAAGAAAACGATGTTGCATCAGTTTCCTTGGTTATTCGACGTGCTGAAACCGAATATGATGCCAGATTTTGTCTAGGTGCAGCCAAAAAAAAGTGATTCCCACGATGTCGTAAAAACGCATATGTATAATCGACTTTTTCTCGAAGACAAATTGTTCACACGCAAACTTCGCGCATTGCACTCGTGTAGTTCGACGAGACGAAGCTATTGCACGCGGTTTCATCGGCCTACGACAATGTGTGCTCGAGTTATATGCCATCATATCGAACACAAGTATCAACTTCTATGATTGAGTTTTTCGTGAGCTGTGTTCGCGAAGAAAACGATGTTGCATCAGTTTCCTTGGTTATTCGACGTGCTGAAACCGAATATGATGCCAGATTTTGTCTAGGTGCAGCCAAAAAAAAGTGATTCCCACGATGTCGTAAAAATGCATATGTATAATCGACTTTTTCTCGAAGACAAATTGTTCACACGCAAACGTCGCGCATTGCACTCGTGTAGTTCGACGAGACGAAGCTATTGCACGCGGGTTCATCGGCCTACGACAATGTGTGCTCGAGTTATATGCCATCATATCGAACACAAGTATCAACTTCTATGATTGAGTTTTTCGTGAGCTGTGTTCGCGAAGAAAACGATGTTGCATCAGTTTCCTTGGTTATTCGACGTGCTGAAACCGAATATGATGCCAGATTTTGTCTAGGTGCAGCCAAAAAAAAGTGATTCCCACGATGTCGTAAAAACGCATATGTATAATCGACTTTTTCTCGAAGACAAATTGTTCACACGCAAACTTCGCGCATTGCACTCGTGTAGTTCGACGAGACGAAGCTATTGCACGCGGTTTCATCGGCCTACGACAATGTGTGCTCGAGTTATATGCCATCATATCGAACACAAGTATCAACTTCTATGATTGAGTTTTTCGTGAGCTGTGTTCGCGAAGAAAACGATGTTGCATCAGTTTCCTTGGTTATTCGACGTGCTGAAACCGAATATGATGCCAGATTTTGTCTAGGTGCAGCCAAAAAAAAGTGAGTCCCACGATGTCGTAAAAACGCATATGTATAATCGACTTTTTCTCGAAGACAAATTGTTCACACGCAAACTTCGCGCATTGCACTCGTGTAGTTCGACGAGACGAAGCTATTGCACGCGGTTTCATCGGCCTACGACAATGTGTGCTCGAGTTATATGCCATCATATCGAACACAAATATCAACTTCTATGATTGAGTTTTTCGTGAGCTGTGTTCGCGAAGAAAACGATGTTGCATCAGTTTCCTTGGTTATTCGACGTGCTGAAACGGAATATGATGCCAGATTTTGTCTAGGTGCAGCCGAGAAAAAGTGATTCCCACGATGTCGTAAAAACGCATATGTATAATCGACTTTTTCTCGAAGACAAATTGTTCACACGCAAACTTCGCGCATTGCACTCGTTTAGTTCGACGAGACGAAGCTATTGCACGCGGTATCCTCGGCCTACGACAATGCGTGCTCAAGTTATATGCCATCATATCGAAAACAAATATCAACTTCTATCATTGAATTTTTCGTGAGCTGTGGTCGCGAAGAAAACGATGTTGCATCAGTTTCCTTGGTTATTCGACGTGCTGAAACCGAATATGATGCCAGATTTTGTCTAGGTGCAGCCAAAAAAAAGTGATTCCCACGATGTCGTAAAAACTCATTTGTATAATCGACTTTTTCTCGAAGAGAAATTGTTCACACGCAAACTTCGCACATTGCACTCGTGTAGTTCGACGATACGAAGCTATTGCACGCGGTTTCATCGGCCTACGCCAATGTGTGCTCAAGTTATATGCCATCATATCGAACACAAATATCATCTTCTATGATTGAGTTTTTCGTGAGCTGTGGTCGCCAAGAAAACGATATTGCATCAGTTTCCTGGGTTATTCGACGTGCTGAAACCGAATATGATGCCAGATTTTGTCTAGGTGCAGCCAAAAAAAAGTGATTCCCACGATGTCGTAAAAACGCATATGTATACTCGACTTTTTCTCGAAGACAAATTGTTCACACGCAAACTTCGCGCATTGCACTCGTGTAGTTCGACGAGACGAAGCTATTGCACGCGGTTTCATCGGCCTACGACAATGTGTGCTCAAGTTATATGCCATCATATCGAACACAAATATCATCTTCTATGATTGAGTTTTTCGTGAGCTGTGTTCGCGAAGAAAACGATGTTGCATCAGTTTCCTTGGTTATTCGACGTGCTGAAACCGAATATGATGCCAGATTTTGTCTAGGTGCAGCCAAAAAAAAGTGATTCCCACGATGTCGTAAAAACGCATATGTATAATCGACTTTTTCTCGAAGACAAATTGTTCACACGCAAACTTCGCGCATTGCACTCGTGTAGTTCGACGAGACGAAGCTGTTGCACGCGGTTTCATCGGCCTACGACAATGTGTGCTCGAGTTATATGCCATCATATCGAACACAAGTATCAACTTCTATGATTGAGTTTTTCGTGAGCTGTGTTCGCGAAGAAAACGATGTTGCATCAGTTTCCTTGGTTATTCGACGTGCTGAAACCGAATATGATGCCAGATTTTGTCTAGGTGCAGCCAAAAAAAAGTGATTCCCACGATGTCGTAAAAACGCATATGTATAATCGACTTTTTCTCGAAGACAAATTGTTCACACGCAAACTTCGCGCATTGCACTCGTGTAGTTCGACGAGACGAAGCTATTGCACGCGGTTTCATCGGCCTACGACAATGTGTGCTCGAGTTATATGCCATCATATCGAACACAAGTATCAACTTCTATGATTGAGTTTTTCGTGAGCTGTGTTCGCGAAGAAAACGATGTTGCATCAGTTTCCTTGGTTATTCGACGTGCTGAAACCGAATATGATGCCAGATTTTGTCTAGGTGCAGCCAAAAAAAAGTGATTCCCACGATGTCGTAAAAACGCATATGTATGATCGACTTTTTCTCGAAGACAAATTGTTCACACGCAAACTTCGCGCATTGCACTCGTGTAGTTCGACGAGACGAAGCTATTGCACGCGGTTTCATCGGCCTACGACAATGTGTGCTCGAGTTATATGCCATCATATCGAACACAAGTATCAACTTCTATGATTGAGTTTTTCGTGAGCTGTGTTCGCGAAGAAAACGATGTTGCATCAGTTTCCTTGGTTATTCGACGTGCTGAAACCGAATATGATGCCAGATTTTGTCTAGGTGCAGCCAAAAAAAAGTGATTCCCACGATGTCGTAAAAACGCATATGTATACTCGACTTTTTCTCGAAGACAAATTGTTCACACGCAAACTTCGCGCATTGCACTCGTGTAGTTCGACGAGACGAAGCTATTGCACGCGGTTTCATCGGCCTACGACAATGTGTGCTCAAGTTATATGCCATCATATCGAACACAAATATCATCTTCTATGATTGAGTTTTTCGTGAGCTGTGTTCGCGAAGAAAACGATGTTGCATCAGTTTCCTTGGTTATTCGACGTGCTGAAACCGAATATGATGCCAGATTTTGTCTAGGTGCAGCCAAAAAAAAGTGATTCCCACGATGTCGTAAAAATGCATATGTATAATCGACTTTTTCTCGAAGACAAATTGTTCACACGCAAACGTCGCGCATTGCACTCGTGTAGTTCGACGAGACGAAGCTATTGCACGCGGGTTCATCGGCCTACGACAATGTGTGCTCGAGTTATATGCCATCATATCGAACACAAGTATCAACTTCTATGATTGAGTTTTTCGTGAGCTGTGTTCGCGAAGAAAACGATGTTGCATCAGTTTCCTTGGTTATTCGACGTGCTGAAACCGAATATGATGCCAGATTTTGTCTAGGTGCAGCCAAAAAAAAGTGATTCCCACGATGTCGTAAAAACGCATATGTATAATCGACTTTTTCTCGAAGACAAATTGTTCACACGCAAACTTCGCGCATTGCACTCGTGTAGTTCGACGAGACGAAGCTATTGCACGCGGTTTCATCGGCCTACGACAATGTGTGCTCGAGTTATATGCCATCATATCGAACACAAGTATCAACTTCTATGATTGAGTTTTTCGTGAGCTGTGTTCGCGAAGAAAACGATGTTGCATCAGTTTCCTTGGTTATTCGACGTGCTGAAACCGAATATGATGCCAGATTTTGTCTAGGTGCAGCCAAAAAAAAAGTGATTCCCACGATGTCGTAAAAATGCATATGTATAATCGACTTTTTCTCGAAGACAAATTGTTCACACGCAAACGTCGCGCATTGCACTCGTGTAGTTCGACGAGACGAAGCTATTGCACGCGGGTTCATCGGCCTACGACAATGTGTGCTCGAGTTATATGCCATCATATCGAACACAAGTATCAACTTCTATGATTGAGTTTTTCGTGAGCTGTGTTCGCGAAGAAAACGATGTTGCATCAGTTTCCTTGGTTATTCGACGTGCTGAAACCGAATATGATGCCAGATTTTGTCTAGGTGCAGCCAAAAAAAAGTGATTCCCACGATGTCGTAAAAACGCATATGTATAATCGACTTTTTCTCGAAGACAAATTGTTCACACGCAAACTTCGCGCATTGCACTCGTGTAGTTCGACGAGACGAAGCTATTGCACGCGGTTTCATCGGCCTACGACAATGTGTGCTCGAGTTATATGCCATCATATCGAACACAAGTATCAACTTCTATGATTGAGTTTTTCGTGAGCTGTGTTCGCGAAGAAAACGATGTTGCATCAGTTTCCTTGGTTATTCGACGTGCTGAAACCGAATATGATGCCAGATTTTGTCTAGGTGCAGCCAAAAAAAAGTGATTCCCACGATGTCGTAAAAATGCATATGTATAATCGACTTTTTCTCGAAGACAAATTGTTCACACGCAAACGTCGCGCATTGCACTCGTGTAGTTCGACGAGACGAAGCTATTGCACGCGGGTTCATCGGCCTACGACAATGTGTGCTCGAGTTATATGCCATCATATCGAACACAAGTATCAACTTCTATGATTGAGTTTTTCGTGAGCTGTGTTCGCGAAGAAAACGATGTTGCATCAGTTTCCTTGGTTATTCGACGTGCTGAAACCGAATATGATGCCAGATTTTGTCTAGGTGCAGCCAAAAAAAAGTGATTCCTACGATGTCGTAAAAACGCATATGTATAATCGACTTTTTCTCGAAGACAAATTGTTCACACGCAATCTTCGCGCATTGCACTCGTGTAGTTCGACGAGACGAAGCTATTGCACGCGGTTTCATCGGCCTACGACAATGTGTGCTCGAGTTATATGCCATCATATCGAACACAAGTATCAACTTCTATGATTGAGTTTTTCGTGAGCTGTGTTCGCGAAGAAAACGATGTTGCATCAGTTTCCTTGGTTATTCGACGTGCTGAAACCGAATATGATGCCAGATTTTGTCTAGGTGCAGCCAAAAAAAAGTGAGTCCCACGATGTCGTAAAAACGCATATGTATAATCGACTTTTTCTCGAAGACAAATTGTTCACACGCAAACTTCGCGCATTGCACTCGTGTAGTTCGACGAGACGAAGCTATTGCACGCGGTTTCATCGGCCTACGACAATGTGTGCTCGAGTTATATGCCATCATATCGAACACAAATATCAACTTCTATGATTGAGTTTTTCGTGAGCTGTGTTCGCGAAGAAAACGATGTTGCATCAGTTTCCTTGGTTATTCGACGTGCTGAAACGGAATATGATGCCAGATTTTGTCTAGGTGCAGCCGAGAAAAAGTGATTCCCACGATGTCGTAAAAACGCATATGTATAATCGACTTTTTCTCGAAGACAAATTGTTCACACGCAAACTTCGCGCATTGCACTCGTTTAGTTCGACGAGACGAAGCTATTGCACGCGGTATCCTCGGCCTACGACAATGCGTGCTCAAGTTATATGCCATCATATCGAACACAAATATCATCTTCTATAATTGAGTTTTTCGTGAGCTGTGTTCGCGAAGAAAACGATGTTGCATCAGTTTCCTTGGTTATTCGACGTGCTGAAACCGAATATGATGCCAGATTTTGTCTAGGTGCAGCCAAAAAAAAGTGATTCCCACGATGTCGTAAAAACGCATATGTATAATCGACTTTTTCTCGAAGACAAATTGTTCACACGCAAACTTCGCGCATTGCACTCGTGTAGTTCGACGAGACGAAGCTATTGCACGCGGTTTCATCGGCCTACGACAATGTGTGCTCGAGTTATATGCCATCATATCGAACACAAGTATCAACTTCTATGATTGAGTTTTTCGTGAGCTGTGTTCGCGAAGAAAACGATGTTGCATCAGTTTCCTTGGTTATTCGACGTGCTGAAACCGAATATGATGCCAGATTTTGTCTAGGTGCAGCCAAAAAAAAGTGATTCCCACGATGTCGTAAAAACGCATATGTATGATCGACTTTTTCTCGAAGACAAATTGTTCACACGCAAACTTCGCGCATTGCACTCGTGTAGTTCGACGAGACGAAGCTATTGCACGCGGTTTCATCGGCCTACGACAATGTGTGCTCGAGTTATATGCCATCATATCGAACACAAGTATCAACTTCTATGATTGAGTTTTTCGTGAGCTGTGTTTGCGAAGAAAACGATGTTGCATCAGTTTCCTTGGTTATTCGACGTGCTGAAACCGAATATGATGCCAGATTTTGTCTAGGTGCAGCCAAAAAAAAGTGATTCCCACGATGTCGTAAAAACGCATATGTATACTCGACTTTTTCTCGAAGACAAATTGTTCACACGCAAACTTCGCGCATTGCACTCGTGTAGTTCGACGAGACGAAGCTATTGCACGCGGTTTCATCGGCCTACGACAATGTGTGCTCAAGTTATATGCCATCATATCGAACACAAATATCATCTTCTATGATTGAGTTTTTCGTGAGCTGTGTTCGCGAAGAAAACGATGTTGCATCAGTTTCCTTGGTTATTCGACGTGCTGAAACCGAATATGATGCCAGATTTTGTCTAGGTGCAGCCAAAAAAAAGTGATTCCCACGATGTCGTAAAAACGCATATGTATAATCGACTTTTTCTCGAAGACAAATTGTTCACACGCAAACTTCGCGCATTGCACTCGTGTAGTTCGACGAGACGAAGCTATTGCACGCGGTTTCATCGGCCTACGACAATGTGTGCTCGAGTTATATGCCATCATATCGAACACAAGTATCAACTTCTATGATTGAGTTTTTCGTGAGCTGTGTTCGCGAAGAAAACGATGTTGCATCAGTTTCCTTGGTTATTCGACGTGCTGAAACCGAATATGATGCCAGATTTTGTCTAGGTGCAGCCAAAAAAAAGTGATTCCCACGATGTCGTAAAAACGCATATGTATAATCGACTTTTTCTCGAAGACAAATTGTTCACACGCAAACTTCGCGCATTGCACTCGTGTAGTTCGACGAGACGAAGCTATTGCACGCGGTTTCATCGGCCTACGACAATGTGTGCTCGAGTTATATGCCATCATATCGAACACAAGTATCAACTTCTATGATTGAGTTTTTCGTGAGCTGTGTTCGCGAAGAAAACGATGTTGCATCAGTTTCCTTGGTTATTCGACGTGCTGAAACCGAATATGATGCCAGATTTTGTCTAGGTGCAGCCAAAAAAAAGTGATTCCCACGATGTCGTAAAAATGCATATGTATAATCGACTTTTTCTCGAAGACAAATTGTTCACACGCAAACGTCGCGCATTGCACTCGTGTAGTTCGACGAGACGAAGCTATTGCACGCGGGTTCATCGGCCTACGACAATGTGTGCTCGAGTTATATGCCATCATATCGAACACAAGTATCAACTTCTATGATTGAGTTTTTCGTGAGCTGTGTTCGCGAAGAAAACGATGTTGCATCAGTTTCCTTGGTTATTCGACGTGCTGAAACCGAATATGATGCCAGATTTTGTCTAGGTGCAGCCAAAAAAAAGTGATTCCCACGATGTCGTAAAAACGCATATGTATAATCGACTTTTTCTCGAAGACAAATTGTTCACACGCAAACGTCGCGCATTGCACTCGTGTAGTTCGACGAGACGAAGCTATTGCACGCGGTTTCATCGGCCTACGACAATGTGTGCTCGAGTTATATGCCATCATATCGAACACAAGTATCAACTTCTATGATTGAGTTTTTCGTGAGCTGTGTTCGCGAAGAAAACGATGTTGCATCAGTTTCCTTGGTTATTCGACGTGCTGAAACCGAATATGATGCCAGATTTTGTCTAGGTGCAGCCAAAAAAAAGTGATTCCCACGATGTCGTAAAAACGCATATGTATAATCGACTTTTTCTCGAAGACAAATTGTTCACACGCCAACTTCGCGCATTGCACTCGTGTAGTTCGACGAGACGAAGCTATTGCACGCGGTTTCATCGGCCTACGACAATGTGTGCTCGAGTTATATGCCATCATATCGAACACAAGTATCAACTTCTATGATTGAGTTATTCTGTGAGCTGTGTTCGCGAAGAAAACGATGTTGCATCAGTTTCCTTGGTTATTCGACGTGCTGAAACCGAATATGATGCCAGATTTTGTCTAGGTGCAGCCAAAAAAAAGTGATTCCCACGATGTCGTAAAAACGCATATGTATAATCGACTTTTTCTCGAAGACAAATTGTTCACACGCAAACTTCGCGCATTGCACTCGTGTAGTTCGACGAGACGAAGCTATTGCACGCGGTTTCATCGGCCTACGACAATGTGTGCTCGAGTTATATGCCATCATATCGAACACAAGTATCAACTTCTATGATTGAGTTTTTCGTGAGCTGTGTTCGCGAAGAAAACGATGTTGCATCAGTTTCCTTGGTTATTCGACGTGCTGAAACCGAATATGATGCCAGATTTTGTCTAGGTGCAGCCAAAAAAAAGTGATTCCCACGATGTCGTAAAAACGCATATGTATAATCGACTTTTTCTCGAAGACAAATTGTTCACACGCAAACTTCGCGCATTGCACTCGTGTAGTTCGACGAGACGAAGCTATTGCACGCGGTTTCATCGGCCTACGACAATGTGTGCTCGAGTTATATGCCATCATATCGAACACAAGTATCAACTTCTATGATTGAGTTTTTCGTGAGCTGTGTTCGCGAAGAAAACGATGTTGCATCAGTTTCCTTGGTTATTCGACGTGCTGAAACCGAATATGATGCCAGATTTTGTCTAGGTGCAGCCAAAAAAAAGTGATTCCCACGATGTCGTAAAAATGCATATGTATAATCGACTTTTTCTCGAAGACAAATTGTTCACACGCAAACGTCGCGCATTGCACTCGTGTAGTTCGACGAGACGAAGCTATTGCACGCGGGTTCATCGGCCTACGACAATGTGTGCTCGAGTTATATGCCATCATATCGAACACAAGTATCAACTTCTATGATTGAGTTTTTCGTGAGCTGTGTTCGCGAAGAAAACGATGTTGCATCAGTTTCCTTGGTTATTCGACGTGCTGAAACCGAATATGATGCCAGATTTTGTCTAGGTGCAGCCAAAAAAAAGTGATTCCCACGATGTCGTAAAAACGCATATGTATAATCGACTTTTTCTCGAAGACAAATTGTTCACACGCAAACGTCGCGCATTGCACTCGTGTAGTTCGACGAGACGAAGCTATTGCACGCGGTTTCATCGGCCTACGACAATGTGTGCTCGAGTTATATGCCATCATATCGAACACAAGTATCAACTTCTATGATTGAGTTTTTCGTGAGCTGTGTTCGCGAAGAAAACGATGTTGCATCAGTTTCCTTGGTTATTCGACGTGCTGAAACCGAATATGATGCCAGATTTTGTCTAGGTGCAGCCAAAAAAAAGTGATTCCCACGATGTCGTAAAAACGCATATGTATAATCGACTTTTTCTCGAAGACAAATTGTTCACACGCAAACTTCGCGCATTGCACTCGTGTAGTTCGACGAGACGAAGCTATTGCACGCGGTTTCATCGGCCTACGACAATGTGTGCTCGAGTTATATGCCATCATATCGAACACAAGTATCAACTTCTATGATTGAGTTTTTCGTGAGCTGTGTTCGCGAAGAAAACGATGTTGCATCAGTTTCCTTGGTTATTCGACGTGCTGAAACCGAATATGATGCCAGATTTTGTCTAGGTGCAGCCAAAAAAAAGTGATTCCCACGATGTCGTAAAAACGCATATGTATAATCGACTTTTTCTCGAAGACAAATCGTTCACACGCAAACTTCGCGCATTGCACTCGTGTAGTTCGACGAGACGAAGCTATTGCACGCGGTTTCATCGGCCTACGACAATGTGTGCTCGAGTTATATGCCATCATATCGAAAACAAATATCAACTTCTATGATTGAGTTATTCGTGAGCTGTGGTCGCGAAGAAAACGATGTTGCATTAGTTTCCTTGGTTATTCGACGTGCTGAAACCGAATATGATGCCAGATTTTGTCTAGGTGCAGCCGAAAAAAAGTGATTCCCACGATGTCGTAAAAACGCATATGTATAATCGACTTTTTCTCGAACACAAATTGTTCACACGCAAAATTCGCGCATTGCACTCGTGTAGTTCGACGAGACGAAGCTATTGCACGCGGTTTCATCGGCCTACGACAATGTGTGCTCAAGTTATATGCCACCATATCGAAAACAAATATCAACTTCTATGATTGAGTTATTCGTGAGCTGTGGTCGCGAAGAAAACGATGTTGCATTAGTTTCCTTGGTTATTCGACGTGCTGAAACCGAATATGATGCCAGATTTTGTCTAGGTGCAGCCGAAAAAAAGTGATTCCCACGATGTCGTAAAAACGCATATGTATAATCGACTTTTTCTCGAACACAAATTGTTCACACGCAAAATTCGCGCATTGCACTCGTGTAGTTCGACGAGACGAAGCTATTGCACGCGGTTTCATCGGCCTACGACAATGTGTGCTCGAGTTATATGCCATCATATCGAACACAAATATCAACTTCTATGATTGAGTTTTTCGTGAGCTGTGTTCGCGAAGAAAACGATGTTGCATCAGTTTCCTCGGTTATCCGACGTGCTGAAACCGAATATGATGCCAGATTTTGTCTAGGTGCAGCCGAAAAAAAGTGATTCCCACGATGTCGTAAAAACGCATATGTATAATCGACTTTTTCTCGAACACAAATTGTTCACACGCAAACTTCGCGCATTGCACTCGTGTAGTTCGACGAGACGAAGCTATTGCACGCGGTTTCATCGGCCTACGACAATGTGTGCTCGAGTTATATGCCATCATATCGAAAACAAATATCAACTTCTATGATTGAGTTATTCGTGAGCTGTGGTCGCGAAGAAAACGATGTTGCATTAGTTTCCTTGGTTATTCGACGTGCTGAAACCGAATATGATGCCAGATTTTGTCTAGGTGCAGCCGAAAAAAAGTGATTCCCACGATGTCGTAAAAACGCATATGTATAATCGACTTTTTCTCGAACACAAATTGTTCACACGCAAAATTCGCGCATTGCACTCGTGTAGTTCGACGAGACGAAGCTATTGCACGCGGTTTCATCGGCCTACGACAATGTGTGCTCAAGTTATATGCCACCATATCGAAAACAAATATCAACTTCTATGATTGAGTTATTCGTGAGCTGTGGTCGCGAAGAAAACGATGTTGCATTAGTTTCCTTGGTTATTCGACGTGCTGAAACCGAATATGATGCCAGATTTTGTCTAGGTGCAGCCGAAAAAAAGTGATTCCCACGATGTCGTAAAAACGCATATGTATAATCGACTTTTTCTCGAACACAAATTGTTCACACGCAAAATTCGCGCATTGCACTCGTGTAGTTCGACGAGACGAAGCTATTGCACGCGGTTTCATCGGCCTACGACAATGTGTGCTCGAGTTATATGCCATCATATCGAACACAAATATCAACTTCTATGATTGAGTTTTTCGTGAGCTGTGTTCGCGAAGAAAACGATGTTGCATCAGTTTCCTCGGTTATCCGACGTGCTGAAACCGAATATGATGCCAGATTTTGTCTAGGTGCAGCCGAAAAAAAGTGATTCCCACGATGTCGTAAAAACGCATATGTATAATCGACTTTTTCTCGAACACAAATTGTTCACACGCAAACTTCGCGCATTGCACTCGTGTAGTTCGACGAGACGAAGCTATTGCACGCGGTTTCATCGGCCTACGACAATGTGTGCTCGAGTTATATGCCATCATATCGAACACAAGTATCAACTTCTATGATTGAGTTTTTCGTGAGCTGTGTTCGCGAAGAAAACGATGTTGCATCAGTTTCCTTGGTTATTCGACGTGCTGAAACCGAATATGATGCCAGATTTTGTCTAGGTGCAGCCAAAAAAAAGTGATTCCCACGATGTCGTAAAAACGCATATGTATAATCGACTTTTTCTCGAAGACAAATCCTTCACACGCAAACTTCGCGCATTGCACTCGTGTAGTTCGACGAGACGAAGCTATTGCACGCGGTTTCATCGGCCTACGACAATGTGTGCTCGAGTTATATGCCATCATATCGAAAACAAATATCAACTTCTATGATTGAGTTATTCGTGAGCTGTGGTCGCGAAGAAAACGATGTTGCATTAGTTTCCTTGGTTATTCGACGTGCTGAAACCGAATATGATGCCAGATTTTGTCTAGGTGCAGCCGAAAAAAAGTGATTCCCACGATGTCGTAAAAACGCATATGTATAATCGACTTTTTCTCGAACACAAATTGTTCACACGCAAAATTCGCGCATTGCACTCGTGTAGTTCGACGAGACGAAGCTATTGCACGCGGTTTCATCGGCCTACGACAATGTGTGCTCAAGTTATATGCCACCATATCGAAAACAAATATCAACTTCTATGATTGAGTTATTCGTGAGCTGTGGTCGCGAAGAAAACGATGTTGCATTAGTTTCCTTGGTTATTCGACGTGCTGAAACCGAATATGATGCCAGATTTTGTCTAGGTGCAGCCGAAAAAAAGTGATTCCCACGATGTCGTAAAAACGCATATGTATAATCGACTTTTTCTCGAACACAAATTGTTCACACGCAAAATTCGCGCATTGCACTCGTGTAGTTCGACGAGACGAAGCTATTGCACGCGGTTTCATCGGCCTACGACAATGTGTGCTCGAGTTATATGCCATCATATCGAACACAAATATCAACTTCTATGATTGAGTTTTTCGTGAGCTGTGTTCGCGAAGAAAACGATGTTGCATCAGTTTCCTCGGTTATCCGACGTGCTGAAACCGAATATGATGCCAGATTTTGTCTAGGTGCAGCCGAAAAAAAGTGATTCCCACGATGTCGTAAAAACGCATATGTATAATCGACTTTTTCTCGAACACAAATTGTTCACACGCAAACTTCGCGCATTGCACTCGTGTAGTTCGACGAGACGAAGCTATTGCACGCGGTTTCATCGGCCTACGACAATGTGTGCTCGAGTTATATGCCATCATATCGAACACAAATATCAACTTCTATGATTGAGTTTTTCGTGAGCTGTGTTCGCGAAGAAAACGATGTTGCATCAGTTTCCTTGGTTATTCGACGTGCTGAAACCGAATATGATGCCAGATTTTGTCTAGGTGCAGCCGAGAAAAAGTGATTCCCACGATGTCGTAAAAACGCATATGTATAATCGACTTTTTCTCGAACCCAAATTGCTCACACGCAAACTTCGCGCATTGCACTCGTGTAGTTCGACGAGACGAAGCTATTGCACGCGGTTTCATCGGCCTACGACAATGTGTGCTCGAGTTATATGCCATCATATCGAACACAAATATCAACTTCTATGATTGAGTTTTTCGTGAGCTGTGTTCGCGAAGAAGACGATGTTGCATCAGTTTCCTTGGTTATTCGACGTGCTGAAACCGAATATGATGCCAGATTTTGTCTAGGTGCAGCCAAAAAAAAGTGATTCCCACGATGTCGTAAAAACGCATATGTATAATCGACTTTTTCTCGAAGACAAATTGTTCACACGCAAACTTCGCGCATTGCACTCGTGTAGTTCGACGAGACGAAGCTATGGCACGCGGTTTCATCGGCCTACGACAATGTGTGCTCGAGTTATATGCCATCATATCGAACACAAGTATCAACTTCTATGATTGAGTTATTCGTGAGCTGTGTTCGCCAAGAAAACGATGTTGCATCAGTTTCCTTGGTTATTCGACGTGCTGAAACCGAATATGATGCCAGATTTTGTCTAGGTGCAGCCAAAAAAAAGTGATTCCCACGATGTCGTAAAAACGCATATGTATAATCGACTTTTTCTCGAAGACAAATCGTTCACACGCAAACTTCGCGCATTGCACTCGTGTAGTTCAACGAGACGAAGCTATTGCACGCGGTTTCATCGGCCTACGACAATGTGTGCTCAAGTTATATGCCACCATATCGAAAACAAATATCAACTTCTATGATTGAGTTATTCGTGAGCTGTGTTCGCGAAGAAAACGATGTTGCATCAGTTTCCTTGGTTATTCGACGTGCTGAAACCGAATATGATGCCAGATTTTGTCTAGGTGCAGCCAAAAAAAAGTGATTCCCACGATGTCGTAAAAACGCATATGTATAATCGACTTTTTCTCGAAGACAAATTGTTCACACGCAAACTTCGCGCATTGCACTCGTGTAGTTCGACGAGACGAAGCTATTGCACGCGGTTTCATCGGCCTACGACAATGTGTGCTCGAGTTATATGCCATCATATCGAACACAAATATCAACTTCTATGATTGAGTTTTTCGTGAGCTGTGTTCGCGAAGAAAACGATGTTGCATCAGTTTCCTTGGTTATTCGACGTGCTGAAACCGAATATGATGCCAGATTTTGTCTAGGTGCAGCCAAAAAAAAAGTGATTCCCACGATGTCGTAAAAACGCATATGTATAATCGACTTTTTCTCGAAGACAAATCGTTCACACGCAAACTTCGCGCATTGCACTCGTGTAGTTCAACGAGACGAAGCTATTGCACGCGGTTTCATCGGCCTACGACAATGTGTGCTCAAGTTATATGCCACCATATCGAACACAAATATCAACTTCTATGATTGAGTTTTTCGTGAGCTGTGTTCGCGAAGAAAACGATGTTGCATCAGTTTCCTTGGTTATTCGACGTGCTGAAACCGAATATGATGCCAGATTTTGTCTAGGTGCAGCCAAAAAAAAGTGATTCCCACGATGTCGTAAAAACGCATATGTATAATCGACTTTTCCTCGAAGACAAATTGTTCACACGCAAACTTCGCGCATTGCACTCGTGTAGTTCGACGAGACGAAGCTATTGCACGCGGTTTCATCGGCCTACGACAATGTGTGCTCGAGTTATATGCCATCATATCGAACACAAGTATCAACTTCTATGATTGAGTTTTTCGTGAGCTGTGTTCGCGAAGAAAACGATGTTGCATCAGTTTCCTTGGTTATTCGACGTGCTGAAACCGAATATGATGCCAGATTTGGTCTAGGTGCAGCCAAAAAAAAGTGATTCCCACGATGTCGTAAAAACGCATATGTATAATCGACTTTTTCTCGAAGACAAATTGTTCACACGCAAACTTCGCGCATTGCACTCGTGTAGTTCGACGAGACGAAGCTATGGCACGCGGTTTCATCGGCCTACGACAATGTGTGCTCGAGTTATATGCCACCATATCGAACACAAATATCAACTTCTATGATTGAGTTTTTCGTGAGCTGTGTTCGCGAAGAAAACGATGTTGCATCAGTTTCCTTGGTTATTCGACGTGCTGAAACCGAATATGATGCCAGATTTTGTCTAGGTGCAGCCAAAAAAAAGTGATTCCCACGATGTCGTAAAAACGCATATGTATAATCGACTTTTTCTCGAAGACAAATTGTTCACACGCAAACTTCGCGCATTGCACTCGTGTAGTTCGACGAGATGAAGCTATTGCACGCGGTTTCATCGGCCTACGACAATGTGTGCTCGAGTTATATGCCATCATATCGAACACAAGTATCAACTTCTATGATTGAGTTTTTCGTGAGCTGTGTTCGCGAAGAAAACGATGTTGCATCAGTTTCCTTGGTTATTCGACGTGCTGAAACCGAATATGATGCCAGATTTTGTCTAGGTGCAGCCAAAAAAAAGTGATTCCCACGATGTCGTAAAAACGCATATGTATAATCGACTTTTTCTCGAAGACAAATCGTTCACACGCAAACTTCGCGCATTGCACTCGTGTAGTTCATCGAGACGAAGCTATTGCACGCGGTTTCATCGGCCTACGACAATGTGTGCTCAAGTTATATGCCACCATATCGAAAACAAATATCAACTTCTATGATTGAGTTATTCGTGAGCTGTGGTCGCGAAGAAAACGATGTTGCATTAGTTTCCTTGGTTATTCGACGTGCTGAAACCGAATATGATGCCAGATTTTGTCTAGGTGCAGCCGAAAAAAAGTGATTCCCACGATGTCGTAAAAACGCATATGTATAATCGACTTTTTCTCGAACACAAATTGTTCACACGCAAAATTCGCGCATTGCACTCGTGTAGTTCGACGAGACGAAGCTATTGCACGCGGTTTCATCGGCCTACGACAATGTGTGCTCAAGTTATATGCCACCATATCGAAAACAAATATCAACTTCTATGATTGAGTTATTCGTGAGCTGTGGTCGCGAAGAAAACGATGTTGCATTAGTTTCCTTGGTTATTCGACGTGCTGAAACCGAATATGATGCCAGATTTTGTCTAGGTGCAGCCGAAAAAAAGTGATTCCCACGATGTCGTAAAAACGCATATGTATAATCGACTTTTTCTCGAACACAAATTGTTCACACGCAAAATTCGCGCATTGCACTCGTGTAGTTCGACGAGACGAAGCTATTGCACGCGGTTTCATCGGCCTACGACAATGTGTGCTCGAGTTATATGCCATCATATCGAACACAAATATCAACTTCTATGATTGAGTTTTTCGTGAGCTGTCTTCGCGAAGAAAACGATGTTGCATCAGTTTCCTCGGTTATCCGACGTGCTGAAACCGAATATGATGCCAGATTTTGTCTAGGTGCAGCCGAAAAAAAGTGATTCCCACGATGTCGTAAAAACGCATATGTATAATCGACTTTTTCTCGAACACAAATTGTTCACACGCAAACTTCGCGCATTGCACTCGTGTAGTTCGACGAGACGAAGCTATTGCACGCGGTTTCATCGGCCTACGACAATGTGTGCCCGAGTTATATGCCATCATATCGAACACAAGTATCAACTTCTATGATTAAGTTTTTCGTGAGCTGTGTTCGCGAAGAAAACGATGTTGCATCAGTTTCCTTGGTTATTCGACGTGCTGAAACCGAATATGATGCCAGATTTTGTCTAGGTGCAGCCAAAAAAAAGTGATTCCCACGATGTCGTAAAAACGCATATGTATAATCGACTTTTTCTCGAAGACAAATCGTTCACACGCAAACTTCGCGCATTGCACTCGTGTAGTTCAACGAGACGAAGCTATTGCACGCGGTTTCATCGACCTACGACAATGTGTGCTCAAGTTATATGCCACCATATCGAACACAAATATCAACTTCTATGATTGAGTTTTTCGTGAGCTGTGTTCGCGAAGAAAACGATGTTGCATCAGTTTCCTTGGTTATTCGACGTGCTGAAACCGAATATGAAGCCAGATTTTGTCTAGGTGCAGCCAAAAAAAAGTGATTCCCACGATGTCGTAAAAACGCATATGTATAATCGACTTTTTCTCGAAGACAAATCGTTCACACGCAAACTTCGCGCATTGCACTCGTGTAGTTCAACGAGACGAAGCTATTGCACGCGGTTTCATCGGCCTACGACAATGTGTGCTCAAGTTATATGCCACCATATCGAACACAAATATCAACTTCTATGATTGAGTTATTCGTGAGCTGTGTTCGCGAAGAAAACGATGTTGCATCAGTTTCCTTGGTTATTCGACGTGCTGAAACCGAATATGATGCCAGATTTTGTCTAGGTGCAGCCAAAAAAACGTGATTCCCACGATGTCGTAAAAACGCATATGTATAATCGACTTTTTCTCGAAGACAAATCGTTCACACGCAAAGTTCGCGCATTGCACTCGTGTAGTTCAACGAGACGAAGCTATTGCACGCGGTTTTATCGGCCTACGACATTGTGTGCTCAAGTTATATGCCACCATATCGAACACAAATATCAACTTCTATGATTGAGTTTTTCGTGAGCTGTGTTCGCGAAGAAAACGATGTTGCATCAGTTTCCTTGGTTATTCGACGTGCTGAAACCGAATATGATGCCAGATTTTGTCTAGGTGCAGCCAAAAAAAAGTGATTCCCACGATGTCGTAAAAACGCATATGTATAATCGACTTTTTCTCGAAGACAAATTGTTCACACGCAAACTTCGCGCATTGCACTCGTGTAGTTCGACGAGACGAAGCTATTGCACGCGGTTTCATCGGCCTACGACAATGTGTGCTCGAGTTATATGCCATCATATCGAACACAAATATCAACTTCTATGATTGAGTTATTCGTGAGCTGTGTTCGCGAAGAAAACGATGTTGCATCAGTTTCCTTGGTTATTCGACGTGCTGAAACCGAATATGAAGCCAGATTTTGTCTAGGTGCAGCCAAAAAAAAGTGATTCCCACGATGTCGTAAAAACGCATATGTATAATCGACTTTTTCTCGAAGACAAATTGTTCACACGCAAACTTCGCGCATTGCACTCGTGTAGTTCGACGAGACGAAGCTATTGCACGCGGTTTCATCGGCCTACGACAATGTGTGCTCGAGTTATATGCCATCATATCGAACACAAATATCAACTTCTATGATTGAGTTTTTCGTGAGCTGTGTTCGCGAAGAAAACGATGTTGCATCAGTTTCCTTGGTTATTCGACGTGCTGAAACCGAATATGATGCCAGATTTTGTCTAGGTGCAGCCAAAAAAAAGTGATTCCCACGATGTCGTAAAAACGCATATGTATAATCGACTTTTTCTCGAAGACAAATCGTTCACACGCAAACTTCGCGCATTGCACTCGTGTAGTTCAACGAGACGAAGCTATTGCACGCGGTTTCATCGGCCTACGACAATGTGTGCTCAAGTTATATGCCACCATATCGAACACAAATATCAACTTCTATGATTGAGTTTTTCGTGAGCTGTGTTCGCGAAGAAAACGATGTTGCATCAGTTTCCTTGGTTATTCGACGTGCTGAAACCGAATATGATGCCAGATTTTGTCTAGGTGCAGCCAAAAAAAAGTGATTCCCACGATGTCGTAAAAACGCATATGTATAATCGACTTTTTCTCGAAGACAAATTGTTCACACGCAAACTTCGCGCATTGCACTCGTGTAGTTCGACGAGACGAAGCTATTGCACGCGGTTTCATCGGCCTACGACAATGTGTGCCCGAGTTATATGCCATCATATCGAACACAAGTATCAACTTCTATGATTAAGTTTTTCGTGAGCTGTGTTCGCGAAGAAAACGATGTTGCATCAGTTTCCTTGGTTATTCGACGTGCTGAAACCGAATATGATGCCAGATTTTGTCTAGGTGCAGCCAAAAAAAAGTGATTCCCACGATGTCGTAAAAACGCATATGTATAATCGACTTTTTCTCGAAGACAAATCGTTCACACGCAAACTTCGCGCATTGCACTCGTGTAGTTCAACGAGACGAAGCTATTGCACGCGGTTTCATCGGCCTACGACAATGTGTGCTCGAGTTATATGCCATCATATCGAACACAAATATCAACTTCTATGATTGAGTTTTTCGTGAGCTGTGTTCGCGAAGAAAACGATGTTGCATCAGTTTCCTTGGTTATTCGACGTGCTGAAACCGAATATGATGCCAGATTTTGTCTAGGTGCAGCCAAAAAAAAAGTGATTCCCACGATGTCGTAAAAACGCATATGTATAATCGACTTTTTCTCGAAGACAAATCGTTCACACGCAAACTTCGCGCATTGCACTCGTGTAGTTCAACGAGACGAAACTATTGCACGCGGTTTCATCGGCCTACGACAATGTGTGCTCAAGTTATATGCCACCATATCGAACACAAATATCAACTTCTATGATTGAGTTTTTCGTGAGCTGTGTTCGCGAAGAAAACGATGTTGCATCAGTTTCCTTGGTTATTCGACGTGCTGAAACCGAATATGATGCCAGATTTTGTCTAGGTGCAGCCAAAAAAAAGTGATTCCCACGATGTCGTAAAAACGCATATGTATAATCGACTTTTCCTCGAAGACAAATTGTTCACACGCAAACTTCGCGCATTGCACTCGTGTAGTTCGACGAGACGAAGCTATTGCACGCGGTTTCATCGGCCTACGACAATGTGTGCTCGAGTTATATGCCATCATATCGAACACAAGTATCAACTTCTATGATTGAGTTTTTCGTGAGCTGTGTTCGCGAAGAAAACGATGTTGCATCAGTTTCCTTGGTTATTCGACGTGCTGAAACCGAATATGATGCCAGATTTTGTCTAGGTGCAGCCAAAAAAAAGTGATTCCCACGATGTCGTAAAAACGCATATGTATAATCGACTTTTTCTCGAAGACAAATTGTTCACACGCAAACTTCGCGCATTGCACTCGTGTAGTTCGACGAGACGAAGCTATGGCACGCGGTTTCATCGGCCTACGACAATGTGTGCTCGAGTTATATGCCACCATATCGAACACAAATATCAACTTCTATGATTGAGTTTTTCGTGAGCTGTGTTCGCGAAGAAAACGATGTTGCATCAGTTTCCTTGGTTATTCGACGTGCTGAAACCGAATATGATGCCAGATTTTGTCTAGGTGCAGCCAAAAAAAAGTGATTCCCACGATGTCGTAAAAACGCATATGTATAATCGACTTTTTCTCGAAGACAAATTGTTCACACGCAAACTTCGCGCATTGCACTCGTGTAGTTCGACGAGATGAAGCTATTGCACGCGGTTTCATCGGCCTACGACAATGTGTGCTCGAGTTATATGCCATCATATCGAACACAAGTATCAACTTCTATGATTGAGTTTTTCGTGAGCTGTGTTCGCGAAGAAAACGATGTTGCATCAGTTTCCTTGGTTATTCGACGTGCTGAAACCGAATATGATGCCAGATTTTGTCTAGGTGCAGCCAAAAAAAAGTGATTCCCACGATGTCGTAAAAACGCATATGTATAATCGACTTGTTCTCGAAGACAAATCGTTCACACGCAAACTTCGCGCATTGCACTCGTGTAGTTCATCGAGACGAAGCTATTGCACGCGGTTTCATCGGCCTACGACAATGTGTGCTCAAGTTATATGCCACCATATCGAAAACAAATATCAACTTCTATGATTGAGTTATTCGTGAGCTGTGGTCGCGAAGAAAACGATGTTGCATTAGTTTCCTTGGTTATTCGACGTGCTGAAACCGAATATGATGCCAGATTTTGTCTAGGTGCAGCCGAAAAAAAGTGATTCCCACGATGTCGTAAAAACGCATATGTATAATCGACTTTTTCTCGAACACAAATTGTTCACACGCAAAATTCGCGCATTGCACTCGTGTAGTTCGACGAGACGAAGCTATTGCACGCGGTTTCATCGGCCTACGACAATGTGTGCTCAAGTTATATGCCACCATATCGAAAACAAATATCAACTTCTATGATTGAGTTATTCGTGAGCTGTGGTCGCGAAGAAAACGATGTTGCATTAGTTTCCTTGGTTATTCGACGTGCTGAAACCGAATATGATGCCAGATTTTGTCTAGGTGCAGCCGAAAAAAAGTGATTCCCACGATGTCGTAAAAACGCATATGTATAATCGACTTTTTCTCGAACACAAATTGTTCACACGCAAAATTCGCGCATTGCACTCGTGTAGTTCGACGAGACGAAGCTATTGCACGCGGTTTCATCGGCCTACGACAATGTGTGCTCGAGTTATATGCCATCATATCGAACACAAATATCAACTTCTATGATTGAGTTTTTCGTGAGCTGTCTTCGCGAAGAAAACGATGTTGCATCAGTTTCCTCGGTTATCCGACGTGCTGAAACCGAATATGATGCCAGATTTTGTCTAGGTGCAGCCGAAAAAAAGTGATTCCCACGATGTCGTAAAAACGCATATGTATAATCGACTTTTTCTCGAACACAAATTGTTCACACGCAAACTTCGCGCATTGCACTCGTGTAGTTCGACGAGACGAAGCTATTGCACGCGGTTTCATCGGCCTACGACAATGTGTGCCCGAGTTATATGCCATCATATCGAACACAAGTATCAACTTCTATGATTAAGTTTTTCGTGAGCTGTGTTCGCGAAGAAAACGATGTTGCATCAGTTTCCTTGGTTATTCGACGTGCTGAAACCGAATATGATGCCAGATTTTGTCTAGGTGCAGCCAAAAAAAAGTGATTCCCACGATGTCGTAAAAACGCATATGTATAATCGACTTTTTCTCGAAGACAAATCGTTCACACGCAAACTTCGCGCATTGCACTCGTGTAGTTCAACGAGACGAAGCTATTGCACGCGGTTTCATCGACCTACGACAATGTGTGCTCAAGTTATATGCCACCATATCGAACACAAATATCAACTTCTATGATTGAGTTTTTCGTGAGCTGTGTTCGCGAAGAAAACGATGTTGCATCAGTTTCCTTGGTTATTCGACGTGCTGAAACCGAATATGAAGCCAGATTTTGTCTAGGTGCAGCCAAAAAAAAGTGATTCCCACGATGTCGTAAAAACGCATATGTATAATCGACTTTTTCTCGAAGACAAATCGTTCACACGCAAACTTCGCGCATTGCACTCGTGTAGTTCAACGAGACGAAGCTATTGCACGCGGTTTCATCGGCCTACGACAATGTGTGCTCAAGTTATATGCCACCATATCGAACACAAATATCAACTTCTATGATTGAGTTATTCGTGAGCTGTGTTCGCGAAGAAAACGATGTTGCATCAGTTTCCTTGGTTATTCGACGTGCTGAAACCGAATATGATGCCAGATTTTGTCTAGGTGCAGCCAAAAAAACGTGATTCCCACGATGTCGTAAAAACGCATATGTATAATCGACTTTTTCTCGAAGACAAATCGTTCACACGCAAAGTTCGCGCATTGCACTCGTGTAGTTCAACGAGACGAAGCTATTGCACGCGGTTTTATCGGCCTACGACATTGTGTGCTCAAGTTATATGCCACCATATCGAACACAAATATCAACTTCTATGATTGAGTTTTTCGTGAGCTGTGTTCGCGAAGAAAACGATGTTGCATCAGTTTCCTTGGTTATTCGACGTGCTGAAACCGAATATGATGCCAGATTTTGTCTAGGTGCAGCCAAAAAAAAGTGATTCCCACGATGTCGTAAAAACGCATATGTATAATCGACTTTTTCTCGAAGACAAATTGTTCACACGCAAACTTCGCGCATTGCACTCGTGTAGTTCGACGAGACGAAGCTATTGCACGCGGTTTCATCGGCCTACGACAATGTGTGCTCGAGTTATATGCCATCATATCGAACACAAATATCAACTTCTATGATTGAGTTATTCGTGAGCTGTGTTCGCGAAGAAAACGATGTTGCATCAGTTTCCTTGGTTATTCGACGTGCTGAAACCGAATATGAAGCCAGATTTTGTCTAGGTGCAGCCAAAAAAAAGTGATTCCCACGATGTCGTAAAAACGCATATGTATAATCGACTTTTTCTCGAAGACAAATTGTTCACACGCAAACTTCGCGCATTGCACTCGTGTAGTTCGACGAGACGAAGCTATTGCACGCGGTTTCATCGGCCTACGACAATGTGTGCTCGAGTTATATGCCATCATATCGAACACAAATATCAACTTCTATGATTGAGTTTTTCGTGAGCTGTGTTCGCGAAGAAAACGATGTTGCATCAGTTTCCTTGGTTATTCGACGTGCTGAAACCGAATATGATGCCAGATTTTGTCTAGGTGCAGCCAAAAAAAAGTGATTCCCACGATGTCGTAAAAACGCATATGTATAATCGACTTTTTCTCGAAGACAAATCGTTCACACGCAAACTTCGCGCATTGCACTCGTGTAGTTCAACGAGACGAAGCTATTGCACGCGGTTTCATCGGCCTACGACAATGTGTGCTCAAGTTATATGCCACCATATCGAACACAAATATCAACTTCTATGATTGAGTTTTTCGTGAGCTGTGTTCGCGAAGAAAACGATGTTGCATCAGTTTCCTTGGTTATTCGACGTGCTGAAACCGAATATGATGCCAGATTTTGTCTAGGTGCAGCCAAAAAAAAGTGATTCCCACGATGTCGTAAAAACGCATATGTATAATCGACTTTTTCTCGAAGACAAATTGTTCACACGCAAACTTCGCGCATTGCACTCGTGTAGTTCGACGAGACGAAGCTATTGCACGCGGTTTCATCGGCCTACGACAATGTGTGCCCGAGTTATATGCCATCATATCGAACACAAGTATCAACTTCTATGATTAAGTTTTTCGTGAGCTGTGTTCGCGAAGAAAACGATGTTGCATCAGTTTCCTTGGTTATTCGACGTGCTGAAACCGAATATGATGCCAGATTTTGTCTAGGTGCAGCCAAAAAAAAGTGATTCCCACGATGTCGTAAAAACGCATATGTATAATCGACTTTTTCTCGAAGACAAATCGTTCACACGCAAACTTCGCGCATTGCACTCGTGTAGTTCAACGAGACGAAGCTATTGCACGCGGTTTCATCGGCCTACGACAATGTGTGCTCAAGTTATATGCCACCATATCGAACACAAATATCAACTTCTATGATTGAGTTTTTCGTGAGCTGTGTTCGCGAAGAAAACGATGTTGCATCAGTTTCCTTGGTTATTCGACGTGCTGAAACCGAATATGAAGCCAGATTTTGTCTAGGTGCAGCCAAAAAAAAGTGATTCCCACGATGTCGTAAAAACGCATATGTATAATCGACTTTTTCTCGAAGACAAACTGTTCACACGCAAACTTCGCGCATTGCACTCGTGTAGTTCGACGAGACGAAGCTATTGCACGCGGTTTCATCGGCCTACGACAATGTGTGCTCGAGTTATATGCCATCATATCGAACACAAATATCAACTTCTATGATTGAGTTTTTCGTGAGCTGTGTTCGCGAAGAAAACGATGTTGCATCAGTTTCCTTGGTTATTCGACGTGCTGAAACCGAATATGATGCCAGATTTTGTCTAGGTGCAGCCAAAAAAAAGTGATTCCCACGATGTCGTAAAAACGCATATGTATAATCGACTTTTTCTCGAAGACAAATTGTTCACACGCAAACTTCGCGCATTGCACTCGTGTAGTTCGACGAGACGAAGCTATTGCACGCGGTTTCATCGGCCTACGACAATGTGTGCCCGAGTTATATGCCATCATATCGAACACAAGTATCAATTTCTATGATTGAGTTTTTCGTGAGCTGTGTTCGCGAAGAAAACGATGTTGCATCAGTTTCCTTGGTTATTCGACGTGCTGAAACCGAATATGATGCCAGATTTTGTCTAGGTGCAGCCAAAAAAAAGTGATTCCCACGATGTCGTAAAAACGCATATGTATAATCGACTTTTTCTCGAAGACAAATTGTTCACACGCAAACTTCGCGCATTGCACTCGTGTAGTTCGACGAGACGAAGCTATTGCACGCGGTTTCATCGGCCTACGACAATGTGTGCTCGAGTTATATGCCATCATATCGAACACAAATATCAACTTCTATGATTGAGTTATTCGTGAGCTGTGTTCGCGAAGAAAACGATGTTGCATCAGTTTCCTTGGTTATTCGACGTGCTGAAACCGAATATGAAGCCAGATTTTGTCTAGGTGCAGCCAAAAAAAAGTGATTCCCACGATGTCGTAAAAACGCATATGTATAATCGACTTTTTCTCGAAGACAAATTGTTCACACGCAAACTTCGCGCATTGCACTCGTGTAGTTCGACGAGACGAAGCTATTGCACGCGGTTTCATCGGCCTACGACAATGTGTGCTCGAGTTATATGCCATCATATCGAACACAAATATCAACTTCTATGATTGAGTTTTTCGTGAGCTGTGTTCGCGAAGAAAACGATGTTGCATCAGTTTCCTTGGTTATTCGACGTGCTGAAACCGAATATGATGCCAGATTTTGTCTAGGTGCAGCCAAAAAAAAGTGATTCCCACGATGTCGTAAAAACGCATATGTATAATCGACTTTTTCTCGAAGACAAATCGTTCACACGCAAACTTCGCGCATTGCACTCGTGTAGTTCAACGAGACGAAGCTATTGCACGCGGTTTCATCGGCCTACGACAATGTGTGCTCAAGTTATATGCCACCATATCGAACACAAATATCAACTTCTATGATTGAGTTTTTCGTGAGCTGTGTTCGCGAAGAAAACGATGTTGCATCAGTTTCCTTGGTTATTCGACGTGCTGAAACCGAATATGATGCCAGATTTTGTCTAGGTGCAGCCAAAAAAAAGTGATTCCCACGATGTCGTAAAAACGCATATGTATAATCGACTTTTTCTCGAAGACAAATTGTTCACACGCAAACTTCGCGCATTGCACTCGTGTAGTTCGACGAGACGAAGCTATTGCACGCGGTTTCATCGGCCTACGACAATGTTTGCTCAAGTTATATGCCACCATATCGAACACAAATATCAACTTCTATGATTGAGTTTTTCGTGAGCTGTGTTCGCGAAGAAAACGATGTTGCATCAGTTTCCTTGGTTATTCGACGTGCTGAAACCGAATATGATGCCAGATTTTGTCTAGGTGCAGCCAAAAAAAAGTGATTCCCACGATGTCGTAAAAACGCATATGTATAATCGACTTTTTCTCGAAGACAAATTGTTCACACGCAAACTTCGCGCATTGCACTCGTGTAGTTCGACGAGACGAAGCTATTGCACGCGGTTTCATCGGCCTACGACAATGTGTGCCCGAGTTATATGCCATCATATCGAACACAAGTATCAACTTCTATGATTAAGTTTTTCGTGAGCTGTGTTCGCGAAGAAAACGATGTTGCATCAGTTTCCTTGGTTATTCGACGTGCTGAAACCGAATATGATGCCAGATTTTGTCTAGGTGCAGCCAAAAAAAAGTGATTCCCACGATGTCGTAAAAACGCATATGTATAATCGACTTTTTCTCGAAGACAAATCGTTCACACGCAAACTTCGCGCATTGCACTCGTGTAGTTCAACGAGACGAAGCTATTGCACGCGGTTTCATCGGCCTACGACAATGTGTGCTCAAGTTATATGCCACCATATCGAACACAAATATCAACTTCTATGATTGAGTTTTTCGTGAGCTGTGTTCGCGAAGAAAACGATGTTGCATCAGTTTCCTTGGTTATTCGACGTGCTGAAACCGAATATGAAGCCAGATTTTGTCTAGGTGCAGCCAAAAAAAAGTGATTCCCACGATGTCGTAAAAACGCATATGTATAATCGACTTTTTCTCGAAGACAAACTGTTCACACGCAAACTTCGCGCATTGCACTCGTGTAGTTCGACGAGACGAAGCTATTGCACGCGGTTTCATCGGCCTACGACAATGTGTGCTCGAGTTATATGCCATCATATCGAACACAAATATCAACTTCTATGATTGAGTTTTTCGTGAGCTGTGTTCGCGAAGAAAACGATGTTGCATCAGTTTCCTTGGTTATTCGACGTGCTGAAACCGAATATGATGCCAGATTTTGTCTAGGTGCAGCCAAAAAAAAGTGATTCCCACGATGTCGTAAAAACGCATATGTATAATCGACTTTTTCTCGAAGACAAATCGTTCACACGCAAACTTCGCGCATTGCACTCATGTAGTTCAACGAGACGAAGCTATTGCACGCGGTTTCATCGGCCTACGACAATGTGTGCTCAAGTTATATGCCACCATATCGAACACAAATATCAACTTCTATGATTGAGTTTTTCGTGAGCTGTGTTCGCGAAGAAAACGATGTTGCATCAGTTTCCTTGGTTATTCGACGTGCTGAAACCGAATATGATGCCAGATTTTGTCTAGGTGCAGCCAAAAAAAAGTGATTCCCACGATGTCGTAAAAACGCATATGTATAATCGACTTTTTCTCGAAGACAAATTGTTCACACGCAAACTTCGCGCATTGCACTCGTGTAGTTCGACGAGACGAAGCTATTGCACGCGGTTTCATCGGCCTACGACAATGTGTGCCCGAGTTATATGCCATCATATCGAACACAAGTATCAACTTCTATGATTGAGTTTTTCGTGAGCTGTGTTCGCGAAGAAAACGATGTTGCATCAGTTTCCTTGGTTATTCGACGTGCTGAAACCGAATATGATGCCAGATTTTGTCTAGGTGCAGCCAAAAAAAAGTGATTCCCACGATGTCGTAAAAACGCATATGTATAATCGACTTTTTCTCGAAGACAAATCGTTCACACGCAAACTTCGCGCATTGCACTCGTGTAGTTCAACGAGACGAAGCTATTGCACGCGGTTTCATCGGCCTACGACAATGTGTGCTCGAGTTATATGCCATCATATCGAACACAAATATCAACTTCTATGATTGAGTTATTCGTGAGCTGTGTTCGCGAAGAAAACGATGTTGCATCAGTTTCCTTGGTTATTCGACGTGCTGAAACCGAATATGAAGCCAGATTTTGTCTAGGTGCAGCCAAAAAAAAGTGATTCCCACGATGTCGTAAAAACGCATATGTATAATCGACTTTTTCTCGAAGACAAATTGTTCACACGCAAACTTCGCGCATTGCACTCGTGTAGTTCGACGAGACGAAGCTATTGCACGCGGTTTCATCGGCCTACGACAATGTGTGCTCGAGTTATATGCCATCATATCGAACACAAATATCAACTTCTATGATTGAGTTTTTCGTGAGCTGTGTTCGCGAAGAAAACGATGTTGCATCAGTTTCCTTGGTTATTCGACGTGCTGAAACCGAATATGATGCCAGATTTTGTCTAGGTGCAGCCAAAAAAAAGTGATTCCCACGATGTCGTAAAAACGCATATGTATAATCGACTTTTTCTCGAAGACAAATTGTTCACACGCAAACTTCGCGCATTGCACTCGTGTAGTTCGACGAGACGAAGCTATTGCAAGCGGTTTCATCGGCCTACGACAATGTGTGCCCGAGTTATATGCCATCATATCGAACACAAGTATCAATTTCTATGATTGAGTTTTTCGTGAGCTGTGTTCGCGAAGAAAACGATGTTGCATCAGTTTCCTTGGTTATTCGACGTGCTGAAACCGAATATGATGCCAGATTTTGTCTAGGTGCAGCCAAAAAAAAGTGATTCCCACGATGTCGTAAAAACGCATATGTATAATCGACTTTTTCTCGAAGACAAATCGTTCACACGCAAACTTCGCGCATTGCACTCGTGTAGTTCAACGAGACGAAGCTATTGCACGCGGTTTCATCGGCCTACGACAATGTGTGCTCAAGTTATATGCCACCATATCGAACACAAATATCAACTTCTATGATTGCGTTTTTCGTGAGCTGTGTTCGCGAAGAAAACGATGTTGCATCAGTTTCCTTGGTTATTCGACGTGCTGAAACCGAATATGAAGCCAGATTTTGTCTAGGTGCAGCCAAAAAAAAGTGATTCCCACGATGTCGTAAAAACGCATATGTATAATCGACTTTTTCTCGAAGACAAATTGTTCACACGCAAACTTCGCGCATTGCACTCGTGTAGTTCGACGAGACGAAGCTATTGCACGCGGTTTCATCGGCCTACGACAATGTGTGCTCGAGTTATATGCCATCATATCGAACACAAATATCAACTTCTATGATTGAGTTATTCGTGAGCTGTGTTCGCGAAGAAAACGATGTTGCATCAGTTTCCTTGGTTATTCGACGTGCTGAAACCGAATATGAAGCCAGATTTTGTCTAGGTGCAGCCAAAAAAAAGTGATTCCCACGATGTCGTAAAAACGCATATGTATAATCGACTTTTTCTCGAAGACAAATTGTTCACACGCAAACTTCGCGCATTGCACTCGTGTAGTTCGACGAGACGAAGCTATTGCACGCGGTTTCATCGGCCTACGACAATGTGTGCTCGAGTTATATGCCATCATATCGAACACAAATATCAACTTCTATGATTGAGTTTTTCGTGAGCTGTGTTCGCGAAGAAAACGATGTTGCATCAGTTTCCTTGGTTATTCGACGTGCTGAAACCGAATATGATGCCAGATTTTGTCTAGGTGCAGCCAAAAAAAAGTGATTCCCACGATGTCGTAAAAACGCATATGTATAATCGACTTTTTCTCGAAGACAAATCGTTCACACGCAAACTTCGCGCATTGCACTCGTGTAGTTCAACGAGACGAAGCTATTGCACGCGGTTTCATCGGCCTACGACAATGTGTGCTCAAGTTATATGCCACCATATCGAACACAAATATCAACTTCTATGATTGAGTTTTTCGTGAGCTGTGTTCGCGAAGAAAACGATGTTGCATCAGTTTCCTTGGTTATTCGACGTGCTGAAACCGAATATGATGCCAGATTTTGTCTAGGTGCAGCCAAAAAAAAGTGATTCCCACGATGTCGTAAAAACGCATATGTATAATCGACTTTTTCTCGAAGACAAATTGTTCACACGCAAACTTCGCGCATTGCACTCGTGTAGTTCGACGAGACGAAGCTATTGCACGCGGTTTCATCGGCCTACGACAATGTGTGCCCGAGTTATATGCCATCATATCGAACACAAGTATCAACTTCTATGATTAAGTTTTTCGTGAGCTGTGTTCGCGAAGAAAACGATGTTGCATCAGTTTCCTTGGTTATTCGACGTGCTGAAACCGAATATGAAGCCAGATTTTGTCGAGGTGCAGCCAAAAAAAAGTGATTCCCACGATGTCGTAAAAACGCATATGTATAATCGACTTTTTCTCGAAGACAAATTGTTCACACGCAAACTTCGCGCATTGCACTCGTGTAGTTCGACGAGACGAAGCTATTGCACGCGGTTTCATCGGCCTACGACAATGTGTGCTCGAGTTATATGCCATCATATCGAACACAAATATCAACTTCTATGATTGAGTTATTCGTGAGCTGTGTTCGCGAAGAAAACGATGTTGCATCAGTTTCCTTGGTTATTCGACGTGCTGAAACCGAATATGAAGCCAGATTTTGTCTAGGTGCAGCCAAAAAAAAGTGATTCCCACGATGTCGTAAAAACGCATATGTATAATCGACTTTTTCTCGAAGACAAATTGTTCACACGCAAACTTCGCGCATTGCACTCGTGTAGTTCGACGAGACGAAGCTATTGCACGCGGTTTCATCGGCCTACGACAATGTGTGCTCGAGTTATATGCCATCATATCGAACACAAATATCAACTTCTATGATTGAGTTTTTCGTGAGCTGTGTTCGCGAAGAAAACGATGTTGCATCAGTTTCCTTGGTTATTCGACGTGCTGAAACCGAATATGATGCCAGATTTTGTCTAGGTGCAGCCAAAAAAAAGTGATTCCCACGATGTCGTAAAAACGCATATGTATAATCGACTTTTTCTCGAAGACAAATCGTTCACACGCAAACTTCGCGCATTGCACTCGTGTAGTTCAACGAGACGAAGCTATTGCACGCGGTTTCATCGGCCTACGACAATGTGTGCTCAAGTTATATGCCACCATATCGAACACAAATATCAACTTCTATGATTGAGTTTTTCGTGAGCTGTGTTCGCGAAGAAAACGATGTTGCATCAGTTTCCTTGGTTATTCGACGTGCTGAAACCGAATATGATGCCAGATTTTGTCTAGGTGCAGCCAAAAAAATGAGCCGTCATGGGACGCCTGGCAGATGTGAAACATCGTGTGTGTACAAGTAATATGCATAAAAGATAATATTATTACAGGAATTAAATATAGCCTAATGAAAAAATGAAGTATTACGAGATTCTTACAGTAAATGGTAACTTTATTTAATAAACATTTATTTACATGATATAAAAATTCGATATTAGTATCAAGTTGCCACAATTTAAATATTTTCATCTGTGGCTTCAATAATAGTTATATTCGATTTTTCCTCTGCCGGTATCACTGTGACGATTGGTCGATGATAACTAAAGTACGTTACAAAAGTATTGGATGAAACACCATCAAGATATCTCACAAATACAGCATCTATTGTTGTTCCATATTTGGTAGTAGATTCTTTTGGATCGTTATTGATTTGCCATTGAAATTCTTTTTGAAGAAATGTCATTAATGGCATTGATTCAGCTCTTGCAAAATTTACACTGAAATATGCAGCTAAAAATAATGGTAGTTTATGTTTATTCGTTTTAAGAATTATTGAACCTGTTTGACTATAAGGAAATAACTTTTCATGTAAAAATGAAATGAGATGATCCATTTTGTTATTAGGTGAAATGTATATTACAATCATAATTAATTCACTTCCGTCTTGTAGTTTAACATGTGAAGAACACATATTTCCAATAGATGCAATAGTTTAAAATAGTCTGGTACTATTCGACTAATAAAGTCTTACACAACATTGATAGTATGCCTTGTGTTTAACTGATCAGGGTGACGTCCAGTTTCAATAATAATATTTTGTGATCCTTCTGATGATTGTTGGGAACTGAAATATTTAAAACAATATGATATTGAAATACACAAAAAAAAAAATTTTAAGTGTGGTTTCAATATACTCATTGAACTCAAATCTTAGTCAATTATTGCAATATATGACTAAAGATTTGCAAATATAAATTTTATTAATAAATCTTTCTATATTAATTCCTTCATGAATAATAAAAGAATACTTAATTGAAGATAATATTAATATAATTTATATAAATTATTAATATGATTAATATGAATATAATTAATTAAATATAAAAATATAATAATTACATTTATGGAGACTTGAAAAATACAATCTACTTACTGATGACTTGGTAGTATACCATAGTGTAGTTTCACTTTCTTTGCACAAGGTTGATCACTTTGATCTTCTGAGTTATCACTGTCACACATATTTTATTGTCAAAAATTAAAATGAAAAATTAAATAAAACGCAGGTTATGTGTACCGTAGTAAACAACAACGTCGAACTGAGTGAGAAGCCACACCGTACACTCTACTACACAGAATATAGATAGGCATACCTTAGTATAGCCTGGCGAATGCTCGCCACGACAAGTATCGCCACGCCAACGATTCAGTTTAGGGGTGCGCCTATAGATGTTTCACATCAAAAAGTGATTCCCACGATGTCGTAAAAACGCATATGTATAATCGACTTTTTCTCGAAGACAAATTGTTCACACGCAAACTTCGCGCATTGCACTCGTGTAGTTCGACGAGACGAAGCTATTGCACGCGGTTTCATCGGCCTACGACAATGTGTGCCCGAGTTATATGCCATCATATCGAACACAAGTATCAACTTCTATGATTAAGTTTTTCGTGAGCTGTGTTCGCGAAGAAAACGATGTTGCATCAGTTTCCTTGGTTATTCGACGTGCTGAAACCGAATATGATGCCAGATTTTGTCTAGGTGCAGCCAAAAAAAAGTGATTCCCACGATGTCGTAAAAACGCATATGTATAATCGACTTTTTCTCGAAGACAAATCGTTCACACGCAAACTTCGCGCATTGCACTCGTGTAGTTCAACGAGACGAAGCTATTGCACGCGGTTTCATCGGCCTACGACAATGTGTGCTCGAGTTATATGCCATCATATCGAACACAAATATCAACTTCTATGATTGAGTTTTTCGTGAGCTGTGTTCGCGAAGAAAACGATGTTGCATCAGTTTCCTTGGTTATTCGACGTGCTGAAACCGAATATGATGCCAGATTTTGTCTAGGTGCAGCCAAAAAAAAGTGATTCCCACGATGTCGTAAAAACGCATATGTATAATCGACTTTTTCTCGAAGACAAATTGTTCACACGCAAACTTCGCGCATTGCACTCGTGTAGTTCGACGAGACGAAGCTATTGCACGCGGTTTCATCGGCCTACGACAATGTGTGCCCGAGTTATATGCCATCATATCGAACACAAGTATCAATTTCTATGATTGAGTTTTTCGTGAGCTGTGTTCGCGAAGAAAACGATGTTGCATCAGTTTCCTTGGTTATTCGACGTGCTGAAACCGAATATGATGCCAGATTTTGTCTAGGTGCAGCCAAAAAAAAGTGATTCCCACGATGTCGTAAAAACGCATATGTATAATCGACTTTTTCTCGAAGACAAATTGTTCACACGCAAACTTCGCGCATTGCACTCGTGTAGTTCGACGAGACGAAGCTATTGCACGCGGTTTCATCGGCCTACGACAATGTGTGCTCGAGTTATATGCCATCATATCGAACACAAATATCAACTTCTATGATTGAGTTATTCGTGAGCTGTGTTCGCGAAGAAAACGATGTTGCATCAGTTTCCTTGGTTATTCGACGTGCTGAAACCGAATATGAAGCCAGATTTTGTCTAGGTGCAGCCAAAAAAAAGTGATTCCCACGATGTCGTAAAAACGCATATGTATAATCGACTTTTTCTCGAAGACAAATTGTTCACACGCAAACTTCGCGCATTGCACTCGTGTAGTTCGACGAGACGAAGCTATTGCACGCGGTTTCATCGGCCTACGACAATGTGTGCTCGAGTTATATGCCATCATATCGAACACAAATATCAACTTCTATGATTGAGTTTTTCGTGAGCTGTGTTCGCGAAGAAAACGATGTTGCATCAGTTTCCTTGGTTATTCGACGTGCTGAAACCGAATATGATGCCAGATTTTGTCTAGGTGCAGCCAAAAAAAAGTGATTCCCACGATGTCGTAAAAACGCATATGTATAATCGACTTTTTCTCGAAGACAAATCGTTCACACGCAAACTTCGCGCATTGCACTCGTGTAGTTCAACGAGACGAAGCTATTGCACGCGGTTTCATCGGCCTACGACAATGTGTGCTCAAGTTATATGCCACCATATCGAACACAAATATCAACTTCTATGATTGAGTTTTTCGTGAGCTGTGTTCGCGAAGAAAACGATGTTGCATCAGTTTCCTTGGTTATTCGACGTGCTGAAACCGAATATGATGCCAGATTTTGTCTAGGTGCAGCCAAAAAAAAGTGATTCCCACGATGTCGTAAAAACGCATATGTATAATCGACTTTTTCTCGAAGACAAATTGTTCACACGCAAACTTCGCGCATTGCACTCGTGTAGTTCGACGAGACGAAGCTATTGCACGCGGTTTCATCGGCCTACGACAATGTGTGCCCGAGTTATATGCCATCATATCGAACACAAGTATCAACTTCTATGATTAAGTTTTTCGTGAGCTGTGTTCGCGAAGAAAACGATGTTGCATCAGTTTCCTTGGTTATTCGACGTGCTGAAACCGAATATGTGATGCCAGATTTTGTCTAGGTGCAGCCAAAAAAAAGTGATTCCCACGATGTCGTAAAAACGCATATGTATAATCGACTTTTTCTCGAAGACAAATCGTTCACACGCAAACTTCGCGCATTGCACTCGTGTAGTTCAACGAGACGAAGCTATTGCACGCGGTTTCATCGGCCTACGACAATGTGTGCTCAAGTTATATGCCACCATATCGAACACAAATATCAACTTCTATGATTGAGTTTTTCGTGAGCTGTGTTCGCGAAGAAAACGATGTTGCATCAGTTTCCTTGGTTATTCGACGTGCTGAAACCGAATATGAAGCCAGATTTTGTCTAGGTGCAGCCAAAAAAAAGTGATTCCCACGATGTCGTAAAAACGCATATGTATAATCGACTTTTTCTCGAAGACAAACTGTTCACACGCAAACTTCGCGCATTGCACTCGTGTAGTTCGACGAGACGAAGCTATTGCACGCGGTTTCATCGGCCTACGACAATGTGTGCTCGAGTTATATGCCATCATATCGAACACAAATATCAACTTCTATGATTGAGTTTTTCGTGAGCTGTGTTCGCGAAGAAAACGATGTTGCATCAGTTTCCTTGGTTATTCGACGTGCTGAAACCGAATATGATGCCAGATTTTGTCTAGGTGCAGCCAAAAAAAAGTGATTCCCACGATGTCGTAAAAACGCATATGTATAATCGACTTTTTCTCGAAGACAAATTGTTCACACGCAAACTTCGCGCATTGCACTCGTGTAGTTCGACGAGACGAAGCTATTGCACGCGGTTTCATCGGCCTACGACAATGTGTGCCCGAGTTATATGCCATCATATCGAACACAAGTATCAACTTCTATGATTAAGTTTTTCGTGAGCTGTGTTCGCGAAGAAAACGATGTTGCATCAGTTTCCTTGGTTATTCGACGTGCTGAAACCGAATATGAAGCCAGATTTTGTCGAGGTGCAGCCAAAAAAAAGTGATTCCCACGATGTCGTAAAAACGCATATGTATAATCGACTTTTTCTCGAAGACAAATTGTTCACACGCAAACTTCGCGCATTGCACTCGTGTAGTTCGACGAGACGAAGCTATTGCACGCGGTTTCATCGGCCTACGACAATGTGTGCTCGAGTTATATGCCATCATATCGAACACAAATATCAACTTCTATGATTGAGTTATTCGTGAGCTGTGTTCGCGAAGAAAACGATGTTGCATCAGTTTCCTTGGTTATTCGACGTGCTGAAACCGAATATGAAGCCAGATTTTGTCTAGGTGCAGCCAAAAAAAAGTGATTCCCACGATGTCGTAAAAACGCATATGTATAATCGACTTTTTCTCGAAGACAAATTGTTCACACGCAAACTTCGCGCATTGCACTCGTGTAGTTCGACGAGACGAAGCTATTGCACGCGGTTTCATCGGCCTACGACAATGTGTGCTCGAGTTATATGCCATCATATCGAACACAAATATCAACTTCTATGATTGAGTTTTTCGTGAGCTGTGTTCGCGAAGAAAACGATGTTGCATCAGTTTCCTTGGTTATTCGACGTGCTGAAACCGAATATGATGCCAGATTTTGTCTAGGTGCAGCCAAAAAAAAGTGATTCCCACGATGTCGTAAAAACGCATATGTATAATCGACTTTTTCTCGAAGACAAATCGTTCACACGCAAACTTCGCGCATTGCACTCGTGTAGTTCAACGAGACGAAGCTATTGCACGCGGTTTCATCGGCCTACGACAATGTGTGCTCAAGTTATATGCCACCATATCGAACACAAATATCAACTTCTATGATTGAGTTTTTCGTGAGCTGTGTTCGCGAAGAAAACGATGTTGCATCAGTTTCCTTGGTTATTCGACGTGCTGAAACCGAATATGATGCCAGATTTTGTCTAGGTGCAGCCAAAAAAAAGTGATTCCCACGATGTCGTAAAAACGCATATGTATAATCGACTTTTTCTCGAAGACAAATTGTTCACACGCAAACTTCGCGCATTGCACTCGTGTAGTTCGACGAGACGAAGCTATTGCACGCGGTTTCATCGGCCTACGACAATGTGTGCCCGAGTTATATGCCATCATATCGAACACAAGTATCAACTTCTATGATTAAGTTTTTCGTGAGCTGTGTTCGCGAAGAAAACGATGTTGCATCAGTTTCCTTGGTTATTCGACGTGCTGAAACCGAATATGATGCCAGATTTTGTCTAGGTGCAGCCAAAAAAAAGTGATTCCCACGATGTCGTAAAAACGCATATGTATAATCGACTTTTTCTCGAAGACAAATCGTTCACACGCAAACTTCGCGCATTGCACTCGTGTAGTTCAACGAGACGAAGCTATTGCACGCGGTTTCATCGGCCTACGACAATGTGTGCTCAAGTTATATGCCACCATATCGAACACAAATATCAACTTCTATGATTGAGTTTTTCGTGAGCTGTGTTCGCGAAGAAAACGATGTTGCATCAGTTTCCTTGGTTATTCGACGTGCTGAAACCGAATATGATGCCAGATTTTGTCTAGGTGCAGCCAAAAAAAAGTGATTCCCACGATGTCGTAAAAACGCATATGTATAATCGACTTTTTCTCGAAGACAAATTGTTCACACGCAAACTTCGCTCATTGCACTCGTGTAGTTCGACGAGACGAAGCTATTGCACGCGGTTTCATCGGCCTACGACAATGTGTGCCCGAGTTATATGCCATCATATCGAACACAAGTATCAACTTCTATGATTAAGTTTTTCGTGAGCTGTGTTCGCGAAGAAAACGATGTTGCATCAGTTTCCTTGGTTATTCGACGTGCTGAAACCGAATATGATGCCAGATTTTGTCTAGGTGCAGCCAAAAAAAAGTGATTCCCACGATGTCGTAAAAACGCATATGTATAATCGACTTTTTCTCGAAGACAAATCGTTCACACGCAAACTTCGCGCATTGCACTCGTGTAGTTCAACGAGACGAAGCTATTGCACGCGGTTTCATCGGCCTACGACAATGTGTGCTCAAGTTATATGCCACCATATCGAACACAAATATCAACTTCTATGATTGAGTTTTTCGTGAGCTGTGTTCGCGAAGAAAACGATGTTGCATCAGTTTCCTTGGTTATTCGACGTGCTGAAACCGAATATGAAGCCAGATTTTGTCTAGGTGCAGCCAAAAAAAAGTGAGTCCCACGATGTCGTAAAAACGCATATGTATAATCGACTTTTTCTCGAAGACAAACTGTTCACACGCAAACTTCGCGCATTGCACTCGTGTAGTTCGACGAGACGAAGCTATTGCACGCGGTTTCATCGGCCTACGACAATGTGTGCTCGAGTTATATGCCATCATATCGAACACAAATATCAACTTCTATGATTGAGTTTTTCGTGAGCTGTGTTCGCGAAGAAAACGATGTTGCATCAGTTTCCTTGGTTATTCGACGTGCTGAAACCGAATATGATGCCAGATTTTGTCTAGGTGCAGCCAAAAAAAAGTGATTCCCACGATGTCGTAAAAACGCATATGTATAATCGACTTTTTCTCGAAGACAAATCGTTCACACGCAAACTTCGCGCATTGCACTCGTGTAGTTCAACGAGACGAAGCTATTGCACGCGGTTTCATCGGCGTACGACAGTGTGTGCTCAAGTTATATGCCACCATATCGAACACAAATATCAACTTCTATGATTGAGTTTTTCGTGAGCTGTGTTCGCGAAGAAAACGATGTTGCATCAGTTTCCTTGGTTATTCGACGTGCTGAAACCGAATATGAAGCCAGATTTTGTCTAGGTGCAGCCAAAAAAAAGTGATTCCCACGATGTCGTAAAAACGCATATGTATAATCGACTTTTTCTCGAAGACAAATTGTTCACACGCAAACTTCGCGCATTGCACTCGTGTAGTTCGACGAGACGAAGCTATTGCACGCGGTTTCATCGGCCTACGACAATGTGTGCTCGAGTTATATGCCATCATATCGAACACAAATATCAACTTCTATGATTGAGTTATTCGTGAGCTGTGTTCGCGAAGAAAACGATGTTGCATCAGTTTCCTTGGTTATTCGACGTGCTGAAACCGAATATGAAGCCAGATTTTGTCTAGGTGCAGCCAAAAAAAAGTGATTCCCACGATGTCGTAAAAACGCATATGTATAATCGACTTTTTCTCGAAGACAAATTGTTCACACGCAAACTTCGCGCATTGCACTCGTGTAGTTCGACGAGACGAAGCTATTGCACGCGGTTTCATCGGCCTACGACAATGTGTGCTCGAGTTATATGCCATCATATCGAACACAAATATCAACTTCTATGATTGAGTTTTTCGTGAGCTGTGTTTGCGAAGAAAACGATGTTGCATCAGTTTCCTTGGTTATTCGACGTGCTGAAACCGAATATGATGCCAGATTTTGTCTAGGTGCAGCCAAAAAAAAGTGATTCCCACGATGTCGTAAAAACGCATATGTATAATCGACTTTTTCTCGAAGACAAATCGTTCACACGCAAACTTCGCGCATTGCACTCGTGTAGTTCAACGAGACGAAGCTATTGCACGCGGTTTCATCGGCCTACGACAATGTGTGCTCAAGTTATATGCCACCATATCGAACACAAATATCAACTTCTATGATTGAGTTTTTCGTGAGCTGTGTTCGCGAAGAAAACGATGTTGCATCAGTTTCCTTGGTTATTCGACGTGCTGAAACCGAATATGATGCCAGATTTTGTCTAGGTGCAGCCAAAAAAAAGTGATTCCCACGATGTCGTAAAAACGCATATGTATAATCGACTTTTTCTCGAAGACAAATTGTTCACACGCAAACTTCGCGCATTGCACTCGTGTAGTTCGACGAGACGAAGCTATTGCACGCGGTTTCATCGGCCTACGACAATGTGTGCCCGAGTTATATGCCATCATATCGAACACAAGTATCAACTTCTATGATTAAGTTTTTCGTGAGCTGTGTTCGCGAAGAAAACGATGTTGCATCAGTTTCCTTGGTTATTCGACGTGCTGAAACCGAATATGAAGCCAGATTTTGTCGAGGTGCAGCCAAAAAAAAGTGATTCCCACGATGTCGTAAAAACGCATATGTATAATCGACTTTTTCTCGAAGACAAATTGTTCACACGCAAACTTCGCGCATTGCACTCGTGTAGTTCGACGAGACGAAGCTATTGCACGCGGTTTCATCGGCCTACGACAATGTGTGCTCGAGTTATATGCCATCATATCGAACACAAATATCAACTTCTATGATTGAGTTATTCGTGAGCTGTGTTCGCGAAGAAAACGATGTTGCATCAGTTTCCTTGGTTATTCGACGTGCTGAAACCGAATATGAAGCCAGATTTTGTCTAGGTGCAGCCAAAAAAAAGTGATTCCCACGATGTCGTAAAAACGCATATGTATAATCGACTTTTTCTCGAAGACAAATTGTTCACACGCAAACTTCGCGCATTGCACTCGTGTAGTTCGACGAGACGAAGCTATTGCACGCGGTTTCATCGGCCTACGACAATGTGTGCTCGAGTTATATGCCATCATATCGAACACAAATATCAACTTCTATGATTGAGTTTTTCGTGAGCTGTGTTCGCGAAGAAAACGATGTTGCATCAGTTTCCTTGGTTATTCGACGTGCTGAAACCGAATATGATGCCAGATTTTGTCTAGGTGCAGCCAAAAAAAAGTGATTCCCACGATGTCGTAAAAACGCATATGTATAATCGACTTTTTCTCGAAGACAAATCGTTCACACGCAAACTTCGCGCATTGCACTCGTGTAGTTCAACGAGACGAAGCTATTGCACGCGGTTTCATCGGCCTACGACAATGTGTGCTCAAGTTATATGCCACCATATCGAACACAAATATCAACTTCTATGATTGAGTTTTTCGTGAGCTGTGTTCGCGAAGAAAACGATGTTGCATCAGTTTCCTTGGTTATTCGACGTGCTGAAACCGAATATGATGCCAGATTTTGTCTAGGTGCAGCCAAAAAAAAGTGATTCCCACGATGTCGTAAAAACGCATATGTATAATCGACTTTTTCTCGAAGACAAATTGTTCACACGCAAACTTCGCGCATTGCACTCGTGTAGTTCGACGAGACGAAGCTATTGCACGCGGTTTCATCGGCCTACGACAATGTGTGCCCGAGTTATATGCCATCATATCGAACACAAGTATCAACTTCTATGATTAAGTTTTTCGTGAGCTGTGTTCGCGAAGAAAACGATGTTGCATCAGTTTCCTTGGTTATTCGACGTGCTGAAACCGAATATGATGCCAGATTTTGTCTAGGTGCAGCCAAAAAAAAGTGATTCCCACGATGTCGTAAAAACGCATATGTATAATCGACTTTTTCTCGAAGACAAATCGTTCACACGCAAACTTCGCGCATTGCACTCGTGTAGTTCAACGAGACGAAGCTATTGCACGCGGTTTCATCGGCCTACGACAATGTGTGCTCAAGTTATATGCCACCATATCGAACACAAATATCAACTTCTATGATTGAGTTTTTCGTGAGCTGTGTTCGCGAAGAAAACGATGTTGCATCAGTTTCCTTGGTTATTCGACGTGCTGAAACCGAATATGAAGCCAGATTTTGTCTAGGTGCAGCCAAAAAAAAGTGATTCCCACGATGTCGTAAAAACGCATATGTATAATCGACTTTTTCTCGAAGACAAACTGTTCACACGCAAACTTCGCGCATTGCACTCGTGTAGTTCGACGAGACGAAGCTATTGCACGCGGTTTCATCGGCCTACGACAATGTGTGCTCGAGTTATATGCCATCATATCGAACACAAATATCAACTTCTATGATTGAGTTTTTCGTGAGCTGTGTTCGCGAAGAAAACGATGTTGCATCAGTTTCCTTGGTTATTCGACGTGCTGAAACCGAATATGATGCCAGATTTTGTCTAGGTGCAGCCAAAAAAAAGTGATTCCCACGATGTCGTAAAAACGCATATGTATAATCGACTTTTTCTCGAAGACAAATTGTTCACACGCAAACTTCGCGCATTGCACTCGTGTAGTTCGACGAGACGAAGCTATTGCACGCGGTTTCATCGGCCTACGACAATGTGTGCCCGAGTTATATGCCATCATATCGAACACAAGTATCAACTTCTATGATTAAGTTTTTCGTGAGCTGTGTTCGCGAAGAAAACGATGTTGCATCAGTTTCCTTGGTTATTCGACGTGCTGAAACCGAATATGATGCCAGATTTTGTCTAGGTGCAGCCAAAAAAAAGTGATTCCCACGATGTCGTAAAAACGCATATGTATAATCGACTTTTTCTCGAAGACAAATCGTTCACACGCAAACTTCGCGCATTGCACTCGTGTAGTTCAACGAGACGAAGCTATTGCACGCGGTTTCATCGGCCTACGACAATGTGTGCTCGAGTTATATGCCATCATATCGAACACAAATATCAACTTCTATGATTGAGTTTTTCGTGAGCTGTGTTCGCGAAGAAAACGATGTTGCATCAGTTTCCTTGGTTATTCGACGTGCTGAAACCGAATATGATGCCAGATTTTGTCTAGGTGCAGCCAAAAAAAAGTGATTCCCACGATGTCGTAAAAACGCATATGTATAATCGACTTTTTCTCGAAGACAAATTGTTCACACGCAAACTTCGCGCATTGCACTCGTGTAGTTCGACGAGACGAAGCTATTGCACGCGGTTTCATCGGCCTACGACAATGTGTGCCCGAGTTATATGCCATCATATCGAACACAAGTATCAATTTCTATGATTGAGTTTTTCGTGAGCTGTGTTCGCGAAGAAAACGATGTTGCATCAGTTTCCTTGGTTATTCGACGTGCTGAAACCGAATATGATGCCAGATTTTGTCTAGGTGCAGCCAAAAAAAAGTGATTCCCACGATGTCGTAAAAACGCATATGTATAATCGACTTTTTCTCGAAGACAAATTGTTCACACGCAAACTTCGCGCATTGCACTCGTGTAGTTCGACGAGACGAAGCTATTGCACGCGGTTTCATCGGCCTACGACAATGTGTGCTCGAGTTATATGCCATCATATCGAACACAAATATCAACTTCTATGATTGAGTTATTCGTGAGCTGTGTTCGCGAAGAAAACGATGTTGCATCAGTTTCCTTGGTTATTCGACGTGCTGAAACCGAATATGAAGCCAGATTTTGTCTAGGTGCAGCCAAAAAAAAGTGATTCCCACGATGTCGTAAAAACGCATATGTATAATCGACTTTTTCTCGAAGACAAATTGTTCACACGCAAACTTCGCGCATTGCACTCGTGTAGTTCGACGAGACGAAGCTATTGCACGCGGTTTCATCGGCCTACGACAATGTGTGCTCGAGTTATATGCCATCATATCGAACACAAATATCAACTTCTATGATTGAGTTTTTCGTGAGCTGTGTTCGCGAAGAAAACGATGTTGCATCAGTTTCCTTGGTTATTCGACGTGCTGAAACCGAATATGATGCCAGATTTTGTCTAGGTGCAGCCAAAAAAAAGTGATTCCCACGATGTCGTAAAAACGCATATGTATAATCGACTTTTTCTCGAAGACAAATCGTTCACACGCAAACTTCGCGCATTGCACTCGTGTAGTTCAACGAGACGAAGCTATTGCACGCGGTTTCATCGGCCTACGACAATGTGTGCTCAAGTTATATGCCACCATATCGAACACAAATATCAACTTCTATGATTGAGTTTTTCGTGAGCTGTGTTCGCGAAGAAAACGATGTTGCATCAGTTTCCTTGGTTATTCGACGTGCTGAAACCGAATATGATGCCAGATTTTGTCTAGGTGCAGCCAAAAAAAAGTGATTCCCACGATGTCGTAAAAACGCATATGTATAATCGACTTTTTCTCGAAGACAAATTGTTCACACGCAAACTTCGCGCATTGCACTCGTGTAGTTCGACGAGACGAAGCTATTGCACGCGGTTTCATCGGCCTACGACAATGTGTGCCCGAGTTATATGCCATCATATCGAACACAAGTATCAACTTCTATGATTAAGTTTTTCGTGAGCTGTGTTCGCGAAGAAAACGATGTTGCATCAGTTTCCTTGGTTATTCGACGTGCTTAAACCGAATATGAAGCCAGATTTTGTCTAGGTGCAGCCAAAAAAAAGTGATTCCCACGATGTCGTAAAAACGCATATGTATAATCGACTTTTTCTCGAAGACAAATTGTTCACACGCAAACTTCGCGCATTGCACTCGTGTAGTTCGACGAGACGAAGCTATTGCACGCGGTTTCATCGGCCTACGACAATGTGTGCTCGAGTTATATGCCATCATATCGAACACAAATATCAACTTCTATGATTGAGTTTTTCGTGAGCTGTGTTCGCGAAGAAAACGATGTTGCATCAGTTTCCTTGGTTATTCGACGTGCTGAAACCGAATATGATGCCAGATTTTGTCTAGGTGCAGCCAAAAAAAAGTGATTCCCACGATGTCGTAAAAACGCATATGTATAATCGACTTTTTCTCGAAGACAAATCGTTCACACGCAAACTTCGCGCATTGCACTCGTGTAGTTCAACGAGACGAAGCTATTGCACGCGGTTTCATCGGCCTACGACAATGTGTGCTCAAGTTATATGCCACCATATCGAACACAAATATCAACTTCTATGATTGAGTTTTTCGTGAGCTGTGTTCGCGAAGAAAACGATGTTGCATCAGTTTCCTTGGTTATTCGACGTGCTGAAACCGAATATGATGCCAGATTTTGTCTAGGTGCAGCCAAAAAAAAGTGATTCCCACGATGTCGTAAAAACGCATATGTATAATCGACTTTTTCTCGAAGACAAATCGTTCACACGCAAACTTCGCGCATTGCACTCGTGTAGTTCAACGAGACGAAGCTATTGCACGCGGTTTCATCGGCCTACGACAATGTGTGCTCAAGTTATATGCCACCATATCGAACACAAATATCAACTTCTATGATTGAGTTTTTCGTGAGCTGTGTTCGCGAAGAAAACGATGTTGCATCAGTTTCCTTGGTTATTCGACGTGCTGAAACCGAATATGAAGCCAGATTTTGTCTAGGTGCAGCCAAAAAAAAGTGATTCCCACGATGTCGTAAAAACGCATATGTATAATCGACTTTTTCTCGAAGACAAACTGTTCACACGCAAACTTCGCGCATTGCACTCGTGTAGTTCGACGAGACGAAGCTATTGCACGCGGTTTCATCGGCCTACGACAATGTGTGCTCGAGTTATATGCCATCATATCGAACACAAATATCAACTTCTATGATTGAGTTTTTCGTGAGCTGTGTTCGCGAAGAAAACGATGTTGCATCAGTTTCCTTGGTTATTCGACGTGCTGAAAACGAATATGATGCCAGATTTTGTCTAGGTGCAGCCAAAAAAAAGTGATTCCCACGATGTCGTAAAAACGCATATGTATAATCGACTTTTTCTCGAAGACAAATTGTTCACACGCAAACTTCGCGCATTGCACTCGTGTAGTTCGACGAGACGAAGCTATTGCACGCGGTTTCATCGGCCTACGACAATGTGTGCCCGAGTTATATGCCATCATATCGAACACAAGTATCAACTTCTATGATTAAGTTTTTCGTGAGCTGTGTTCGCGAAGAAAACGATGTTGCATCAGTTTCCTTGGTTATTCGACGTGCTGAAACCGAATATGATGCCAGATTTTGTCTAGGTGCAGCCAAAAAAAAGTGATTCCCACGATGTCGTAAAAACGCATATGTATAATCGACTTTTTCTCGAAGACAAATCGTTCACACGCAAACTTCGCGCATTGCACTCGTGTAGTTCAACGAGACGAAGCTATTGCACGCGGTTTCATCGGCCTACGACAATGTGTGCTCGAGTTATATGCCATCATATCGAACACAAATATCAACTTCTATGATTGAGTTTTTCGTGAGCTGTGTTCGCGAAGAAAACGATGTTGCATCAGTTTCCTTGGTTATTCGACGTGCTGAAACCGAATATGATGCCAGATTTTGTCTAGGTGCAGCCAAAAAAAAGTGATTCCCACGATGTCGTAAAAACGCATATGTATAATCGACTTTTTCTCGAAGACAAATTGTTCACACGCAAACTTCGCGCATTGCACTCGTGTAGTTCGACGAGACGAAGCTATTGCACGCGGTTTCATCGGCCTACGACAATGTGTGCCCGAGTTATATGCCATCATATCGAACACAAGTATCAATTTCTATGATTGAGTTTTTCGTGAGCTGTGTTCGCGAAGAAAACGATGTTGCATCAGTTTCCTTGGTTATTCGACGTGCTGAAACCGAATATGATGCCAGATTTTGTCTAGGTGCAGCCAAAAAAAAGTGATTCCCACGATGTCGTAAAAACGCATATGTATAATCGACTTTTTCTCGAAGACAAATTGTTCACACGCAAACTTCGCGCATTGCACTCGTGTAGTTCGACGAGACGAAGCTATTGCACGCGGTTTCATCGGCCTACGACAATGTGTGCTCGAGTTATATGCCATCATATCGAACACAAATATCAACTTCTATGATTGAGTTATTCGTGAGCTGTGTTCGCGAAGAAAACGATGTTGCATCAGTTTCCTTGGTTATTCGACGTGCTGAAACCGAATATGAAGCCAGATTTTGTCTAGGTGCAGCCAAAAAAAAGTGATTCCCACGATGTCGTAAAAACGCATATGTATAATCGACTTTTTCTCGAAGACAAATTGTTCACACGCAAACTTCGCGCATTGCACTCGTGTAGTTCGACGAGACGAAGCTATTGCACGCGGTTTCATCGGCCTACGACAATGTGTGCTCGAGTTATATGCCATCATATCGAACACAAATATCAACTTCTATGATTGAGTTTTTCGTGAGCTGTGTTCGCGAAGAAAACGATGTTGCATCAGTTTCCTTGGTTATTCGACGTGCTGAAACCGAATATGATGCCAGATTTTGTCTAGGTGCAGCCAAAAAAAAGTGATTCCCACGATGTCGTAAAAACGCATATGTATAATCGACTTTTTCTCGAAGACAAATCGTTCACACGCAAACTTCGCGCATTGCACTCGTGTAGTTCAACGAGACGAAGCTATTGCACGCGGTTTCATCGGCCTACGACAATGTGTGCTCAAGTTATATGCCACCATATCGAACACAAATATCAACTTCTATGATTGAGTTTTTCGTGAGCTGTGTTCGCGAAGAAAACGATGTTGCATCAGTTTCCTTGGTTATTCGACGTGCTGAAACCGAATATGATGCCAGATTTTGTCTAGGTGCAGCCAAAAAAAAGTGATTCCCACGATGTCGTAAAAACGCATATGTATAATCGACTTTTTCTCGAAGACAAATTGTTCACACGCAAACTTCGCGCATTGCACTCGTGTAGTTCGACGAGACGAAGCTATTGCACGCGGTTTCATCGGCCTACGACAATGTGTGCCCGAGTTATATGCCATCATATCGAACACAAGTATCAACTTCTATGATTAAGTTTTTCGTGAGCTGTGTTCGCGAAGAAAAGGATGTTGCATCAGTTTCCTTGGTTATTCGACGTGCTGAAACCGAATATGATGCCAGATTTTGTCTAGGTGCAGCCAAAAAAAAGTGATTCCCACGATGTCGTAAAAACGCATATGTATAATCGACTTTTTCTCGAAGACAAATCGTTCACACGCAAACTTCGCGCATTGCACTCGTGTAGTTCAACGAGACGAAGCTATTGCACGCGGTTTCATCGGCCTACGACAATGTGTGCTCAAGTTATATGCCACCATATCGAACACAAATATCAACTTCTATGATTGAGTTTTTCGTGAGCTGTGTTCGCGAAGAAAACGATGTTGCATCAGTTTCCTTGGTTATTCGACGTGCTGAAACCGAATATGAAGCCAGATTTTGTCTAGGTGCAGCCAAAAAAAAGTGATTCCCACGATGTCGTAAAAACGCATATGTATAATCGACTTTTTCTCGAAGACAAACTGTTCACACGCAAACTTCGCGCATTGCACTCGTGTAGTTCGACGAGACGAAGCTATTGCACGCGGTTTCATCGGCCTACGACAATGTGTGCTCGAGTTATATGCCATCATATCGAACACAAATATCAACTTCTATGATTGAGTTTTTCGTGAGCTGTGTTCGCGAAGAAAACGATGTTGCATCAGTTTCCTTGGTTATTCGACGTGCTGAAACCGAATATGATGCCAGATTTTGTCTAGGTGCAGCCAAAAAAAAGTGATTCCCACGATGTCGTAAAAACGCATATGTATAATCGACTTTTTCTCGAAGACAAATCGTTCACACGCAAACTTCGCGCATTGCACTCGTGTAGTTCAACGAGACGAAGCTATTGCACGCGGTTTCATCGGCGTACGACAGTGTGTGCTCAAGTTATATGCCACCATATCGAACACAAATATCAACTTCTATGATTGAGTTTTTCGTGAGCTGTGTTCGCGAAGAAAACGATGTTGCATCAGTTTCCTTGGTTATTCGACGTGCTGAAACCGAATATGAAGCCAGATTTTGTCTAGGTGCAGCCAAAAAAAAGTGATTCCCACGATGTCGTAAAAACGCATATGTATAATCGACTTTTTCTCGAAGACAAACGGTTCACACGCAAACTTCGCGCATTGCACTCGTGTAGTTCGACGAGACGAAGCTATTGCACGCGGTTTCATCGGCCTACGACAATGTGTGCTCGAGTTATATGCCATCATATCGAACACAAATATCAACTTCTATGATTGAGTTTTTCGTGAGCTGTGTTCGCGAAGAAAACGATGTTGCATCAGTTTCCTTGGTTATTCGACGTGCTGAAACCGAATATGATGCCAGATTTTGTCTAGGTGCAGCCAAAAAAAAGTGATTCCCACGATGTCGTAAAAACGCATATGTATAATCGACTTTTTCTCGAAGACAAATTGTTCACACGCAAACTTCGCGCATTGCACTCGTGTAGTTCGACGAGACGAAGCTATTGCACGCGGTTTCATCGGCCTACGACAATGTGTGCCCGAGTTATATGCCATCATATCGAACACAAGTATCAACTTCTATGATTAAGTTTTTCGTGAGCTGTGTTCGCGAAGAAAACGATGTTGCATCAGTTTCCTTGGTTATTCGACGTGCTGAAACCGAATATGATGCCAGATTTTGTCTAGGTGCAGCCAAAAAAAAGTGATTCCCACGATGTCGTAAAAACGCATATGTATAATCGACTTTTTCTCGAAGACAAATCGTTCACACGCAAACTTCGCGCATTGCACTCGTGTAGTTCAACGAGACGAAGCTATTGCACGCGGTTTCATCGGCCTACGACAATGTGTGCTCAAGTTATATGCCACCATATCGAACACAAATATCAACTTCTATGATTGAGTTTTTCGTGAGCTGTGTTCGCGAAGAAAACGATGTTGCATCAGTTTCCTTGGTTATTCGACGTGCTGAAACCGAATATGAAGCCAGATTTTGTCTAGGTGCAGCCAAAAAAAAGTGATTCCCACGATGTCGTAAAAACGCATATGTATAATCGACTTTTTCTCGAAGACAAACTGTTCACACGCAAACTTCGCGCATTGCACTCGTGTAGTTCGACGAGACGAAGCTATTGCACGCGGTTTCATCGGCCTACGACAATGTGTGCCCGAGTTATATGCCATCATATCGAACACAAATATCAACTTCTATGATTGAGTTTTTCGTGAGCTGTGTTCGCGAAGAAAACGATGTTGCATCAGTTTCCTTGGTTATTCGACGTGCTGAAACCGAATATGATGCCAGATTTTGTCTAGGTGCAGCCAAAAAAAAGTGATTCCCACGATGTCGTAAAAACGCATATGTATAATCGACTTATTCTCGAAGACAAATCGTTCACACGCAAACTTCGCGCATTGCACTCGTGTAGTTCAACGAGACGAAGCTATTGCACGCGGTTTCATCGGCCTACGACAATGTGTGCTCAAGTTATATGCCACCATATCGAACACAAATATCAACTTCTATGATTGAGTTTTTCGTGAGCTGTGTTCGCGAAGAAAACGATGTTGCATCAGTTTCCTTGGTTATTCGACGTGCTGAAACCGAATATGATGCCAGATTTTGTCTAGGTGCAGCCAAAAAAAAGTGATTCCCACGATGTCGTAAAAACGCATATGTATAATCGACTTTTTCTCGAAGACAAATTGTTCACACGCAAACTTCGCGCATTGCACTCGTGTAGTTCGACGAGACGAAGCTATTGCACGCGGTTTCATCGGCCTACGACAATGTGTGCCCGAGTTATATGCCATCATATCGAACACAAGTATCAACTTCTATGATTAAGTTTTTCGTGAGCTGTGTTCGCGAAGAAAACGATGTTGCATCAGTTTCCTTGGTTATTCGACGTGCTGAAACCGAATATGATGCCAGATTTTGTCTAGGTGCAGCCAAAAAAAAGTGATTCCCACGATGTCGTAAAAACGCATATGTATAATCGACTTTTTCTCGAAGACAAATCGTTCACACGCAAACTTCGCGCATTGCACTCGTGTAGTTCAACGAGACGAAGCTATTGCACGCGGTTTCATCGGCCTACGACAATGTGTGCTCAAGTTATATGCCACCATATCGAACACAAATATCAACTTCTATGATTGAGTTTTTCGTGAGCTCTGTTCGCGAAGAAAACGATGTTGCATCAGTTTCCTTGGTTATTCGACGTGCTGAAACCGAATATGAAGCCAGATTTTGTCTAGGTGCAGCCAAAAAAAAGTGATTCCCACGATGTCGTAAAAACGCATATGTATAATCGACTTTTTCTCGAAGACAAACTGTTCACACGCAAACTTCGTGCATTGCACTCGTGTAGTTCGACGAGACGAAGCTATTGCACGCGGTTTCATCGGCCTACGACAATGTGTGCTCGAGTTATATGCCATCATATCGAACACAAATATCAACTTCTATGATTGAGTTTTTCGTGAGCTGTGTTCGCGAAGAAAACGATGTTGCATCAGTTTCCTTGGTTATTCGACGTGCTGAAACCGAATATGATGCCAGATTTTGTCTAGGTGCAGCCAAAAAAAAGTGATTCCCACGATGTCGTAAAAACGCATATGTATAATCGACTTTTTCTCGAAGACAAATCGTTCACACGCAAACTTCGCGCATTGCACTCGTGTAGTTCAACGAGACGAAGCTATTGCACGCGGTTTCATCGGCCTACGACAATGTGTGCTCAAGTTATATGCCACCATATCGAACACAAATATCAACTTCTATGATTGAGTTTTTCGTGAGCTGTGTTCGCGAAGAAAACGATGTTGCATCAGTTTCCTTGGTTATTCGACGTGCTGAAACCGAATATGATGCCAGATTTTGTCTAGGTGCAGCCAAAAAAAAGTGATTCCCACGATGTCGTAAAAACGCATATGTATAATCGACTTTTTCTCGAAGACAAATTGTTCACACGCAAACTTCGCGCATTGCACTCGTGTAGTTCGACGAGACGAAGCTATTGCACGCGGTTTCATCGGCCTACGACAATGTGTGCCCGAGTTATATGCCATCATATCGAACACAAGTATCAACTTCTATGATTAAGTTTTTCGTGAGCTGTGTTCGCGAAGAAAACGATGTTGCATCAGTTTCCTTGGTTATTCGACGTGCTGAAACCGAATATGATGCCAGATTTTGTCTAGGTGCAGCCAAAAAAAAGTGATTCCCACGATGTCGTAAAAACGCATATGTATAATCGACTTTTTCTCGAAGACAAATCGTTCACACGCAAACTTCGCGCATTGCACTCGTGTAGTTCAACGAGACGAAGCTATTGCACGCGGTTTCATCGGCCTACGACAATGTGTGCTCAAGTTATATGCCACCATATCGAACACAAATATCAACTTCTATGATTGAGTTTTTCGTGAGCTGTGTTCGCGAAGAAAACGATGTTGCATCAGTTTCCTTGGTTATTCGACGTGCTGAAACCGAATATGATGCCAGATTTTGTCTAGGTGCAGCCAAAAAAAAGTGATTCCCACGATGTCGTAAAAACGCATATGTATAATCGACTTTTTCTCGAAGACAAATTGTTCACACGCAAACTTCGCGCATTGCACTCGTGTAGTTCGACGAGACGAAGCTATTGCACGCGGTTTCATCGGCCTACGACAATGTGTGCCCGAGTTATATGCCATCATATCGAACACAAGTATCAACTTCTATGATTAAGTTTTTCGTGAGCTGTGTTCGCGAAGAAAACGATGTTGCATCAGTTTCCTTGGTTATTCGACGTGCTGAAACCGAATATGATGCCAGATTTTGTCTAGGTGCAGCCAAAAAAAAGTGATTCCCACGATGTCGTAAAAACGCATATGTATAATCGACTTTTTCTCGAAGACAAATCGTTCACACGCAAACTTCGCGCATTGCACTCGTGTAGTTCAACGAGACGAAGCTATTGCACGCGGTTTCATCGGCCTACGACAATGTGTGCTCAAGTTATATGCCACCATATCGAACACAAATATCAACTTCTATGATTGAGTTTTTCGTGAGCTGTGTTCGCGAAGAAAACGATGTTGCATCAGTTTCCTTGGTTATTCGACGTGCTGAAACCGAATATGATGCCAGATTTTGTCTAGGTGCAGCCAAAAAAAAGTGATTCCCACGATGTCGTAAAAACGCATATGTATAATCGACTTTTTCTCGAAGACAAACTGTTCACACGCAAACTTCGCGCATTGCACTCGTGTAGTTCGACGAGACGAAGCTATTGCACGCGGTTTCATCGGCCTACGACAATGTGTGCCCGAGTTATATGCCATCATATCGAACACAAATATCAACTTCTATGATTGAGTTTTTCGTGAGCTGTGTTCGCGAAGAAAACGATGTTGCATCAGTTTCCTTGGTTATTCGACGTGCTGAAACCGAATATGATGCCAGATTTTGTCTAGGTGCAGCCAAAAAAAAGTGATTCCCACGATGTCGTAAAAACGCATATGTATAATCGACTTATTCTCGAAGACAAATCGTTCACACGCAAACTTCGCGCATTGCACTCGTGTAGTTCAACGAGACGAAGCTATTGCACGCGGTTTCATCGGCCTACGACAATGTGTGCTCAAGTTATATGCCACCATATCGAACACAAATATCAACTTCTATGATTGAGTTTTTCGTGAGCTGTGTTCGCGAAGAAAACGATGTTGCATCAGTTTCCTTGGTTATTCGACGTGCTGAAACCGAATATGATGCCAGATTTTGTCTAGGTGCAGCCAAAAAAAAGTGATTCCCACGATGTCGTAAAAACGCATATGTATAATCGACTTTTTCTCGAAGACAAATTGTTCACACGCAAACTTCGCGCATTGCACTCGTGTAGTTCGACGAGACGAAGCTATTGCACGCGGTTTCATCGGCCTACGACAATGTGTGCCCGAGTTATATGCCATCATATCGAACACAAGTATCAACTTCTATGATTAAGTTTTTCGTGAGCTGTGTTCGCGAAGAAAACGATGTTGCATCAGTTTCCTTGGTTATTCGACGTGCTGAAACCGAATATGATGCCAGATTTTGTCTAGGTGCAGCCAAAAAAAAGTGATTCCCACGATGTCGTAAAAACGCATATGTATAATCGACTTTTTCTCGAAGACAAATCGTTCACACGCAAACTTCGCGCATTGCACTCGTGTAGTTCAACGAGACGAAGCTATTGCACGCGGTTTCATCGGCCTACGACAATGTGTGCTCAAGTTATATGCCACCATATCGAACACAAATATCAACTTCTATGATTGAGTTTTTCGTGAGCTCTGTTCGCGAAGAAAACGATGTTGCATCAGTTTCCTTGGTTATTCGACGTGCTGAAACCGAATATGAAGCCAGATTTTGTCTAGGTGCAGCCAAAAAAAAGTGATTCCCACGATGTCGTAAAAACGCATATGTATAATCGACTTTTTCTCGAAGACAAACTGTTCACACGCAAACTTCGTGCATTGCACTCGTGTAGTTCGACGAGACGAAGCTATTGCACGCGGTTTCATCGGCCTACGACAATGTGTGCTCGAGTTATATGCCATCATATCGAACACAAATATCAACTTCTATGATTGAGTTTTTCGTGAGCTGTGTTCGCGAAGAAAACGATGTTGCATCAGTTTCCTTGGTTATTCGACGTGCTGAAACCGAATATGATGCCAGATTTTGTCTAGGTGCAGCCAAAAAAAAGTGATTCCCACGATGTCGTAAAAACGCATATGTATAATCGACTTTTTCTCGAAGACAAATCGTTCACACGCAAACTTCGCGCATTGCACTCGTGTAGTTCAACGAGACGAAGCTATTGCACGCGGTTTCATCGGCCTACGACAATGTGTGCTCAAGTTATATGCCACCATATCGAACACAAATATCAACTTCTATGATTGAGTTTTTCGTGAGCTGTGTTCGCGAAGAAAACGATGTTGCATCAGTTTCCTTGGTTATTCGACGTGCTGAAACCGAATATGATGCCAGATTTTGTCTAGGTGCAGCCAAAAAAAAGTGATTCCCACGATGTCGTAAAAACGCATATGTATAATCGACTTTTTCTCGAAGACAAATTGTTCACACGCAAACTTCGCGCATTGCACTCGTGTAGTTCGACGAGACGAAGCTATTGCACGCGGTTTCATCGGCCTACGACAATGTGTGCCCGAGTTATATGCCATCATATCGAACACAAGTATCAACTTCTATGATTAAGTTTTTCGTGAGCTGTGTTCGCGAAGAAAACGATGTTGCATCAGTTTCCTTGGTTATTCGACGTGCTGAAACCGAATATGATGCCAGATTTTGTCTAGGTGCAGCCAAAAAAAAGTGATTCCCACGATGTCGTAAAAACGCATATGTATAATCGACTTTTTCTCGAAGACAAATCGTTCACACGCAAACTTCGCGCATTGCACTCGTGTAGTTCAACGAGACGAAGCTATTGCACGCGGTTTCATCGGCCTACGACAATGTGTGCTCAAGTTATATGCCACCATATCGAACACAAATATCAACTTCTATGATTGAGTTTTTCGTGAGCTGTGTTCGCGAAGAAAACGATGTTGCATCAGTTTCCTTGGTTATTCGACGTGCTGAAACCGAATATGATGCCAGATTTTGTCTAGGTGCAGCCAAAAAAAAGTGATTCCCACGATGTCGTAAAAACGCATATGTATAATCGACTTTTTCTCGAAGACAAATTGTTCACACGCAAACTTCGCGCATTGCACTCGTGTAGTTCGACGAGACGAAGCTATTGCACGCGGTTTCATCGGCCTACGACAATGTGTGCCCGAGTTATATGCCATCATATCGAACACAAGTATCAACTTCTATGATTAAGTTTTTCGTGAGCTGTGTTCGCGAAGAAAACGATGTTGCATCAGTTTCCTTGGTTATTCGACGTGCTGAAACCGAATATGATGCCAGATTTTGTCTAGGTGCAGCCAAAAAAAAGTGATTCCCACGATGTCGTAAAAACGCATATGTATAATCGACTTTTTCTCGAAGACAAATCGTTCACACGCAAACTTCGCGCATTGCACTCGTGTAGTTCAACGAGACGAAGCTATTGCACGCGGTTTCATCGGCCTACGACAATGTGTGCTCAAGTTATATGCCACCATATCGAACACAAATATCAACTTCTATGATTGAGTTTTTCGTGAGCTGTGTTCGCGAAGAAAACGATGTTGCATCAGTTTCCTTGGTTATTCGACGTGCTGAAACCGAATATGAAGCCAGATTTTGTCTAGGTGCAGCCAAAAAAAAGTGATTCCCACGATGTCGTAAAAACGCATATGTATAATCGACTTTTTCTCGAAGACAAACTGTTCACACGCAAACTTCGCGCATTGCACTCGTGTAGTTCGACGAGACGAAGCTATTGCACGCGGTTTCATCGGCCTACGACAATGTGTGCTCGAGTTATATGCCATCATATCGAACACAAATATCAACTTCTATGATTGAGTTTTTCGTGAGCTGTGTTCGCGAAGAAAACGATGTTGCATCAGTTTCCTTGGTTATTCGACGTGCTGAAACCGAATATGATGCCAGATTTTGTCTAGGTGCAGCCAAAAAAAAGTGATTCCCACGATGTCGTAAAAACGCATATGTATAATCGACTTTTTCTCGAAGACAAATCGTTCACACGCAAACTTCGCGCATTGCACTCGTGTAGTTCAACGAGACGAAGCTATTGCACGCGGTTTCATCGGCGTACGACAGTGTGTGCTCAAGTTATATGCCACCATATCGAACACAAATATCAACTTCTATGATTGAGTTTTTCGTGAGCTGTGTTCGCGAAGAAAACGATGTTGCATCAGTTTCCTTGGTTATTCGACGTGCTGAAACCGAATATGAAGCCAGATTTTGTCTAGGTGCAGCCAAAAAAAAGTGATTCCCACGATGTCGTAAAAACGCATATGTATAATCGACTTTTTCTCGAAGACAAACGGTTCACACGCAAACTTCGCGCATTGCACTCGTGTAGTTCGACGAGACGAAGCTATTGCACGCGGTTTCATCGGCCTACGACAATGTGTGCTCGAGTTATATGCCATCATATCGAACACAAATATCAACTTCTATGATTGAGTTTTTCGTGAGCTGTGTTCGCGAAGAAAACGATGTTGCATCAGTTTCCTTGGTTATTCGACGTGCTGAAACCGAATATGATGCCAGATTTTGTCTAGGTGCAGCCAAAAAAAAGTGATTCCCACGATGTCGTAAAAACGCATATGTATAATCGACTTTTTCTCGAAGACAAATTGTTCACACGCAAACTTCGCGCATTGCACTCGTGTAGTTCGACGAGACGAAGCTATTGCACGCGGTTTCATCGGCCTACGACAATGTGTGCCCGAGTTATATGCCATCATATCGAACACAAGTATCAACTTCTATGATTGAGTTTTTCGTGAGCTGTGTTCGCGAAGAAAACGATGTTGCATCAGTTTCCTTGGTTATTCGACGTGCTGAAACCGAATATGATGCCAGATTTTGTCTAGGTGCAGCCAAAAAAAAGTGATTCCCACGATGTCGTAAAAACGCATATGTATAATCGACTTTTTCTCGAAGACAAATCGTTCACACGCAAACTTCGCGCATTGCACTCGTGTAGTTCAACGAGACGAAGCTATTGCACGCGGTTTCATCGGCCTACGACAATGTGTGCTCGAGTTATATGCCATCATATCGAACACAAATATCAACTTCTATGATTGAGTTTTTCGTGAGCTCTGTTCGCGAAGAAAACGATGTTGCATCAGTTTCCTTGGTTATTCGACGTGCTGAAACCGAATATGAAGCCAGATTTTGTCTAGGTGCAGCCAAAAAAAAGTGATTCCCACGATGTCGTAAAAACGCATATGTATAATCGACTTTTTCTCGAAGACAAACTGTTCACACGCAAACTTCGTGCATTGCACTCGTGTAGTTCGACGAGACGAAGCTATTGCACGCGGTTTCATCGGCCTACGACAATGTGTGCTCGAGTTATATGCCATCATATCGAACACAAATATCAACTTCTATGATTGAGTTTTTCGTGAGCTGTGTTCGCGAAGAAAACGATGTTGCATCAGTTTCCTTGGTTATTCGACGTGCTGAAACCGAATATGATGCCAGATTTTGTCTAGGTGCAGCCAAAAAAAAGTGATTCCCACGATGTCGTAAAAACGCATATGTATAATCGACTTTTTCTCGAAGACAAATCGTTCACACGCAAACTTCGCGCATTGCACTCGTGTAGTTCAACGAGACGAAGCTATTGCACGCGGTTTCATCGGCCTACGACAATGTGTGCTCAAGTTATATGCCACCATATCGAACACAAATATCAACTTCTATGATTGAGTTTTTCGTGAGCTGTGTTCGCGAAGAAAACGATGTTGCATCAGTTTCCTTGGTTATTCGACGTGCTGAAACCGAATATGATGCCAGATTTTGTCTAGGTGCAGCCAAAAAAAAGTGATTCCCACGATGTCGTAAAAACGCATATGTATAATCGACTTTTTCTCGAAGACAAATTGTTCACACGCAAACTTCGCGCATTGCACTCGTGTAGTTCGACGAGACGAAGCTATTGCACGCGGTTTCATCGGCCTACGACAATGTGTGCCCGAGTTATATGCCATCATATCGAACACAAGTATCAACTTCTATGATTAAGTTTTTCGTGAGCTGTGTTCGCGAAGAAAACGATGTTGCATCAGTTTCCTTGGTTATTCGACGTGCTGAAACCGAATATGATGCCAGATTTTGTCTAGGTGCAGCCAAAAAAAAGTGATTCCCACGATGTCGTAAAAACGCATATGTATAATCGACTTTTTCTCGAAGACAAATCGTTCACACGCAAACTTCGCGCATTGCACTCGTGTAGTTCAACGAGACGAAGCTATTGCACGCGGTTTCATCGGCCTACGACAATGTGTGCTCAAGTTATATGCCACCATATCGAACACAAATATCAACTTCTATGATTGAGTTTTTCGTGAGCTGTGTTCGCGAAGAAAACGATGTTGCATCAGTTTCCTTGGTTATTCGACGTGCTGAAACCGAATATGATGCCAGATTTTGTCTAGGTGCAGCCAAAAAAAAGTGATTCCCACGATGTCGTAAAAACGCATATGTATAATCGACTTTTTCTCGAAGACAAATTGTTCACACGCAAACTTCGCGCATTGCACTCGTGTAGTTCGACGAGACGAAGCTATTGCACGCGGTTTCATCGGCCTACGACAATGTGTGCCCGAGTTATATGCCATCATATCGAACACAAGTATCAACTTCTATGATTAAGTTTTTCGTGAGCTGTGTTCGCGAAGAAAACGATGTTGCATCAGTTTCCTTGGTTATTCGACGTGCTGAAACCGAATATGATGCCAGATTTTGTCTAGGTGCAGCCAAAAAAAAGTGATTCCCACGATGTCGTAAAAACGCATATGTATAATCGACTTTTTCTCGAAGACAAATCGTTCACACGCAAACTTCGCGCATTGCACTCGTGTAGTTCAACGAGACGAAGCTATTGCACGCGGTTTCATCGGCCTACGACAATGTGTGCTCAAGTTATATGCCACCATATCGAACACAAATATCAACTTCTATGATTGAGTTTTTCGTGAGCTGTGTTCGCGAAGAAAACGATGTTGCATCAGTTTCCTTGGTTATTCGACGTGCTGAAACCGAATATGAAGCCAGATTTTGTCTAGGTGCAGCCAAAAAAAAGTGATTCCCACGATGTCGTAAAAACGCATATGTATAATCGACTTTTTCTCGAAGACAAACTGTTCACACGCAAACTTCGCGCATTGCACTCGTGTAGTTCGACGAGACGAAGCTATTGCACGCGGTTTCATCGGCCTACGACAATGTGTGCTCGAGTTATATGCCATCATATCGAACACAAATATCAACTTCTATGATTGAGTTTTTCGTGAGCTGTGTTCGCGAAGAAAACGATGTTGCATCAGTTTCCTTGGTTATTCGACGTGCTGAAACCGAATATGATGCCAGATTTTGTCTAGGTGCAGCCAAAAAAAAGTGATTCCCACGATGTCGTAAAAACGCATATGTATAATCGACTTTTTCTCGAAGACAAATCGTTCACACGCAAACTTCGCGCATTGCACTCGTGTAGTTCAACGAGACGAAGCTATTGCACGCGGTTTCATCGGCGTACGACAGTGTGTGCTCAAGTTATATGCCACCATATCGAACACAAATATCAACTTCTATGATTGAGTTTTTCGTGAGCTGTGTTCGCGAAGAAAACGATGTTGCATCAGTTTCCTTGGTTATTCGACGTGCTGAAACCGAATATGAAGCCAGATTTTGTCTAGGTGCAGCCAAAAAAAAGTGATTCCCACGATGTCGTAAAAACGCATATGTATAATCGACTTTTTCTCGAAGACAAACGGTTCACACGCAAACTTCGCGCATTGCACTCGTGTAGTTCGACGAGACGAAGCTATTGCACGCGGTTTCATCGGCCTACGACAATGTGTGCTCGAGTTATATGCCATCATATCGAACACAAATATCAACTTCTATGATTGAGTTTTTCGTGAGCTGTGTTCGCGAAGAAAACGATGTTGCATCAGTTTCCTTGGTTATTCGACGTGCTGAAACCGAATATGATGCCAGATTTTGTCTAGGTGCAGCCAAAAAAAAGTGATTCCCACGATGTCGTAAAAACGCATATGTATAATCGACTTTTTCTCGAAGACAAATTGTTCACACGCAAACTTCGCGCATTGCACTCGTGTAGTTCGACGAGACGAAGCTATTGCACGCGGTTTCATCGGCCTACGACAATGTGTGCCCGAGTTATATGCCATCATATCGAACACAAGTATCAACTTCTATGATTGAGTTTTTCGTGAGCTGTGTTCGCGAAGAAAACGATGTTGCATCAGTTTCCTTGGTTATTCGACGTGCTGAAACCGAATATGATGCCAGATTTTGTCTAGGTGCAGCCAAAAAAAAGTGATTCCCACGATGTCGTAAAAACGCATATGTATAATCGACTTTTTCTCGAAGACAAATCGTTCACACGCAAACTTCGCGCATTGCACTCGTGTAGTTCAACGAGACGAAGCTATTGCACGCGGTTTCATCGGCCTACGACAATGTGTGCTCGAGTTATATGCCATCATATCGAACACAAATATCAACTTCTATGATTGAGTTTTTCGTGAGCTGTGTTCGCGAAGAAAACGATGTTGCATCAGTTTCCTTGGTTATTCGACGTGCTGAAACCGAATATGATGCCAGATTTTGTCTAGGTGCAGCCAAAAAAAAGTGATTCCCACGATGTCGTAAAAACGCATATGTATAATCGACTTTTTCTCGAAGACAAATTGTTCACACGCAAACTTCGCGCATTGCACTCGTGTAGTTCGACGAGACGAAGCTATTGCACGCGGTTTCATCGGCCTACGACAATGTGTGCCCGAGTTATATGCCATCATATCGAACACAAGTATCAATTTCTATGATTGAGTTTTTCGTGAGCTGTGTTCGCGAAGAAAACGATGTTGCATCAGTTTCCTTGGTTATTCGACGTGCTGAAACCGAATATGAAGCCAGATTTTGTCTAGGTGCAGCCAAAAAAAAGTGATTCCCACGATGTCGTAAAAACGCATATGTATAATCGACTTTTTCTCGAAGACAAATTGTTCACACGCAAACTTCGCGCATTGCACTCGTGTAGTTCGACGAGACGAAGCTATTGCACGCGGTTTCATCGGCCTACGACAATGTGTGCCCGAGTTATATGCCATCATATCGAACACAAGTATCAACTTCTATGATTAAGTTTTTCGTGAGCTGTGTTCGCGAAGAAAACGATGTTGCATCAGTTTCCTTGGTTATTCGACGTGCTGAAACCGAATATGATGCCAGATTTTGTCTAGGTGCAGCCAAAAAAAAGTGATTCCCACGATGTCGTAAAAACGCATATGTATAATCGACTTTTTCTCGAAGACAAATCGTTCACACGCAAACTTCGCGCATTGCACTCGTGTAGTTCAACGAGACGAAGCTATTGCACGCGGTTTCATCGGCCTACGACAATGTGTGCTCAAGTTATATGCCACCATATCGAACACAAATATCAACTTCTATGATTGAGTTTTTCGTGAGCTGTGTTCGCGAAGAAAACGATGTTGCATCAGTTTCCTTGGTTATTCGACGTGCTGAAACCGAATATGATGCCAGATTTTGCCTAGGTGCAGCCAAAAAAAAGTGATTCCCACGATGTCGTAAAAACGCATATGTATAATCGACTTTTTCTCGAAGACAAATTGTTCACACGCAAACTTCGCGCATTGCACTCGTGTAGTTCGACGAGACGAAGCTATTGCACGCGGTTTCATCGGCCTACGACAATGTGTGCCCGAGTTATATGCCATCATATCGAACACAAGTATCAACTTCTATGATTAAGTTTTTCGTGAGCTGTGTTCGCGAAGAAAACGATGTTGCATCAGTTTCCTTGGTTATTCGACGTGCTGAAACCGAATATGATGCCAGATTTTGTCTAGGTGCAGCCAAAAAAAAGTGATTCCCACGATGTCGTAAAAACGCATATGTATAATCGACTTATTCTCGAAGACAAATCGTTCACACGCAAACTTCGCGCATTGCACTCGTGTAGTTCAACGAGACGAAGCTATTGCACGCGGTTTCATCGGCCTACGACAATGTGTGCTCAAGTTATATGCCACCATATCGAACACAAATATCAACTTCTATGATTGAGTTTTTCGTGAGCTGTGTTCGCGAAGAAAACGATGTTGCATCAGTTTCCTTGGTTATTCGACGTGCTGAAACCGAATATGATGCCAGATTTTGTCTAGGTGCAGCCAAAAAAAAGTGATTCCCACGATGTCGTAAAAACGCATATGTATAATCGACTTTTTCTCGAAGACAAATTGTTCACACGCAAACTTCGCGCATTGCACTCGTGTAGTTCGACGAGACGAAGCTATTGCACGCGGTTTCATCGGCCTACGACAATGTGTGCCCGAGTTATATGCCATCATATCGAACACAAGTATCAACTTCTATGATTAAGTTTTTCGTGAGCTGTGTTCGCGAAGAAAACGATGTTGCATCAGTTTCCTTGGTTATTCGACGTGCTGAAACCGAATATGATGCCAGATTTTGTCTAGGTGCAGCCAAAAAAAAGTGATTCCCACGATGTCGTAAAAACGCATATGTATAATCGACTTTTTCTCGAAGACAAATCGTTCACACGCAAACTTCGCGCATTGCACTCGTGTAGTTCAACGAGACGAAGCTATTGCACGCGGTTTCATCGGCCTACGACAATGTGTGCTCAAGTTATATGCCACCATATCGAACACAAATATCAACTTCTATGATTGAGTTTTTCGTGAGCTCTGTTCGCGAAGAAAACGATGTTGCATCAGTTTCCTTGGTTATTCGACGTGCTGAAACCGAATATGAAGCCAGATTTTGTCTAGGTGCAGCCAAAAAAAAGTGATTCCCACGATGTCGTAAAAACGCATATGTATAATCGACTTTTTCTCGAAGACAAACTGTTCACACGCAAACTTCGTGCATTGCACTCGTGTAGTTCGACGAGACGAAGCTATTGCACGCGGTTTCATCGGCCTACGACAATGTGTGCTCGAGTTATATGCCATCATATCGAACACAAATATCAACTTCTATGATTGAGTTTTTCGTGAGCTGTGTTCGCGAAGAAAACGATGTTGCATCAGTTTCCTTGGTTATTCGACGTGCTGAAACCGAATATGATGCCAGATTTTGTCTAGGTGCAGCCAAAAAAAAGTGATTCCCACGATGTCGTAAAAACGCATATGTATAATCGACTTTTTCTCGAAGACAAATCGTTCACACGCAAACTTCGCGCATTGCACTCGTGTAGTTCAACGAGACGAAGCTATTGCACGCGGTTTCATCGGCCTACGACAATGTGTGCTCAAGTTATATGCCACCATATCGAACACAAATATCAACTTCTATGATTGAGTTTTTCGTGAGCTGTGTTCGCGAAGAAAACGATGTTGCATCAGTTTCCTTGGTTATTCGACGTGCTGAAACCGAATATGAAGCCAGATTTTGTCTAGGTGCAGCCAAAAAAAAGTGATTCCCACGATGTCGTAAAAACGCATATGTATAATCGACTTTTTCTCGAAGACAAATTGTTCAGACGCAAACTTCGCGCATTGCACTCGTGTAGTTCGACGAGACGAAGCTATTGCACGCGGTTTCATCGGCCTACGACAATGTGTGCTCGAGTTATATGCCATCATATCGAACACAAATATCAACTTCTATGATTGAGTTTTTCGTGAGCTGTGTTCGCGAAGAAAACGATGTTGCATCAGTTTCCTTGCTTATTCGACGTGCTGAAACCGAATATGATGCCAGATTTTGTCTAGGTGCAGCCAAAAAAAAGTGATTCCCACGATGTCGTAAAAACGCATATGTATAATCGACTTTTTCTCGAAGACAAATTGTTCACACGCAAACTTCGCGCATTGCACTCGTGTAGTTCGACGAGACGAAGCTATTGCACGCGGTTTCATCGGCCTACGACAATGTGTGCTCAAGTTATATGCCACCATATCGAACACAAATATCAACTTCTATGATTGCGTTTTTCGTGAGCTGTGTTCGCGAAGAAAACGATGTTGCATCAGTTTCCTTGGTTATTCGACGTGCTGAAACCGAATATGATGCCAGATTTTGTCTAGGTACAGCCAAAAAAAAGTGATTCCCACGATGTCGTAAAACCGCATATGTATAATCGACTTTTTCTCGAAGACAAATTGTTCACACGCAAACTTCGCGCATTGCACTCGTGTAGTTCGACGAGACGAAGCTATTGCACGCGGTTTCATCGGCCTACGACAATGTGTGCCCGAGTTATATGCCATCATATCGAACACAAGTATCAACTTCTATGATTGAGTTTTTCGTGAGCTGTGTTCGCGAAGAAAACGATGTTGCATCAGTTTCCTTGGTTATTCGACGTGCTGAAACCGAATATGAAGCCAGATTTTGTCTAGGTGCAGCCAAAAAAAAGTGATTCCCACGATGTCGTAAAAACGCATATGTATAATCGACTTTTTCTCGAAGACAAATTGTTCACACGCAAACTTCGCGCATTGCACTCGTGTAGTTCGACGAGACGAAGCTATTGCACGCGGTTTCATCGGCCTACGACAATGTGTGCTCGAGTTATATGCCATCATATCGAACACAAATATCAACTTCTATGATTGAGTTTTTCGTGAGCTGTGTTCGCGAAGAAAACGATGTTGCATCAGTTTCCTTGGTTATTCGACGTGCTGAAACCGAATATGATGCCAGATTTTGTCTAGGTGCAGCCAAAAAAAAGTGATTCCCACGATGTCGTAAAAACGCATATGTATAATCGACTTTTTCTCGAAGACAAATCGTTCACACGCAAACTTCGCGCATTGCACTCGTGTAGTTCAACGAGACGAAGCTATTGCACGCGGTTTCATCGGCCTACGACAATGTGTGCTCAAGTTATATGCCACCATATCGAACACAAATATCAACTTCTATGATTGAGTTTTTCGTGAGCTGTGTTCGCGAAGAAAACGATGTTGCATCAGTTTCCTTGGTTATTCGACGTGCTGAAACCGAATATGATGCCAGATTTTGTCTAGGTGCAGCCAAAAAAAAGTGATTCCCACGATGTCGTAAAAACGCATATGTATAATCGACTTTTTCTCGAAGACAAACTGTTCACACGCAAACTTCGCGCATTGCACTCGTGTAGTTCGACGAGACGAAGCTATTGCACGCCGTTTCATCGGCCTACGACAATGTGTGCTCGAGTTATATGCCATCATATCGAACACAAATATCAACTTCTATGATTGAGTTTTTCGTGAGCTGTGTTCGCGAAGAAAACGATGTTGCATCAGTTTCCTTGGTTATTCGACGTGCTGAAACCGAATATGATGCCAGATTTTGTCTAGGTGCAGCCAAAAAAAAGTGATTCCCACGATGTCGTAAAAACGCATATGTATAATCGACTTTTTCTCGAAGACAAATTGTTCACACGCAAACTTCGCGCATTGCACTCGTGTAGTTCGACGAGACGAAGCTATTGCACGCGGTTTCATCGGCCTACGACAATGTGTGCTCAAGTTATATGCCACCATATCGAACACAAATATCAACTTCTATGATTGAGTTTTTCGTGAGCTGTGTTCGCGAAGAAAACGATGTTGCATCAGTTTCCTTGGTTATTCGACGTGCTGAAACCGAATATGAAGCCAGATTTTGTCTAGGTGCAGCCAAAAAAAAGTGATTCCCACGATGTCGTAAAAACGCATATGTATAATCGACTTTTTCTCGAAGACAAACTGTTCACACGCAAACTTCGCGCATTGCACTCGTGTAGTTCGACGAGACGAAGCTATTGCACGCGGTTTCATCGGCCTACGACAATGTGTGCCCGAGTTATATGCCATCATATCGAACACAAATATCAACTTCTATGATTGAGTTTTTCGTGAGCTGTGTTCGCGAAGAAAACGATGTTGCATCAGTTTCCTTGGTTATTCGACGTGCTGAAACCGAATATGATGCCAGATTTTGTCTAGGTGCAGCCAAAAAAAAGTGATTCCCACGATGTCGTAAAAACGCATATGTATAATCGACTTATTCTCGAAGACAAATCGTTCACACGCAAACTTCGCGCATTGCACTCGTGTAGTTCAACGAGACGAAGCTATTGCACGCGGTTTCATCGGCCTACGACAATGTGTGCTCAAGTTATATGCCACCATATCGAACACAAATATCAACTTCTATGATTGAGTTTTTCGTGAGCTGTGTTCGCGAAGAAAACGATGTTGCATCAGTTTCCTTGGTTATTCGACGTGCTGAAACCGAATATGATGCCAGATTTTGTCTAGGTGCAGCCAAAAAAAAGTGATTCCCACGATGTCGTAAAAACGCATATGTATAATCGACTTTTTCTCGAAGACAAATTGTTCACACGCAAACTTCGCGCATTGCACTCGTGTAGTTCGACGAGACGAAGCTATTGCACGCGGTTTCATCGGCCTACGACATTGTGTGCCCGAGTTATATGCCATCATATCGAACACAAGTATCAACTTCTATGATTAAGTTTTTCGTGAGCTGTGTTCGCGAAGAAAACGATGTTGCATCAGTTTCCTTGGTTATTCGACGTGCTGAAACCGAATATGATGCCAGATTTTGTCTAGGTGCAGCCAAAAAAAAGTGATTCCCACGATGTCGTAAAAACGCATATGTATAATCGACTTTTTCTCGAAGACAAATCGTTCACACGCAAACTTCGCGCATTGCACTCGTGTAGTTCAACGAGACGAAGCTATTGCACGCGGTTTCATCGGCCTACGACAATGTGTGCTCAAGTTATATGCCACCATATCGAACACAAATATCAACTTCTATGATTGCGTTTTTCGTGAGCTGTGTTCGCGAAGAAAACGATGTTACATCAGTTTCCTTGGTTATTCGACGTGCTGAAACCGAATATGAAGCCAGATTTTGTCTAGGTGCAGCCAAAAAAAAGTGATTCCCACGATGTCGTAAAAACGCATATGTATAATCGACTTTTTCTCGAAGACAAACTGTTCACACGCAAACTTCGCGCATTGCACTCGTGTAGTTCGACGAGACGAAGCTATTGCACGCGGTTTCATCGGCCTACGACAATGTGTGCCCGAGTTATATGCCATCATATCGAACACAAATATCAACTTCTATGATTGAGTTTTTCGTGAGCTGTGTTCGCGAAGAAAACGATGTTGCATCAGTTTCCTTGGTTATTCGACGTGCTGAAACCGAATATGATGCCAGATTTTGTCTAGGTGCAGCCAAAAAAAAGTGATTCCCACGATGTCGTAAAAACGCATATGTATAATCGACTTATTCTCGAAGACAAATCGTTCACACGCAAACTTCGCGCATTGCACTCGTGTAGTTCAACGAGACGAAGCTATTGCACGCGGTTTCATCGGCCTACGACAATGTGTGCTCAAGTTATATGCCACCATATCGAACACAAATATCAACTTCTATGATTGAGTTTTTCGTGAGCTGTGTTCGCGAAGAAAACGATGTTGCATCAGTTTCCTTGGTTATTCGACGTGCTGAAACCGAATATGATGCCAGATTTTGTCTAGGTGCAGCCAAAAAAAAGTGATTCCCACGATGTCGTAAAAACGCATATGTATAATCGACTTTTTCTCGAAGACAAATTGTTCACACGCAAACTTCGCGCATTGCACTCGTGTAGTTCGACGAGACGAAGCTATTGCACGCGGTTTCATCGGCCTACGACAATGTGTGCCCGAGTTATATGCCATCATGTCGAACACAAGTATCAACTTCTATGATTAAGTTTTTCGTGAGCTGTGTTCGCGAAGAAAACGATGTTGCATCAGTTTCCTTGGTTATTCGACGTGCTGAAACCGAATATGATGCCAGATTTTGTCTAGGTGCAGCCAAAAAAAAGTGATTCCCACGATGTCGTAAAAACGCATATGTATAATCGACTTTTTCTCGAAGACAAATCGTTCACACGCAAACTTCGCGCATTGCACTCGTGTAGTTCAACGAGACGAAGCTATTGCACGCGGTTTCATCGGCCTACGACAATGTGTGCTCAAGTTATATGCCACCATATCGAACACAAATATCAACTTCTATGATTGAGTTTTTCGTGAGCTGTGTTCGCGAAGAAAACGATGTTGCATCAGTTTCCTTGGTTATTCGACGTGCTGAAACCGAATATGATGCCAGATTTTGCCTAGGTGCAGCCAAAAAAAAGTGATTCCCACGATGTCGTAAAAACGCATATGTATAATCGACTTTTTCTCGAAGACAAATTGTTCACACGCAAACTTCGCGCATTGCACTCGTGTAGTTCGACGAGACGAAGCTATTGCACGCGGTTTCATCGGCCTACGACAATGTGTGCCCGAGTTATATGCCATCATATCGAACACAAGTATCAACTTCTATGATTAAGTTTTTCGTGAGCTGTGTTCGCGAAGAAAACGATGTTGCATCAGTTTCCTTGGTTATTCGACGTGCTGAAACCGAATATGATGCCAGATTTTGTCTAGGTGCAGCCAAAAAAAAGTGATTCCCACGATGTCGTAAAAACGCATATGTATAATCGACTTTTTCTCGAAGACAAATCGTTCACACGCAAACTTCGCGCATTGCACTCGTGTAGTTCAACGAGACGAAGCTATTGCACGCGGTTTCATCGGCCTACGACAATGTGTGCTCAAGTTATATGCCACCATATCGAACACAAATATCAACTTCTATGATTGAGTTTTTCGTGAGCTGTGTTCGCGAAGAAAACGATGTTGCATCAGTTTCCTTGGTTATTCGACGTGCTGAAACCGAATATGAAGCCAGATTTTGTCTAGGTGCAGCCAAAAAAAAGTGATTCCCACGATGTCGTAAAAACGCATATGTATAATCGACTTTTTCTCGAAGACAAACTGTTCACACGCAAACTTCGCGCATTGCACTCGTGTAGTTCGACGAGACGAAGCTATTGCACGCGGTTTCATCGGCCTACGACAATGTGTGCCCGAGTTATATGCCATCATATCGAACACAAATATCAACTTCTATGATTGAGTTTTTCGTGAGCTGTGTTCGCGAAGAAAACGATGTTGCATCAGTTTCCTTGGTTATTCGACGTGCTGAAACCGAATATGATGCCAGATTTTGTCTAGGTGCAGCCAAAAAAAAGTGATTCCCACGATGTCGTAAAAACGCATATGTATAATCGACTTTTTCTCGAAGACAAACTGTTCACACGCAAACTTCGTGCATTGCACTCGTGTAGTTCGACGAGACGAAGCTATTGCACGCGGTTTCATCGGCCTACGACAATGTGTGCTCGAGTTATATGCCATCATATCGAACACAAATATCAACTTCTATGATTGAGTTTTTCGTGAGCTGTGTTCGCGAAGAAAACGATGTTGCATCAGTTTCCTTGGTTATTCGACGTGCTGAAACCGAATATGAAGCCAGATTTTGTCTAGGTGCAGCCAAAAAAAAGTGATTCCCACGATGTCGTAAAAACGCATATGTATAATCGACTTTTTCTCGAAGACAAACTGTTCACACGCAAACTTCGTGCATTGCACTCGTGTAGTTCGACGAGACGAAGCTATTGCACGCGGTTTCATCGGCCTACGACAATGTGTGCTCGAGTTATATGCCATCATATCGAACACAAATATCAACTTCTATGATTGAGTTTTTCGTGAGCTGTGTTCGCGAAGAAAACGATGTTGCATCAGTTTCCTTGGTTATTCGACGTGCTGAAACCGAATATGATGCCAGATTTTGTCTAGGTGCAGCCAAAAAAAAGTGATTCCCACGATGTCGTAAAAACGCATATGTATAATCGACTTATTCTCGAAGACAAATCGTTCACACGCAAACTTCGCGCATTGCACTCGTGTAGTTCAACGAGACGAAGCTATTGCACGCGGTTTCATCGGCCTACGACAATGTGTGCTCAAGTTATATGCCACCATATCGAACACAAATATCAACTTCTATGATTGAGTTTTTCGTGAGCTGTGTTCGCGAAGAAAACGATGTTGCATCAGTTTCCTTGGTTATTCGACGTGCTGAAACCGAATATGAAGCCAGATTTTGTCTAGGTGCAGCCAAAAAAAAGTGATTCCCACGATGTCGTAAAAACGCATATGTATAATCGACTTTTTCTCGAAGACAAATTGTTCAGACGCAAACTTCGCGCATTGCACTCGTGTAGTTCGACGAGACGAAGCTATTGCACGCGGTTTCATCGGCCTACGACAATGTGTGCCCGAGTTATATGCCATCATATCGAACACAAATATCAACTTCTATGATTGAGTTTTTCGTGAGCTGTGTTCGCGAAGAAAACGATGTTGCATCAGTTTCCTTGGTTATTCGACGTGCTGAAACCGAATATGATGCCAGATTTTGTCTAGGTGCAGCCAAAAAAAAGTGATTCCCACGATGTCGTAAAAACGCATATGTATAATCGACTTATTCTCGAAGACAAATCGTTCACACGCAAACTTCGCGCATTGCACTCGTGTAGTTCAACGAGACGAAGCTATTGCACGCGGTTTCATCGGCCTACGACAATGTGTGCTCAAGTTATATGCCACCATATCGAACACAAATATCAACTTCTATGATTGAGTTTTTCGTGAGCTGTGTTCGCGAAGAAAACGATGTTGCATCAGTTTCCTTGGTTATTCGACGTGCTGAAACCGAATATGATGCCAGATTTTGTCTAGGTGCAGCCAAAAAAAAGTGATTCCCACGATGTCGTAAAAACGCATATGTATAATCGACTTTTTCTCGAAGACAAATTGTTCACACGCAAACTTCGCGCATTGCACTCGTGTAGTTCGACGAGACGAAGCTATTGCACGCGGTTTCATCGGCCTACGACAATGTGTGCCCGAGTTATATGCCATCATATCGAACACAAGTATCAACTTCTATGATTAAGTTTTTCGTGAGCTGTGTTCGCGAAGAAAACGATGTTGCATCAGTTTCCTTGGTTATTCGACGTGCTGAAACCGAATATGATGCCAGATTTTGTCTAGGTGCAGCCAAAAAAAAGTGATTCCCACGATGTCGTAAAAACGCATATGTATAATCGACTTTTTCTCGAAGACAAATCGTTCACACGCAAACTTCGCGCATTGCACTCGTGTAGTTCAACGAGACGAAGCTATTGCACGCGGTTTCATCGGCCTACGACAATGTGTGCTCAAGTTATATGCCACCATATCGAACACAAATATCAACTTCTATGATTGCGTTTTTCGTGAGCTGTGTTCGCGAAGAAAACGATGTTGCATCAGTTTCCTTGGTTATTCGACGTGCTGAAACCGAATATGAAGCCAGATTTTGTCTAGGTGCAGCCAAAAAAAAGTGATTCCCACGATGTCGTAAAAACGCATATGTATAATCGACTTTTTCTCGAAGACAAACTGTTCACACGCAAACTTCGCGCATTGCACTCGTGTAGTTCGACGAGACGAAGCTATTGCACGCGGTTTCATCGGCCTACGACAATGTGTGCTCAAGTTATATGCCACCATATCGAACACAAATATCAACTTCTATGATTGAGTTTTTCGTGAGCTGTGTTCGCGAAGAAAACGATGTTGCATCAGTTTCCTTGGTTATTCGACGTGCTGAAACCGAATATGATGCCAGATTTTGTCTAGGTGCAGCCAAAAAAAAGTGATTCCCACGATGTCGTAAAAACGCATATGTATAATCGACTTTTTCTCGAAGACAAATTGTTCACACGCAAACTTCGCGCATTGCACTCGTGTAGTTCGACGAGACGAAGCTATTGCACGCGGTTTCATCGGCCTACGACAATGTGTGCCCGAGTTATATGCCATCATATCGAACACAAGTATCAACTTCTATGATTAAGTTTTTCGTGAGCTGTGTTCGCGAAGAAAACGATGTTGCATCAGTTTCCTTGGTTATTCGACGTGCTGAAACCGAATATGATGCCAGATTTTGTCTAGGTGCAGCCAAAAAAAAGTGATTCCCACGATGTCGTAAAAACGCATATGTATAATCGACTTTTTCTCGAAGACAAATCGTTCACACGCAAACTTCGCGCATTGCACTCGTGTAGTTCAACGAGACGAAGCTATTGCACGCGGTTTCATCGGCCTACGACAATGTGTGCTCAAGTTATATGCCACCATATCGAACACAAATATCAACTTCTATGATTGAGTTTTTCGTGAGCTGTGTTCGCGAAGAAAACGATGTTGCATCAGTTTCCTTGGTTATTCGACGTGCTGAAACCGAATATGATGCCAGATTTTGCCTAGGTGCAGCCAAAAAAAAGTGATTCCCACGATGTCGTAAAAACGCATATGTATAATCGACTTTTTCTCGAAGACAAATTGTTCACACGCAAACTTCGCGCATTGCACTCGTGTAGTTCGACGAGACGAAGCTATTGCACGCGGTTTCATCGGCCTACGACAATGTGTGCCCGAGTTATATGCCATCATATCGAACACAAGTATCAACTTCTATGATTAAGTTTTTCGTGAGCTGTGTTCGCGAAGAAAACGATGTTGCATCAGTTTCCTTGGTTATTCGACGTGCTGAAACCGAATATGATGCCAGATTTTGTCTAGGTGCAGCCAAAAAAAAGTGATTCCCACGATGTCGTAAAAACGCATATGTATAATCGACTTTTTCTCGAAGACAAATCGTTCACACGCAAACTTCGCGCATTGCACTCGTGTAGTTCAACGAGACGAAGCTATTGCACGCGGTTTCATCGGCCTACGACAATGTGTGCTCAAGTTATATGCCACCATATCGAACACAAATATCAACTTCTATGATTGAGTTTTTCGTGAGCTGTGTTCGCGAAGAAAACGATGTTGCATCAGTTTCCTTGGTTATTCGACGTGCTGAAACCGAATATGAAGCCAGATTTTGTCTAGGTGCAGCCAAAAAAAAGTGATTCCCACGATGTCGTAAAAACGCATATGTATAATCGACTTTTTCTCGAAGGCAAACTGTTCACACGCAAACTTCGCGCATTGCACTCGTGTAGTTCGACGAGACGAAGCTATTGCACGCGGTTTCATCGGCCTACGACAATGTGTGCCCGAGTTATATGCCATCATATCGAACACAAATATCAACTTCTATGATTGAGTTTTTCGTGAGCTGTGTTCGCGAAGAAAACGATGTTGCATCAGTTTCCTTGGTTATTCGACGTGCTGAAACCGAATATGATGCCAGATTTTGTCTAGGTGCAGCCAAAAAAAAGTGATTCCCACGATGTCGTAAAAACGCATATGTATAATCGACTTATTCTCGAAGACAAATCGTTCACACGCAAACTTCGCGCATTGCACTCGTGTAGTTCAACGAGACGAAGCTATTGCACGCGGTTTCATCGGCCTACGACAATGTGTGCTCAAGTTATATGCCACCATATCGAACACAAATATCAACTTCTATGATTGAGTTTTTCGTGAGCTGTGTTCGCGAAGAAAACGATGTTGCATCAGTTTCCTTGGTTATTCGACGTGCTGAAACCGAATATGATGCCAGATTTTGTCTAGGTGCAGCCAAAAAAAAGTGATTCCCACGATGTCGTAAAAACGCATATGTATAATCGACTTTTTCTCGAAGACAAATCGTTCACACGCAAACTTCGCGCATTGCACTCGTGTAGTTCAACGAGACGAAGCTATTGCACGCGGTTTCATCGGCCTACGACAATGTGTGCTCAAGTTATATGCCACCATATCGAACACAAATATCAACTTCTATGATTGAGTTTTTCGTGAGCTCTGTTCGCGAAGAAAACGATGTTGCATCAGTTTCCTTGGTTATTCGACGTGCTGAAACCGAATATGAAGCCAGATTTTGTCTAGGTGCAGCCAAAAAAAAGTGATTCCCACGATGTCGTAAAAACGCATATGTATAATCGACTTTTTCTCGAAGACAAACTGTTCACACGCAAACTTCGTGCATTGCACTCGTGTAGTTCGACGAGACGAAGCTATTGCACGCGGTTTCATCGGCCTACGACAATGTGTGCTCAAGTTATATGCCACCATATCGAACACAAATATCAACTTCTATGATTGAGTTTTTCGTGAGCTGTGTTCGCGAAGAAAACGATGTTGCATCAGTTTCCTTGGTTATTCGACGTGCTGAAACCGAATATGATGCCAGATTTTGCCTAGGTGCAGCCAAAAAAAAGTGATTCCCACGATGTCGTAAAAACGCATATGTATAATCGACTTTTTCTCGAAGACAAATTGTTCACACGCAAACTTCGCGCATTGCACTCGTGTAGTTCGACGAGACGAAGCTATTGCACGCGGTTTCATCGGCCTACGACAATGTGTGCCCGAGTTATATGCCATCATATCGAACACAAGTATCAACTTCTATGATTAAGTTTTTCGTGAGCTGTGTTCGCGAAGAAAACGATGTTGCATCAGTTTCCTTGGTTATTCGACGTGCTGAAACCGAATATGATGCCAGATTTTGTCTAGGTGCAGCCAAAAAAAAGTGATTCCCACGATGTCGTAAAAACGCATATGTATAATCGACTTTTTCTCGAAGACAAATCGTTCACACGCAAACTTCGCGCATTGCACTCGTGTAGTTCAACGAGACGAAGCTATTGCACGCGGTTTCATCGGCCTACGACAATGTGTGCTCAAGTTATATGCCACCATATCGAACACAAATATCAACTTCTATGATTGAGTTTTTCGTGAGCTGTGTTCGCGAAGAAAACGATGTTGCATCAGTTTCCTTGGTTATTCGACGTGCTGAAACCGAATATGAAGCCAGATTTTGTCTAGGTGCAGCCAAAAAAAAGTGATTCCCACGATGTCGTAAAAACGCATATGTATAATCGACTTTTTCTCGAAGACAAACTGTTCACACGCAAACTTCGCGCATTGCACTCGTGTAGTTCGACGAGACGAAGCTATTGCACGCGGTTTCATCGGCCTACGACAATGTGTGCCCGAGTTATATGCCATCATATCGAACACAAATATCAACTTCTATGATTGAGTTTTTCGTGAGCTGTGTTCGCGAAGAAAACGATGTTGCATCAGTTTCCTTGGTTATTCGACGTGCTGAAACCGAATATGATGCCAGATTTTGTCTAGGTGCAGCCAAAAAAAAGTGATTCCCACGATGTCGTAAAAACGCATATGTATAATCGACTTATTCTCGAAGACAAATCGTTCACACGCAAACTTCGCGCATTGCACTCGTGTAGTTCAACGAGACGAAGCTATTGCACGCGGTTTCATCGGCCTACGACAATGTGTGCTCAAGTTATATGCCACCATATCGAACACAAATATCAACTTCTATGATTGAGTTTTTCGTGAGCTGTGTTCGCGAAGAAAACGATGTTGCATCAGTTTCCTTGGTTATTCGACGTGCTGAAACCGAATATGATGCCAGATTTTGTCTAGGTGCAGCCAAAAAAAAGTGATTCCAACGATGTCGTAAAAACGCATATGTATAATCGACTTTTTCTCGAAGACAAATTGTTCACACGCAAACTTCGCGCATTGCACTCGTGTAGTTCGACGAGACGAAGCTATTGCACGCGGTTTCATCGGCCTACGACAATGTGTGCCCGAGTTATATGCCATCATATCGAACACAAGTATCAACTTCTATGATTAAGTTTTTCGTGAGCTGTGTTCGCGAAGAAAACGATGTTGCATCAGTTTCCTTGGTTATTCGACGTGCTGAAACCGAATATGATGCCAGATTTTGTCTAGGTGCAGCCAAAAAAAAGTGATTCCCACGATGTCGTAAAAACGCATATGTATAATCGACTTTTTCTCGAAGACAAATCGTTCACACGCAAACTTCGCGCATTGCACTCGTGTAGTTCAACGAGACGAAGCTATTGCACGCGGTTTCATCGGCCTACGACAATGTGTGCTCAAGTTATATGCCACCATATCGAACACAAATATCAACTTCTATGATTGAGTTTTTCGTGAGCTCTGTTCGCGAAGAAAACGATGTTGCATCAGTTTCCTTGGTTATTCGACGTGCTGAAACCGAATATGAAGCCAGATTTTGTCTAGGTGCAGCCAAAAAAAAGTGATTCCCACGATGTCGTAAAAACGCATATGTATAATCGACTTTTTCTCGAAGACAAACTGTTCACACGCAAACTTCGTGCATTGCACTCGTGTAGTTCGACGAGACGAAGCTATTGCACGCGGTTTCATCGGCCTACGACAATGTGTGCTCGAGTTATATGCCATCATATCGAACACAAATATCAACTTCTATGATTGAGTTTTTCGTGAGCTGTGTTCGCGAAGAAAACGATGTTGCATCAGTTTCCTTGGTTATTCGACGTGCTGAAACCGAATATGATGCCAGATTTTGTCTAGGTGCAGCCAAAAAAAAGTGATTCCCACGATGTCGTAAAAACGCATATGTATAATCGACTTATTCTCGAAGACAAATCGTTCACACGCAAACTTCGCGCATTGCACTCGTGTAGTTCAACGAGACGAAGCTATTGCACGCGGTTTCATCGGCCTACGACAATGTGTGCTCAAGTTATATGCCACCATATCGAACACAAATATCAACTTCTATGATTGAGTTTTTCGTGAGCTGTGTTCGCGAAGAAAACGATGTTGCATCAGTTTCCTTGGTTATTCGACGTGCTGAAACCGAATATGAAGCCAGATTTTGTCTAGGTGCAGCCAAAAAAAAGTGATTCCCACGATGTCGTAAAAACGCATATGTATAATCGACTTTTTCTCGAAGACAAATTGTTCAGACGCAAACTTCGCGCATTGCACTCGTGTAGTTCGACGAGACGAAGCTATTGCACGCGGTTTCATCGGCCTACGACAATGTGTGCCCGAGTTATATGCCATCATATCGAACACAAATATCAACTTCTATGATTGAGTTTTTCGTGAGCTGTGTTCGCGAAGAAAACGATGTTGCATCAGTTTCCTTGGTTATTCGACGTGCTGAAACCGAATATGATGCCAGATTTTGTCTAGGTGCAGCCAAAAAAAAGTGATTCCCACGATGTCGTAAAAACGCATATGTATAATCGACTTATTCTCGAAGACAAATCGTTCACACGCAAACTTCGCGCATTGCACTCGTGTAGTTCAACGAGACGAAGCTATTGCACGCGGTTTCATCGGCCTACGACAATGTGTGCTCAAGTTATATGCCACCATATCGAACACAAATATCAACTTCTATGATTGAGTTTTTCGTGAGCTGTGTTCGCGAAGAAAACGATGTTGCATCAGTTTCCTTGGTTATTCGACGTGCTGAAACCGAATATGATGCCAGATTTTGTCTAGGTGCAGCCAAAAAAAAGTGATTCCCACGATGTCGTAAAAACGCATATGTATAATCGACTTATTCTCGAAGACAAATCGTTCACACGCAAACTTCGCGCATTGCACTCGTGTAGTTCAACGAGACGAAGCTATTGCACGCGGTTTCATCGGCCTACGACAATGTGTGCTCAAGTTATATGCCACCATATCGAACACAAATATCAACTTCTATGATTGAGTTTTTCGTGAGCTGTGTTCGCGAAGAAAACGATGTTGCATCAGTTTCCTTGGTTATTCGACGTGCTGAAACCGAATATGATGCCAGATTTTGTCTAGGTGCAGCCAAAAAAAAGTGATTCCCACGATGTCGTAAAAACGCATATGTATAATCGACTTTTTCTCGAAGACAAATTGTTCACACGCAAACTTCGCGCATTGCACTCGTGTAGTTCGACGAGACGAAGCTATTGCACGCGGTTTCATCGGCCTACGACAATGTGTGCCCGAGTTATATGCCATCATATCGAACACAAGTATCAACTTCTATGATTAAGTTTTTCGTGAGCTGTGTTCGCGAAGAAAACGATGTTGCATCAGTTTCCTTGGTTATTCGACGTGCTGAAACCGAATATGATGCCAGATTTTGTCTAGGTGCAGCCAAAAAAAAGTGATTCCCACGATGTCGTAAAAACGCATATGTATAATCGACTTTTTCTCGAAGACAAATCGTTCACACGCAAACTTCGCGCATTGCACTCGTGTAGTTCAACGAGACGAAGCTATTGCACGCGGTTTCATCGGCCTACGACAATGTGTGCTCAAGTTATATGCCACCATATCGAACACAAATATCAACTTCTATGATTGCGTTTTTCGTGAGCTGTGTTCGCGAAGAAAACGATGTTGCATCAGTTTCCTTGGTTATTCGACGTGCTGAAACCGAATATGAAGCCAGATTTTGTCTAGGTGCAGCCAAAAAAAAGTGATTCCCACGATGTCGTAAAAACGCATATGTATAATCGACTTTTTCTCGAAGACAAACTGTTCACACGCAAACTTCGCGCATTGCACTCGTGTAGTTCGACGAGACGAAGCTATTGCACGCGGTTTCATCGGCCTACGACAATGTGTGCCCGAGTTATATGCCATCATATCGAACACAAATATCAACTTCTATGATTGAGTTTTTCGTGAGCTGTGTTCGCGAAGAAAACGATGTTGCATCAGTTTCCTTGGTTATTCGACGTGCTGAAACCGAATATGATGCCAGATTTTGTCTAGGTGCAGCCAAAAAAAAGTGATTCCCACGATGTCGTAAAAACGCATATGTATAATCGACTTTTTCTCGAAGACAAACTGTTCACACGCAAACTTCGTGCATTGCACTCGTGTAGTTCGACGAGACGAAGCTATTGCACGCGGTTTCATCGGCCTACGACAATGTGTGCTCGAGTTATATGCCATCATATCGAACACAAATATCAACTTCTATGATTGAGTTTTTCGTGAGCTGTGTTCGCGAAGAAAACGATGTTGCATCAGTTTCCTTGGTTATTCGACGTGCTGAAACCGAATATGAAGCCAGATTTTGTCTAGGTGCAGCCAAAAAAAAGTGATTCCCACGATGTCGTAAAAACGCATATGTATAATCGACTTTTTCTCGAAGACAAACTGTTCACACGCAAACTTCGTGCATTGCACTCGTGTAGTTCGACGAGACGAAGCTATTGCACGCGGTTTCATCGGCCTACGACAATGTGTGCTCGAGTTATATGCCATCATATCGAACACAAATATCAACTTCTATGATTGAGTTTTTCGTGAGCTGTGTTCGCGAAGAAAACGATGTTGCATCAGTTTCCTTGGTTATTCGACGTGCTGAAACCGAATATGATGCCAGATTTTGTCTAGGTGCAGCCAAAAAAAAGTGATTCCCACGATGTCGTAAAAACGCATATGTATAATCGACTTATTCTCGAAGACAAATCGTTCACACGCAAACTTCGCGCATTGCACTCGTGTAGTTCAACGAGACGAAGCTATTGCACGCGGTTTCATCGGCCTACGACAATGTGTGCTCAAGTTATATGCCACCATATCGAACACAAATATCAACTTCTATGATTGAGTTTTTCGTGAGCTGTGTTCGCGAAGAAAACGATGTTGCATCAGTTTCCTTGGTTATTCGACGTGCTGAAACCGAATATGAAGCCAGATTTTGTCTAGGTGCAGCCAAAAAAAAGTGATTCCCACGATGTCGTAAAAACGCATATGTATAATCGACTTTTTCTCGAAGACAAATTGTTCAGACGCAAACTTCGCGCATTGCACTCGTGTAGTTCGACGAGACGAAGCTATTGCACGCGGTTTCATCGGCCTACGACAATGTGTGCCCGAGTTATATGCCATCATATCGAACACAAATATCAACTTCTATGATTGAGTTTTTCGTGAGCTGTGTTCGCGAAGAAAACGATGTTGCATCAGTTTCCTTGGTTATTCGACGTGCTGAAACCGAATATGATGCCAGATTTTGTCTAGGTGCAGCCAAAAAAAAGTGATTCCCACGATGTCGTAAAAACGCATATGTATAATCGACTTATTCTCGAAGACAAATCGTTCACACGCAAACTTCGCGCATTGCACTCGTGTAGTTCAACGAGACGAAGCTATTGCACGCGGTTTCATCGGCCTACGACAATGTGTGCTCAAGTTATATGCCACCATATCGAACACAAATATCAACTTCTATGATTGAGTTTTTCGTGAGCTGTGTTCGCGAAGAAAACGATGTTGCATCAGTTTCCTTGGTTATTCGACGTGCTGAAACCGAATATGATGCCAGATTTTGTCTAGGTGCAGCCAAAAAAAAGTGATTCCCACGATGTCGTAAAAACGCATATGTATAATCGACTTTTTCTCGAAGACAAATTGTTCACACGCAAACTTCGCGCATTGCACTCGTGTAGTTCGACGAGACGAAGCTATTGCACGCGGTTTCATCGGCCTACGACAATGTGTGCCCGAGTTATATGCCATCATATCGAACACAAGTATCAACTTCTATGATTAAGTTTTTCGTGAGCTGTGTTCGCGAAGAAAACGATGTTGCATCAGTTTCCTTGGTTATTCGACGAGCTGAAACCGAATATGATGCCAGATTGTGTCTAGGTGCAGCCAAAAAAAAGTGATTCCCACGATGTCGTAAAAACGCATATGTATAATCGACTTTTTCTCGAAGACAAATCGTTCACACGCAAACTTCGCGCATTGCACTCGTGTAGTTCAACGAGACGAAGCTATTGCACGCGGTTTCATCGGCCTACGACAATGTGTGCTCAAGTTATATGCCACCATATCGAACACAAATATCAACTTCTATGATTGCGTTTTTCGTGAGCTGTGTTCGCGAAGAAAACGATGTTGCATCAGTTTCCTTGGTTATTCGACGTGCTGAAACCGAATATGAAGCCAGATTTTGTCTAGGTGCAGCCAAAAAAAAGTGATTCCCACGATGTCGTAAAAACGCATATGTATAATCGACTTTTTCTCGAAGACAAACTGTTCACACGCAAACTTCGCGCATTGCACTCGTGTAGTTCGACGAGACGAAGCTATTGCACGCGGTTTCATCGGCCTACGACAATGTGTGCTCAAGTTATATGCCACCATATCGAACACAAATATCAACTTCTATGATTGAGTTTTTCGTGAGCTGTGTTCGCGAAGAAAACGATGTTGCATCAGTTTCCTTGGTTATTCGACGTGCTGAAACCGAATATGATGCCAGATTTTGTCTAGGTGCAGCCAAAAAAAAGTGATTCCCACGATGTCGTAAAAACGCATATGTATAATCGACTTTTTCTCGAAGACAAATTGTTCACACGCAAACTTCGCGCATTGCACTCGTGTAGTTCGACGAGACGAAGCTATTGCACGCGGTTTCATCGGCCTACGACAATGTGTGCCCGAGTTATATGCCATCATATCGAACACAAGTATCAACTTCTATGATTAAGTTTTTCGTGAGCTGTGTTCGCGAAGAAAACGATGTTGCATCAGTTTCCTTGGTTATTCGACGTGCTGAAACCGAATATGATGCCAGATTTTGTCTAGGTGCAGCCAAAAAAAAGTGATTCCCACGATGTCGTAAAAACGCATATGTATAATCGACTTTTTCTCGAAGACAAATCGTTCACACGCAAACTTCGCGCATTGCACTCGTGTAGTTCAACGAGACGAAGCTATTGCACGCGGTTTCATCGGCCTACGACAATGTGTGCTCAAGTTATATGCCACCATATCGAACACAAATATCAACTTCTATGATTGAGTTTTTCGTGAGCTGTGTTCGCGAAGAAAACGATGTTGCATCAGTTTCCTTGGTTATTCGACGTGCTGAAACCGAATATGATGCCAGATTTTGCCTAGGTGCAGCCAAAAAAAAGTGATTCCCACGATGTCGTAAAAACGCATATGTATAATCGACTTTTTCTCGAAGACAAATTGTTCACACGCAAACTTCGCGCATTGCACTCGTGTAGTTCGACGAGACGAAGCTATTGCACGCGGTTTCATCGGCCTACGACAATGTGTGCCCGAGTTATATGCCATCATATCGAACACAAGTATCAACTTCTATGATTAAGTTTTTCGTGAGCTGTGTTCGCGAAGAAAACGATGTTGCATCAGTTTCCTTGGTTATTCGACGTGCTGAAACCGAATATGATGCCAGATTTTGTCTAGGTGCAGCCAAAAAAAAGTGATTCCCACGATGTCGTAAAAACGCATATGTATAATCGACTTTTTCTCGAAGACAAATCGTTCACACGCAAACTTCGCGCATTGCACTCGTGTAGTTCAACGAGACGAAGCTATTGCACGCGGTTTCATCGGCCTACGACAATGTGTGCTCAAGTTATATGCCACCATATCGAACACAAATATCAACTTCTATGATTGAGTTTTTCGTGAGCTGTGTTCGCGAAGAAAACGATGTTGCATCAGTTTCCTTGGTTATTCGACGTGCTGAAACCGAATATGAAGCCAGATTTTGTCTAGGTGCAGCCAAAAAAAAGTGATTCCCACGATGTCGTAAAAACGCATATGTATAATCGACTTTTTCTCGAAGGCAAACTGTTCACACGCAAACTTCGCGCATTGCACTCGTGTAGTTCGACGAGACGAAGCTATTGCACGCGGTTTCATCGGCCTACGACAATGTGTGCCCGAGTTATATGCCATCATATCGAACACAAATATCAACTTCTATGATTGAGTTTTTCGTGAGCTGTGTTCGCGAAGAAAACGATGTTGCATCAGTTTCCTTGGTTATTCGACGTGCTGAAACCGAATATGATGCCAGATTTTGTCTAGGTGCAGCCAAAAAAAAGTGATTCCCACGATGTCGTAAAAACGCATATGTATAATCGACTTATTCTCGAAGACAAATCGTTCACACGCAAACTTCGCGCATTGCACTCGTGTAGTTCAACGAGACGAAGCTATTGCACGCGGTTTCATCGGCCTACGACAATGTGTGCTCAAGTTATATGCCACCATATCGAACACAAATATCAACTTCTATGATTGAGTTTTTCGTGAGCTGTGTTCGCGAAGAAAACGATGTTGCATCAGTTTCCTTGGTTATTCGACGTGCTGAAACCGAATATGATGCCAGATTTTGTCTAGGTGCAGCCAAAAAAAAGTGATTCCCACGATGTCGTAAAAACGCATATGTATAATCGACTTTTTCTCGAAGACAAATCGTTCACACGCAAACTTCGCGCATTGCACTCGTGTAGTTCAACGAGACGAAGCTATTGCACGCGGTTTCATCGGCCTACGACAATGTGTGCTCAAGTTATATGCCACCATATCGAACACAAATATCAACTTCTATGATTGAGTTTTTCGTGAGCTCTGTTCGCGAAGAAAACGATGTTGCATCAGTTTCCTTGGTTATTCGACGTGCTGAAACCGAATATGAAGCCAGATTTTGTCTAGGTGCAGCCAAAAAAAAGTGATTCCCACGATGTCGTAAAAACGCATATGTATAATCGACTTTTTCTCGAAGACAAACTGTTCACACGCAAACTTCGTGCATTGCACTCGTGTAGTTCGACGAGACGAAGCTATTGCACGCGGTTTCATCGGCCTACGACAATGTGTGCTCAAGTTATATGCCACCATATCGAACACAAATATCAACTTCTATGATTGAGTTTTTCGTGAGCTGTGTTCGCGAAGAAAACGATGTTGCATCAGTTTCCTTGGTTATTCGACGTGCTGAAACCGAATATGATGCCAGATTTTGCCTAGGTGCAGCCAAAAAAAAGTGATTCCCACGATGTCGTAAAAACGCATATGTATAATCGACTTTTTCTCGAAGACAAATTGTTCACACGCAAACTTCGCGCATTGCACTCGTGTAGTTCGACGAGACGAAGCTATTGCACGCGGTTTCATCGGCCTACGACAATGTGTGCCCGAGTTATATGCCATCATATCGAACACAAGTATCAACTTCTATGATTAAGTTTTTCGTGAGCTGTGTTCGCGAAGAAAACGATGTTGCATCAGTTTCCTTGGTTATTCGACGTGCTGAAACCGAATATGATGCCAGATTTTGTCTAGGTGCAGCCAAAAAAAAGTGATTCCCACGATGTCGTAAAAACGCATATGTATAATCGACTTTTTCTCGAAGACAAATCGTTCACACGCAAACTTCGCGCATTGCACTCGTGTAGTTCAACGAGACGAAGCTATTGCACGCGGTTTCATCGGCCTACGACAATGTGTGCTCAAGTTATATGCCACCATATCGAACACAAATATCAACTTCTATGATTGAGTTTTTCGTGAGCTGTGTTCGCGAAGAAAACGATGTTGCATCAGTTTCCTTGGTTATTCGACGTGCTGAAACCGAATATGAAGCCAGATTTTGTCTAGGTGCAGCCAAAAAAAAGTGATTCCCACGATGTCGTAAAAACGCATATGTATAATCGACTTTTTCTCGAAGACAAACTGTTCACACGCAAACTTCGCGCATTGCACTCGTGTAGTTCGACGAGACGAAGCTATTGCACGCGGTTTCATCGGCCTACGACAATGTGTGCCCGAGTTATATGCCATCATATCGAACACAAATATCAACTTCTATGATTGAGTTTTTCGTGAGCTGTGTTCGCGAAGAAAACGATGTTGCATCAGTTTCCTTGGTTATTCGACGTGCTGAAACCGAATATGATGCCAGATTTTGTCTAGGTGCAGCCAAAAAAAAGTGATTCCCACGATGTCGTAAAAACGCATATGTATAATCGACTTATTCTCGAAGACAAATCGTTCACACGCAAACTTCGCGCATTGCACTCGTGTAGTTCAACGAGACGAAGCTATTGCACGCGGTTTCATCGGCCTACGACAATGTGTGCTCAAGTTATATGCCACCATATCGAACACAAATATCAACTTCTATGATTGAGTTTTTCGTGAGCTGTGTTCGCGAAGAAAACGATGTTGCATCAGTTTCCTTGGTTATTCGACGTGCTGAAACCGAATATGATGCCAGATTTTGTCTAGGTGCAGCCAAAAAAAAGTGATTCCAACGATGTCGTAAAAACGCATATGTATAATCGACTTTTTCTCGAAGACAAATTGTTCACACGCAAACTTCGCGCATTGCACTCGTGTAGTTCGACGAGACGAAGCTATTGCACGCGGTTTCATCGGCCTACGACAATGTGTGCCCGAGTTATATGCCATCATATCGAACACAAGTATCAACTTCTATGATTAAGTTTTTCGTGAGCTGTGTTCGCGAAGAAAACGATGTTGCATCAGTTTCCTTGGTTATTCGACGTGCTGAAACCGAATATGATGCCAGATTTTGTCTAGGTGCAGCCAAAAAAAAGTGATTCCCACGATGTCGTAAAAACGCATATGTATAATCGACTTTTTCTCGAAGACAAATCGTTCACACGCAAACTTCGCGCATTGCACTCGTGTAGTTCAACGAGACGAAGCTATTGCACGCGGTTTCATCGGCCTACGACAATGTGTGCTCAAGTTATATGCCACCATATCGAACACAAATATCAACTTCTATGATTGAGTTTTTCGTGAGCTCTGTTCGCGAAGAAAACGATGTTGCATCAGTTTCCTTGGTTATTCGACGTGCTGAAACCGAATATGAAGCCAGATTTTGTCTAGGTGCAGCCAAAAAAAAGTGATTCCCACGATGTCGTAAAAACGCATATGTATAATCGACTTTTTCTCGAAGACAAACTGTTCACACGCAAACTTCGTGCATTGCACTCGTGTAGTTCGACGAGACGAAGCTATTGCACGCGGTTTCATCGGCCTACGACAATGTGTGCTCGAGTTATATGCCATCATATCGAACACAAATATCAACTTCTATGATTGAGTTTTTCGTGAGCTGTGTTCGCGAAGAAAACGATGTTGCATCAGTTTCCTTGGTTATTCGACGTGCTGAAACCGAATATGATGCCAGATTTTGTCTAGGTGCAGCCAAAAAAAAGTGATTCCCACGATGTCGTAAAAACGCATATGTATAATCGACTTATTCTCGAAGACAAATCGTTCACACGCAAACTTCGCGCATTGCACTCGTGTAGTTCAACGAGACGAAGCTATTGCACGCGGTTTCATCGGCCTACGACAATGTGTGCTCAAGTTATATGCCACCATATCGAACACAAATATCAACTTCTATGATTGAGTTTTTCGTGAGCTGTGTTCGCGAAGAAAACGATGTTGCATCAGTTTCCTTGGTTATTCGACGTGCTGAAACCGAATATGAAGCCAGATTTTGTCTAGGTGCAGCCAAAAAAAAGTGATTCCCACGATGTCGTAAAAACGCATATGTATAATCGACTTTTTCTCGAAGACAAATTGTTCAGACGCAAACTTCGCGCATTGCACTCGTGTAGTTCGACGAGACGAAGCTATTGCACGCGGTTTCATCGGCCTACGACAATGTGTGCCCGAGTTATATGCCATCATATCGAACACAAATATCAACTTCTATGATTGAGTTTTTCGTGAGCTGTGTTCGCGAAGAAAACGATGTTGCATCAGTTTCCTTGGTTATTCGACGTGCTGAAACCGAATATGATGCCAGATTTTGTCTAGGTGCAGCCAAAAAAAAGTGATTCCCACGATGTCGTAAAAACGCATATGTATAATCGACTTATTCTCGAAGACAAATCGTTCACACGCAAACTTCGCGCATTGCACTCGTGTAGTTCAACGAGACGAAGCTATTGCACGCGGTTTCATCGGCCTACGACAATGTGTGCTCAAGTTATATGCCACCATATCGAACACAAATATCAACTTCTATGATTGAGTTTTTCGTGAGCTGTGTTCGCGAAGAAAACGATGTTGCATCAGTTTCCTTGGTTATTCGACGTGCTGAAACCGAATATGATGCCAGATTTTGTCTAGGTGCAGCCAAAAAAAAGTGATTCCCACGATGTCGTAAAAACGCATATGTATAATCGACTTATTCTCGAAGACAAATCGTTCACACGCAAACTTCGCGCATTGCACTCGTGTAGTTCAACGAGACGAAGCTATTGCACGCGGTTTCATCGGCCTACGACAATGTGTGCTCAAGTTATATGCCACCATATCGAACACAAATATCAACTTCTATGATTGAGTTTTTCGTGAGCTGTGTTCGCGAAGAAAACGATGTTGCATCAGTTTCCTTGGTTATTCGACGTGCTGAAACCGAATATGATGCCAGATTTTGTCTAGGTGCAGCCAAAAAAAAGTGATTCCCACGATGTCGTAAAAACGCATATGTATAATCGACTTTTTCTCGAAGACAAATTGTTCACACGCAAACTTCGCGCATTGCACTCGTGTAGTTCGACGAGACGAAGCTATTGCACGCGGTTTCATCGGCCTACGACAATGTGTGCCCGAGTTATATGCCATCATATCGAACACAAGTATCAACTTCTATGATTAAGTTTTTCGTGAGCTGTGTTCGCGAAGAAAACGATGTTGCATCAGTTTCCTTGGTTATTCGACGTGCTGAAACCGAATATGATGCCAGATTTTGTCTAGGTGCAGCCAAAAAAAAGTGATTCCCACGATGTCGTAAAAACGCATATGTATAATCGACTTTTTCTCGAAGACAAATCGTTCACACGCAAACTTCGCGCATTGCACTCGTGTAGTTCAACGAGACGAAGCTATTGCACGCGGTTTCATCGGCCTACGACAATGTGTGCTCAAGTTATATGCCACCATATCGAACACAAATATCAACTTCTATGATTGCGTTTTTCGTGAGCTGTGTTCGCGAAGAAAACGATGTTGCATCAGTTTCCTTGGTTATTCGACGTGCTGAAACCGAATATGAAGCCAGATTTTGTCTAGGTGCAGCCAAAAAAAAGTGATTCCCACGATGTCGTAAAAACGCATATGTATAATCGACTTTTTCTCGAAGACAAACTGTTCACACGCAAACTTCGCGCATTGCACTCGTGTAGTTCGACGAGACGAAGCTATTGCACGCGGTTTCATCGGCCTACGACAATGTGTGCCCGAGTTATATGCCATCATATCGAACACAAATATCAACTTCTATGATTGAGTTTTTCGTGAGCTGTGTTCGCGAAGAAAACGATGTTGCATCAGTTTCCTTGGTTATTCGACGTGCTGAAACCGAATATGATGCCAGATTTTGTCTAGGTGCAGCCAAAAAAAAGTGATTCCCACGATGTCGTAAAAACGCATATGTATAATCGACTTATTCTCGAAGACAAATCGTTCACACGCAAACTTCGCGCATTGCACTCGTGTAGTTCAACGAGACGAAGCTATTGCACGCGGTTTCATCGGCCTACGACAATGTGTGCTCAAGTTATATGCCACCATATCGAACACAAATATCAACTTCTATGATTGAGTTTTTCGTGAGCTGTGTTCGCGAAGAAAACGATGTTGCATCAGTTTCCTTGGTTATTCGACGTGCTGAAACCGAATATGATGCCAGATTTTGTCTAGGTGCAGCCAAAAAAAAGTGATTCCCACGATGTCGTAAAAACGCATATGTATAATCGACTTTTTCTCGAAGACAAATTGTTCACACGCAAACTTCGCGCATTGCACTCGTGTAGTTCGACGAGACGAAGCTATTGCACGCGGTTTCATCGGCCTACGACAATGTGTGCCCGAGTTATATGCCATCATATCGAACACAAGTATCAACTTCTATGATTAAGTTTTTCGTGAGCTGTGTTCGCGAAGAAAACGATGTTGCATCAGTTTCCTTGGTTATTCGACGTGCTGAAACCGAATATGATGCCAGATTTTGTCTAGGTGCAGCCAAAAAAAAGTGATTCCCACGATGTCGTAAAAACGCATATGTATAATCGACTTTTTCTCGAAGACAAATCGTTCACACGCAAACTTCGCGCATTGCACTCGTGTAGTTCAACGAGACGAAGCTATTGCACGCGGTTTCATCGGCCTACGACAATGTGTGCTCAAGTTATATGCCACCATATCGAACACAAATATCAACTTCTATGATTGAGTTTTTCGTGAGCTGTGTTCGCGAAGAAAACGATGTTGCATCAGTTTCCTTGGTTATTCGACGTGCTGAAACCGAATATGATGCCAGATTTTGCCTAGGTGCAGCCAAAAAAAAGTGATTCCCACGATGTCGTAAAAACGCATATGTATAATCGACTTTTTCTCGAAGACAAATTGTTCACACGCAAACTTCGCGCATTGCACTCGTGTAGTTCGACGAGACGAAGCTATTGCACGCGGTTTCATCGGCCTACGACAATGTGTGCCCGAGTTATATGCCATCATATCGAACACAAGTATCAACTTCTATGATTAAGTTTTTCGTGAGCTGTGTTCGCGAAGAAAACGATGTTGCATCAGTTTCCTTGGTTATTCGACGTGCTGAAACCGAATATGATGCCAGATTTTGTCTAGGTGCAGCCAAAAAAAAGTGATTCCCACGATGTCGTAAAAACGCATATGTATAATCGACTTTTTCTCGAAGACAAATCGTTCACACGCAAACTTCGCGCATTGCACTCGTGTAGTTCAACGAGACGAAGCTATTGCACGCGGTTTCATCGGCCTACGACAATGTGTGCTCAAGTTATATGCCACCATATCGAACACAAATATCAACTTCTATGATTGAGTTTTTCGTGAGCTGTGTTCGCGAAGAAAACGATGTTGCATCAGTTTCCTTGGTTATTCGACGTGCTGAAACCGAATATGAAGCCAGATTTTGTCTAGGTGCAGCCAAAAAAAAGTGATTCCCACGATGTCGTAAAAACGCATATGTATAATCGACTTTTTCTCGAAGACAAACTGTTCACACGCAAACTTCGCGCATTGCACTCGTGTAGTTCGACGAGACGAAGCTATTGCACGCGGTTTCATCGGCCTACGACAATGTGTGCCCGAGTTATATGCCATCATATCGAACACAAATATCAACTTCTATGATTAAGTTTTTCGTGAGCTGTGTTCGCGAAGAAAACGATGTTGCATCAGTTTCCTTGGTTATTCGACGTGCTGAAACCGAATATGATGCCAGATTTTGTCTAGGTGCAGCCAAAAAAAAGTGATTCCCACGATGTCGTAAAAACGCATATGTATAATCGACTTATTCTCGAAGACAAATCGTTCACACGCAAACTTCGCGCATTGCACTCGTGTAGTTCAACGAGACGAAGCTATTGCACGCGGTTTCATCGGCCTACGACAATGTGTGCTCAAGTTATATGCCACCATATCGAACACAAATATCAACTTCTATGATTGAGTTTTTCGTGAGCTGTGTTCGCGAAGAAAACGATGTTGCATCAGTTTCCTTGGTTATTCGACGTGCTGAAACCGAATATGATGCCAGATTTTGTCTAGGTGCAGCCAAAAAAAAGTGATTCCCACGATGTCGTAAAAACGCATATGTATAATCGACTTTTTCTCGAAGACAAATCGTTCACACGCAAACTTCGCGCATTGCACTCGTGTAGTTCAACGAGACGAAGCTATTGCACGCGGTTTCATCGGCCTACGACAATGTGTGCTCAAGTTATATGCCACCATATCGAACACAAATATCAACTTCTATGATTGAGTTTTTCGTGAGCTCTGTTCGCGAAGAAAACGATGTTGCATCAGTTTCCTTGGTTATTCGACGTGCTGAAACCGAATATGAAGCCAGATTTTGTCTAGGTGCAGCCAAAAAAAAGTGATTCCCACGATGTCGTAAAAACGCATATGTATAATCGACTTTTTCTCGAAGACAAACTGTTCACACGCAAACTTCGTGCATTGCACTCGTGTAGTTCGACGAGACGAAGCTATTGCACGCGGTTTCATCGGCCTACGACAATGTGTGCTCGAGTTATATGCCATCATATCGAACACAAATATCAACTTCTATGATTGAGTTTTTCGTGAGCTGTGTTCGCGAAGAAAACGATGTTGCATCAGTTTCCTTGGTTATTCGACGTGCTGAAACCGAATATGATGCCAGATTTTGTCTAGGTGCAGCCAAAAAAAAGTGATTCCCACGATGTCGTAAAAACGCATATGTATAATCGACTTTTTCTCGAAGACAAATCGTTCACACGCAAACTTCGCGCATTGCACTCGTGTAGTTCAACGAGACGAAGCTATTGCACGCGGTTTCATCGGCCTACGACAATGTGTGCTCAAGTTATATGCCACCATATCGAACACAAATATCAACTTCTATGATTGAGTTTTTCGTGAGCTGTGTTCGCGAAGAAAACGATGTTGCATCAGTTTCCTTGGTTATTCGACGTGCTGAAACCGAATATGAAGCCAGATTTTGTCTAGGTGCAGCCAAAAAAAAGTGATTCCCACGATGTCGTAAAAACGCATATGTATAATCGACTTTTTCTCGAAGACAAATTGTTCAGACGCAAACTTCGCGCATTGCACTCGTGTAGTTCGACGAGACGAAGCTATTGCACGCGGTTTCATCGGCCTACGACAATGTGTGCTCGAGTTATATGCCATCATATCGAACACAAATATCAACTTCTATGATTGAGTTTTTCGTGAGCTGTGTTCGCGAAGAAAACGATGTTGCATCAGTTTCCTTGCTTATTCGACGTGCTGAAACCGAATATGATGCCAGATTTTGTCTAGGTGGAGCCAAAAAAAAGTGATTCCCACGATGTCGTAAAAACGCATATGTATAATCGACTTTTTCTCGAAGACAAATTGTTCACACGCAAACTTCGCGCATTGCACTCGTGTAGTTCGACGAGACGAAGCTATTGCACGCGGTTTCATCGGCCTACGACAATGTGTGCTCAAGTTATATGCCACCATATCGAACACAAATATCAACTTCTATGATTGCGTTTTTCGTGAGCTGTGTTCGCGAAGAAAACGATGTTGCATCAGTTTCCTTGGTTATTCGACGTGCTGAAACCGAATATGAAGCCAGATTTTGTCTAGGTGCAGCCAAAAAAAAGTGATTCCCACGATGTCGTAAAAACGCATATGTATAATCGACTTTTTCTCGAAGACAAATCGTTCACACGCAAACTTCGCGCATTGCACTCGTGTAGTTCAACGAGACGAAGCTATTGCACGCGGTTTCATCGGCCTACGACAATGTGTGCTCAAGTTATATGCCACCATATCGAACACAAATATCAACTTCTATGATTGAGTTTTTCGTGAGCTCTGTTCGCGAAGAAAACGATGTTGCATCAGTTTCCTTGGTTATTCGACGTGCTGAAACCGAATATGAAGCCAGATTTTGTCTAGGTGCAGCCAAAAAAAAGTGATTCCCACGATGTCGTAAAAACGCATATGTATAATCGACTTTTTCTCGAAGACAAACTGTTCACACGCAAACTTCGTGCATTGCACTCGTGTAGTTCGACGAGACGAAGCTATTGCACGCGGTTTCATCGGCCTACGACAATGTGTGCTCGAGTTATATGCCATCATATCGAACACAAATATCAACTTCTATGATTGAGTTTTTCGTGAGCTGTGTCCGCGAAGAAAACGATGTTGCATCAGTTTCCTTGGTTATTCGACGTGCTGAAACCGAATATCATGCCAGATTTTGTCTAGGTGCAGCCAAAAAAAAGTGATTCCCACGATGTCGTAAAAACGCATATGTATAATCGACTTTTTCTCGAAGACAAATCGTTCACACGCAAACTTCGCGCATTGCACTCGTGTAGTTCAACGAGACGAAGCTATTGCACGCGGTTTCATCGGCCTACGACAATGTGTGCTCAAGTTATATGCCACCATATCGAACACAAATATCAACTTCTATGATTGAGTTTTTCGTGAGCTGTGTTCGCGAAGAAAACGATGTTGCATCAGTTTCCTTGGTTATTCGACGTGCTGAAACCGAATATGAAGCCAGATTTTGTCTAGGTGCAGCCAAAAAAAAGTGATTCCCACGATGTCGTAAAAACGCATATGTATAATCGACTTTTTCTCGAAGACAAATTGTTCAGACGCAAACTTCGCGCATTGCACTCGTGTAGTTCGACGAGACGAAGCTATTGCACGCGGTTTCATCGGCCTACGACAATGTGTGCTCGAGTTATATGCCATCATATCGAACACAAATATCAACTTCTATGATTGAGTTTTTCGTGAGCTGTGTTCGCGAAGAAAACGATGTTGCATCAGTTTCCTTGCTTATTCGACATGCTGAAACCGAATATGATGCCAGATTTTGTCTAGGTGCAGCCAAAAAAAAGTGATTCCCACGATGTCGTAAAAACGCATATGTATAATCGACTTTTTCTCGAAGACAAATTGTTCACACGCAAACTTCGCGCATTGCACTCGTGTAGTTCGACGAGACGAAGCTATTGCACGCGGTTTCATCGGCCTACGACAATGTGTGCTCAAGTTATATGCCACCATATCGAACACAAATATCAACTTCTATGATTGCGTTTTTCGTGAGCTGTGTTCGCGAAGAAAACGATGTTGCATCAGTTTCCTTGGTTATTCGACGTGCTGAAACCGAATATGAAGCCAGATTTTGTCTAGGTGCAGCCAAAAAAAAGTGATTCCCACGATGTCGTAAAAACGCATATGTATAATCGACTTTTTCTCGAAGACAAATTGTTCACACGCAAACTTCGCGCATTGCACTCGTGTAGTTCGACGAGACGAAGCTATTGCACGCGGTTTCATCGGCCTACGACAATGTGTGCTCGAGTTATATGCCATCATATCGAACACAAATATCAACTTCTATGATTGAGTTTTTCGTGAGCTGTGTTCGCGAAGAAAACGATGTTGCATCAGTTTCCTTGGTTATTCGACGTGCTGAAACCGAATATGATGCCAGATTTTGTCTAGGTGCAGCCAAAAAAAAGTGATTCCCACGATGTCGTAAAAACGCATATGTATAATCGACTTTTTCTCGAAGACAAATCGTTCACACGCAAACTTCGCGCATTGCACTCGTGTAGTTCAACGAGACGAAGCTATTGCACGCGGTTTCATCGGCCTACGACAATGTGTGCTCAAGTTATATGCCACCATATCGAACACAAATATCAACTTCTATGATTGAGTTTTTCGTGAGCTGTGTTCGCGAAGAAAACGATGTTGCATCAGTTTCCTTGGTTATTCGACGTGCTGAAACCGAATATGATGCCAGATTTTGTCTAGGTGCAGCCAAAAAAAAGTGATTCCCACGATGTCGTAAAAACGCATATGTATAATCGACTTTTTCTCGAAGACAAATTGTTCACACGCAAACTTCGCGCATTGCACTCGTGTAGTTCGACGAGACGAAGCTATTGCACGCGGTTTCATCGGCCTACGACAATGTGTGCCCGAGTTATATGCCATCATATCGAACACAAGTATCAACTTCTATGATTAAGTTTTTCGTGAGCTGTGTTCGCGAAGAAAACGATGTTGCATCAGTTTCCTTGGTTATTCGACGTGCTGAAACCGAATATGATGCCAGATTTTGTCTAGGTGCAGCCAAAAAAAAGTGATTCCCACGATGTCGTAAAAACGCATATGTATAATCGACTTTTTCTCGAAGACAAATCGTTCACACGCAAACTTCGCGCATTGCACTCGTGTAGTTCAACGAGACGAAGCTATTGCACGCGGTTTCATCGGCCTACGACAATGTGTGCTCAAGTTATATGCCACCATATCGAACACAAATATCAACTTCTATGATTGAGTTTTTCGTGAGCTGTGTTCGCGAAGAAAACGATGTTGCATCAGTTTCCTTGGTTATTCGACGTGCTGAAACCGAATATGAAGCCAGATTTTGTCTAGGTGCAGCCAAAAAAAAGTGATTCCCACGATGTCGTAAAAACGCATATGTATAATCGACTTTTTCTCGAAGACAAACTGTTCACACGCAAACTTCGCGCATTGCACTCGTGTAGTTCGACGAGACGAAGCTATTGCACGCGGTTTCATCGGCCTACGACAATGTGTGCCCGAGTTATATGCCATCATATCGAACACAAGTATCAACTTCTATGATTAAGTTTTTCGTGAGCTGTGTTCGCGAAGAAAACGATGTTGCATCAGTTTCCTTGGTTATTCGACGTGCTGAAACCGAATATGATGCCAGATTTTGTCTAGGTGCAGCCAAAAAAAAGTGATTCCCACGATGTCGTAAAAACGCATATGTATAATCGACTTTTTCTCGAAGACAAATCGTTCACACGCAAACTTCGCGCATTGCACTCGTGTAGTTCAACGAGACGAAGCTATTGCACGCGGTTTCATCGGCCTACGACAATGTGTGCTCAAGTTATATGCCACCATATCGAACACAAATATCAACTTCTATGATTGAGTTTTTCGTGAGCTGTGTTCGCGAAGAAAACGATGTTGCATCAGTTTCCTTGGTTATTCGACGTGCTGAAACCGAATATGATGCCAGATTTTGTCTAGGTGCAGCCAAAAAAAAGTGATTCCCACGATGTCGTAAAAACGCATATGTATAATCGACTTTTTCTCGAAGACAAATTGTTCACACGCAAACTTCGCGCATTGCACTCGTGTAGTTCGACGAGACGAAGCTATTGCACGCGGTTTCATCGGCCTACGACAATGTGTGCTCGAGTTATATGCCATCATATCGAACACAAATATCAACTTCTATGATTGAGTTTTTCGTGAGCTGTGTTCGCGAAGAAAACGATGTTGCATCAGTTTCCTTGGTTATTCGACGTGCTGAAACCGAATATGATGCCAGATTTTGTCTAGGTGCAGCCAAAAAAAAGTGATTCCCACGATGTCGTAAAAACGCATATGTATAATCGACTTTTTCTCGAAGACAAATCGTTCACACGCAAACTTCGCGCATTGCACTCGTGTAGTTCAACGAGACGAAGCTATTGCACGCGGTTTCATCGGCCTACGACAATGTGTGCTCAAGTTATATGCCACCATATCGAACACAAATATCAACTTCTATGATTGAGTTTTTCGTGAGCTGTGTTCGCGAAGAAAACGATGTTGCATCAGTTTCCTTGGTTATTCGACGTGCTGAAACCGAATATGATGCCAGATTTTGTCTAGGTGCAGCCAAAAAAAAGTGATTCCCACGATGTCGTAAAAACGCATATGTATAATCGACTTTTTCTCGAAGACAAATTGTTCACACGCAAACTTCGCGCATTGCACTCGTGTAGTTCGACGAGACGAAGCTATTGCACGCGGTTTCATCGGCCTACGACAATGTGTGCCCGAGTTATATGCCATCATATCGAACACAAGTATCAACTTCTATGATTAAGTTTTTCGTGAGCTGTGTTCGCGAAGAAAACGATGTTGCATCAGTTTCCTTGGTTATTCGACGTGCTGAAACCGAATATGATGCCAGATTTTGTCTAGGTGCAGCCAAAAAAAAGTGATTCCCACGATGTCGTAAAAACGCATATGTATAATCGACTTTTTCTCGAAGACAAATCGTTCACACGCAAACTTCGCGCATTGCACTCGTGTAGTTCAACGAGACGAAGCTATTGCACGCGGTTTCATCGGCCTACGACAATGTGTGCTCAAGTTATATGCCACCATATCGAACACAAATATCAACTTCTATGATTGAGTTTTTCGTGAGCTGTGTTCGCGAAGAAAACGATGTTGCATCAGTTTCCTTGGTTATTCGACGTGCTGAAACCGAATATGATGCCAGATTTTGCCTAGGTGCAGCCAAAAAAAAGTGATTCCCACGATGTCGTAAAAACGCATATGTATAATCGACTTTTTCTCGAAGACAAATTGTTCACACGCAAACTTCGCGCATTGCACTCGTGTAGTTCGACGAGACGAAGCTATTGCACGCGGTTTCATCGGCCTACGACAATGTGTGCCCGAGTTATATGCCATCATATCGAACACAAGTATCAACTTCTATGATTAAGTTTTTCGTGAGCTGTGTTCGCGAAGAAAACGATGTTGCATCAGTTTCCTTGGTTATTCGACGTGCTGAAACCGAATATGATGCCAGATTTTGTCTAGGTGCAGCCAAAAAAAAGTGATTCCCACGATGTCGTAAAAACGCATATGTATAATCGACTTTTTCTCGAAGACAAATCGTTCACACGCAAACTTCGCGCATTGCACTCGTGTAGTTCAACGAGACGAAGCTATTGCACGCGGTTTCATCGGCCTACGACAATGTGTGCTCAAGTTATATGCCACCATATCGAACACAAATATCAACTTCTATGATTGAGTTTTTCGTGAGCTGTGTTCGCGAAGAAAACGATGTTGCATCAGTTTCCTTGGTTATTCGACGTGCTGAAACCGAATATGAAGCCAGATTTTGTCTAGGTGCAGCCAAAAAAAAGTGATTCCCACGATGTCGTAAAAACGCATATGTATAATCGACTTTTTCTCGAAGGCAAACTGTTCACACGCAAACTTCGCGCATTGCACTCGTGTAGTTCGACGAGACGAAGCTATTGCACGCGGTTTCATCGGCCTACGACAATGTGTGCCCGAGTTATATGCCATCATATCGAACACAAATATCAACTTCTATGATTGAGTTTTTCGTGAGCTGTGTTCGCGAAGAAAACGATGTTGCATCAGTTTCCTTGGTTATTCGACGTGCTGAAACCGAATATGATGCCAGATTTTGTCTAGGTGCAGCCAAAAAAAAGTGATTCCCACGATGTCGTAAAAACGCATATGTATAATCGACTTATTCTCGAAGACAAATCGTTCACACGCAAACTTCGCGCATTGCACTCGTGTAGTTCAACGAGACGAAGCTATTGCACGCGGTTTCATCGGCCTACGACAATGTGTGCTCAAGTTATATGCCACCATATCGAACACAAATATCAACTTCTATGATTGAGTTTTTCGTGAGCTGTGTTCGCGAAGAAAACGATGTTGCATCAGTTTCCTTGGTTATTCGACGTGCTGAAACCGAATATGATGCCAGATTTTGTCTAGGTGCAGCCAAAAAAAAGTGATTCCCACGATGTCGTAAAAACGCATATGTATAATCGACTTTTTCTCGAAGACAAATCGTTCACACGCAAACTTCGCGCATTGCACTCGTGTAGTTCAACGAGACGAAGCTATTGCACGCGGTTTCATCGGCCTACGACAATGTGTGCTCAAGTTATATGCCACCATATCGAACACAAATATCAACTTCTATGATTGAGTTTTTCGTGAGCTCTGTTCGCGAAGAAAACGATGTTGCATCAGTTTCCTTGGTTATTCGACGTGCTGAAACCGAATATGAAGCCAGATTTTGTCTAGGTGCAGCCAAAAAAAAGTGATTCCCACGATGTCGTAAAAACGCATATGTATAATCGACTTTTTCTCGAAGACAAACTGTTCACACGCAAACTTCGTGCATTGCACTCGTGTAGTTCGACGAGACGAAGCTATTGCACGCGGTTTCATCGGCCTACGACAATGTGTGCTCAAGTTATATGCCACCATATCGAACACAAATATCAACTTCTATGATTGAGTTTTTCGTGAGCTGTGTTCGCGAAGAAAACGATGTTGCATCAGTTTCCTTGGTTATTCGACGTGCTGAAACCGAATATGATGCCAGATTTTGCCTAGGTGCAGCCAAAAAAAAGTGATTCCCACGATGTCGTAAAAACGCATATGTATAATCGACTTTTTCTCGAAGACAAATTGTTCACACGCAAACTTCGCGCATTGCACTCGTGTAGTTCGACGAGACGAAGCTATTGCACGCGGTTTCATCGGCCTACGACAATGTGTGCCCGAGTTATATGCCATCATATCGAACACAAGTATCAACTTCTATGATTAAGTTTTTCGTGAGCTGTGTTCGCGAAGAAAACGATGTTGCATCAGTTTCCTTGGTTATTCGACGTGCTGAAACCGAATATGATGCCAGATTTTGTCTAGGTGCAGCCAAAAAAAAGTGATTCCCACGATGTCGTAAAAACGCATATGTATAATCGACTTTTTCTCGAAGACAAATCGTTCACACGCAAACTTCGCGCATTGCACTCGTGTAGTTCAACGAGACGAAGCTATTGCACGCGGTTTCATCGGCCTACGACAATGTGTGCTCAAGTTATATGCCACCATATCGAACACAAATATCAACTTCTATGATTGAGTTTTTCGTGAGCTGTGTTCGCGAAGAAAACGATGTTGCATCAGTTTCCTTGGTTATTCGACGTGCTGAAACCGAATATGAAGCCAGATTTTGTCTAGGTGCAGCCAAAAAAAAGTGATTCCCACGATGTCGTAAAAACGCATATGTATAATCGACTTTTTCTCGAAGACAAACTGTTCACACGCAAACTTCGCGCATTGCACTCGTGTAGTTCGACGAGACGAAGCTATTGCACGCGGTTTCATCGGCCTACGACAATGTGTGCCCGAGTTATATGCCATCATATCGAACACAAATATCAACTTCTATGATTGAGTTTTTCGTGAGCTGTGTTCGCGAAGAAAACGATGTTGCATCAGTTTCCTTGGTTATTCGACGTGCTGAAACCGAATATGATGCCAGATTTTGTCTAGGTGCAGCCAAAAAAAAGTGATTCCCACGATGTCGTAAAAACGCATATGTATAATCGACTTATTCTCGAAGACAAATCGTTCACACGCAAACTTCGCGCATTGCACTCGTGTAGTTCAACGAGACGAAGCTATTGCACGCGGTTTCATCGGCCTACGACAATGTGTGCTCAAGTTATATGCCACCATATCGAACACAAATATCAACTTCTATGATTGAGTTTTTCGTGAGCTGTGTTCGCGAAGAAAACGATGTTGCATCAGTTTCCTTGGTTATTCGACGTGCTGAAACCGAATATGATGCCAGATTTTGTCTAGGTGCAGCCAAAAAAAAGTGATTCCAACGATGTCGTAAAAACGCATATGTATAATCGACTTTTTCTCGAAGACAAATTGTTCACACGCAAACTTCGCGCATTGCACTCGTGTAGTTCGACGAGACGAAGCTATTGCACGCGGTTTCATCGGCCTACGACAATGTGTGCCCGAGTTATATGCCATCATATCGAACACAAGTATCAACTTCTATGATTAAGTTTTTCGTGAGCTGTGTTCGCGAAGAAAACGATGTTGCATCAGTTTCCTTGGTTATTCGACGTGCTGAAACCGAATATGATGCCAGATTTTGTCTAGGTGCAGCCAAAAAAAAGTGATTCCCACGATGTCGTAAAAACGCATATGTATAATCGACTTTTTCTCGAAGACAAATCGTTCACACGCAAACTTCGCGCATTGCACTCGTGTAGTTCAACGAGACGAAGCTATTGCACGCGGTTTCATCGGCCTACGACAATGTGTGCTCAAGTTATATGCCACCATATCGAACACAAATATCAACTTCTATGATTGAGTTTTTCGTGAGCTCTGTTCGCGAAGAAAACGATGTTGCATCAGTTTCCTTGGTTATTCGACGTGCTGAAACCGAATATGAAGCCAGATTTTGTCTAGGTGCAGCCAAAAAAAAGTGATTCCCACGATGTCGTAAAAACGCATATGTATAATCGACTTTTTCTCGAAGACAAACTGTTCACACGCAAACTTCGTGCATTGCACTCGTGTAGTTCGACGAGACGAAGCTATTGCACGCGGTTTCATCGGCCTACGACAATGTGTGCTCGAGTTATATGCCATCATATCGAACACAAATATCAACTTCTATGATTGAGTTTTTCGTGAGCTGTGTTCGCGAAGAAAACGATGTTGCATCAGTTTCCTTGGTTATTCGACGTGCTGAAACCGAATATGATGCCAGATTTTGTCTAGGTGCAGCCAAAAAAAAGTGATTCCCACGATGTCGTAAAAACGCATATGTATAATCGACTTATTCTCGAAGACAAATCGTTCACACGCAAACTTCGCGCATTGCACTCGTGTAGTTCAACGAGACGAAGCTATTGCACGCGGTTTCATCGGCCTACGACAATGTGTGCTCAAGTTATATGCCACCATATCGAACACAAATATCAACTTCTATGATTGAGTTTTTCGTGAGCTGTGTTCGCGAAGAAAACGATGTTGCATCAGTTTCCTTGGTTATTCGACGTGCTGAAACCGAATATGAAGCCAGATTTTGTCTAGGTGCAGCCAAAAAAAAGTGATTCCCACGATGTCGTAAAAACGCATATGTATAATCGACTTTTTCTCGAAGACAAATTGTTCAGACGCAAACTTCGCGCATTGCACTCGTGTAGTTCGACGAGACGAAGCTATTGCACGCGGTTTCATCGGCCTACGACAATGTGTGCCCGAGTTATATGCCATCATATCGAACACAAATATCAACTTCTATGATTGAGTTTTTCGTGAGCTGTGTTCGCGAAGAAAACGATGTTGCATCAGTTTCCTTGGTTATTCGACGTGCTGAAACCGAATATGATGCCAGATTTTGTCTAGGTGCAGCCAAAAAAAAGTGATTCCCACGATGTCGTAAAAACGCATATGTATAATCGACTTATTCTCGAAGACAAATCGTTCACACGCAAACTTCGCGCATTGCACTCGTGTAGTTCAACGAGACGAAGCTATTGCACGCGGTTTCATCGGCCTACGACAATGTGTGCTCAAGTTATATGCCACCATATCGAACACAAATATCAACTTCTATGATTGAGTTTTTCGTGAGCTGTGTTCGCGAAGAAAACGATGTTGCATCAGTTTCCTTGGTTATTCGACGTGCTGAAACCGAATATGATGCCAGATTTTGTCTAGGTGCAGCCAAAAAAAAGTGATTCCCACGATGTCGTAAAAACGCATATGTATAATCGACTTATTCTCGAAGACAAATCGTTCACACGCAAACTTCGCGCATTGCACTCGTGTAGTTCAACGAGACGAAGCTATTGCACGCGGTTTCATCGGCCTACGACAATGTGTGCTCAAGTTATATGCCACCATATCGAACACAAATATCAACTTCTATGATTGAGTTTTTCGTGAGCTGTGTTCGCGAAGAAAACGATGTTGCATCAGTTTCCTTGGTTATTCGACGTGCTGAAACCGAATATGATGCCAGATTTTGTCTAGGTGCAGCCAAAAAAAAGTGATTCCCACGATGTCGTAAAAACGCATATGTATAATCGACTTTTTCTCGAAGACAAATTGTTCACACGCAAACTTCGCGCATTGCACTCGTGTAGTTCGACGAGACGAAGCTATTGCACGCGGTTTCATCGGCCTACGACAATGTGTGCCCGAGTTATATGCCATCATATCGAACACAAGTATCAACTTCTATGATTAAGTTTTTCGTGAGCTGTGTTCGCGAAGAAAACGATGTTGCATCAGTTTCCTTGGTTATTCGACGTGCTGAAACCGAATATGATGCCAGATTTTGTCTAGGTGCAGCCAAAAAAAAGTGATTCCCACGATGTCGTAAAAACGCATATGTATAATCGACTTTTTCTCGAAGACAAATCGTTCACACGCAAACTTCGCGCATTGCACTCGTGTAGTTCAACGAGACGAAGCTATTGCACGCGGTTTCATCGGCCTACGACAATGTGTGCTCAAGTTATATGCCACCATATCGAACACAAATATCAACTTCTATGATTGCGTTTTTCGTGAGCTGTGTTCGCGAAGAAAACGATGTTGCATCAGTTTCCTTGGTTATTCGACGTGCTGAAACCGAATATGAAGCCAGATTTTGTCTAGGTGCAGCCAAAAAAAAGTGATTCCCACGATGTCGTAAAAACGCATATGTATAATCGACTTTTTCTCGAAGACAAACTGTTCACACGCAAACTTCGCGCATTGCACTCGTGTAGTTCGACGAGACGAAGCTATTGCACGCGGTTTCATCGGCCTACGACAATGTGTGCCCGAGTTATATGCCATCATATCGAACACAAATATCAACTTCTATGATTGAGTTTTTCGTGAGCTGTGTTCGCGAAGAAAACGATGTTGCATCAGTTTCCTTGGTTATTCGACGTGCTGAAACCGAATATGATGCCAGATTTTGTCTAGGTGCAGCCAAAAAAAAGTGATTCCCACGATGTCGTAAAAACGCATATGTATAATCGACTTATTCTCGAAGACAAATCGTTCACACGCAAACTTCGCGCATTGCACTCGTGTAGTTCAACGAGACGAAGCTATTGCACGCGGTTTCATCGGCCTACGACAATGTGTGCTCAAGTTATATGCCACCATATCGAACACAAATATCAACTTCTATGATTGAGTTTTTCGTGAGCTGTGTTCGCGAAGAAAACGATGTTGCATCAGTTTCCTTGGTTATTCGACGTGCTGAAACCGAATATGATGCCAGATTTTGTCTAGGTGCAGCCAAAAAAAAGTGATTCCCACGATGTCGTAAAAACGCATATGTATAATCGACTTTTTCTCGAAGACAAATTGTTCACACGCAAACTTCGCGCATTGCACTCGTGTAGTTCGACGAGACGAAGCTATTGCACGCGGTTTCATCGGCCTACGACAATGTGTGCCCGAGTTATATGCCATCATATCGAACACAAGTATCAACTTCTATGATTAAGTTTTTCGTGAGCTGTGTTCGCGAAGAAAACGATGTTGCATCAGTTTCCTTGGTTATTCGACGTGCTGAAACCGAATATGATGCCAGATTTTGTCTAGGTGCAGCCAAAAAAAAGTGATTCCCACGATGTCGTAAAAACGCATATGTATAATCGACTTTTTCTCGAAGACAAATCGTTCACACGCAAACTTCGCGCATTGCACTCGTGTAGTTCAACGAGACGAAGCTATTGCACGCGGTTTCATCGGCCTACGACAATGTGTGCTCAAGTTATATGCCACCATATCGAACACAAATATCAACTTCTATGATTGAGTTTTTCGTGAGCTGTGTTCGCGAAGAAAACGATGTTGCATCAGTTTCCTTGGTTATTCGACGTGCTGAAACCGAATATGATGCCAGATTTTGCCTAGGTGCAGCCAAAAAAAAGTGATTCCCACGATGTCGTAAAAACGCATATGTATAATCGACTTTTTCTCGAAGACAAATTGTTCACACGCAAACTTCGCGCATTGCACTCGTGTAGTTCGACGAGACGAAGCTATTGCACGCGGTTTCATCGGCCTACGACAATGTGTGCCCGAGTTATATGCCATCATATCGAACACAAGTATCAACTTCTATGATTAAGTTTTTCGTGAGCTGTGTTCGCGAAGAAAACGATGTTGCATCAGTTTCCTTGGTTATTCGACGTGCTGAAACCGAATATGATGCCAGATTTTGTCTAGGTGCAGCCAAAAAAAAGTGATTCCCACGATGTCGTAAAAACGCATATGTATAATCGACTTTTTCTCGAAGACAAATCGTTCACACGCAAACTTCGCGCATTGCACTCGTGTAGTTCAACGAGACGAAGCTATTGCACGCGGTTTCATCGGCCTACGACAATGTGTGCTCAAGTTATATGCCACCATATCGAACACAAATATCAACTTCTATGATTGAGTTTTTCGTGAGCTGTGTTCGCGAAGAAAACGATGTTGCATCAGTTTCCTTGGTTATTCGACGTGCTGAAACCGAATATGAAGCCAGATTTTGTCTAGGTGCAGCCAAAAAAAAGTGATTCCCACGATGTCGTAAAAACGCATATGTATAATCGACTTTTTCTCGAAGACAAACTGTTCACACGCAAACTTCGCGCATTGCACTCGTGTAGTTCGACGAGACGAAGCTATTGCACGCGGTTTCATCGGCCTACGACAATGTGTGCCCGAGTTATATGCCATCATATCGAACACAAATATCAACTTCTATGATTAAGTTTTTCGTGAGCTGTGTTCGCGAAGAAAACGATGTTGCATCAGTTTCCTTGGTTATTCGACGTGCTGAAACCGAATATGATGCCAGATTTTGTCTAGGTGCAGCCAAAAAAAAGTGATTCCCACGATGTCGTAAAAACGCATATGTATAATCGACTTATTCTCGAAGACAAATCGTTCACACGCAAACTTCGCGCATTGCACTCGTGTAGTTCAACGAGACGAAGCTATTGCACGCGGTTTCATCGGCCTACGACAATGTGTGCTCAAGTTATATGCCACCATATCGAACACAAATATCAACTTCTATGATTGAGTTTTTCGTGAGCTGTGTTCGCGAAGAAAACGATGTTGCATCAGTTTCCTTGGTTATTCGACGTGCTGAAACCGAATATGATGCCAGATTTTGTCTAGGTGCAGCCAAAAAAAAGTGATTCCCACGATGTCGTAAAAACGCATATGTATAATCGACTTTTTCTCGAAGACAAATCGTTCACACGCAAACTTCGCGCATTGCACTCGTGTAGTTCAACGAGACGAAGCTATTGCACGCGGTTTCATCGGCCTACGACAATGTGTGCTCAAGTTATATGCCACCATATCGAACACAAATATCAACTTCTATGATTGAGTTTTTCGTGAGCTCTGTTCGCGAAGAAAACGATGTTGCATCAGTTTCCTTGGTTATTCGACGTGCTGAAACCGAATATGAAGCCAGATTTTGTCTAGGTGCAGCCAAAAAAAAGTGATTCCCACGATGTCGTAAAAACGCATATGTATAATCGACTTTTTCTCGAAGACAAACTGTTCACACGCAAACTTCGTGCATTGCACTCGTGTAGTTCGACGAGACGAAGCTATTGCACGCGGTTTCATCGGCCTACGACAATGTGTGCTCGAGTTATATGCCATCATATCGAACACAAATATCAACTTCTATGATTGAGTTTTTCGTGAGCTGTGTTCGCGAAGAAAACGATGTTGCATCAGTTTCCTTGGTTATTCGACGTGCTGAAACCGAATATGATGCCAGATTTTGTCTAGGTGCAGCCAAAAAAAAGTGATTCCCACGATGTCGTAAAAACGCATATGTATAATCGACTTTTTCTCGAAGACAAATCGTTCACACGCAAACTTCGCGCATTGCACTCGTGTAGTTCAACGAGACGAAGCTATTGCACGCGGTTTCATCGGCCTACGACAATGTGTGCTCAAGTTATATGCCACCATATCGAACACAAATATCAACTTCTATGATTGAGTTTTTCGTGAGCTGTGTTCGCGAAGAAAACGATGTTGCATCAGTTTCCTTGGTTATTCGACGTGCTGAAACCGAATATGAAGCCAGATTTTGTCTAGGTGCAGCCAAAAAAAAGTGATTCCCACGATGTCGTAAAAACGCATATGTATAATCGACTTTTTCTCGAAGACAAATTGTTCAGACGCAAACTTCGCGCATTGCACTCGTGTAGTTCGACGAGACGAAGCTATTGCACGCGGTTTCATCGGCCTACGACAATGTGTGCTCGAGTTATATGCCATCATATCGAACACAAATATCAACTTCTATGATTGAGTTTTTCGTGAGCTGTGTTCGCGAAGAAAACGATGTTGCATCAGTTTCCTTGCTTATTCGACGTGCTGAAACCGAATATGATGCCAGATTTTGTCTAGGTGGAGCCAAAAAAAAGTGATTCCCACGATGTCGTAAAAACGCATATGTATAATCGACTTTTTCTCGAAGACAAATTGTTCACACGCAAACTTCGCGCATTGCACTCGTGTAGTTCGACGAGACGAAGCTATTGCACGCGGTTTCATCGGCCTACGACAATGTGTGCTCAAGTTATATGCCACCATATCGAACACAAATATCAACTTCTATGATTGCGTTTTTCGTGAGCTGTGTTCGCGAAGAAAACGATGTTGCATCAGTTTCCTTGGTTATTCGACGTGCTGAAACCGAATATGAAGCCAGATTTTGTCTAGGTGCAGCCAAAAAAAAGTGATTCCCACGATGTCGTAAAAACGCATATGTATAATCGACTTTTTCTCGAAGACAAATCGTTCACACGCAAACTTCGCGCATTGCACTCGTGTAGTTCAACGAGACGAAGCTATTGCACGCGGTTTCATCGGCCTACGACAATGTGTGCTCAAGTTATATGCCACCATATCGAACACAAATATCAACTTCTATGATTGAGTTTTTCGTGAGCTCTGTTCGCGAAGAAAACGATGTTGCATCAGTTTCCTTGGTTATTCGACGTGCTGAAACCGAATATGAAGCCAGATTTTGTCTAGGTGCAGCCAAAAAAAAGTGATTCCCACGATGTCGTAAAAACGCATATGTATAATCGACTTTTTCTCGAAGACAAACTGTTCACACGCAAACTTCGTGCATTGCACTCGTGTAGTTCGACGAGACGAAGCTATTGCACGCGGTTTCATCGGCCTACGACAATGTGTGCTCGAGTTATATGCCATCATATCGAACACAAATATCAACTTCTATGATTGAGTTTTTCGTGAGCTGTGTCCGCGAAGAAAACGATGTTGCATCAGTTTCCTTGGTTATTCGACGTGCTGAAACCGAATATCATGCCAGATTTTGTCTAGGTGCAGCCAAAAAAAAGTGATTCCCACGATGTCGTAAAAACGCATATGTATAATCGACTTTTTCTCGAAGACAAATCGTTCACACGCAAACTTCGCGCATTGCACTCGTGTAGTTCAACGAGACGAAGCTATTGCACGCGGTTTCATCGGCCTACGACAATGTGTGCTCAAGTTATATGCCACCATATCGAACACAAATATCAACTTCTATGATTGAGTTTTTCGTGAGCTGTGTTCGCGAAGAAAACGATGTTGCATCAGTTTCCTTGGTTATTCGACGTGCTGAAACCGAATATGAAGCCAGATTTTGTCTAGGTGCAGCCAAAAAAAAGTGATTCCCACGATGTCGTAAAAACGCATATGTATAATCGACTTTTTCTCGAAGACAAATTGTTCAGACGCAAACTTCGCGCATTGCACTCGTGTAGTTCGACGAGACGAAGCTATTGCACGCGGTTTCATCGGCCTACGACAATGTGTGCTCGAGTTATATGCCATCATATCGAACACAAATATCAACTTCTATGATTGAGTTTTTCGTGAGCTGTGTTCGCGAAGAAAACGATGTTGCATCAGTTTCCTTGCTTATTCGACATGCTGAAACCGAATATGATGCCAGATTTTGTCTAGGTGCAGCCAAAAAAAAGTGATTCCCACGATGTCGTAAAAACGCATATGTATAATCGACTTTTTCTCGAAGACAAATTGTTCACACGCAAACTTCGCGCATTGCACTCGTGTAGTTCGACGAGACGAAGCTATTGCACGCGGTTTCATCGGCCTACGACAATGTGTGCTCAAGTTATATGCCACCATATCGAACACAAATATCAACTTCTATGATTGCGTTTTTCGTGAGCTGTGTTCGCGAAGAAAACGATGTTGCATCAGTTTCCTTGGTTATTCGACGTGCTGAAACCGAATATGAAGCCAGATTTTGTCTAGGTGCAGCCAAAAAAAAGTGATTCCCACGATGTCGTAAAAACGCATATGTATAATCGACTTTTTCTCGAAGACAAATTGTTCACACGCAAACTTCGCGCATTGCACTCGTGTAGTTCGACGAGACGAAGCTATTGCACGCGGTTTCATCGGCCTACGACAATGTGTGCTCGAGTTATATGCCATCATATCGAACACAAATATCAACTTCTATGATTGAGTTTTTCGTGAGCTGTGTTCGCGAAGAAAACGATGTTGCATCAGTTTCCTTGGTTATTCGACGTGCTGAAACCGAATATGATGCCAGATTTTGTCTAGGTGCAGCCAAAAAAAAGTGATTCCCACGATGTCGTAAAAACGCATATGTATAATCGACTTTTTCTCGAAGACAAATCGTTCACACGCAAACTTCGCGCATTGCACTCGTGTAGTTCAACGAGACGAAGCTATTGCACGCGGTTTCATCGGCCTACGACAATGTGTGCTCAAGTTATATGCCACCATATCGAACACAAATATCAACTTCTATGATTGAGTTTTTCGTGAGCTGTGTTCGCGAAGAAAACGATGTTGCATCAGTTTCCTTGGTTATTCGACGTGCTGAAACCGAATATGATGCCAGATTTTGTCTAGGTGCAGCCAAAAAAAAGTGATTCCCACGATGTCGTAAAAACGCATATGTATAATCGACTTTTTCTCGAAGACAAATTGTTCACACGCAAACTTCGCGCATTGCACTCGTGTAGTTCGACGAGACGAAGCTATTGCACGCGGTTTCATCGGCCTACGACAATGTGTGCCCGAGTTATATGCCATCATATCGAACACAAGTATCAACTTCTATGATTAAGTTTTTCGTGAGCTGTGTTCGCGAAGAAAACGATGTTGCATCAGTTTCCTTGGTTATTCGACGTGCTGAAACCGAATATGATGCCAGATTTTGTCTAGGTGCAGCCAAAAAAAAGTGATTCCCACGATGTCGTAAAAACGCATATGTATAATCGACTTTTTCTCGAAGACAAATCGTTCACACGCAAACTTCGCGCATTGCACTCGTGTAGTTCAACGAGACGAAGCTATTGCACGCGGTTTCATCGGCCTACGACAATGTGTGCTCAAGTTATATGCCACCATATCGAACACAAATATCAACTTCTATGATTGAGTTTTTCGTGAGCTGTGTTCGCGAAGAAAACGATGTTGCATCAGTTTCCTTGGTTATTCGACGTGCTGAAACCGAATATGAAGCCAGATTTTGTCTAGGTGCAGCCAAAAAAAAGTGATTCCCACGATGTCGTAAAAACGCATATGTATAATCGACTTTTTCTCGAAGACAAACTGTTCACACGCAAACTTCGCGCATTGCACTCGTGTAGTTCGACGAGACGAAGCTATTGCACGCGGTTTCATCGGCCTACGACAATGTGTGCCCGAGTTATATGCCATCATATCGAACACAAGTATCAACTTCTATGATTAAGTTTTTCGTGAGCTGTGTTCGCGAAGAAAACGATGTTGCATCAGTTTCCTTGGTTATTCGACGTGCTGAAACCGAATATGATGCCAGATTTTGTCTAGGTGCAGCCAAAAAAAAGTGATTCCCACGATGTCGTAAAAACGCATATGTATAATCGACTTTTTCTCGAAGACAAATCGTTCACACGCAAACTTCGCGCATTGCACTCGTGTAGTTCAACGAGACGAAGCTATTGCACGCGGTTTCATCGGCCTACGACAATGTGTGCTCAAGTTATATGCCACCATATCGAACACAAATATCAACTTCTATGATTGAGTTTTTCGTGAGCTGTGTTCGCGAAGAAAACGATGTTGCATCAGTTTCCTTGGTTATTCGACGTGCTGAAACCGAATATGATGCCAGATTTTGTCTAGGTGCAGCCAAAAAAAAGTGATTCCCACGATGTCGTAAAAACGCATATGTATAATCGACTTTTTCTCGAAGACAAATTGTTCACACGCAAACTTCGCGCATTGCACTCGTGTAGTTCGACGAGACGAAGCTATTGCACGCGGTTTCATCGGCCTACGACAATGTGTGCTCGAGTTATATGCCATCATATCGAACACAAATATCAACTTCTATGATTGAGTTTTTCGTGAGCTGTGTTCGCGAAGAAAACGATGTTGCATCAGTTTCCTTGGTTATTCGACGTGCTGAAACCGAATATGATGCCAGATTTTGTCTAGGTGCAGCCAAAAAAAAGTGATTCCCACGATGTTGTAAAAACGCATATGTATAATCGACTTTTTCTCGAAGACAAATCGTTCACACGCAAACTTCGCGCATTGCACTCGTGTAGTTCAACGAGACGAAGCTATTGCACGCGGTTTCATCGGCCTACGACAATGTGTGCTCAAGTTATATGCCACCATATCGAACACAAATATCAACTTCTATGATTGAGTTTTTCGTGAGCTGTGTTCGCGAAGAAAACGATGTTGCATCAGTTTCCTTGGTTATTCGACGTGCTGAAACCGAATATGATGCCAGATTTTGTCTAGGTGCAGCCAAAAAAAAGTGATTCCCACGATGTCGTAAAAACGCATATGTATAATCGACTTTTTCTCGAAGACAAATTGTTCACACGCAAACTTCGCGCATTGCACTCGTGTAGTTCGACGAGACGAAGCTATTGCACGCGGTTTCATCGGCCTACGACAATGTGTGCCCGAGTTATATGCCATCATATCGAACACAAGTATCAACTTCTATGATTAAGTTTTTCGTGAGCTGTGTTCGCGAAGAAAACGATGTTGCATCAGTTTCCTTGGTTATTCGACGTGCTGAAACCGAATATGATGCCAGATTTTGTCTAGGTGCAGCCAAAAAAAAGTGATTCCCATGATGTCGTAAAAACGCATATGTATAATCGACTTTTTCTCGAAGACAAATCGTTCACACGCAAACTTCGCGCATTGCACTCGTGTAGTTCAACGAGACGAAGCTATTGCACGCGGTTTCATCGGCCTACGACAATGTGTGCTCAAGTTATATGCCACCATATCGAACACAAATATCAACTTCTATGATTGAGTTTTTCGTGAGCTGTGTTCGCGAAGAAAACGATGTTGCATCAGTTTCCTTGGTTATTCGACGTGCTGAAACCGAATATGAAGCCAGATTTTGTCTAGGTGCAGCCAAAAAAAAGTGATTCCCACGATGTCGTAAAAACGCATATGTATAATCGACTTTTTCTCGAAGACAAACTGTTCACACGCAAACTTCGCGCATTGCACTCGTGTAGTTCGACGAGACGAAGCTATTGCACGCGGTTTCATCGGCCTACGACAATGTGTGCTCGAGTTATATGCCATCATATCGAACACAAATATCAACTTCTATGATTGAGTTTTTCGTGAGCTGTGTTCGCGAAGAAAACGATGTTGCATCAGTTTCCTTGGTTATTCGACGTGCTGAAACCGAATATGATGCCAGATTTTGTCTAGGTGCAGCCAAAAAAAAGTGATTCCCACGATGTCGTAAAAACGCATATGTATAATCGACTTTTTCTCGAAGACAAATCGTTCACACGCAAACTTCGCGCATTGCACTCGTGTAGTTCAACGAGACGAAGCTATTGCACGCGGTTTCATCGGCCTACGACAATGTGTGCTCAAGTTATATGCCACCATATCGAACACAAATATCAACTTCTATGATTGAGTTTTTCGTGAGCTGTGTTCGCGAAGAAAACGATGTTGCATCAGTTTCCTTGGTTATTCGACGTGCTGAAACCGAATATGATGCCAGATTTTGTCTAGGTGCAGCCAAAAAAAAGTGATTCCCACGATGTCGTAAAAACGCATATGTATAATCGACTTTTTCTCGAAGACAAACTGTTCACACGCAAACTTCGCGCATTGCACTCGTGTAGTTCGACGAGACGAAGCTATTGCACGCGGTTTCATCGGCCTACGACAATGTGTGCTCGAGTTATATGCCATCATATCGAACACAAATATCAACTTCTATGATTGAGTTTTTCGTGAGCTGTGTTCGCGAAGAAAACGATGTTGCATCAGTTTCCTTGGTTATTCGACGTGCTGAAACCGAATATGATGCCAGATTTTGTCTAGGTGCAGCCAAAAAAAAGTGATTCCCACGATGTCGTAAAAACGCATATGTATAATCGACTTTTTCTCGAAGACAAATTGTTCACACGCAAACTTCGCGCATTGCACTCGTGTAGTTCGACGAGACGAAGCTATTGCACGCGGTTTCATCGGCCTACGACAATGTGTGCCCGAGTTATATGCCATCATATCGAACACAAGTATCAACTTCTATGATTGAGTTTTTCGTGAGCTGTGTTCGCGAAGAAAACGATGTTGCATCAGTTTCCTTGGTTATTCGACGTGCTGAAACCGAATATGATGCCAGATTTTGTCTAGGTGCAGCCAAAAAAAAGTGATTCCCACGATGTCGTAAAAACGCATATGTATAATCGACTTTTTCTCGAAGACAAATCGTTCACACGCAAACTTCGCGCATTGCACTCGTGTAGTTCAACGAGACGAAGCTATTGCACGCGGTTTCATCGGCCTACGACAATGTGTGCTCAAGTTATATGCCACCATATCGAACACAAATATCAACTTCTATGATTGCGTTTTTCGTGAGCTGTGTTCGCGAAGAAAACGATGTTGCATCAGTTTCCTTGGTTATTCGACGTGCTGAAACCGAATATGAAGCCAGATTTTGTCTAGGTGCAGCAAAAAAAAAGTGATTCCCACGATGTCGTAAAAACGCATATGTATAATCGACTTTTTCTCGAAGACAAATTGTTCACACGCAAACTTCGCGCATTGCACTCGTGTAGTTCGACGAGACGAAGCTATTGCACGCGGTTTCATCGGCCTACGACAATGTGTGCTCGAGTTATATGCCATCATATCGAACACAAATATCAACTTCTATGATTGAGTTATTCGTGAGCTGTGTTCGCGAAGAAAACGATGTTGCATCAGTTTCCTTGGTTATTCGACGTGCTGAAACCGAATATGAAGCCAGATTTTGTCTAGGTGCAGCCAAAAAAAAAGTGATTCCCACGATGTCGTAAAAACGCATATGTATAATCGACTTTTTCTCGAAGACAAATTGTTCACACGCAAACTTCGCGCATTGCACTCGTGTAGTTCGACGAGACGAAGCTATTGCACGCGGTTTCATCGGCCTACGACAATGTGTGCTCGAGTTATATGCCATCATATCGAACACAAATATCAACTTCTATGATTGAGTTTTTCGTGAGCTGTGTTCGCGAAGAAAACGATGTTGCATCAGTTTCCTTGGTTATTCGACGTGCTGAAACCGAATATGATGCCAGATTTTGTCTAGGTGCAGCCAAAAAAAAGTGATTCCCACGATGTCGTAAAAACGCATATGTATAATCGACTTTTTCTCGAAGACAAATCGTTCACACGCAAACTTCGCGCATTGCACTCGTGTAGTTCAACGAGACGAAGCTATTGCACGCGGTTTCATCGGCCTACGACAATGTGTGCTCAAGTTATATGCCACCATATCGAACACAAATATCAACTTCTATGATTGAGTTTTTCGTGAGCTGTGTTCGCGAAGAAAACGATGTTGCATCAGTTTCCTTGGTTATTCGACGTGCTGAAACCGAATATGATGCCAGATTTTGTCTAGGTGCAGCCAAAAAAAAGTGATTCCCACGATGTCGTAAAAACGCATATGTATAATCGACTTTTTCTCGAAGACAAACTGTTCACACGCAAACTTCGCGCATTGCACTCGTGTAGTTCGACGAGACGAAGCTATTGCACGCGGTTTCATCGGCCTACGACAATGTGTGCTCGAGTTATATGCCATCATATCGAACACAAATATCAACTTCTATGATTGAGTTTTTCGTGAGCTGTGTTCGCGAAGAAAACGATGTTGCATCAGTTTCCTTGGTTATTCGACGTGCTGAAACCGAATATGATGCCAGATTTTGTCTAGGTGCAGCCAAAAAAAAGTGATTCCCACGATGTCGTAAAAACGCATATGTATAATCGACTTTTTCTCGAAGACAAATTGTTCACACGCAAACTTCGCGCATTGCACTCGTGTAGTTCGACGAGACGAAGCTATTGCACGCGGTTTCATCGGCCTACGACAATGTGTGCCCGAGTTATATGCCATCATATCGAACACAAGTATCAACTTCTATGATTGAGTTTTTCGTGAGCTGTGTTCGCGAAGAAAACGATGTTGCATCAGTTTCCTTGGTTATTCGACGTGCTGAAACCGAATATGATGCCAGATTTTGTCTAGGTGCAGCCAAAAAAAAGTGATTCCCACGATGTCGTAAAAACGCATATGTATAATCGACTTTTTCTCGAAGACAAATCGTTCACACGCAAACTTCGCGCATTGCACTCGTGTAGTTCAACGAGACGAAGCTATTGCACGCGGTTTCATCGGCCTACGACAATGTGTGCTCAAGTTATATGCCACCATATCGAACACAAATATCAACTTCTATGATTGCGTTTTTCGTGAGCTGTGTTCGCGAAGAAAACGATGTTGCATCAGTTTCCTTGGTTATTCGACGTGCTGAAACCGAATATGAAGCCAGATTTTGTCTAGGTGCAGCAAAAAAAAAGTGATTCCCACGATGTCGTAAAAACGCATATGTATAATCGACTTTTTCTCGAAGACAAATTGTTCACACGCAAACTTCGCGCATTGCACTCGTGTAGTTCGACGAGACGAAGCTATTGCACGCGGTTTCATCGGCCTACGACAATGTGTGCTCGAGTTATATGCCATCATATCGAACACAAATATCAACTTCTATGATTGAGTTATTCGTGAGCTGTGTTCGCGAAGAAAACGATGTTGCATCAGTTTCCTTGGTTATTCGACGTGCTGAAACCGAATATGAAGCCAGATTTTGTCTAGGTGCAGCCAAAAAAAAAGTGATTCCCACGATGTCGTAAAAACGCATATGTATAATCGACTTTTTCTCGAAGACAAATTGTTCACACGCAAACTTCGCGCATTGCACTCGTGTAGTTCGACGAGACGAAGCTATTGCACGCGGTTTCATCGGCCTACGACAATGTGTGCTCGAGTTATATGCCATCATATCGAACACAAATATCAACTTCTATGATTGAGTTTTTCGTGAGCTGTGTTCGCGAAGAAAACGATGTTGCATCAGTTTCCTTGGTTATTCGACGTGCTGAAACCGAATATGATGCCAGATTTTGTCTAGGTGCAGCCAAAATAAAGTGATTCCCACGATGTCGTAAAAACGCATATGTATAATCGACTTTTTCTCGAAGACAAATCGTTCACACGCAAACTTCGCGCATTGCACTCGTGTAGTTCAACGAGACGAAGCTATTGCACGCGGTTTCATCGGCCTACGACAATGTGTGCCCGAGTTATATGCCATCATATCGAACACAAGTATCAACTTCTATGATTAAGTTTTTCGTGAGCTGTGTTCGCGAAGAAAACGATGTTGCATCAGTTTCCTTGGTTATTCGACGTGCTGAAACCGAATATGATGCCAGATTTTGTCTAGGTGCAGCCAAAAAAAAGTGATTCCCACGATGTCGTAAAAACGCATATGTATAATCGACTTTTTCTCGAAGACAAATCGTTCACACGCAAACTTCGCGCATTGCACTCGTGTAGTTCAACGAGACGAAGCTATTGCACGCGGTTTCATCGGCCTACGACAATGTGTGCTCAAGTTATATGCCACCATATCGAACACAAATATCAACTTCTATGATTGAGTTTTTCGTGAGCTGTGTTCGCGAAGAAAACGATGTTGCATCAGTTTCCTTGGTTATTCGACGTGCTGAAACCGAATATGATGCCAGATTTTGTCTAGGTGCAGCCAAAAAAAAAGTGATTCCCACGATGTCGTAAAAACGCATATGTATAATCGACTTTTTCTCGAAGACAAATTGTTCACACGCAAACTTCGCGCATTGCACTCGTGTAGTTCGACGAGACGAAGCTATTGCACGCGGTTTCATCGGCCTACGACAATGTGTGCTCGAGTTATATGCCATCATATCGAACACAAATATCAACTTCTATGATTGAGTTTTTCGTGAGCTGTGTTCGCGAAGAAAACGATGTTGCATCAGTTTCCTTGGTTATTCGACGTGCTGAAACCGAATATGATGCCAGATTTTGTCTAGGTGCAGCCAAAAAAAAGTGATTCCCACGATGTCGTAAAAACGTATATGTATAATCGACTTTTTCTCGAAGACAAATCGTTCACACGCAAACTTCGCGCATTGCACTCGTGTAGTTCAACGAGACGAAGCTATTGCACGCGGTTTCATCGGCCTACGACAATGTGTGCTCAAGTTATATGCCACCATATCGAACACAAATATCAACTTCTATGATTGAGTTTTTCGTGAGCTGTGTTCGCGAAGAAAACGATGTTGCATCAGTTTCCTTGGTTATTCGACGTGCTGAAACCGAATATGATGCCAGATTTTGTCTAGGTGCAGCCAAAAAAAAGTGATTCCCACGATGTCGTAAAAACGCATATGTATAATCGACTTTTTCTCGAAGACAAATTGTTCACACGCAAACTTCGCGCATTGCACTCGTGTAGTTCGACGAGACGAAGCTATTGCACGCGGTTTCATCGGCCTACGACAATGTGTGCCCGAGTTATATGCCATCATATCGAACACAAGTATCAACTTCTATGATCTCTTCTATGATTCTATGATTAAGTTTTTCGTGAGCTGTGTTCGCGAAGAAAACGATGTTGCATCAGTTTCCTTGGTTATTCGACGTGCTGAAACCGAATATGATGCCAGATTTTGTCTAGGTGCAGCCAAAAAAAAGTGATTCCCACGATGTCGTAAAAACGCATATGTATAATCGACTTTTTCTCGAAGACAAATCGTTCACACGCAAACTTCGCGCATTGCACTCGTGTAGTTCAACGAGACGAAGCTATTGCACGCGGTTTCATCGGCCTACGACAATGTGTGCTCAAGTTATATGCCACCATATCGAACACAAATATCAACTTCTATGATTGAGTTTTTCGTGAGCTGTGTTCGCGAAGAAAACGATGTTGCATCAGTTTCCTTGGTTATTCGACGTGCTGAAACCGAATATGATGCCAGATTTTGTCTAGGTGCAGCCAAAAAAAAGTGATTCCCACGATGTCGTAAAAACGCATATGTATAATCGACTTTTTCTCGAAGACAAATTGTTCACACGCAAACTTCGCGCATTGCACTCGTGTAGTTCGACGAGACGAAGCTATTGCACGCGGTTTCATCGGCCTACGACAATGTGTGCTCGAGTTATATGCCATCATATCGAACACAAATATCAACTTCTATGATTGAGTTTTTCGTGAGCTGTGTTCGCGAAGAAAACGATGTTGCATCAGTTTCCTTGGTTATTCGACGTGCTGAAACCGAATATGATGCCAGATTTTGTCTAGGTGCAGCCAAAAAAAAGTGATTCCCACGATGTCGTAAAAACGCATATGTATAATCGACTTTTTCTCGAAGACAAATCGTTCACACGCAAACTTCGCGCATTGCACTCGTGTAGTTCAACGAGACGAAGCTATTGCACGCGGTTTCATCGGCCTACGACAATGTGTGCCCGAGTTATATGCCATCATATCGAACACAAGTATCAACTTCTATGATTAAGTTTTTCGTGAGCTGTGTTCGCGAAGAAAACGATGTTGCATCAGTTTCCTTGGTTATTCGACGTGCTGAAACCGAATATGATGCCAGATTTTGTCTAGGTGCAGCCAAAAAAAAGTGATTCCCACGATGTCGTAAAAACGCATATGTATAATCGACTTTTTCTCGAAGACAAATCGTTCACACGCAAACTTCGCGCATTGCACTCGTGTAGTTCAACGAGACGAAGCTATTGCACGCGGTTTCATCGGCCTACGACAATGTGTGCTCAAGTTATATGCCACCATATCGAACACAAATATCAACTTCTATGATTGAGTTTTTCGTGAGCTGTGTTCGCGAAGAAAACGATGTTGCATCAGTTTCCTTGGTTATTCGACGTGCTGAAACCGAATATGATGCCAGATTTTGTCTAGGTGCAGCTAAAAAAAAAGTGATTCCCACGATGTCGTAAAAACGCATATGTATAATCGACTTTTTCTCGAAGACAAATTGTTCACACGCAAACTTCGCGCATTGCACTCGTGTAGTTCGACGAGACGAAGCTATTGCACGCGGTTTCATCGGCCTACGACAATGTGTGCTCGAGTTATATGCCATCATATCGAACACAAATATCAACTTCTATGATTGAGTTTTTCGTGAGCTGTGTTCGCGAAGAAAACGATGTTGCATCAGTTTCCTTGGTTATTCGACGTGCTGAAACCGAATATGATGCCAGATTTTGTCTAGGTGCAGCCAAAAAAAAGTGATTCCCACGATGTCGTAAAAACGTATATGTATAATCGACTTTTTCTCGAAGACAAATCGTTCACACGCAAACTTCGCGCATTGCACTCGTGTAGTTCAACGAGACGAAGCTATTGCACGCGGTTTCATCGGCCTACGACAATGTGTGCTCAAGTTATATGCCACCATATCGAACACAAATATCAACTTCTATGATTGAGTTTTTCGTGAGCTGTGTTCGCGAAGAAAACGATGTTGCATCAGTTTCCTTGGTTATTCGACGTGCTGAAACCGAATATGATGCCAGATTTTGTCTAGGTGCAGCCAAAAAAAAGTGATTCCCACGATGTCGTAAAAACGCATATGTATAATCGACTTTTTCTCGAAGACAAATTGTTCACACGCAAACTTCGCGCATTGCACTCGTGTAGTTCGACGAGACGAAGCTATTGCACGCGGTTTCATCGGCCTACGACAATGTGTGCCCGAGTTATATGCCATCATATCGAACACAAGTATCAACTTCTATGATCTCTTCTATGATTCTATGATTAAGTTTTTCGTGAGCTGTGTTCGCGAAGAAAACGATGTTGCATCAGTTTCCTTGGTTATTCGACGTGCTGAAACCGAATATGATGCCAGATTTTGTCTAGGTGCAGCCAAAAAAAAGTGATTCCCACGATGTCGTAAAAACGCATATGTATAATCGACTTTTTCTCGAAGACAAATCGTTCACACGCAAACTTCGCGCATTGCACTCGTGTAGTTCAACGAGACGAAGCTATTGCACGCGGTTTCATCGGCCTACGACAATGTGTGCTCAAGTTATATGCCACCATATCGAACACAAATATCAACTTCTATGATTGAGTTTTTCGTGAGCTGTGTTCGCGAAGAAAACGATGTTGCATCAGTTTCCTTGGTTATTCGACGTGCTGAAACCGAATATGATGCCAGATTTTGTCTAGGTGCAGCCAAAAAAAAGTGATTCCCACGATGTCGTAAAAACGCATATGTATAATCGACTTTTTCTCGAAGACAAATTGTTCACACGCAAACTTCGCGCATTGCACTCGTGTAGTTCGACGAGACGAAGCTATTGCACGCGGTTTCATCGGCCTACGACAATGTGTGCCCGAGTTATATGCCATCATATCGAACACAAGTATCAACTTCTATGATTAAGTTTTTCGTGAGCTGTGTTCGCGAAGAAAACGATGTTGCATCAGTTTCCTTGGTTATTCGACGTGCTGAAACCGAATATGATGCCAGATTTTGTCTAGGTGCAGCCAAAAAAAAGTGATTCCCATGATGTCGTAAAAACGCATATGTATAATCGACTTTTTCTCGAAGACAAATCGTTCACACGCAAACTTCGCGCATTGCACTCGTGTAGTTCAACGAGACGAAGCTATTGCACGCGGTTTCATCGGCCTACGACAATGTGTGCTCAAGTTATATGCCACCATATCGAACACAAATATCAACTTCTATGATTGAGTTTTTCGTGAGCTGTGTTCGCGAAGAAAACGATGTTGCATCAGTTTCCTTGGTTATTCGACGTGCTGAAACCGAATATGAAGCCAGATTTTGTCTAGGTGCAGCCAAAAACAAGTGATTCCCACGATGTCGTAAAAACGCATATGTATAATCGACTTTTTCTCGAAGACAAACTGTTCACACGCAAACTTCGCGCATTGCACTCGTGTAGTTCGACGAGACGAAGCTATTGCACGCGGTTTCATCGGCCTACGACAATGTGTGCTCGAGTTATATGCCATCATATCGAACACAAATATCAACTTCTATGATTGAGTTTTTCGTGAGCTGTGTTCGCGAAGAAAACGATGTTGCATCAGTTTCCTTGGTTATTCGACGTGCTGAAACCGAATATGATGCCAGATTTTGTCTAGGTGCAGCCAAAAAAAAGTGATTCCCACGATGTCGTAAAAACGCATATGTATAATCGACTTTTTCTCGAAGACAAATCGTTCACACGCAAACTTCGCGCATTGCACTCGTGTAGTTCAACGAGACGAAGCTATTGCACGCGGTTTCATCGGCCTACGACAATGTGTGCTCAAGTTATATGCCACCATATCGAACACAAATATCAACTTCTATGATTGAGTTTTTCGTGAGCTGTGTTCGCGAAGAAAACGATGTTGCATCAGTTTCCTTGGTTATTCGACGTGCTGAAACCGAATATGATGCCAGATTTTGTCTAGGTGCAGCCAAAAAAAAGTGATTCCCACGATGTCGTAAAAACGCATATGTATAATCGACTTTTTCTCGAAGACAAATTGTTCACACGCAAACTTCGCGCATTGCACTCGTGTAGTTCGACGAGACGAAGCTATTGCACGCGGTTTCATCGGCCTACGACAATGTGTGCCCGAGTTATATGCCATCATATCGAACACAAGTATCAACTTCTATGATTAAGTTTTTCGTGAGCTGTGTTCGCGAAGAAAACGATGTTGCATCAGTTTCCTTGGTTATTCGACGTGCTGAAACCGAATATGATGCCAGATTTTGTCTAGGTGCAGCCAAAAAAAAGTGATTCCCACGATGTCGTAAAAACGCATATGTATAATCGACTTTTTCTCGAAGACAAATCGTTCACACGCAAACTTCGCGCATTGCACTCGTGTAGTTCGACGAGACGAAGCTATTGCACGCGGTTTCATCGGCCTACGACAATGTGTGCCCGAGTTATATGCCATCATATCGAACACAAGTATCAACTTCTATGATTAAGTTTTTCGTGAGCTGTGTTCGCGAAGAAAACGATGTTGCATCAGTTTCCTTGGTTATTCGACGTGCTGAAACCGAATATGATGCCAGATTTTGTCTAGGTGCAGCCAAAAAAAAGTGATTCCCATGATGTCGTAAAAACGCATATGTATAATCGACTTTTTCTCGAAGACAAATCGTTCACACGCAAACTTCGCGCATTGCACTCGTGTAGTTCAACGAGACGAAGCTATTGCACGCGGTTTCATCGGCCTACGACAATGTGTGCTCAAGTTATATGCCACCATATCGAACACAAATATCAACTTCTATGATTGAGTTTTTCGTGAGCTGTGTTCGCGAAGAAAACGATGTTGCATCAGTTTCCTTGGTTATTCGACGTGCTGAAACCGAATATGAAGCCAGATTTTGTCTAGGTGCAGCCAAAAAAAAGTGATTCCCACGATGTCGTAAAAACGCATATGTATAATCGACTTTTTCTCGAAGACAAACTGTTCACACGCAAACTTCGCGCATTGCACTCGTGTAGTTCGACGAGACGAAGCTATTGCACGCGGTTTCATCGGCCTACGACAATGTGTGCTCGAGTTATATGCCATCATATCGAACACAAATATCAACTTCTATGATTGAGTTTTTCGTGAGCTGTGTTCGCGAAGAAAACGATGTTGCATCAGTTTCCTTGGTTATTCGACGTGCTGAAACCGAATATGATGCCAGATTTTGTCTAGGTGCAGCCAAAAAAAAGTGATTCCCACGATGTCGTAAAAACGCATATGTATAATCGACTTTTTCTCGAAGACAAATCGTTCACACGCAAACTTCGCGCATTGCACTCGTGTAGTTCAACGAGACGAAGCTATTGCACGCGGTTTCATCGGCCTACGACAATGTGTGCTCAAGTTATATGCCACCATATCGAACACAAATATCAACTTCTATGATTGAGTTTTTCGTGAGCTGTGTTCGCGAAGAAAACGATGTTGCATCAGTTTCCTTGGTTATTCGACGTGCTGAAACCGAATATGATGCCAGATTTTGTCTAGGTGCAGCCAAAAAAAAGTGATTCCCACGATGTCGTAAAAACGCATATGTATAATCGACTTTTTCTCGAAGACAAACTGTTCACACGCAAACTTCGCGCATTGCACTCGTGTAGTTCGACGAGACGAAGCTATTGCACGCGGTTTCATCGGCCTACGACAATGTGTGCTCGAGTTATATGCCATCATATCGAACACAAATATCAACTTCTATGATTGAGTTTTTCGTGAGCTGTGTTCGCGAAGAAAACGATGTTGCATCAGTTTCCTTGGTTATTCGACGTGCTGAAACCGAATATGATGCCAGATTTTGTCTAGGTGCAGCCAAAAAAAAGTGATTCCCACGATGTCGTAAAAACGCATATGTATAATCGACTTTTTCTCGAAGACAAATTGTTCACACGCAAACTTCGCGCATTGCACTCGTGTAGTTCGACGAGACGAAGCTATTGCACGCGGTTTCATCGGCCTACGACAATGTGTGCCCGAGTTATATGCCATCATATCGAACACAAGTATCAACTTCTATGATTGAGTTTTTCGTGAGCTGTGTTCGCGAAGAAAACGATGTTGCATCAGTTTCCTTGGTTATTCGACGTGCTGAAACCGAATATGATGCCAGATTTTGTCTAGGTGCAGCCAAAAAAAAGTGATTCCCACGATGTCGTAAAAACGCATATGTATAATCGACTTTTTCTCGAAGACAAATCGTTCACACGCAAACTTCGCGCATTGCACTCGTGTAGTTCAACGAGACGAAGCTATTGCACGCGGTTTCATCGGCCTACGACAATGTGTGCTCAAGTTATATGCCACCATATCGAACACAAATATCGACTTCTATGATTGCGTTTTTCGTGAGCTGTGTTCGCGAAGAAAACGATGTTGCATCAGTTTCCTTGGTTATTCGACGTGCTGAAACCGAATATGAAGCCAGATTTTGTCTAGGTGCAGCAAAAAAAAAGTGATTCCCACGATGTCGTAAAAACGCATATGTATAATCGACTTTTTCTCGAAGACAAATTGTTCACACGCAAACTTCGCGCATTGCACTCGTGTAGTTCGACGAGACGAAGCTATTGCACGCGGTTTCATCGGCCTACGACAATGTGTGCTCGAGTTATATGCCATCATATCGAACACAAATATCAACTTCTATGATTGAGTTATTCGTGAGCTGTGTTCGCGAAGAAAACGATGTTGCATCAGTTTCCTTGGTTATTCGACGTGCTGAAACCGAATATGAAGCCAGATTTTGTCTAGGTGCAGCCAAAAAAAAAGTGATTCCCACGATGTCGTAAAAACGCATATGTATAATCGACTTTTTCTCGAAGACAAATTGTTCACACGCAAACTTCGCGCATTGCACTCGTGTAGTTCGACGAGACGAAGCTATTGCACGCGGTTTCATCGGCCTACGACAATGTGTGCTCGAGTTATATGCCATCATATCGAACACAAATATCAACTTCTATGATTGAGTTTTTCGTGAGCTGTGTTCGCGAAGAAAACGATGTTGCATCAGTTTCCTTGGTTATTCGACGTGCTGAAACCGAATATGATGCCAGATTTTGTCTAGGTGCAGCCAAAAAAAAGTGATTCCCACGATGTCGTAAAAACGCATATGTATAATCGACTTTTTCTCGAAGACAAATCGTTCACACGCAAACTTCGCGCATTGCACTCGTGTAGTTCAACGAGACGAAGCTATTGCACGCGGTTTCATCGGCCTACGACAATGTGTGCCCGAGTTATATGCCATCATATCGAACACAAGTATCAACTTCTATGATTAAGTTTTTCGTGAGCTGTGTTCGCGAAGAAAACGATGTTGCATCAGTTTCCTTGGTTATTCGACGTGCTGAAACCGAATATGATGCCAGATTTTGTCTAGGTGCAGCCAAAAAAAAGTGATTCCCACGATGTCGTAAAAACGCATATGTATAATCGACTTTTTCTCGAAGACAAATCGTTCACACGCAAACTTCGCGCATTGCACTCGTGTAGTTCAACGAGACGAAGCTATTGCACGCGGTTTCATCGGCCTACGACAATGTGTGCTCAAGTTATATGCCACCATATCGAACACAAATATCAACTTCTATGATTGAGTTTTTCGTGAGCTGTGTTCGCGAAGAAAACGATGTTGCATCAGTTTCCTTGGTTATTCGACGTGCTGAAACCGAATATGATGCCAGATTTTGTCTAGGTGCAGCCAAAAAAAAAGTGATTCCCACGATGTCGTAAAAACGCATATGTATAATCGACTTTTTCTCGAAGACAAATTGTTCACACGCAAACTTCGCGCATTGCACTCGTGTAGTTCGACGAGACGAAGCTATTGCACGCGGTTTCATCGGCCTACGACAATGTGTGCTCGAGTTATATGCCATCATATCGAACACAAATATCAACTTCTATGATTGAGTTTTTCGTGAGCTGTGTTCGCGAAGAAAACGATGTTGCATCAGTTTCCTTGGTTATTCGACGTGCTGAAACCGAATATGATGCCAGATTTTGTCTAGGTGCAGCCAAAAAAAAGTGATTCCCACGATGTCGTAAAAACGTATATGTATAATCGACTTTTTCTCGAAGACAAATCGTTCACACGCAACCTTCGCGCATTGCACTCGTGTAGTTCAACGAGACGAAGCTATTGCACGCGGTTTCATCGGCCTACGACAATGTGTGCTCAAGTTATATGCCACCATATCGAACACAAATATCAACTTCTATGATTGAGTTTTTCGTGAGCTGTGTTCGCGAAGAAAACGATGTTGCATCAGTTTCCTTGGTTATTCGACGTGCTGAAACCGAATATGATGCCAGATTTTGTCTAGGTGCAGCCAAAAAAAAGTGATTCCCACGATGTCGTAAAAACGCATATGTATAATCGACTTTTTCTCGAAGACAAATTGTTCACACGCAAACTTCGCGCATTGCACTCGTGTAGTTCGACGAGACGAAGCTATTGCACGCGGTTTCATCGGCCTACGACAATGTGTGCCCGAGTTATATGCCATCATATCGAACACAAGTATCAACTTCTATGATTAAGTTTTTCGTGAGCTGTGTTCGCGAAGAAAACGATGTTGCATCAGTTTCCTTGGTTATTCGACGTGCTGAAACCGAATATGATGCCAGATTTTGTCTAGGTGCAGCCAAAAAAAAGTGATTCCCACGATGTCGTAAAAACGCATATGTATAATCGACTTTTTCTCGAAGACAAATCGTTCACACGCAAACTTCGCGCATTGCACTCGTGTAGTTCAACGAGACGAAGCTATTGCACGCGGTTTCATCGGCCTACGACAATGTGTGCTCAAGTTATATGCCACCATATCGAACACAAATATCAACTTCTATGATTGAGTTTTTCGTGAGCTGTGTTCGCGAAGAAAACGATGTTGCATCAGTTTCCTTGGTTATTCGACGTGCTGAAACCGAATATGATGCCAGATTTTGTCTAGGTGCAGCCAAAAAAAAGTGATTCCCACGATGTCGTAAAAACGCATATGTATAATCGACTTTTTCTCGAAGACAAATTGTTCACACGCAAACTTCGCGCATTGCACTCGTGTAGTTCGACGAGACGAAGCTATTGCACGCGGTTTCATCGGCCTACGACAATGTGTGCCCGAGTTATATGCCATCATATCGAACACAAGTATCAACTTCTATGATTAAGTTTTTCGTGAGCTGTGTTCGCGAAGAAAACGATGTTGCATCAGTTTCCTTGGTTATTCGACGTGCTGAAACCGAATATGATGCCAGATTTTGTCTAGGTGCAGCCAAAAAAAAGTGATTCCCATGATGTCGTAAAAACGCATATGTATAATCGACTTTTTCTCGAAGACAAATCGTTCACACGCAAACTTCGCGCATTGCACTCGTGTAGTTCAACGAGACGAAGCTATTGCACGCGGTTTCATCGGCCTACGACAATGTGTGCTCAAGTTATATGCCACCATATCGAACACAAATATCAACTTCTATGATTGAGTTTTTCGTGAGCTGTGTTCGCGAAGAAAACGATGTTGCATCAGTTTCCTTGGTTATTCGACGTGCTGAAACCGAATATGAAGCCAGATTTTGTCTAGGTGCAGCCAAAAACAAGTGATTCCCACGATGTCGTAAAAACGCATATGTATAATCGACTTTTTCTCGAAGACAAACTGTTCACACGCAAACTTCGCGCATTGCACTCGTGTAGTTCGACGAGACGAAGCTATTGCACGCGGTTTCATCGGCCTACGACAATGTGTGCTCGAGTTATATGCCATCATATCGAACACAAATATCAACTTCTATGATTGAGTTTTTCGTGAGCTGTGTTCGCGAAGAAAACGATGTTGCATCAGTTTCCTTGGTTATTCGACGTGCTGAAACCGAATATGATGCCAGATTTTGTCTAGGTGCAGCCAAAAAAAAGTGATTCCCACGATGTCGTAAAAACGCATATGTATAATCGACTTTTTCTCGAAGACAAATCGTTCACACGCAAACTTCGCGCATTGCACTCGTGTAGTTCAACGAGACGAAGCTATTGCACGCGGTTTCATCGGCCTACGACAATGTGTGCTCAAGTTATATGCCACCATATCGAACACAAATATCAACTTCTATGATTGAGTTTTTCGTGAGCTGTGTTCGCGAAGAAAACGATGTTGCATCAGTTTCCTTGGTTATTCGACGTGCTGAAACCGAATATGATGCCAGATTTTGTCTAGGTGCAGCCAAAAAAAAGTGATTCCCACGATGTCGTAAAAACGCATATGTATAATCGACTTTTTCTCGAAGACAAATTGTTCACACGCAAACTTCGCGCATTGCACTCGTGTAGTTCGACGAGACGAAGCTATTGCACGCGGTTTCATCGGCCTACGACAATGTGTGCCCGAGTTATATGCCATCATATCGAACACAAGTATCAACTTCTATGATTAAGTTTTTCGTGAGCTGTGTTCGCGAAGAAAACGATGTTGCATCAGTTTCCTTGGTTATTCGACGTGCTGAAACCGAATATGATGCCAGATTTTGTCTAGGTGCAGCCAAAAAAAAGTGATTCCCACGATGTCGTAAAAACGCATATGTATAATCGACTTTTTCTCGAAGACAAATCGTTCACACGCAAACTTCGCGCATTGCACTCGTGTAGTTCAACGAGACGAAGCTATTGCACGCGGTTTCATCGGCCTACGACAATGTGTGCTCAAGTTATATGCCACCATATCGAACACAAATATCAACTTCTATGATTGAGTTTTTCGTGAGCTGTGTTCGCGAAGAAAACGATGTTGCATCAGTTTCCTTGGTTATTCGACGTGCTGAAACCGAATATGATGCCAGATTTTGTCTAGGTGCAGCCAAAAAAAAGTGATTCCCACGATGTCGTAAAAACGCATATGTATAATCGACTTTTTCTCGAAGACAAATTGTTCACACGCAAACTTCGCGCATTGCACTCGTGTAGTTCGACGAGACGAAGCTATTGCACGCGGTTTCATCGGCCTACGACAATGTGTGCCCGAGTTATATGCCATCATATCGAACACAAGTATCAACTTCTATGATTGAGTTTTTCGTGAGCTGTGTTCGCGAAGAAAACGATGTTGCATCAGTTTCCTTGGTTATTCGACGTGCTGAAACCGAATATGATGCCAGATTTTGTCTAGGTGCAGCCAAAAAAAAGTGATTCCCACGATGTCGTAAAAACGCATATGTATAATCGACTTTTTCTCGAAGACAAATCGTTCACACGCAAACTTCGCGCATTGCACTCGTGTAGTTCAACGAGACGAAGCTATTGCACGCGGTTTCATCGGCCTACGACAATGTGTGCTCAAGTTATATGCCACCATATCGAACACAAATATCAACTTCTATGATTGCGTTTTTCGTGAGCTGTGTTCGCGAAGAAAACGATGTTGCATCAGTTTCCTTGGTTATTCGACGTGCTGAAACCGAATATGAAGCCAGATTTTGTCTAGGTGCAGCCAAAAAAAAGTGATTCCCACGATGTCGTAAAAACGCATATGTATAATCGACTTTTTCTCGAAGACAAATTGTTCACACGCAAACTTCGCGCATTGCACTCGTGTAGTTCGACGAGACGAAGTTATTGCACGCGGTTTCATCGGCCTACGACAATGTGTGCTCGAGTTATATGCCATCATATCGAACACAAATATCAACTTCTATGATTGAGTTATTCGTGAGCTGTGTTCGCGAAGAAAACGATGTTGCATCAGTTTCCTTGGTTATTCGACGTGCTGAAACCGAATATGAAGCCAGATTTTGTCTAGGTGCAGCCAAAAAAAAAGTGATTCCCACGATGTCGTAAAAACGCATATGTATAATCGACTTTTTCTCGAAGACAAATTGTTCACACGCAAACTTCGCGCATTGCACTCGTGTAGTTCGACGAGACGAAGCTATTGCACGCGGTTTCATCGGCCTACGACAATGTGTGCTCGAGTTATATGCCATCATATCGAACACAAATATCAACTTCTATGATTGAGTTTTTCGTGAGCTGTGTTCGCGAAGAAAACGATGTTGCATCAGTTTCCTTGGTTATTCGACGTGCTGAAACCGAATATGATGCCAGATTTTGTCTAGGTGCAGCCAAAAAAAAGTGATTCCCACGATGTCGTAAAAACGCATATGTATAATCGACTTTTTCTCGAAGACAAATCGTTCACACGCAAACTTCGCGCATTGCACTCGTGTAGTTCAACGAGACGAAGCTATTGCACGCGGTTTCATCGGCCTACGACAATGTGTGCCCGAGTTATATGCCATCATATCGAACACAAGTATCAACTTCTATGATTAAGTTTTTCGTGAGCTGTGTTCGCGAAGAAAACGATGTTGTATCAGTTTCCTTGGTTATTCGACGTGCTGAAACCGAATATGATGCCAGATTTTGTCTAGGTGCAGCCAAAAAAAAGTGATTCCCACGATGTCGTAAAAACGCATATGTATAATCGACTTTTTCTCGAAGACAAATCGTTCACACGCAAACTTCGCGCATTGCACTCGTGTAGTTCAACGAGACGAAGCTATTGCACGCGGTTTCATCGGCCTACGACAATGTGTGCTCAAGTTATATGCCACCATATCGAACACAAATATCAACTTCTATGATTGAGTTTTTCGTGAGCTGTGTTCGCGAAGAAAACGATGTTGCATCAGTTTCCTTGGTTATTCGACGTGCTGAAACCGAATATGATGCCAGATTTTGTCTAGGTGCAGCCAAAAAAAAAGTGATTCCCACGATGTCGTAAAAACGCATATGTATAATCGACTTTTTCTCGAAGACAAATTGTTCACACGCAAACTTCGCGCATTGCACTCGTGTAGTTCGACGAGACGAAGCTATTGCACGCGGTTTCATCGGCCTACGACAATGTGTGCTCGAGTTATATGCCATCATATCGAACACAAATATCAACTTCTATGATTGAGTTTTTCGTGAGCTGTGTTCGCGAAGAAAACGATGTTGCATCAGTTTCCTTGGTTATTCGACGTGCTGAAACCGAATATGATGCCAGATTTTGTCTAGGTGCAGCCAAAAAAAAGTGATTCCCACGATGTCGTAAAAACGTATATGTATAATCGACTTTTTCTCGAAGACAAATCGTTCACACGCAAACTTCGCGCATTGCACTCGTGTAGTTCAACGAGACGAAGCTATTGCACGCGGTTTCATCGGCCTACGACAATGTGTGCTCAAGTTATATGCCACCATATCGAACACAAATATCAACTTCTATGATTGAGTTTTTCGTGAGCTGTGTTCGCGAAGAAAACGATGTTGCATCAGTTTCCTTGGTTATTCGACGTGCTGAAACCGAATATGATGCCAGATTTTGTCTAGGTGCAGCCAAAAAAAAGTGATTCCCACGATGTCGTAAAAACGCATATGTATAATCGACTTTTTCTCGAAGACAAATTGTTCACACGCAAACTTCGCGCATTGCACTCGTGTAGTTCGACGAGACGAAGCTATTGCACGCGGTTTCATCGGCCTACGACAATGTGTGCCCGAGTTATATGCCATCATATCGAACACAAGTATCAACTTCTATGATTAAGTTTTTCGTGAGCTGTGTTCGCGAAGAAAACGATGTTGCATCAGTTTCCTTGGTTATTCGACGTGCTGAAACCGAATATGATGCCAGATTTTGTCTAGGTGCAGCCAAAAAAAAGTGATTCCCACGATGTCGTAAAAACGCATATGTATAATCGACTTTTTCTCGAAGACAAATCGTTCACACGCAAACTTCGCGCATTGCACTCGTGTAGTTCAACGAGACGAAGCTATTGCACGCGGTTTCATCGGCCTACGACAATGTGTGCTCAAGTTATATGCCACCATATCGAACACAAATATCAACTTCTATGATTGAGTTTTTCGTGAGCTGTGTTCGCGAAGAAAACGATGTTGCATCAGTTTCCTTGGTTATTCGACGTCCTGAAACCGAATATGATGCCAGATTTTGTCTAGGTGCAGCCAAAAAAAAGTGATTCCCACGATGTCGTAAAAACGCATATGTATAATCGACTTTTTCTCGAAGACAAATTGTTCACACGCAAACTTCGCGCATTGCACTCGTGTAGTTCGACGAGACGAAGCTATTGCACGCGGTTTCATCGGCCTACGACAATGTGTGCCCGAGTTATATGCCATCATATCGAACACAAGTATCAACTTCTATGATTAAGTTTTTCGTGAGCTGTGTTCGCGAAGAAAACGATGTTGCATCAGTTTCCTTGGTTATTCGACGTGCTGAAACCGAATATGATGCCAGATTTTGTCTAGGTGCAGCCAAAAAAAAGTGATTCCCACGATGTCGTAAAAACGCATATGTATAATCGACTTTTTCTCGAAGACAAATCGTTCACACGCAAACTTCGCGCATTGCACTCGTGTAGTTCAACGAGACGAAGCTATTGCACGCGGTTTCATCGGCCTACGACAATGTGTGCTCAAGTTATATGCCACCATATCGAACACAAATATCAACTTCTATGATTGAGTTTTTCGTGAGCTGTGTTCGCGAAGAAAACGATGTTGCATCAGTTTCCTTGGTTATTCGACGTGCTGAAACCGAATATGAAGCCAGATTTTGTCTAGGTGCAGCCAAAAAAAAGTGATTCCCACGATGTCGTAAAAACGCATATGTATAATCGACTTTTTCTCGAAGACAAACTGTTCACACGCAAACTTCGCGCATTGCACTCGTGTAGTTCGACGAGACGAAGCTATTGCACGCGGTTTCATCGGCCTACGACAATGTGTGCTCGAGTTATATGCCATCATATCGAACACAAATATCAACTTCTATGATTGAGTTTTTCGTGAGCTGTGTTCGCGAAGAAAACGATGTTGCATCAGTTTCCTTGGTTATTCGACGTGCTGAAACCGAATATGATGCCAGATTTTGTCTAGGTGCAGCCAAAAAAAAGTGATTCCCACGATGTCGTAAAAACGCATATGTATAATCGACTTTTTCTCGAAGACAAATCGTTCACACGCAAACTTCGCGCATTGCACTCGTGTAGTTCAACGAGACGAAGCTATTGCACGCGGTTTCATCGGCCTACGACAATGTGTGCTCAAGTTATATGCCACCATATCGAACACAAATATCAACTTCTATGATTGAGTTTTTCGTGAGCTGTGTTCGCGAAGAAAACGATGTTGCATCAGTTTCCTTGGTTATTCGACGTGCTGAAACCGAATATGAAGCCAGATTTTGTCTAGGTGCAGCCAAAAAAAAGTGATTCCCACGATGTCGTAAAAACGCATATGTATAATCGACTTTTTCTCGAAGACAAATTGTTCAGACGCAAACTTCGCGCATTGCACTCGTGTAGTTCGACGAGACGAAGCTATTGCACGCGGTTTCATCGGCCTACGACAATGTGTGCTCGAGTTATATGCCATCATATCGAACACAAATATCAACTTCTATGATTGAGTTTTTCGTGAGCTGTGTTCGCGAAGAAAACGATGTTGCATCAGTTTCCTTGCTTATTCGACGTGCTGAAACCGAATATGATGCCAGATTTTGTCTAGGTGCAGCCAAAAAAAAGTGATTCCCACGATGTCGTAAAAACGCATATGTATAATCGACTTTTTCTCGAAGACAAATTGTTCACACGCAAACTTCGCGCATTGCACTCGTGTAGTTCGACGAGACGAAGCTATTGCACGCGGTTTCATCGGCCTACGACAATGTGTGCTCAAGTTATATGCCACCATATCGAACACAAATATCAACTTCTATGATTGCGTTTTTCGTGAGCTGTGTTCGCGAAGAAAACGATGTTGCATCAGTTTCCTTGGTTATTCGACGTGCTGAAACCGAATATGATGCCAGATTTTGTCTAGGTGCAGCCAAAAAAAAGTGATTCCCACGATGTCGTAAAAACGCATATGTATAATCGACTTTTTCTCGAAGACAAATCGTTCACACGCAAACTTCGCGCATTGCACTCGTGTAGTTCAACGAGACGAAGCTATTGCACGCGGTTTCATCGGCCTACGACAATGTGTGCTCAAGTTATATGCCACCATATCGAACACAAATATCAACTTCTATGATTGAGTTTTTCGTGAGCTGTGTTCGCGAAGAAAACGATGTTGCATCAGTTTCCTTGGTTATTCGACGTGCTGAAACCGAATATGATGCCAGATTTTGTCTAGGTGCAGCCAAAAAAAAGTGATTCCCACGATGTCGTAAAAACGCATATGTATAATCGACTTTTTCTCGAAGACAAACTGTTCACACGCAAACTTCGCGCATTGCACTCGTGTAGTTCGACGAGACGAAGCTATTGCACGCGGTTTCATCGGCCTACGACAATGTGTGCTCGAGTTATATGCCATCATATCGAACACAAATATCAACTTCTATGATTGAGTTTTTCGTGAGCTGTGTTCGCGAAGAAAACGATGTTGCATCAGTTTCCTTGGTTATTCGACGTGCTGAAACCGAATATGATGCCAGATTTTGTCTAGGTGCAGCCAAAAAAAAGTGATTCCCACGATGTCGTAAAAACGCATATGTATAATCGACTTTTTCTCGAAGACAAATTGTTCACACGCAAACTTCGCGCATTGCACTCGTGTAGTTCGACGAGACGAAGCTATTGCACGCGGTTTCATCGGCCTACGACAATGTGTGCCCGAGTTATATGCCATCATATCGAACACAAGTATCAACTTCTATGATTGAGTTTTTCGTGAGCTGTGTTCGCGAAGAAAACGATGTTGCATCAGTTTCCTTGGTTATTCGACGTGCTGAAACCGAATATGATGCCAGATTTTGTCTAGGTGCAGCCAAAAAAAAGTGATTCCCACGATGTCGTAAAAACGCATATGTATAATCGACTTTTTCTCGAAGACAAATCGTTCACACGCAAACTTCGCGCATTGCACTCGTGTAGTTCAACGAGACGAAGCTATTGCACGCGGTTTCATCGGCCTACGACAATGTGTGCTCAAGTTATATGCCACCATATCGAACACAAATATCAACTTCTATGATTGCGTTTTTCGTGAGCTGTGTTCGCGAAGAAAACGATGATGTTGCATCAGTTTCCTTGGTTATTCGACGTGCTGAAACCGAATATGAAGCCAGATTTTGTCTAGGTGCAGCCAAAAAAAAGTGATTCCCACGATGTCGTAAAAACGCATATGTATAATCGACTTTTTCTCGAAGACAAATTGTTCACACGCAAACTTCGCGCATTGCACTCGTGTAGTTCGACGAGACGAAGCTATTGCACGCGGTTTCATCGGCCTACGACAATGTGTGCTCGAGTTATATGCCATCATATCGAACACAAATATCAACTTCTATGATTGAGTTATTCGTGAGCTGTGTTCGCGAAGAAAACGATGTTGCATCAGTTTCCTTGGTTATTCGACGTGCTGAAACCGAATATGAAGCCAGATTTTGTCTAGGTGCAGCCAAAAAAAAAGTGATTCCCACGATGTCGTAAAAACGCATATGTATAATCGACTTTTTCTCGAAGACAAATTGTTCACACGCAAACTTCGCGCATTGCACTCGTGTAGTTCGACGAGACGAAGCTATTGCACGCGGTTTCATCGGCCTACGACAATGTGTGCTCGAGTTATATGCCATCATATCGAACACAAATATCAACTTCTATGATTGAGTTTTTCGTGAGCTGTGTTCGCGAAGAAAACGATGTTGCATCAGTTTCCTTGGTTATTCGACGTGCTGAAACCGAATATGATGCCAGATTTTGTCTAGGTGCAGCCAAAAAAAAGTGATTCCCACGATGTCGTAAAAACGCATATGTATAATCGACTTTTTCTCGAAGACAAATCGTTCACACGCAAACTTCGCGCATTGCACTCGTGTAGTTCAACGAGACGAAGCTATTGCACGCGGTTTCATCGGCCTACGACAATGTGTGCTCAAGTTATATGCCACCATATCGAACACAAATATCAACTTCTATGATTGAGTTTTTCGTGAGCTGTGTTCGCGAAGAAAACGATGTTGCATCAGTTTCCTTGGTTATTCGACGTGCTGAAACCGAATATGATGCCAGATTTTGTCTAGGTGCAGCCAAAAAAAAGTGATTCCCACGATGTCGTAAAAACGCATATGTATAATCGACTTTTTCTCGAAGACAAATCGTTCACACGCAAACTTCGCGCATTGCACTCGTGTAGTTCAACGAGACGAAGCTATTGCACGCGGTTTCATCGGCCTACGACAATGTGTGCTCAAGTTATATGCCACCATATCGAACACAAATATCAACTTCTATGATTGAGTTATTCGTGAGCTGTGTTCGCGAAGAAAACGATGTTGCATCAGTTTCCTTGGTTATTCGACGTGCTGAAACCGAATATGAAGCCAGATTTTGTCTAGGTGCAGCCAAAAAAAAGTGATTCCCACGATGTCGTAAAAACGCATATGTATAATCGACTTTTTCTCGAAGACAAACTGTTCACACGCAAACTTCGCGCATTGCACTCGTGTAGTTCGACGAGACGAAGCTATTGCACGCGGTTTCATCGGCCTACGACAATGTGTGCTCGAGTTATATGCCATCATATCGAACACAAATATCAACTTCTATGATTGAGTTTTTCGTGAGCTGTGTTCGCGAAGAAAACGATGTTGCATCAGTTTCCTTGGTTATTCGACGTGCTGAAACCGAATATGATGCCAGATTTTGTCTAGGTGCAGCCAAAAAAAAGTGATTCCCACGATGTCGTAAAAACGCATATGTATAATCGACTTTTTCTCGAAGACAAATCGTTCACACGCAAACTTCGCGCATTGCACTCGTGTAGTTCAACGAGACGAAGCTATTGCACGCGGTTTCATCGGCCTACGACAATGTGTGCTCAAGTTATATGCCACCATATCGAACACAAATATCAACTTCTATGATTGCGTTTTTCGTGAGCTGTGTTCGCGAAGAAAACGATGTTGCATCAGTTTCCTTGGTTATTCGACGTGCTGAAACCGAATATGAAGCCAGATTTTGTCTAGGTGCAGCCAAAAAAAAGTGATTCCCACGATGTCGTAAAAACGCATATGTATAATCGACTTTTTCTCGAAGACAAATTGTTCACACGCAAACTTCGCGCATTGCACTCGTGTAGTTCGACGAGACGAAGCTATTGCACGCGGTTTCATCGGCCTACGACAATGTGTGCTCGAGTTATATGCCATCATATCGAACACAAATATCAACTTCTATGATTGAGTTATTCGTGAGCTGTGTTCGCGAAGAAAACGATGTTGCATCAGTTTCCTTGGTTATTCGACGTGCTGAAACCGAATATGATGCCAGATTTTGTCTAGGTGCAGCCAAAAAAAAGTGATTCCCACGATGTCGTAAAAACGCATATGTATAATCGACTTTTTCTCGAAGACAAATTGTTCACACGCAAACTTCGCGCATTGCACTCGTGTAGTTCGACGAGACGAAGCTATTGCACGCGGTTTCATCGGCCTACGACAATGTGTGCCCGAGTTATATGCCATCATATCGAACACAAGTATCAACTTCTATGATTAAGTTTTTCGTGAGCTGTGTTCGCGAAGAAAACGATGTTGCATCAGTTTCCTTGGTTATTCGACGTGCTGAAACCGAATATGGTGCCAGATTTTGTCTAGGTGCAGCCAAAAAAAAGTGATTCCCACGATGTCGTAAAAACGCATATGTATAATCGACTTTTTCTCGAAGACAAATCGTTCACACGCAAACTTCGCGCATTGCACTCGTGTAGTTCAACGAGACGAAGCTATTGCACGCGGTTTCATCGGCCTACGACAATGTGTGCTCAAGTTATATGCCACCATATCGAACACAAATATCAACTTCTATGATTGAGTTTTTCGTGAGCTGTGTTCGCGAAGAAAACGATGTTGCATCAGTTTCCTTGGTTATTCGACGTGCTGAAACCGAATATGAAGCCAGATTTTGTCTAGGTGCAGCCAAAAAAAAGTGATTCCCACGATGTCGTAAAAACGCATATGTATAATCGACTTTTTCTCGAAGACAAACTGTTCACACGCAAACTTCGCGCATTGCACTCGTGTAGTTCAACGAGACGAAGCTATTGCACGCGGTTTCATCGGCCTACGACAATGTGTGCTCAAGTTATATGCCACCATATCGAACACAAATATCAACTTCTATGATTGAGTTTTTCGTGAGCTGTGTTCGCGAAGAAAACGATGTTGCATCAGTTTCCTTGGTTATTCGACGTGCTGAAACCGAATATGATGCCAGATTTTGTCTAGGTGCAGCCAAAAAAAAGTGATTCCCACGATGTCGTAAAAACGCATATGTATAATCGACTTTTTCTCGAAGACAAATTGTTCACACGCAAACTTCGCGCATTGCACTCGTGTAGTTCGACGAGACGAAGCTATTGCACGCGGTTTCATCGGCCTACGACAATGTGTGCCCGAGTTATATGCCATCATATCGAACACAAGTATCAACTTCTATGATTAAGTTTTTCGTGAGCTGTGTTCGCGAAGAAAACGATGTTGCATCAGTTTCCTTGGTTATTCGACGTGCTGAAACCGAATATGATGCCAGATTTTGTCTAGGTGCAGCCAAAAAAAAGTGATTCCCACGATGTCGTAAAAACGCATATGTATAATCGACTTTTTCTCGAAGACAAATCGTTCACACGCAAACTTCGCGCATTGCACTCGTGTAGTTCAACGAGACGAAGCTATTGCACGCGGTTTCATCGGCCTACGACAATGTGTGCTCAAGTTATATGCCACCATATCGAACACAAATATCAACTTCTATGATTGAGTTTTTCGTGAGCTGTGTTCGCGAAGAAAACGATGTTGCATCAGTTTCCTTGGTTATTCGACGTGCTGAAACCGAATATGAAGCCAGATTTTGTCTAGGTGCAGCCAAAAAAAAGTGATTCCCACGATGTCGTAAAAACGCATATGTATAATCGACTTTTTCTCGAAGACAAACTGTTCACACGCAAACTTCGCGCATTGCACTCGTGTAGTTCGACGAGACGAAGCTATTGCACGCGGTTTCATCGGCCTACGACAATGTGTGCTCGAGTTATATGCCACCATATCGAACACAAATATCAACTTCTATGATTGAGTTTTTCGTGAGCTGTGTTCGCGAAGAAAACGATGTTGCATCAGTTTCCTTGGTTATTCGACGTGCTGAAACCGAATATGATGCCAGATTTTGTCTAGGTGCAGCCAAAAAAAAGTGATTCCCACGATGTCGTAAAAACGCATATGTATAATCGACTTTTTCTCGAAGACAAATCGTTCACACGCAAACTTCGCGCATTGCACTCGTGTAGTTCAACGAGACGAAGCTATTGCACGCGGTTTCATCGGCCTACGACAATGTGTGCTCAAGTTATATGCCACCATATCGAACACAAATATCAACTTCTATGATTGAGTTTTTCGTGAGCTGTGTTCGCGAAGAAAACGATGTTGCATCAGTTTCCTTGGTTATTCGACGTGCTGAAACCGAATATGATGCCAGATTTTGTCTAGGTGCAGCCAAAAAAAAGTGATTCCCACGATGTCGTAAAAACGCATATGTATAATCGACTTTTTCTCGAAGACAAATCGTTCACACGCAAACTTCGCGCATTGCACTCGTGTAGTTCAACGAGACGAAGCTATTGCACGCGGTTTCATCGGCCTACGACAATGTGTGCTCAAGTTATATGCCACCATATCGAACACAAATATCAACTTCTATGATTGAGTTTTTCGTGAGCTGTGTTCGCGAAGAAAACGATGTTGCATCAGTTTCCTTGGTTATTCGACGTGCTGAAACCGAATATGATGCCAGATTTTGTCTAGGTGCAGCCAAAAAAAAGTGATTCCCACGATGTCGTAAAAACGCATATGTATAATCGACTTTTTCTCGAAGACAAATCGTTCACACGCAAACTTCGCGCATTGCACTCGTGTAGTTCAACGAGACGAAGCTATTGCACGCGGTTTCATCGGCCTACGACAATGTGTGCTCAAGTTATATGCCACCATATCGAACACAAATATCAACTTCTATGATTGAGTTTTTCGTGAGCTGTGTTCGCGAAGAAAACGATGTTGCATCAGTTTCCTTGGTTATTCGACGTGCTGAAACCGAATATGATGCCAGATTTTGTCTAGGTGCAGCCAAAAAAAAGTGATTCCCACGATGTCGTAAAAACGCATATGTATAATCGACTTTTTCTCGAAGACAAATCGTTCACACGCAAACTTCGCGCATTGCACTCGTGTAGTTCAACGAGACGAAGCTATTGCACGCGGTTTCATCGGCCTACGACAATGTGTGCTCAAGTTATATGCCACCATATCGAACACAAATATCAACTTCTATGATTGCGTTTTTCGTGAGCTGTGTTCGCGAAGAAAACGATGTTGCATCAGTTTCCTTGGTTATTCGACGTGCTGAAACCGAATATGATGCCAGATTTTGTCTAGGTGCAGCCAAAAAAAAGTGATTCCCACGATGTCGTAAAAACGCATATGTATAATCGACTTTTTCTCGAAGACAAATTGTTCACACGCAAACTTCGCGCATTGCACTCGTGTAGTTCGACGAGACGAAGCTATTGCACGCGGTTTCATCGGCCTACGACAATGTGTGCCCGAGTTATATGCCATCATATCGAACACAAGTATCAACTTCTATGATTGAGTTTTTCGTGAGCTGTGTTCGCGAAGAAAACGATGTTGCATCAGTTTCCTTGGTTATTCGACGTGCTGAAACCGAATATGAAGCCAGATTTTGTCTAGGTGCAGCCAAAAAAAAGTGATTCCCACGATGTCGTAAAAACGCATATGTATAATCGACTTTTTCTCGAAGACAAATTGTTCACACGCAAACTTCGCGCATTGCACTCGTGTAGTTCGACGAGACGAAGCTATTGCACGCGGTTTCATCGGCCTACGACAATGTGTGCTCGAGTTATATGCCATCATATCGAACACAAATATCAACTTCTATGATTGAGTTTTTCGTGAGCTGTGTTCGCGAAGAAAACGATGTTGCATCAGTTTCCTTGGTTATTCGACGTGCTGAAACCGAATATGATGCCAGATTTTGTCTAGGTGCAGCCAAAAAAAAGTGATTCCCACGATGTCGTAAAAACGCATATGTATAATCGACTTTTTCTCGAAGACAAATCGTTCACACGCAAACTTCGCGCATTGCACTCGTGTAGTTCAACGAGACGAAGCTATTGCACGCGGTTTCATCGGCCTACGACAATGTGTGCTCAAGTTATATGCCACCATATCGAACACAAATATCAACTTCTATGATTGAGTTTTTCGTGAGCTGTGTTCGCGAAGAAAACGATGTTGCATCAGTTTCCTTGGTTATTCGACGTGCTGAAACCGAATATGATGCCAGATTTTGTCTAGGTGCAGCCAAAAAAAAGTGATTCCCACGATGTCGTAAAAACGCATATGTATAATCGACTTTTTCTCGAAGACAAATCGTTCACACGCAAACTTCGCGCATTGCACTCGTGTAGTTCAACGAGACGAAGCTATTGCACGCGGTTTCATCGGCCTACGACAATGTGTGCTCAAGTTATATGCCACCATATCGAACACAAATATCAACTTCTATGATTGAGTTATTCGTGAGCTGTGTTCGCGAAGAAAACGATGTTGCATCAGTTTCCTTGGTTATTCGACGTGCTGAAACCGAATATGAAGCCAGATTTTGTCTAGGTGCAGCCAAAAAAAAGTGATTCCCACGATGTCGTAAAAACGCATATGTATAATCGACTTTTTCTCGAAGACAAACTGTTCACACGCAAACTTCGCGCATTGCACTCGTGTAGTTCGACGAGACGAAGCTATTGCACGCGGTTTCATCGGCCTACGACAATGTGTGCTCGAGTTATATGCCATCATATCGAACACAAATATCAACTTCTATGATTGAGTTTTTCGTGAGCTGTGTTCGCGAAGAAAACGATGTTGCATCAGTTTCCTTGGTTATTCGACGTGCTGAAACCGAATATGATGCCAGATTTTGTCTAGGTGCAGCCAAAAAAAAGTGATTCCCACGATGTCGTAAAAACGCATATGTATAATCGACTTTTTCTCGAAGACAAATCGTTCACACGCAAACTTCGCGCATTGCACTCGTGTAGTTCAACGAGACGAAGCTATTGCACGCGGTTTCATCGGCCTACGACAATGTGTGCTCAAGTTATATGCCACCATATCGAACACAAATATCAACTTCTATGATTGCGTTTTTCGTGAGCTGTGTTCGCGAAGAAAACGATGTTGCATCAGTTTCCTTGGTTATTCGACGTGCTGAAACCGAATATGAAGCCAGATTTTGTCTAGGTGCAGCCAAAAAAAAGTGATTCCCACGATGTCGTAAAAACGCATATGTATAATCGACTTTTTCTCGAAGACAAATTGTTCACACGCAAACTTCGCGCATTGCACTCGTGTAGTTCGACGAGACGAAGCTATTGCACGCGGTTTCATCGGCCTACGACAATGTGTGCTCGAGTTATATGCCATCATATCGAACACAAATATCAACTTCTATGATTGAGTTATTCGTGAGCTGTGTTCGCGAAGAAAACGATGTTGCATCAGTTTCCTTGGTTATTCGACGTGCTGAAACCGAATATGATGCCAGATTTTGTCTAGGTGCAGCCAAAAAAAAGTGATTCCCACGATGTCGTAAAAACGCATATGTATAATCGACTTTTTCTCGAAGACAAATTGTTCACACGCAAACTTCGCGCATTGCACTCGTGTAGTTCGACGAGACGAAGCTATTGCACGCGGTTTCATCGGCCTACGACAATGTGTGCCCGAGTTATATGCCATCATATCGAACACAAGTATCAACTTCTATGATTAAGTTTTTCGTGAGCTGTGTTCGCGAAGAAAACGATGTTGCATCAGTTTCCTTGGTTATTCGACGTGCTGAAACCGAATATGGTGCCAGATTTTGTCTAGGTGCAGCCAAAAAAAAGTGATTCCCACGATGTCGTAAAAACGCATATGTATAATCGACTTTTTCTCGAAGACAAATCGTTCACACGCAAACTTCGCGCATTGCACTCGTGTAGTTCAACGAGACGAAGCTATTGCACGCGGTTTCATCGGCCTACGACAATGTGTGCTCAAGTTATATGCCACCATATCGAACACAAATATCAACTTCTATGATTGAGTTTTTCGTGAGCTGTGTTCGCGAAGAAAACGATGTTGCATCAGTTTCCTTGGTTATTCGACGTGCTGAAACCGAATATGAAGCCAGATTTTGTCTAGGTGCAGCCAAAAAAAAGTGATTCCCACGATGTCGTAAAAACGCATATGTATAATCGACTTTTTCTCGAAGACAAACTGTTCACACGCAAACTTCGCGCATTGCACTCGTGTAGTTCAACGAGACGAAGCTATTGCACGCGGTTTCATCGGCCTACGACAATGTGTGCTCAAGTTATATGCCACCATATCGAACACAAATATCAACTTCTATGATTGAGTTTTTCGTGAGCTGTGTTCGCGAAGAAAACGATGTTGCATCAGTTTCCTTGGTTATTCGACGTGCTGAAACCGAATATGATGCCAGATTTTGTCTAGGTGCAGCCAAAAAAAAGTGATTCCCACGATGTCGTAAAAACGCATATGTATAATCGACTTTTTCTCGAAGACAAATTGTTCACACGCAAACTTCGCGCATTGCACTCGTGTAGTTCGACGAGACGAAGCTATTGCACGCGGTTTCATCGGCCTACGACAATGTGTGCCCGAGTTATATGCCATCATATCGAACACAAGTATCAACTTCTATGATTAAGTTTTTCGTGAGCTGTGTTCGCGAAGAAAACGATGTTGCATCAGTTTCCTTGGTTATTCGACGTGCTGAAACCGAATATGATGCCAGATTTTGTCTAGGTGCAGCCAAAAAAAAGTGATTCCCACGATGTCGTAAAAACGCATATGTATAATCGACTTTTTCTCGAAGACAAATCGTTCACACGCAAACTTCGCGCATTGCACTCGTGTAGTTCAACGAGACGAAGCTATTGCACGCGGTTTCATCGGCCTACGACAATGTGTGCTCAAGTTATATGCCACCATATCGAACACAAATATCAACTTCTATGATTGCGTTTTTCGTGAGCTGTGTTCGCGAAGAAAACGATGTTGCATCAGTTTCCTTGGTTATTCGACGTGCTGAAACCGAATATGATGCCAGATTTTGTCTAGGTGCAGCCAAAAAAAAGTGATTCCCACGATGTCGTAAAAACGCATATGTATAATCGACTTTTTCTCGAAGACAAATTGTTCACACGCAAACTTCGCGCATTGCACTCGTGTAGTTCGACGAGACGAAGCTATTGCACGCGGTTTCATCGGCCTACGACAATGTGTGCCCGAGTTATATGCCATCATATCGAACACAAGTATCAACTTCTATGATTGAGTTTTTCGTGAGCTGTGTTCGCGAAGAAAACGATGTTGCATCAGTTTCCTTGGTTATTCGACGTGCTGAAACCGAATATGAAGCCAGATTTTGTCTAGGTGCAGCCAAAAAAAAGTGATTCCCACGATGTCGTAAAAACGCATATGTATAATCGACTTTTTCTCGAAGACAAATTGTTCACACGCAAACTTCGCGCATTGCACTCGTGTAGTTCGACGAGACGAAGCTATTGCACGCGGTTTCATCGGCCTACGACAATGTGTGCTCGAGTTATATGCCATCATATCGAACACAAATATCAACTTCTATGATTGAGTTTTTCGTGAGCTGTGTTCGCGAAGAAAACGATGTTGCATCAGTTTCCTTGGTTATTCGACGTGCTGAAACCGAATATGATGCCAGATTTTGTCTAGGTGCAGCCAAAAAAAAGTGATTCCCACGATGTCGTAAAAACGCATATGTATAATCGACTTTTTCTCGAAGACAAATCGTTCACACGCAAACTTCGCGCATTGCACTCGTGTAGTTCAACGAGACGAAGCTATTGCACGCGGTTTCATCGGCCTACGACAATGTGTGCTCAAGTTATATGCCACCATATCGAACACAAATATCAACTTCTATGATTGAGTTTTTCGTGAGCTGTGTTCGCGAAGAAAACGATGTTGCATCAGTTTCCTTGGTTATTCGACGTGCTGAAACCGAATATGATGCCAGATTTTGTCTAGGTGCAGCCAAAAAAAAGTGATTCCCACGATGTCGTAAAAACGCATATGTATAATCGACTTTTTCTCGAAGACAAATCGTTCACACGCAAACTTCGCGCATTGCACTCGTGTAGTTCAACGAGACGAAGCTATTGCACGCGGTTTCATCGGCCTACGACAATGTGTGCTCAAGTTATATGCCACCATATCGAACACAAATATCAACTTCTATGATTGAGTTATTCGTGAGCTGTGTTCGCGAAGAAAACGATGTTGCATCAGTTTCCTTGGTTATTCGACGTGCTGAAACCGAATATGAAGCCAGATTTTGTCTAGGTGCAGCCAAAAAAAAGTGATTCCCACGATGTCGTAAAAACGCATATGTATAATCGACTTTTTCTCGAAGACAAACTGTTCACACGCAAACTTCGCGCATTGCACTCGTGTAGTTCGACGAGACGAAGCTATTGCACGCGGTTTCATCGGCCTACGACAATGTGTGCTCGAGTTATATGCCATCATATCGAACACAAATATCAACTTCTATGATTGAGTTTTTCGTGAGCTGTGTTCGCGAAGAAAACGATGTTGCATCAGTTTCCTTGGTTATTCGACGTGCTGAAACCGAATATGATGCCAGATTTTGTCTAGGTGCAGCCAAAAAAAAGTGATTCCCACGATGTCGTAAAAACGCATATGTATAATCGACTTTTTCTCGAAGACAAATCGTTCACACGCAAACTTCGCGCATTGCACTCGTGTAGTTCAACGAGACGAAGCTATTGCACGCGGTTTCATCGGCCTACGACAATGTGTGCTCAAGTTATATGCCACCATATCGAACACAAATATCAACTTCTATGATTGCGTTTTTCGTGAGCTGTGTTCGCGAAGAAAACGATGTTGCATCAGTTTCCTTGGTTATTCGACGTGCTGAAACCGAATATGAAGCCAGATTTTGTCTAGGTGCAGCCAAAAAAAAGTGATTCCCACGATGTCGTAAAAACGCATATGTATAATCGACTTTTTCTCGAAGACAAATTGTTCACACGCAAACTTCGCGCATTGCACTCGTGTAGTTCGACGAGACGAAGCTATTGCACGCGGTTTCATCGGCCTACGACAATGTGTGCTCGAGTTATATGCCATCATATCGAACACAAATATCAACTTCTATGATTGAGTTATTCGTGAGCTGTGTTCGCGAAGAAAACGATGTTGCATCAGTTTCCTTGGTTATTCGACGTGCTGAAACCGAATATGATGCCAGATTTTGTCTAGGTGCAGCCAAAAAAAAGTGATTCCCACGATGTCGTAAAAACGCATATGTATAATCGACTTTTTCTCGAAGACAAATTGTTCACACGCAAACTTCGCGCATTGCACTCGTGTAGTTCGACGAGACGAAGCTATTGCACGCGGTTTCATCGGCCTACGACAATGTGTGCCCGAGTTATATGCCATCATATCGAACACAAGTATCAACTTCTATGATTAAGTTTTTCGTGAGCTGTGTTCGCGAAGAAAACGATGTTGCATCAGTTTCCTTGGTTATTCGACGTGCTGAAACCGAATATGGTGCCAGATTTTGTCTAGGTGCAGCCAAAAAAAAGTGATTCCCACGATGTCGTAAAAACGCATATGTATAATCGACTTTTTCTCGAAGACAAATCGTTCACACGCAAACTTCGCGCATTGCACTCGTGTAGTTCAACGAGACTAAGCTATTGCACGCGGTTTCATCGGCCTACGACAATGTGTGCTCAAGTTATATGCCACCATATCGAACACAAATATCAACTTCTATGATTGAGTTTTTCGTGAGCTGTGTTCGCGAAGAAAACGATGTTGCATCAGTTTCCTTGGTTATTCGACGTGCTGAAACCGAATATGAAGCCAGATTTTGTCTAGGTGCAGCCAAAAAAAAGTGATTCCCACGATGTCGTAAAAACGCATATGTATAATCGACTTTTTCTCGAAGACAAACTGTTCACACGCAAACTTCGCGCATTGCACTCGTGTAGTTCAACGAGACGAAGCTATTGCACGCGGTTTCATCGGCCTACGACAAAGTGTGCTCAAGTTATATGCCACCATATCGAACACAAATATCAACTTCTATGATTGAGTTTTTCGTGAGCTGTGTTCGCGAAGAAAACGATGTTGCATCAGTTTCCTTGGTTATTCGACGTGCTGAAACCGAATATGATGCCAGATTTTGTCTAGGTGCAGCCAAAAAAAAGTGATTCCCACGATGTCGTAAAAACGCATATGTATAATCGACTTTTTCTCGAAGACAAATCGTTCACACGCAAACTTCGCGCATTGCACTCGTGTAGTTCAACGAGACGAAGCTATTGCACGCGGTTTCATCGGCCTACGACAATGTGTGCTCAAGTTATATGCCACCATATCGAACACAAATATCAACTTCTATGATTGAGTTTTTCGTGAGCTGTGTTCGCGAAGAAAACGATGTTGCATCAGTTTCCTTGGTTATTCGACGTGCTGAAACCGAATATGAAGCCAGATTTTGTCTAGGTGCAGCCAAAAAAAAGTGATTCCCACGATGTCGTAAAAACGCATATGTATAATCGACTTTTTCTCGAAGACAAACTGTTCACACGCAAACTTCGCGCATTGCACTCGTGTAGTTCGACGAGACGAAGCTATTGCACGCGGTTTCATCGGCCTACGACAATGTGTGCTCGAGTTATATGCCACCATATCGAACACAAATATCAACTTCTATGATTGAGTTTTTCGTGAGCTGTGTTCGCGAAGAAAACGATGTTGCATCAGTTTCCTTGGTTATTCGACGTGCTGAAACCGAATATGATGCCAGATTTTGTCTAGGTGCAGCCAAAAAAAAGTGATTCCCACGATGTCGTAAAAACGCATATGTATAATCGACTTTTTCTCGAAGACAAATCGTTCACACGCAAACTTCGCGCATTGCACTCGTGTAGTTCAACGAGACGAAGCTATTGCACGCGGTTTCATCGGCCTACGACAATGTGTGCTCAAGTTATATGCCACCATATCGAACACAAATATCAACTTCTATGATTGCGTTTTTCGTGAGCTGTGTTCGCGAAGAAAACGATGTTGCATCAGTTTCCTTGGTTATTCGACGTGCTGAAACCGAATATGATGCCAGATTTTGTCTAGGTGCAGCCAAAAAAAAGTGATTCCCACGATGTCGTAAAAACGCATATGTATAATCGACTTTTTCTCGAAGACAAATTGTTCACACGCAAACTTCGCGCATTGCACTCGTGTAGTTCGACGAGACGAAGCTATTGCACGCGGTTTCATCGGCCTACGACAATGTGTGCCCGAGTTATATGCCATCATATCGAACACAAGTATCAACTTCTATGATTGAGTTTTTCGTGCGCTGTGTTCGCGAAGAAAACGATGTTGCATCAGTTTCCTTGGTTATTCGACGTGCTGAAACCGAATATGAAGCCAGATTTTGTCTAGGTGCAGCCAAAAAAAAGTGATTCCCACGATGTCGTAAAAACGCATATGTATAATCGACTTTTTCTCGAAGACAAATTGTTCACACGCAAACTTCGCGCATTGCACTCGTGTAGTTCGACGAGACGAAGCTATTGCACGCGGTTTCATCGGCCTACGACAATGTGTGCTCGAGTTATATGCCATCATATCGAACACAAATATCAACTTCTATGATTGAGTTTTTCGTGAGCTGTGTTCGCGAAGAAAACGATGTTGCATCAGTTTCCTTGGTTATTCGACGTGCTGAAACCGAATATGATGCCAGATTTTGTCTAGGTGCAGCCAAAAAAAAGTGATTCCCACGATGTCGTAAAAACGCATATGTATAATCGACTTTTTCTCGAAGACAAATCGTTCACACGCAAACTTCGCGCATTGCACTCGTGTAGTTCAACGAGACGAAGCTATTGCACGCGGTTTCATCGGCCTACGACAATGTGTGCTCAAGTTATATGCCACCATATCGAACACAAATATCAACTTCTATGATTGAGTTTTTCGTGAGCTGTGTTCGCGAAGAAAACGATGTTGCATCAGTTTCCTTGGTTATTCGACGTGCTGAAACCGAATATGATGCCAGATTTTGTCTAGGTGCAGCCAAAAAAAAGTGATTCCCACGATGTCGTAAAAACGCATATGTATAATCGACTTTTTCTCGAAGACAAATCGTTCACACGCAAACTTCGCGCATTGCACTCGTGTAGTTCAACGAGACGAAGCTATTGCACGCGGTTTCATCGGCCTACGACAATGTGTGCTCAAGTTATATGCCACCATATCGAACACAAATATCAACTTCTATGATTGAGTTATTCGTGAGCTGTGTTCGCGAAGAAAACGATGTTGCATCAGTTTCCTTGGTTATTCGACGTGCTGAAACCGAATATGAAGCCAGATTTTGTCTAGGTGCAGCCAAAAAAAAGTGATTCCCACGATGTCGTAAAAACGCATATGTATAATCGACTTTTTCTCGAAGACAAACTGTTCACACGCAAACTTCGCGCATTGCACTCGTGTAGTTCGACGAGACGAAGCTATTGCACGCGGTTTCATCGGCCTACGACAATGTGTGCTCGAGTTATATGCCATCATATCGAACACAAATATCAACTTCTATGATTGAGTTTTTCGTGAGCTGTGTTCGCGAAGAAAACGATGTTGCATCAGTTTCCTTGGTTATTCGACGTGCTGAAACCGAATATGATGCCAGATTTTGTCTAGGTGCAGCCAAAAAAAAGTGATTCCCACGATGTCGTAAAAACGCATATGTATAATCGACTTTTTCTCGAAGACAAATCGTTCACACGCAAACTTCGCGCATTGCACTCGTGTAGTTCAACGAGACGAAGCTATTGCACGCGGTTTCATCGGCCTACGACAATGTGTGCTCAAGTTATATGCCACCATATCGAACACAAATATCAACTTCTATGATTGCGTTTTTCGTGAGCTGTGTTCGCGAAGAAAACGATGTTGCATCAGTTTCCTTGGTTATTCGACGTGCTGAAACCGAATATGAAGCCAGATTTTGTCTAGGTGCAGCCAAAAAAAAGTGATTCCCACGATGTCGTAAAAACGCATATGTATAATCGACTTTTTCTCGAAGACAAATTGTTCACACGCAAACTTCGCGCATTGCACTCGTGTAGTTCGACGAGACGAAGCTATTGCACGCGGTTTCATCGGCCTACGACAATGTGTGCTCGAGTTATATGCCATCATATCGAACACAAATATCAACTTCTATGATTGAGTTATTCGTGAGCTGTGTTCGCGAAGAAAACGATGTTGCATCAGTTTCCTTGGTTATTCGACGTGCTGAAACCGAATATGATGCCAGATTTTGTCTAGGTGCAGCCAAAAAAAAGTGATTCCCACGATGTCGTAAAAACGCATATGTATAATCGACTTTTTCTCGAAGACAAATTGTTCACACGCAAACTTCGCGCATTGCACTCGTGTAGTTCGACGAGACGAAGCTATTGCACGCGGTTTCATCGGCCTACGACAATGTGTGCCCGAGTTATATGCCATCATATCGAACACAAGTATCAACTTCTATGATTAAGTTTTTCGTGAGCTGTGTTCGCGAAGAAAACGATGTTGCATCAGTTTCCTTGGTTATTCGACGTGCTGAAACCGAATATGGTGCCAGATTTTGTCTAGGTGCAGCCAAAAAAAAGTGATTCCCACGATGTCGTAAAAACGCATATGTATAATCGACTTTTTCTCGAAGACAAATCGTTCACACGCAAACTTCGCGCATTGCACTCGTGTAGTTCAACGAGACGAAGCTATTGCACGCGGTTTCATCGGCCTACGACAATGTGTGCTCAAGTTATATGCCACCATATCGAACACAAATATCAACTTCTATGATTGAGTTTTTCGTGAGCTGTGTTCGCGAAGAAAACGATGTTGCATCAGTTTCCTTGGTTATTCGACGTGCTGAAACCGAATATGAAGCCAGATTTTGTCTAGGTGCAGCCAAAAAAAAGTGATTCCCACGATGTCGTAAAAACGCATATGTATAATCGACTTTTTCTCGAAGACAAACTGTTCACACGCAAACTTCGCGCATTGCACTCGTGTAGTTCAACGAGACGAAGCTATTGCACGCGGTTTCATCGGCCTACGACAATGTGTGCTCAAGTTATATGCCACCATATCGAACACAAATATCAACTTCTATGATTGAGTTTTTCGTGAGCTGTGTTCGCGAAGAAAACGATGTTGCATCAGTTTCCTTGGTTATTCGACGTGCTGAAACCGAATATGATGCCAGATTTTGTCTAGGTGCAGCCAAAAAAAAGTGATTCCCACGATGTCGTAAAAACGCATATGTATAATCGACTTTTTCTCGAAGACAAATTGTTCACACGCAAACTTCGCGCATTGCACTCGTGTAGTTCGACGAGACGAAGCTATTGCACGCGGTTTCATCGGCCTACGACAATGTGTGCCCGAGTTATATGCCATCATATCGAACACAAGTATCAACTTCTATGATTAAGTTTTTCGTGAGCTGTGTTCGCGAAGAAAACGATGTTGCATCAGTTTCCTTGGTTATTCGACGTGCTGAAACCGAATATGATGCCAGATTTTGTCTAGGTGCAGCCAAAAAAAAGTGATTCCCACGATGTCGTAAAAACGCATATGTATAATCGACTTTTTCTCGAAGACAAATCGTTCACACGCAAACTTCGCGCATTGCACTCGTGTAGTTCAACGAGACGAAGCTATTGCACGCGGTTTCATCGGCCTACGACAATGTGTGCTCAAGTTATATGCCACCATATCGAACACAAATATCAACTTCTATGATTGAGTTTTTCGTGAGCTGTGTTCGCGAAGAAAACGATGTTGCATCAGTTTCCTTGGTTATTCGACGTGCTGAAACCGAATATGAAGCCAGATTTTGTCTAGGTGCAGCCAAAAAAAAGTGATTCCCACGATGTCGTAAAAACGCATATGTATAATCGACTTTTTCTCGAAGACAAACTGTTCACACGCAAACTTCGCGCATTGCACTCGTGTAGTTCGACGAGACGAAGCTATTGCACGCGGTTTCATCGGCCTACGACAATGTGTGCTCGAGTTATATGCCACCATATCGAACACAAATATCAACTTCTATGATTGAGTTTTTCGTGAGCTGTGTTCGCGAAGAAAACGATGTTGCATCAGTTTCCTTGGTTATTCGACGTGCTGAAACCGAATATGATGCCAGATTTTGTCTAGGTGCAGCCAAAAAAAAGTGATTCCCACGATGTCGTAAAAACGCATATGTATAATCGACTTTTTCTCGAAGACAAATCGTTCACACGCAAACTTCGCGCATTGCACTCGTGTAGTTCAACGAGACGAAGCTATTGCACGCGGTTTCATCGGCCTACGACAATGTGTGCTCAAGTTATATGCCACCATATCGAACACAAATATCAACTTCTATGATTGAGTTTTTCGTGAGCTGTGTTCGCGAAGAAAACGATGTTGCATCAGTTTCCTTGGTTATTCGACGTGCTGAAACCGAATATGAAGCCAGATTTTGTCTAGGTGCAGCCAAAAAAAAGTGATTCCCACGATGTCGTAAAAACGCATATGTATAATCGACTTTTTCTCGAAGACAAACTGTTCACACGCAAACTTCGCGCATTGCACTCGTGTAGTTCGACGAGACGAAGCTATTGCACGCGGTTTCATCGGCCTACGACAATGTGTGCTCGAGTTATATGCCACCATATCGAACACAAATATCAACTTCTATGATTGAGTTTTTCGTGAGCTGTGTTCGCGAAGAAAACGATGTTGCATCAGTTTCCTTGGTTATTCGACGTGCTGAAACCGAATATGATGCCAGATTTTGTCTAGGTGCAGCCAAAAAAAAGTGATTCCCACGATGTCGTAAAAACGCATATGTATAATCGACTTTTTCTCGAAGACAAATCGTTCACACGCAAACTTCGCGCATTGCACTCGTGTAGTTCAACGAGACGAAGCTATTGCACGCGGTTTCATCGGCCTACGACAATGTGTGCTCAAGTTATATGCCACCATATCGAACACAAATATCAACTTCTATGATTGCGTTTTTCGTGAGCTGTGTTCGCGAAGAAAACGATGTTGCATCAGTTTCCTTGGTTATTCGACGTGCTGAAACCGAATATGATGCCAGATTTTGTCTAGGTGCAGCCAAAAAAAAGTGATTCCCACGATGTCGTAAAAACGCATATGTATAATCGACTTTTTCTCGAAGACAAATTGTTCACACGCAAACTTCGCGCATTGCACTCGTGTAGTTCGACGAGACGAAGCTATTGCACGCGGTTTCATCGGCCTACGACAATGTGTGCCCGAGTTATATGCCATCATATCGAACACAAGTATCAACTTCTATGATTGAGTTTTTCGTGAGCTGTGTTCGCGAAGAAAACGATGTTGCATCAGTTTCCTTGGTTATTCGACGTGCTGAAACCGAATATGAAGCCAGATTTTGTCTAGGTGCAGCCAAAAAAAAGTGATTCCCACGATGTCGTAAAAACGCATATGTATAATCGACTTTTTCTCGAAGACAAATTGTTCACACGCAAACTTCGCGCATTGCACTCGTGTAGTTCGACGAGACGAAGCTATTGCACGCGGTTTCATCGGCCTACGACAATGTGTGCTCGAGTTATATGCCATCATATCGAACACAAATATCAACTTCTATGATTGAGTTTTTCGTGAGCTGTGTTCGCGAAGAAAACGATGTTGCATCAGTTTCCTTGGTTATTCGACGTGCTGAAACCGAATATGATGCCAGATTTTGTCTAGGTGCAGCCAAAAAAAAGTGATTCCCACGATGTCGTAAAAACGCATATGTATAATCGACTTTTTCTCGAAGACAAATCGTTCACACGCAAACTTCGCGCATTGCACTCGTGTAGTTCAACGAGACGAAGCTATTGCACGCGGTTTCATCGGCCTACGACAATGTGTGCTCAAGTTATATGCCACCATATCGAACACAAATATCAACTTCTATGATTGAGTTTTTCGTGAGCTGTGTTCGCGAAGAAAACGATGTTGCATCAGTTTCCTTGGTTATTCGACGTGCTGAAACCGAATATGATGCCAGATTTTGTCTAGGTGCAGCCAAAAAAAAGTGATTCCCACGATGTCGTAAAAACGCATATGTATAATCGACTTTTTCTCGAAGACAAACTGTTCACACGCAAACTTCGCGCATTGCACTCGTGTAGTTCGACGAGACGAAGCTATTGCACGCGGTTTCATCGGCCTACGACAATGTGTGCTCGAGTTATATGCCATCATATCGAACACAAATATCAACATCTATGATTGAGTTTTTCGTGAGCTGTGTTCGCGAAGAAAACGATGTTGCATCAGTTTCCTTGGTTATTCGACGTGCTGAAACCGAATATGATGCCAGATTTTGTCTAGGTGCAGCCAAAAAAAAGTGATTCCCACGATGTCGTAAAAACGCATATGTATAATCGACTTTTTCTCGAAGACAAATTGTTCACACGCAAACTTCGCGCATTGCACTCGTGTAGTTCGACGAGACGAAGCTATTGCACGCGGTTTCATCGGCCTACGACAATGTGTGCCCGAGTTATATGCCATCATATCGAACACAAGTATCAACTTCTATGATTGAGTTTTTCGTGAGCTGTGTTCGCGAAGAAAACGATGTTGCATCAGTTTCCTTGGTTGTTCGACGTGCTGAAACCGAATATGATGCCAGATTTTGTCTAGGTGCAGCCAAAAAAAAGTGATTCCCACGATGTCGTAAAAACGCATATGTATAATCGACTTTTTCTCGAAGACAAATCGTTCACACGCAAACTTCGCGCATTGCACTCGTGTAGTTCAACGAGACGAAGCTATTGCACGCGGTTTCATCGGCCTACGACAATGTGTGCTCAAGTTATATGCCACCATATCGAACACAAATATCAACTTCTATGATTGCGTTTTTCGTGAGCTGTGTTCGCGAAGAAAACGATGTTGCATCAGTTTCCTTGGTTATTCGACGTGCTGAAACCGAATATGAAGCCAGATTTTGTCTAGGTGCAGCCAAAAAAAAGTGATTCCCACGATGTCGTAAAAACGCATATGTATAATCGACTTTTTCTCGAAGACAAATTGTTCACACGCAAACTTCGCGCATTGCACTCGTGTAGTTCGACGAGACGAAGCTATTGCACGCGGTTTCATCGGCCTACGACAATGTGTGCTCGAGTTATATGCCATCATATCGAACACAAATATCAACTTCTATGATTGAGTTATTCGTGAGCTGTGTTCGCGAAGAAAACGATGTTGCATCAGTTTCCTTGGTTATTCGACGTGCTGAAACCGAATATGATGCCAGATTTTGTCTAGGTGCAGCCAAAAAAAAGTGATTCCCACGATGTCGTAAAAACGCATATGTATAATCGACTTTTTCTCGAAGACAAATTGTTCACACGCAAACTTCGCGCATTGCACTCGTGTAGTTCGACGAGACGAAGCTATTGCACGCGGTTTCATCGGCCTACGACAATGTGTGCCCGAGTTATATGCCATCATATCGAACACAAGTATCAACTTCTATGATTAAGTTTTTCGTGAGCTGTGTTCGCGAAGAAAACGATGTTGCATCAGTTTCCTTGGTTATTCGACGTGCTGAAACCGAATATGATGCCAGATTTTGTCTAGGTGCAGCCAAAAAAAAGTGATTCCCACGATGTCGTAAAAACGCATATGTATAATCGACTTTTTCTCGAAGACAAATCGTTCACACGCAAACTTCGTGCATTGCACTCGTGTAGTTCAACGAGACGAAGCTATTGCACGCGGTTTCATCGGCCTACGACAATGTGTGCTCAAGTTATATGCCACCATATCGAACACAAATATCAACTTCTATGATTGAGTTTTTCGTGAGCTGTGTTCGCGAAGAAAACGATGTTGCATCAGTTTCCTTGGTTATTCGACGTGCTGAAACCGAATATGAAGCCAGATTTTGTCTAGGTGCAGCCAAAAAAAAGTGATTCCCACGATGTCGTAAAAACGCATATGTATAATCGACTTTTTCTCGAAGACAAACTGTTCACACGCAAACTTCGCGCATTGCACTCGTGTAGTTCGACGAGACGAAGCTATTGCACGCGGTTTCATCGGCCTACGACAATGTGTGCTCGAGTTATATGCCACCATATCGAACACAAATATCAACTTCTATGATTGAGTTATTCGTGAGCTGTGTTCGCGAAGAAAACGATGTTGCATCAGTTTCCTTGGTTATTCGACGTGCTGAAACCGAATATGAAGCCAGATTTTGTCTAGGTGCAGCCAAAAAAAAAGTGATTCCCACGATGTCGTAAAAACGCATATGTATAATCGACTTTTTCTCGAAGACAAATTGTTCACACGCAAACTTCGCGCATTGCACTCGTGTAGTTCGACGAGACGAAGCTATTGCACGCGGTTTCATCGGCCTACGACAATGTGTGCTCGAGTTATATGCCATCATATCGAACACAAATATCAACTTCTATGATTGAGTTTTTCGTGAGCTGTGTTCGCGAAGAAAACGATGTTGCATCAGTTTCCTTGGTTATTCGACGTGCTGAAACCGAATATGATGCCAGATTTTGTCTAGGTGCAGCCAAAAAAAAGTGATTCCCACGATGTCGTAAAAACGCATATGTATAATCGACTTTTTCTCGAAGACAAATCGTTCACACGCAAACTTCGCGCATTGCACTCGTGTAGTTCAACGAGACGAAGCTATTGCACGCGGTTTCATCGGCCTACGACAATGTGTGCTCAAGTTATATGCCACCATATCGAACACAAATATCAACTTCTATGATTGAGTTTTTCGTGAGCTGTGTTCGCGAAGAAAACGATGTTGCATCAGTTTCCTTGGTTATTCGACGTGCTGAAACCGAATATGAAGCCAGATTTTGTCTAGGTGCAGCCAAAAAAAAGTGATTCCCACGATGTCGTAAAAACGCATATGTATAATCGACTTTTTCTCGAAGACAAACTGTTCACACGCAAACTTCGCGCATTGCACTCGTGTAGTTCGACGAGACGAAGCTATTGCACGCGGTTTCATCGGCCTACGACAATGTGTGCTCGAGTTATATGCCACCATATCGAACACAAATATCAACTTCTATGATTGAGTTTTTCGTGAGCTGTGTTCGCGAAGAAAACGATGTTGCATCAGTTTCCTTGGTTATTCGACGTGCTGAAACCGAATATGATGCCAGATTTTGTCTAGGTGCAGCCAAAAAAAAGTGATTCCCACGATGTCGTAAAAACGCATATGTATAATCGACTTTTTCTCGAAGACAAATCGTTCACACGCAAACTTCGCGCATTGCACTCGTGTAGTTCAACGAGACGAAGCTATTGCACGCGGTTTCATCGGCCTACGACAATGTGTGCTCAAGTTATATGCCACCATATCGAACACAAATATCAACTTCTATGATTGAGTTTTTCGTGAGCTGTGTTCGCGAAGAAAACGATGTTGCATCAGTTTCCTTGGTTATTCGACGTGCTGAAACCGAATATGATGCCAGATTTTGTCTAGGTGCAGCCAAAAAAAAGTGATTCCCACGATGTCGTAAAAACGCATATGTATAATCGACTTTTTCTCGAAGACAAATTGTTCACACGCAAACTTCGCGCATTGCACTCGTGTAGTTCGACGAGACGAAGCTATTGCACGCGGTTTCATCGGCCTACGACAATGTGTGCCCGAGTTATATGCCATCATATCGAACACAAGTATCAACTTCTATGATTAAGTTTTTCGTGAGCTGTGTTCGCGAAGAAAACGATGTTGCATCAGTTTCCTTGGTTATTCGACGTGCTGAAACCGAATATGATGCCAGATTTTGTCTAGGTGCAGCCAAAAAAAAGTGATTCCCACGATGTCGTAAAAACGCATATGTATAATTGACTTTTTCTCGAAGACAAATCGTTCACACGCAAACTTCGCGCATTGCACTCGTGTAGTTCAACGAGACGAAGCTATTGCACGCGGTTTCATCGGCCTACGACAATGTGTGCTCAAGTTATATGCCACCATATCGAACACAAATATCAACTTCTATGATTGAGTTTTTCGTGAGCTGTGTTCGCGAAGAAAACGATGTTGCATCAGTTTCCTTGGTTATTCGACGTGCTGAAACCGAATATGAAGCCAGATTTTGTCTAGGTGCAGCCAAAAAAAAGTGATTCCCACGATGTCGTAAAAACGCATATGTATAATCGACTTTTTCTCGAAGACAAACTGTTCACACGCAAACTTCGCGCATTGCACTCGTGTAGTTCGACGAGACGAAGCTATTGCACGCGGTTTCATCGGCCTACGACAATGTGTGCTCGAGTTATATGCCACCATATCGAACACAAATATCAACTTCTATGATTGAGTTTTTCGTGAGCTGTGTTCGCGAAGAAAACGATGTTGCATCAGTTTCCTTGGTTATTCGACGTGCTGAAACCGAATATGATGCCAGATTTTGTCTAGGTGCAGCCAAAAAAAAGTGATTCCCACGATGTCGTAAAAACGCATATGTATAATCGACTTTTTCTCGAAGACAAATCGTTCACACGCAAACTTCGCGCATTGCACTCGTGTAGTTCAACGAGACGAAGCTATTGCACGCGGTTTCATCGGCCTACGACAATGTGTGCTCAAGTTATATGCCACCATATCGAACACAAATATCAACTTCTATGATTGAGTTTTTCGTGAGCTGTGTTCGCGAAGAAAACGATGTTGCATCAGTTTCCTTGGTTATTCGACGTGCTGAAACCGAATATGATGCCAGATTTTGTCTAGGTGCAGCCAAAAAAACGTGATTCCCACGATGTCGTAAAAACGCATATGTATAATCGACTTTTTCTCGAAGACAAATCGTTCACACGCAAACTTCGCGCATTGCACTCGTGTAGTTCAACGAGACGAAGCTATTGCACGCGGTTTCATCGGCCTACGACAATGTGTGCTCGAGTTATATGCCATCATATCGAACACAAATATCAACTTCTATGATTGAGTTTTTCGTGAGCTGTGTTCGCGAAGAAAACGATGTTGCATCAGTTTCCTTGGTTATTCGACGTGCTGAAACCGAATATGATGCCAGATTTTGTCTAGGTGCAGCCAAAAAAAAGTGATTCCCACGATGTCGTAAAAACGCATATGTATAATCGACTTTTTCTCGAAGACAAATCGTTCACACGCAAACTTCGCGCATTGCACTCGTGTAGTTCAACGAGACGAAGCTATTGCACGCGGTTTCATCGGCCTACGACAATGTGTGCTCAAGTTATATGCCACCATATCGAACACAAATATCAACTTCTATGATTGAGTTATTCGTGAGCTGTGATCGCGAAGAAAACGATGTTGCATCAGTTTCCTTGGTTATTCGACGTGCTGAAACCGAATATGATGCCAGATTTTGTCTAGGTGCAGCCAAAAAAACGTGATTCCCACGATGTCGTAAAAACGCATATGTATAATCGACTTTTTCTCGAAGACAAATCGTTCACACGCAAACTTCGCGCATTGCACTCGTGTAGTTCAACGAGACGAAGCTATTGCACGCGGTTTCATCGGCCTACGACAATGTGTGCTCAAGTTATATGCCACCATATCGAACACAAATATCAACTTCTATGATTGAGTTTTTCGTGAGCTGTGTTCGCGAAGAAAACGATGTTGCATCAGTTTCCTTGGTTATTCGACGTGCTGAAACCGAATATGATGCCAGATTTTGTCTAGGTGCAGCCAAAAAAAAGTGATTCCCACGATGTCGTAAAAACGCATATGTATAATCGACTTTTTCTCGAAGACAAATTGTTCACACGCAAACTTCGCGCATTGCACTCGTGTAGTTCGACGAGACGAAGCTATTGCACGCGGTTTCATCGGCCTACGACAATGTGTGCCCGAGTTATATGCCATCATATCGAACACAAGTATCAACTTCTATGATTAAGTTTTTCGTGAGCTGTGTTCGCGAAGAAAACGATGTTGCATCAGTTTCCTTGGTTATTCGACGTGCTGAAACCGAATATGATGCCAGATTTTGTCTAGGTGCAGCCAAAAAAAAGTGATTCCCACGATGTCGTAAAAACGCATATGTATAATCGACTTTTTCTCGAAGACAAATCGTTCACACGCAAACTTCGCGCATTGCACTCGTGTAGTTCAACGAGACGAAGCTATTGCACGCGGTTTCATCGTCCTACGACAATGTGTGCTCAAGTTATATGCCACCATATCGAACACAAATATCAACTTCTATGATTGAGTTATTCGTGAGCTGTGTTCGCGAAGAAAACGATGTTGCATCAGTTTCCTTGGTTATTCGACGTGCTGAAACCGAATATGATGCCAGATTTTGTCTAGGTGCAGCCAAAAAAACGTGATTCCCACGATGTCGTAAAAACGCATATGTATAATCGACTTTTTCTCGAAGACAAATCGTTCACACGCAAACTTCGCGCATTGCACTCGTGCAGTTCAACGAGACGAAGCTATTGCACGCGGTTTCATCGGCCTACGACAATGTGTGCTCAAGTTATATGCCACCATATCGAACACAAATATCAACTTCTATGATTGAGTTTTTCGTGAGCTGTGTTCGCGAAGAAAACGATGTTGCATCAGTTTCCTTGGTTATTCGACGTGCTGAAACCGAATATGATGCCAGATTTTGTCTAGGTGCAGCCAAAAAAACGTGATTCCCACGATGTCGTAAAAACGCATATGTATAATCGACTTTTTCTCGAAGACAAATCGTTCACACGCAAACTTCGCGCATTGCACTCGTGTAGTTCAACGAGACGAAGCTATTGCACGCGGTTTCATCGGCCTACGACAATGTGTGCTCGAGTTATATGCCATCATATCGAACACAAATATCAACTTCTATGATTGAGTTTTTCGTGAGCTGTGTTCGCGAAGAAAACGATGTTGCATCAGTTTCCTTGGTTATTCGACGTGCTGAAACCGAATATGATGCCAGATTTTGTCTAGGTGCAGCCAAAAAAAAGTGATTCCCACGATGTCGTAAAAACGCATATGTATAATCGACTTTTTCTCGAAGACAAATCGTTCACACGCAAACTTCGCGCATTGCACTCGTGTAGTTCAACGAGACGAAGCTATTGCACGCGGTTTCATCGGCCTACGACAATGTGTGCTCAAGTTATATGCCACCATATCGAACACAAATATCAACTTCTATGATTGAGTTATTCGTGAGCTGTGATCGCGAAGAAAACGATGTTGCATCAGTTTCCTTGGTTATTCGACGTGCTGAAACCGAATATGATGCCAGATTTTGTCTAGGTGCAGCCAAAAAAACGTGATTCCCACGATGTCGTAAAAACGCATATGTATAATCGACTTTTTCTCGAAGACAAATCGTTCACACGCAAACTTCGCGCATTGCACTCGTGTAGTTCAACGAGACGAAGCTATTGCACGCGGTTTCATCGGCCTACGACAATGTGTGCTCAAGTTATATGCCACCATATCGAACACAAATATCAACTTCTATGATTGAGTTTTTCGTGAGCTGTGTTCGCGAAGAAAACGATGTTGCATCAGTTTCCTTGGTTATTCGACGTGCTGAAACCGAATATGATGCCAGATTTTGTCTAGGTGCAGCCAAAAAAAAGTGATTCCCACGATGTCGTAAAAACGCATATGTATAATCGACTTTTTCTCGAAGACAAATTGTTCACACGCAAACTTCGCGCATTGCACTCGTGTAGTTCGACGAGACGAAGCTATTGCACGCGGTTTCATCGGCCTACGACAATGTGTGCCCGAGTTATATGCCATCATATCGAACACAAGTATCAACTTCTATGATTAAGTTTTTCGTGAGCTGTGTTCGCGAAGAAAACGATGTTGCATCAGTTTCCTTGGTTATTCGACGTGCTGAAACCGAATATGATGCCAGATTTTGTCTAGGTGCAGCCAAAAAAAAGTGATTCCCACGATGTCGTAAAAACGCATATGTATAATCGACTTTTTCTCGAAGACAAATCGTTCACACGCAAACTTCGCGCATTGCACTCGTGTAGTTCAACGAGACGAAGCTATTGCACGCGGTTTCATCGGCCTACGACAATGTGTGCTCAAGTTATATGCCACCATATCGAACACAAATATCAACTTCTATGATTGAGTTATTCGTGAGCTGTGTTCGCGAAGAAAACGATGTTGCATCAGTTTCCTTGGTTATTCGACGTGCTGAAACCGAATATGATGCCAGATTTTGTCTAGGTGCAGCCAAAAAAACGTGATTCCCACGATGTCGTAAAAACGCATATGTATAATCGACTTTTTCTCGAAGACAAATCGTTCACACGCAAACTTCGCGCATTGCACTCGTGTAGTTCAACGAGACGAAGCTATTGCACGCGGTTTCATCGGCCTACGACAATGTGTGCTCAAGTTATATGCCACCATATCGAACACAAATATCAACTTCTATGATTGAGTTTTTCGTGAGCTGTGTTCGCGAAGAAAACGATGTTGCATCAGTTTCCTTGGTTATTCGACGTGCTGAAACCGAATATGATGCCAGATTTTGTCTAGGTGCAGCCAAAAAAAAGTGATTCCCACGATGTCGTAAAAACGCATATGTATAATCGACTTTTTCTCGAAGACAAATTGTTCACACGCAAACTTCGCGCATTGCACTCGTGTAGTTCGACGAGACGAAGCTATTGCACGCGGTTTCATCGGCCTACGACAATGTGTGCCCGAGTTATATGCCATCATATCGAACACAAGTATCAACTTCTATGATTGAGTTTTTCGTGAGCTGTGTTCGCGAAGAAAACGATGTTGCATCAGTTTCCTTGGTTATTCGACGTGCTGAAACCGAATATGATGCCAGATTTTGTCTAGGTGCAGCCAAAAAAAAGTGATTCCCACGATGTCGTAAAAACGCATATGTATAATCGACTTTTTCTCGAAGACAAATCGTTCACACGCAAACTTCGCGCATTGCACTCGTGTAGTTCGACGAGACGAAGCTATTGCACGCGGTTTCATCGGCCTACGACAATGTGTGCCCGAGTTATATGCCATCATATCGAACACAAATATCAACTTCTATGATTGAGTTATTCGTGAGCTGTGTTCGCGAAGAAAACGATGTTGCATCAGTTTCCTTGGTTATTCGACGTGCTGAAACCGAATATGATGCCAGATTTTGTCTAGGTGCAGCCAAAAAAAAGTGATTCCCACGATGTCGTAAAAACGCATATGTATAATCGACTTTTTCTCGAAGACAAACTGTTCACACGCAAACTTCGCGCATTGCACTCGTGTAGTTCGACGAGACGAAGCTATTGCACGCGGTTTCATCGGCCTACGACAATGTGTGCTCGAGTTATATGCCATCATATCGAACACAAATATCAACTTCTATGATTGAGTTTTTCGTGAGCTGTGTTCGCGAAGAAAACGATGTTGCATCAGTTTCCTTGGTTATTCGACGTGCTGAAACCGAATATGATGCCAGATTTTGTCTAGGTGCAGCCAAAAAAAAGTGATTCCCACGATGTCGTAAAAACGCATATGTATAATCGACTTTTTCTCGAAGACAAATTGTTCACACGCAAACTTCGCGCATTGCACTCGTGTAGTTCGACGAGACGAAGCTATTGCACGCGGTTTCATCGGCCTACGACAATGTGTGCCCGAGTTATATGCCATCATATCGAACACAAGTATCAATTTCTATGATTGAGTTTTTCGTGAGCTGTGTTCGCGAAGAAAACGATGTTGCATCAGTTTCCTTGGTTATTCGACGTGCTGAAACCGAATATGATGCCAGATTTTGTCTAGGTGCAGCCAAAAAAAAGTGATTCCCACGATGTCGTAAAAACGCATATGTATAATCGACTTTTTCTCGAAGACAAATCGTTCACACGCAAACTTCGCGCATTGCACTCGTGTAGTTCAACGAGACGAAGCTATTGCACGCGGTTTCATCGGCCTACGACAATGTGTGCTCAAGTTATATGCCACCATATCGAACACAAATATCAACTTCTATGATTGCGTTTTTCGTGAGCTGTGTTCGCGAAGAAAACGATGTTGCATCAGTTTCCTTGGTTATTCGACGTGCTGAAACCGAATATGATGCCAGATTTTGTCTAGGTGCAGCCAAAAAAAAGTGATTCCCACGATGTCGTAAAAACGCATATGTATAATCGACTTTTTCTCGAAGACAAATTGTTCACACGCAAACTTCACGCATTGCACTCGTGTAGTTCGACGAGACGAAGCTATTGCACGCGGTTTCATCGGCCTACGACAATGTGTGCTCGAGTTATATGCCATCATATCGAACACAAATATCAACTTCTATGATTGAGTTATTCGTGAGCTGTGTTCGCGAAGAAAACGATGTTGCATCAGTTTCCTTGGTTATTCGACGTGCTGAAACCGAATATGATGCCAGATTTTGTCTAGGTGCAGCCAAAAAAGTGATTCCCACGATGTCGTAAAAACGCATATGTATAATCGACTTTTTCTCGAAGACAAATTGTTCACACGCAAACTTCGCGCATTGCACTCGTGTAGTTCGACGAGACGAAGCTATTGCACGCGGTTTCATCGGCCTACGACAATGTGTGCCCGAGTTATATGCCATCATATCGAACACAAGTATCAACTTCTATGATTGAGTTTTTCGTGAGCTGTGTTCGCGAAGAAAACGATGTTGCATCAGTTTCCTTGGTTATTCGACGTGCTGAAACCGAATATGATGCCAGATTTTGTCTAGGTGCAGCCAAAAAAAAGTGATTCCCACGATGTCGTAAAAACGCATATGTATAATCGACTTTTTCTCGAAGACAAATCGTTCACACGCAAACTTCGCGCATTGCACTCGTGTAGTTCGACGAGACGAAGCTATTGCACGCGGTTTCATCGGCCTACGACAATGTGTGCCCGAGTTATATGCCATCATATCGAACACAAATATCAACTTCTATGATTGAGTTATTCGTGAGCTGTGTTCGCGAAGAAAACGATGTTGCATCAGTTTCCTTGGTTATTCGACGTGCTGAAACCGAATATGATGCCAGATTTTGTCTAGGTGCAGCCAAAAAAAAGTGATTCCCACGATGTCGTAAAAACGCATATGTATAATCGACTTTTTCTCGAAGACAAACTGTTCACACGCAAACTTCGCGCATTGCACTCGTGTAGTTCGACGAGACGAAGCTATTGCACGCGGTTTCATCGGCCTACGACAATGTGTGCTCGAGTTATATGCCATCATATCGAACACAAATATCAACTTCTATGATTGAGTTTTTCGTGAGCTGTGTTCGCGAAGAAAACGATGTTGCATCAGTTTCCTTGGTCATTCGACGTGCTGAAACCGAATATGATGCCAGATTTTGTCTAGGTGCAGCCAAAAAAAAGTGATTCCCACGATGTCGTAAAAACGCATATGTATAATCGACTTTTTCTCGAAGACAAATCGTTCACACGCAAACTTCGCGCATTGCACTCGTGTAGTTCAACGAGACGAAGCTATTGCACGCGGTTTCATCGGCCTACGACAATGTGTGCTCAAGTTATATGCCACCATATCGAACACAAATATCAACTTCTATGATTGAGTTATTCGTGAGCTGTGATCGCGAAGAAAACGATGTTGCATCAGTTTCCTTGGTTATTCGACGTGCTGAAACCGAATATGATGCCAGATTTTGTCTAGGTGCAGCCAAAAAAACGTGATTCCCACGATGTCGTAAAAACGCATATGTATAATCGACTTTTTCTCGAAGACAAATCGTTCACACGCAAACTTCGCGCATTGCACTCGTGTAGTTCAACGAGACGAAGCTATTGCACGCGGTTTCATCGGCCTACGACAATGTGTGCTCAAGTTATATGCCACCATATCGAACACAAATATCAACTTCTATGATTGAGTTTTTCGTGAGCTGTGTTCGCGAAGAAAACGATGTTGCATCAGTTTCCTTGGTTATTCGACGTGCTGAAACCGAATATGATGCCAGATTTTGTCTAGGTGCAGCCAAAAAAAAGTGATTCCCACGATGTCGTAAAAACGCATATGTATAATCGACTTTTTCTCGAAGACAAATTGTTCACACGCAAACTTCGCGCATTGCACTCGTGTAGTTCGACGAGACGAAGCTATTGCACGCGGTTTCATCGGCCTACGACAATGTGTGCCCGAGTTATATGCCATCATATCGAACACAAGTATCAACTTCTATGATTAAGTTTTTCGTGAGCTGTGTTCGCGAAGAAAACGATGTTGCATCAGTTTCCTTGGTTATTCGACGTGCTGAAACCGAATATGATGCCAGATTTTGTCTAGGTGCAGCCAAAAAAAAGTGATTCCCACGATGTCGTAAAAACGCATATGTATAATCGACTTTTTCTCGAAGACAAATCGTTCACACGCAAACTTCGCGCATTGCACTCGTGTAGTTCAACGAGACGAAGCTATTGCACGCGGTTTCATCGTCCTACGACAATGTGTGCTCAAGTTATATGCCACCATATCGAACACAAATATCAACTTCTATGATTGAGTTATTCGTGAGCTGTGTTCGCGAAGAAAACGATGTTGCATCAGTTTCCTTGGTTATTCGACGTGCTGAAACCGAATATGATGCCAGATTTTGTCTAGGTGCAGCCAAAAAAACGTGATTCCCACGATGTCGTAAAAACGCATATGTATAATCGACTTTTTCTCGAAGACAAATCGTTCACACGCAAACTTCGCGCATTGCACTCGTGTAGTTCAACGAGACGAAGCTATTGCACGCGGTTTCATCGGCCTACGACAATGTGTGCTCAAGTTATATGCCACCATATCGAACACAAATATCAACTTCTATGATTGAGTTTTTCGTGAGCTGTGTTCGCGAAGAAAACGATGTTGCATCAGTTTCCTTGGTTATTCGACGTGCTGAAACCGAATATGATGCCAGATTTTGTCTAGGTGCAGCCAAAAAAACGTGATTCCCACGATGTCGTAAAAACGCATATGTATAATCGACTTTTTCTCGAAGACAAATCGTTCACACGCAAACTTCGCGCATTGCACTCGTGTAGTTCAACGAGACGAAGCTATTGCACGCGGTTTCATCGGCCTACGACAATGTGTGCTCGAGTTATATGCCATCATATCGAACACAAATATCAACTTCTATGATTGAGTTTTTCGTGAGCTGTGTTCGCGAAGAAAACGATGTTGCATCAGTTTCCTTGGTTATTCGACGTGCTGAAACCGAATATGATGCCAGATTTTGTCTAGGTGCAGCCAAAAAAAAGTGATTCCCACGATGTCGTAAAAACGCATATGTATAATCGACTTTTTCTCGAAGACAAATCGTTCACACGCAAACTTCGCGCATTGCACTCGTGTAGTTCAACGAGACGAAGCTATTGCACGCGGTTTCATCGGCCTACGACAATGTGTGCTCAAGTTATATGCCACCATATCGAACACAAATATCAACTTCTATGATTGAGTTATTCGTGAGCTGTGATCGCGAAGAAAACGATGTTGCATCAGTTTCCTTGGTTATTCGACGTGCTGAAACCGAATATGATGCCAGATTTTGTCTAGGTGCAGCCAAAAAAACGTGATTCCCACGATGTCGTAAAAACGCATATGTATAATCGACTTTTTCTCGAAGACAAATCGTTCACACGCAAACTTCGCGCATTGCACTCGTGTAGTTCAACGAGACGAAGCTATTGCACGCGGTTTCATCGGCCTACGACAATGTGTGCTCAAGTTATATGCCACCATATCGAACACAAATATCAACTTCTATGATTGAGTTTTTCGTGAGCTGTGTTCGCGAAGAAAACGATGTTGCATCAGTTTCCTTGGTTATTCGACGTGCTGAAACCGAATATGATGCCAGATTTTGTCTAGGTGCAGCCAAAAAAAAGTGATTCCCACGATGTCGTAAAAACGCATATGTATAATCGACTTTTTCTCGAAGACAAATTGTTCACACGCAAACTTCGCGCATTGCACTCGTGTAGTTCGACGAGACGAAGCTATTGCACGCGGTTTCATCGGCCTACGACAATGTGTGCCCGAGTTATATGCCATCATATCGAACACAAGTATCAACTTCTATGATTAAGTTTTTCGTGAGCTGTGTTCGCGAAGAAAACGATGTTGCATCAGTTTCCTTGGTTATTCGACGTGCTGAAACCGAATATGATGCCAGATTTTGTCTAGGTGCAGCCAAAAAAAAGTGATTCCCACGATGTCGTAAAAACGCATATGTATAATCGACTTTTTCTCGAAGACAAATCGTTCACACGCAAACTTCGCGCATTGCACTCGTGTAGTTCAACGAGACGAAGCTATTGCACGCGGTTTCATCGGCCTACGACAATGTGTGCTCAAGTTATATGCCACCATATCGAACACAAATATCAACTTCTATGATTGAGTTATTCGTGAGCTGTGTTCGCGAAGAAAACGATGTTGCATCAGTTTCCTTGGTTATTCGACGTGCTGAAACCGAATATGATGCCAGATTTTGTCTAGGTGCAGCCAAAAAAACGTGATTCCCACGATGTCGTAAAAACGCATATGTATAATCGACTTTTTCTCGAAGACAAATCGTTCACACGCAAACTTCGCGCATTGCACTCGTGTAGTTCAACGAGACGAAGCTATTGCACGCGGTTTCATCGGCCTACGACAATGTGTGCTCAAGTTATATGCCACCATATCGAACACAAATATCAACTTCTATGATTGAGTTTTTCGTGAGCTGTGTTCGCGAAGAAAACGATGTTGCATCAGTTTCCTTGGTTATTCGACGTGCTGAAACCGAATATGATGCCAGATTTTGTCTAGGTGCAGCCAAAAAAAAGTGATTCCCACGATGTCGTAAAAACGCATATGTATAATCGACTTTTTCTCGAAGACAAATTGTTCACACGCAAACTTCGCGCATTGCACTCGTGTAGTTCGACGAGACGAAGCTATTGCACGCGGTTTCATCGGCCTACGACAATGTGTGCCCGAGTTATATGCCATCATATCGAACACAAGTATCAACTTCTATGATTGAGTTTTTCGTGAGCTGTGTTCGCGAAGAAAACGATGTTGCATCAGTTTCCTTGGTTATTCGACGTGCTGAAACCGAATATGATGCCAGATTTTGTCTAGGTGCAGCCAAAAAAAAGTGATTCCCACGATGTCGTAAAAACGCATATGTATAATCGACTTTTTCTCGAAGACAAATCGTTCACACGCAAACTTCGCGCATTGCACTCGTGTAGTTCGACGAGACGAAGCTATTGCACGCGGTTTCATCGGCCTACGACAATGTGTGCCCGAGTTATATGCCATCATATCGAACACAAATATCAACTTCTATGATTGAGTTATTCGTGAGCTGTGTTCGCGAAGAAAACGATGTTGCATCAGTTTCCTTGGTTATTCGACGTGCTGAAACCGAATATGATGCCAGATTTTGTCTAGGTGCAGCCAAAAAAAAGTGATTCCCACGATGTCGTAAAAACGCATATGTATAATCGACTTTTTCTCGAAGACAAACTGTTCACACGCAAACTTCGCGCATTGCACTCGTGTAGTTCGACGAGACGAAGCTATTGCACGCGGTTTCATCGGCCTACGACAATGTGTGCTCGAGTTATATGCCATCATATCGAACACAAATATCAACTTCTATGATTGAGTTTTTCGTGAGCTGTGTTCGGGAAGAAAACGATGTTGCATCAGTTTCCTTGGTTATTCGACGTGCTGAAACCGAATATGATGCCAGATTTTGTCTAGGTGCAGCCAAAAAAAAGTGATTCCCACGATGTCGTAAAAACGCATATGTATAATCGACTTTTTCTCGAAGACAAATTGTTCACACGCAAACTTCGCGCATTGCACTCGTGTAGTTCGACGAGACGAAGCTATTGCACGCGGTTTCATCGGCCTACGACAATGTGTGCCCGAGTTATATGCCATCATATCGAACACAAGTATCAATTTCTATGATTGAGTTTTTCGTGAGCTGTGTTCGCGAAGAAAACGATGTTGCATCAGTTTCCTTGGTTATTCGACGTGCTGAAACCGAATATGATGCCAGATTTTGTCTAGGTGCAGCCAAAAAAAAGTGATTCCCACGATGTCGTAAAAACGCATATGTATAATCGACTTTTTCTCGAAGACAAATCGTTCACACGCAAACTTCGCGCATTGCACTCGTGTAGTTCAACGAGACGAAGCTATTGCACGCGGTTTCATCGGCCTACGACAATGTGTGCTCAAGTTATATGCCACCATATCGAACACAAATATCAACTTCTATGATTGCGTTTTTCGTGAGCTGTGTTCGCGAAGAAAACGATGTTGCATCAGTTTCCTTGGTTATTCGACGTGCTGAAACCGAATATGATGCCAGATTTTGTCTAGGTGCAGCCAAAAAAAAGTGATTCCCACGATGTCGTAAAAACGCATATGTATAATCGACTTTTTCTCGAAGACAAATTGTTCACACGCAAACTTCACGCATTGCACTCGTGTAGTTCGACGAGACGAAGCTATTGCACGCGGTTTCATCGGCCTACGACAATGTGTGCTCGAGTTATATGCCATCATATCGAACACAAATATCAACTTCTATGATTGAGTTATTCGTGAGCTGTGTTCGCGAAGAAAACGATGTTGCATCAGTTTCCTTGGTTATTCGACGTGCTGAAACCGAATATGATGCCAGATTTTGTCTAGGTGCAGCCAAAAAAGTGATTCCCACGATGTCGTAAAAACGCATATGTATAATCGACTTTTTCTCGAAGACAAATTGTTCACACGCAAACTTCGCGCATTGCACTCGTGTAGTTCGACGAGACGAAGCTATTGCACGCGGTTTCATCGGCCTACGACAATGTGTGCCCGAGTTATATGCCATCATATCGAACACAAGTATCAACTTCTATGATTGAGTTTTTCGTGAGCTGTGTTCGCGAAGAAAACGATGTTGCATCAGTTTCCTTGGTTATTCGACGTGCTGAAACCGAATATGATGCCAGATTTTGTCTAGGTGCAGCCAAAAAAAAGTGATTCCCACGATGTCGTAAAAACGCATATGTATAATCGACTTTTTCTCGAAGACAAATCGTTCACACGCAAACTTCGCGCATTGCACTCGTGTAGTTCGACGAGACGAAGCTATTGCACGCGGTTTCATCGGCCTACGACAATGTGTGCCCGAGTTATATGCCATCATATCGAACACAAATATCAACTTCTATGATTGAGTTATTCGTGAGCTGTGTTCGCGAAGAAAACGATGTTGCATCAGTTTCCTTGGTTATTCGACGTGCTGAAACCGAATATGATGCCAGATTTTGTCTAGGTGCAGCCAAAAAAAAGTGATTCCCACGATGTCGTAAAAACGCATATGTATAATCGACTTTTTCTCGAAGACAAACTGTTCACACGCAAACTTCGCGCATTGCACTCGTGTAGTTCGACGAGACGAAGCTATTGCACGCGGTTTCATCGGCCTACGACAATGTGTGCTCGAGTTATATGCCATCATATCGAACACAAATATCAACTTCTATGATTGAGTTTTTCGTGAGCTGTGTTCGCGAAGAAAACGATGTTGCATCAGTTTCCTTGGTTATTCGACGTGCTGAAACCGAATATGATGCCAGATTTTGTCTAGGTGCAGCCAAAAAAAAGTGATTCCCACGATGTCGTAAAAACGCATATGTATAATCGACTTTTTCTCGAAGACAAATTGTTCACACGCAAACTTCGCGCATTGCACTCGTGTAGTTCGACGAGACGAAGCTATTGCACGCGGTTTCATCGGCCTACGACAATGTGTGCCCGAGTTATATGCCATCATATCGAACACAAGTATCAATTTCTATGATTGAGTTTTTCGTGAGCTGTGTTCGCGAAGAAAACGATGTTGCATCAGTTTCCTTGGTTATTCGACGTGCTGAAACCGAATATGATGCCAGATTTTGTCTAGGTGCAGCCAAAAAAAAGTGATTCCCACGATGTCGTAAAAACGCATATGTATAATCGACTTTTTCTCGAAGACAAATTGTTCACACGCAAACTTCACGCATTGCACTCGTGTAGTTCGACGAGACGAAGCTATTGCACGCGGTTTCATCGGCCTACGACAATGTGTGCCCGAGTTATATGCCATCATATCGAACACAAGTATCAACTTCTATGATTGAGTTTGTCGTGAGCTGTGTTCGCGAAGAAAACGATGTTGCATCAGTTTCCTTGGTTATTCGACGTGCTGAAACCGAATATGATGCCAGATTTTGTCTAGGTGCAGCCAAAAAAAAGTGATTCCCACGATGTCGTAAAAACGCATATGTATAATCGACTTTTTCTCGAAGACAAATCGTTCACACGCAAACTTCGCGCATTGCACTCGTGTAGTTCAACGAGACGAAGCTATTGCACGCGGTTTCATCGGCCTACGACAATGTGTGCTCAAGTTATATGCCACCATATCGAACACAAATATCAACTTCTATGATTGCGTTTTTCGTGAGCTGTGTTCGCGAAGAAAACGATGTTGCATCAGTTTCCTTGGTTATTCGACGTGCTGAAACCGAATATGAAGCCAGATTTTGTCTAGGTGCAGCCAAAAAAAAGTGATTCCCACGATGTCGTAAAAACGCATATGTATAATCGACTTTTTCTCGAAGACAAATTGTTCACACGCAAACTTCGCGCATTGCACTCGTGTAGTTCGACGAGACGAAGCTATTGCACGCGGTTTCATCGGCCTACGACAATGTGTGCTCGAGTTATATGCCATCATATCGAACACAAATATCAACTTCTATGATTGAGTTATTCGTGAGCTGTGTTCGCGAAGAAAACGATGTTGCATCAGTTTCCTTGGTTATTCGACGTGCTGAAACCGAATATGATGCCAGATTTTGTCTAGGTGCAGCCAAAAAAGTGATTCCCACGATGTCGTAAAAACGCATATGTATAATCGACTTTTTCTCGAAGACAAATTGTTCACACGCAAACTTCGCGCATTGCACTCGTGTAGTTCGACGAGACGAAGCTATTGCACGCGGTTTCATCGGCCTACGACAATGTGTGCCCGAGTTATATGCCATCATATCGAACACAAGTATCAACTTCTATGATTGAGTTTTTCGTGAGCTGTGTTCGCGAAGAAAACGATGTTGCATCAGTTTCCTTGGTTATTCGACGTGCTGAAACCGAATATGATGCCAGATTTTGTCTAGGTGCAGCCAAAAAAAAGTGATTCCCACGATGTCGTAAAAACGCATATGTATAATCGACTTTTTCTCGAAGACAAATCGTTCACACGCAAACTTCGCGCATTGCACTCGTGTAGTTCAACGAGACGAAGCTATTGCACGCGGTTTCATCGGCCTACGACAATGTGTGCTCAAGTTATATGCCACCATATCGAACACAAATATCAACTTCTATGATTGCGTTTTTCGTGAGCTGTGTTCGCGAAGAAAACGATGTTGCATCAGTTTCCTTGGTTATTCGACGTGCTGAAACCGAATATGAAGCCAGATTTTGTCTAGGTGCAGCCAAAAAAAAGTGATTCCCACGATGTCGTAAAAACGCATATGTATAATCGACTTTTTCTCGAAGACAAATTGTTCACACGCAAACTTCGCGCATTGCACTCGTGTAGTTCGACGAGACGAAGCTATTGCACGCGGTTTCATCGGCCTACGACAATGTGTGCTCGAGTTATATGCCATCATATCGAACACAAATATCAACTTCTATGATTGAGTTATTCGTGAGCTGTGTTCGCGAAGAAAACGATGTTGCATCAGTTTCCTTGGTTATTCGACGTGCTGAAACCGAATATGAAGCCAGATTTTGTCTAGGTGCAGCCAAAAAAAAAGTGATTCCCACGATGTCGTAAAAACGCATATGTATAATCGACTTTTTCTCGAAGACAAATTGTTCACACGCAAACTTCGCGCATTGCACTCGTGTAGTTCGACGAGACGAAGCTATTGCACGCGGTTTCATCGGCCTACGACAATGTGTGCTCGAGTTATATGCCATCATATCGAACACAAATATCAACTTCTATGATTGAGTTTTTCGTGAGCTGTGTTCGCGAAGAAAACGATGTTGCATCAGTTTCCTTGGTTATTCGACGTGCTGAAACCGAATATGATGCCAGATTTTGTCTAGGTGCAGCCAAAAAAAAGTGATTCCCACGATGTCGTAAAAACGCATATGTATAATCGACTTTTTCTCGAAGACAAATCGTTCACACGCAAACTTCGCGCATTGCACTCGTGTAGTTCAACGAGACGAAGCTATTGCACGCGGTTTCATCGGCCTACGACAATGTGTGCCCGAGTTATATGCCATCATATCGAACACAAGTATCAACTTCTATGATTAAGTTTTTCGTGAGCTGTGTTCGCGAAGAAAACGATGTTGCATCAGTTTCCTTGGTTATTCGACGTGCTGAAACCGAATATGATGCCAGATTTTGTCTAGGTGCAGCCAAAAAAAAGTGATTCCCACGATGTCGTAAAAACGCATATGTATAATCGACTTTTTCTCGAAGACAAATCGTTCACACGCAAACTTCGCGCATTGCACTCGTGTAGTTCGACGAGACGAAGCTATTGCACGCGGTTTCATCGGCCTACGACAATGTGTGCCCGAGTTATATGCCATCATATCGAACACAAATATCAACTTCTATGATTGAGTTATTCGTGAGCTGTGTTCGCGAAGAAAACGATGTTGCATCAGTTTCCTTGGTTATTCGACGTGCTGAAACCGAATATGATGCCAGATTTTGTCTAGGTGCAGCCAAAAAAAAGTGATTCCCACGATGTCGTAAAAACGCATATGTATAATCGACTTTTTCTCGAAGACAAACTGTTCACACGCAAACTTCGCGCATTGCACTCGTGTAGTTCGACGAGACGAAGCTATTGCACGCGGTTTCATCGGCCTACGACAATGTGTGCTCGAGTTATATGCCATCATATCGAACACAAATATCAACTTCTATGATTGAGTTTTTCGTGAGCTGTGTTCGCGAAGAAAACGATGTTGCATCAGTTTCCTTGGTTATTCGACGTGCTGAAACCGAATATGATGCCAGATTTTGTCTAGGTGCAGCCAAAAAAAAGTGATTCCCACGATGTCGTAAAAACGCATATGTATAATCGACTTTTTCTCGAAGACAAATTGTTCACACGCAAACTTCGCGCATTGCACTCGTGTAGTTCGACGAGACGAAGCTATTGCACGCGGTTTCATCGGCCTACGACAATGTGTGCCCGAGTTATATGCCATCATATCGAACACAAGTATCAATTTCTATGATTGAGTTTTTCGTGAGCTGTGTTCGCGAAGAAAACGATGTTGCATCAGTTTCCTTGGTTATTCGACGTGCTGAAACCGAATATGATGCCAGATTTTGTCTAGGTGCAGCCAAAAAAAAGTGATTCCCACGATGTCGTAAAAACGCATATGTATAATCGACTTTTTCTCGAAGACAAATCGTTCACACGCAAACTTCGCGCATTGCACTCGTGTAGTTCAACGAGACGAAGCTATTGCACGCGGTTTCATCGGCCTACGACAATGTGTGCTCAAGTTATATGCCACCATATCGAACACAAATATCAACTTCTATGATTGCGTTTTTCGTGAGCTGTGTTCGCGAAGAAAACGATGTTGCATCAGTTTCCTTGGTTATTCGACGTGCTGAAACCGAATATGATGCCAGATTTTGTCTAGGTGCAGCCAAAAAAAAGTGATTCCCACGATGTCGTAAAAACGCATATGTATAATCGACTTTTTCTCGAAGACAAATCGTTCACACGCAAACTTCGCGCATTGCACTCGTGTAGTTCAACGAGACGAAGCTATTGCACGCGGTTTCATCGGCCTACGACAATGTGTGCTCAAGTTATATGCCACCATATCGAACACAAATATCAACTTCTATGATTGAGTTTTTCGTGAGCTGTGTTCGCGAAGAAAACGATGTTGCATCAGTTTCCTTGGTTATTCGACGTGCTGAAACCGAATATGAAGCCAGATTTTGTCTAGGTGCAGCCAAAAAAAAGTGATTCCCACGATGTCGTAAAAACGCATATGTATAATCGACTTTTTCTCGAAGACAAACTGTTCACACGCAAACTTCGCGCATTGCACTCGTGTAGTTCGACGAGACGAAGCTATTGCACGCGGTTTCATCGGCCTACGACAATGTGTGCTCGAGTTATATGCCACCATATCGAACACAAATATCAACTTCTATGATTGCGTTTTTCGTGAGCTGTGTTCGCGAAGAAAACGATGTTGCATCAGTTTCCTTGGTTATTCGACGTGCTGAAACCGAATATGATGCCAGATTTTGTCTAGGTGCAGCCAAAAAAAAGTGATTCCCACGATGTCGTAAAAACGCATATGTATAATCGACTTTTTCTCGAAGACAAATCGTTCACACGCAAACTTCGCGCATTGCACTCGTGTAGTTCAACGAGACGAAGCTATTGCACGCGGTTTCATCGGCCTACGACAATGTGTGCTCAAGTTATATGCCACCATATCGAACACAAATATCAACTTCTATGATTGAGTTTTTCGTGAGCTGTGTTCGCGAAGAAAACGATGTTGCATCAGTTTCCTTGGTTATTCGACGTGCTGAAACCGAATATGATGCCAGATTTTGTCTAGGTGCAGCCAAAAAAACGTGATTCCCACGATGTCGTAAAAACGCATATGTATAATCGACTTTTTCTCGAAGACAAATCGTTCACACGCAAACTTCGCGCATTGCACTCGTGTAGTTCAACGAGACGAAGCTATTGCACGCGGTTTCATCGGCCTACGACAATGTGTGCTCGAGTTATATGCCATCATATCGAACACAAATATCAACTTCTATGATTGAGTTTTTCGTGAGCTGTGTTCGCGAAGAAAACGATGTTGCATCAGTTTCCTTGGTTATTCGACGTGCTGAAACCGAATATGATGCCAGATTTTGTCTAGGTGCAGCCAAAAAAAAGTGATTCCCACGATGTCGTAAAAACGCATATGTATAATCGACTTTTTCTCGAAGACAAATCGTTCACACGCAAACTTCGCGCATTGCACTCGTGTAGTTCAACGAGACGAAGCTATTGCACGCGGTTTCATCGGCCTACGACAATGTGTGCTCAAGTTATATGCCACCATATCGAACACAAATATCAACTTCTATGATTGAGTTATTCGTGAGCTGTGATCGCGAAGAAAACGATGTTGCATCAGTTTCCTTGGTTATTCGAAGTGCTGAAACCGAATATGATGCCAGATTTTGTCTAGGTGCAGCCAAAAAAACGTGATTCCCACGATGTCGTAAAAACGCATATGTATAATCGACTTTTTCTCGAAGACAAATCGTTCACACGCAAACTTCGCGCATTGCACTCGTGTAGTTCAACGAGACGAAGCTATTGCACGCGGTTTCATCGGCCTACGACAATGTGTGCTCAAGTTATATGCCACCATATCGAACACAAATATCAACTTCTATGATTGAGTTTTTCGTGAGCTGTGTTCGCGAAGAAAACGATGTTGCATCAGTTTCCTTGGTTATTCGACGTGCTGAAACCGAATATGATGCCAGATTTTGTCTAGGTGCAGCCAAAAAAAAGTGATTCCCACGATGTCGTAAAAACGCATATGTATAATCGACTTTTTCTCGAAGACAAATTGTTCACACGCAAACTTCGCGCATTGCACTCGTGTAGTTCGACGAGACGAAGCTATTGCACGCGGTTTCATCGGCCTACGACAATGTGTGCCCGAGTTATATGCCATCATATCGAACACAAGTATCAACTTCTATGATTAAGTTTTTCGTGAGCTGTGTTCGCGAAGAAAACGATGTTGCATCAGTTTCCTTGGTTATTCGACGTGCTGAAACCGAATATGATGCCAGATTTTGTCTAGGTGCAGCCAAAAAAAAGTGATTCCCACGATGTCGTAAAAACGCATATGTATAATCGACTTTTTCTCGAAGACAAATCGTTCACACGCAAACTTCGCGCATTGCACTCGTGTAGTTCAACGAGACGAAGCTATTGCACGCGGTTTCATCGTCCTACGACAATGTGTGCTCAAGTTATATGCCACCATATCGAACACAAATATCAACTTCTATGATTGAGTTATTCGTGAGCTGTGTTCGCGAAGAAAACGATGTTGCATCAGTTTCCTTGGTTATTCGACGTGCTGAAACCGAATATGATGCCAGATTTTGTCTAGGTGCAGCCAAAAAAACGTGATTCCCACGATGTCGTAAAAACGCATATGTATAATCGACTTTTTCTCGAAGACAAATCGTTCACACGCAAACTTCGCGCATTGCACTCGTGTAGTTCAACGAGACGAAGCTATTGCACGCGGTTTCATCGGCCTACGACAATGTGTGCTCAAGTTATATGCCACCATATCGAACACAAATATCAACTTCTATGATTGAGTTTTTCGTGAGCTGTGTTCGCGAAGAAAACGATGTTGCATCAGTTTCCTTGGTTATTCGACGTGCTGAAACCGAATATGATGCCAGATTTTGTCTAGGTGCAGCCAAAAAAACGTGATTCCCACGATGTCGTAAAAACGCATATGTATAATCGACTTTTTCTCGAAGACAAATCGTTCACACGCAAACTTCGCGCATTGCACTCGTGTAGTTCAACGAGACGAAGCTATTGCACGCGGTTTCATCGGCCTACGACAATGTGTGCTCGAGTTATATGCCATCATATCGAACACAAATATCAACTTCTATGATTGAGTTTTTCGTGAGCTGTGTTCGCGAAGAAAACGATGTTGCATCAGTTTCCTTGGTTATTCGACGTGCTGAAACCGAATATGATGCCAGATTTTGTCTAGGTGCAGCCAAAAAAAAGTGATTCCCACGATGTCGTAAAAACGCATATGTATAATCGACTTTTTCTCGAAGACAAATCGTTCACACGCAAACTTCGCGCATTGCACTCGTGTAGTTCAACGAGACGAAGCTATTGCACGCGGTTTCATCGGCCTACGACAATGTGTGCTCAAGTTATATGCCACCATATCGAACACAAATATCAACTTCTATGATTGAGTTATTCGTGAGCTGTGATCGCGAAGAAAACGATGTTGCATCAGTTTCCTTGGTTATTCGACGTGCTGAAACCGAATATGATGCCAGATTTTGTCTAGGTGCAGCCAAAAAAACGTGATTCCCACGATGTCGTAAAAACGCATATGTATAATCGACTTTTTCTCGAAGACAAATCGTTCACACGCAAACTTCGCGCATTGCACTCGTGTAGTTCAACGAGACGAAGCTATTGCACGCGGTTTCATCGGCCTACGACAATGTGTGCTCAAGTTATATGCCACCATATCGAACACAAATATCAACTTCTATGATTGAGTTTTTCGTGAGCTGTGTTCGCGAAGAAAACGATGTTGCATCAGTTTCCTTGGTTATTCGACGTGCTGAAACCGAATATGATGCCAGATTTTGTCTAGGTGCAGCCAAAAAAAAGTGATTCCCACGATGTCGTAAAAACGCATATGTATAATCGACTTTTTCTCGAAGACAAATTGTTCACACGCAAACTTCGCGCATTGCACTCGTGTAGTTCGACGAGACGAAGCTATTGCACGCGGTTTCATCGGCCTACGACAATGTGTGCCCGAGTTATATGCCATCATATCGAACACAAGTATCAACTTCTATGATTAAGTTTTTCGTGAGCTGTGTTCGCGAAGAAAACGATGTTGCATCAGTTTCCTTGGTTATTCGACGTGCTGAAACCGAATATGATGCCAGATTTTGTCTAGGTGCAGCCAAAAAAAAGTGATTCCCACGATGTCGTAAAAACGCATATGTATAATCGACTTTTTCTCGAAGACAAATCGTTCACACGCAAACTTCGCGCATTGCACTCGTGTAGTTCAACGAGACGAAGCTATTGCACGCGGTTTCATCGGCCTACGACAATGTGTGCTCAAGTTATATGCCACCATATCGAACACAAATATCAACTTCTATGATTGAGTTATTCGTGAGCTGTGTTCGCGAAGAAAACGATGTTGCATCAGTTTCCTTGGTTATTCGACGTGCTGAAACCGAATATGATGCCAGATTTTGTCTAGGTGCAGCCAAAAAAACGTGATTCCCACGATGTCGTAAAAACGCATATGTATAATCGACTTTTTCTCGAAGACAAATCGTTCACACGCAAACTTCGCGCATTGCACTCGTGTAGTTCAACGAGACGAAGCTATTGCACGCGGTTTCATCGGCCTACGACAATGTGTGCTCAAGTTATATGCCACCATATCGAACACAAATATCAACTTCTATGATTGAGTTTTTCGTGAGCTGTGTTCGCGAAGAAAACGATGTTGCATCAGTTTCCTTGGTTATTCGACGTGCTGAAACCGAATATGATGCCAGATTTTGTCTAGGTGCAGCCAAAAAAAAGTGATTCCCACGATGTCGTAAAAACGCATATGTATAATCGACTTTTTCTCGAAGACAAATCGTTCACACGCAAACTTCGCGCATTGCACTCGTGTAGTTCAACGAGACGAAGCTATTGCACGCGGTTTCATCGGCCTACGACAATGTGTGCTCAAGTTATATGCCACCATATCGAACACAAATATCAACTTCTATGATTGCGTTTTTCGTGAGCTGTGTTCGCGAAGAAAACGATGTTGCATCAGTTTCCTTGGTTATTCGACGTGCTGAAACCGAATATGATGCCAGATTTTGTCTAGGTGCAGCCAAAAAAAAGTGATTCCCACGATGTCGTAAAAACGCATATGTATAATCGACTTTTTCTCGAAGACAAATTGTTCACACGCAAACTTCACGCATTGCACTCGTGTAGTTCGACGAGACGAAGCTATTGCACGCGGTTTCATCGGCCTACGACAATGTGTGCCCGAGTTATATGCCATCATATCGAACACAAGTATCAACTTCTATGATTGAGTTTGTCGTGAGCTGTGTTCGCGAAGAAAACGATGTTGCATCAGTTTCCTTGGTTATTCGACGTGCTGAAACCGAATATGATGCCAGATTTTGTCTAGGTGCAGCCAAAAAAAAGTGATTCCCACGATGTCGTAAAAACGCATATGTATAATCGACTTTTTCTCGAAGACAAATCGTTCACACGCAAACTTCGCGCATTGCACTCGTGTAGTTCAACGAGACGAAGCTATTGCACGCGGTTTCATCGGCCTACGACAATGTGTGCTCAAGTTATATGCCACCATATCGAACACAAATATCAACTTCTATGATTGCGTTTTTCGTGAGCTGTGTTCGCGAAGAAAACGATGTTGCATCAGTTTCCTTGGTTATTCGACGTGCTGAAACCGAATATGAAGCCAGATTTTGTCTAGGTGCAGCCAAAAAAAAGTGATTCCCACGATGTCGTAAAAACGCATATGTATAATCGACTTTTTCTCGAAGACAAATTGTTCACACGCAAACTTCGCGCATTGCACTCGTGTAGTTCGACGAGACGAAGCTATTGCACGCGGTTTCATCGGCCTACGACAATGTGTGCTCGAGTTATATGCCATCATATCGAACACAAATATCAACTTCTATGATTGAGTTATTCGTGAGCTGTGTTCGCGAAGAAAACGATGTTGCATCAGTTTCCTTGGTTATTCGACGTGCTGAAACCGAATATGATGCCAGATTTTGTCTAGGTGCAGCCAAAAAAGTGATTCCCACGATGTCGTAAAAACGCATATGTATAATCGACTTTTTCTCGAAGACAAATTGTTCACACGCAAACTTCGCGCATTGCACTCGTGTAGTTCGACGAGACGAAGCTATTGCACGCGGTTTCATCGGCCTACGACAATGTGTGCCCGAGTTATATGCCATCATATCGAACACAAGTATCAACTTCTATGATTGAGTTTTTCGTGAGCTGTGTTCGCGAAGAAAACGATGTTGCATCAGTTTCCTTGGTTATTCGACGTGCTGAAACCGAATATGATGCCAGATTTTGTCTAGGTGCAGCCAAAAAAAAGTGATTCCCACGATGTCGTAAAAACGCATATGTATAATCGACTTTTTCTCGAAGACAAATCGTTCACACGCAAACTTCGCGCATTGCACTCGTGTAGTTCAACGAGACGAAGCTATTGCACGCGGTTTCATCGGCCTACGACAATGTGTGCTCAAGTTATATGCCACCATATCGAACACAAATATCAACTTCTATGATTGCGTTTTTCGTGAGCTGTGTTCGCGAAGAAAACGATGTTGCATCAGTTTCCTTGGTTATTCGACGTGCTGAAACCGAATATGAAGCCAGATTTTGTCTAGGTGCAGCCAAAAAAAAGTGATTCCCACGATGTCGTAAAAACGCATATGTATAATCGACTTTTTCTCGAAGACAAATTGTTCACACGCAAACTTCGCGCATTGCACTCGTGTAGTTCGACGAGACGAAGCTATTGCACGCGGTTTCATCGGCCTACGACAATGTGTGCTCGAGTTATATGCCATCATATCGAACACAAATATCAACTTCTATGATTGAGTTATTCGTGAGCTGTGTTCGCGAAGAAAACGATGTTGCATCAGTTTCCTTGGTTATTCGACGTGCTGAAACCGAATATGAAGCCAGATTTTGTCTAGGTGCAGCCAAAAAAAAAGTGATTCCCACGATGTCGTAAAAACGCATATGTATAATCGACTTTTTCTCGAAGACAAATTGTTCACACGCAAACTTCGCGCATTGCACTCGTGTAGTTCGACGAGACGAAGCTATTGCACGCGGTTTCATCGGCCTACGACAATGTGTGCTCGAGTTATATGCCATCATATCGAACACAAATATCAACTTCTATGATTGAGTTTTTCGTGAGCTGTGTTCGCGAAGAAAACGATGTTGCATCAGTTTCCTTGGTTATTCGACGTGCTGAAACCGAATATGATGCCAGATTTTGTCTAGGTGCAGCCAAAAAAAAGTGATTCCCACGATGTCGTAAAAACGCATATGTATAATCGACTTTTTCTCGAAGACAAATCGTTCACACGCAAACTTCGCGCATTGCACTCGTGTAGTTCAACGAGACGAAGCTATTGCACGCGGTTTCATCGGCCTACGACAATGTGTGCCCGAGTTATATGCCATCATATCGAACACAAGTATCAACTTCTATGATTAAGTTTTTCGTGAGCTGTGTTCGCGAAGAAAACGATGTTGCATCAGTTTCCTTGGTTATTCGACGTGCTGAAACCGAATATGATGCCAGATTTTGTCTAGGTGCAGCCAAAAAAAAGTGATTCCCACGATGTCGTAAAAACGCATATGTATAATCGACTTTTTCTCGAAGACAAATTGTTCACACGCAAACTTCGCGCATTGCACTCGTGTAGTTCGACGAGACGAAGCTATTGCACGCGGTTTCATCGGCCTACGACAATGTGTGCCCGAGTTATATGCCATCATATCGAACACAAGTATCAACTTCTATGATTGAGTTTTTCGTGAGCTGTGTTCGCGAAGAAAACGATGTTGCATCAGTTTCCTTGGTTATTCGACGTGCTGAAACCGAATATGATGCCAGATTTTGTCTAGGTGCAGCCAAAAAAAAGTGATTCCCACGATGTCGTAAAAACGCATATGTATAATCGACTTTTTCTCGAAGACAAATCGTTCACACGCAAACTTCGCGCATTGCACTCGTGTAGTTCGACGAGACGAAGCTATTGCACGCGGTTTCATCGGCCTACGACAATGTGTGCCCGAGTTATATGCCATCATATCGAACACAAATATCAACTTCTATGATTGAGTTATTCGTGAGCTGTGTTCGCGAAGAAAACGATGTTGCATCAGTTTCCTTGGTTATTCGACGTGCTGAAACCGAATATGATGCCAGATTTTGTCTAGGTGCAGCCAAAAAAAAGTGATTCCCACGATGTCGTAAAAACGCATATGTATAATCGACTTTTTCTCGAAGACAAACTGTTCACACGCAAACTTCGCGCATTGCACTCGTGTAGTTCGACGAGACGAAGCTATTGCACGCGGTTTCATCGGCCTACGACAATGTGTGCTCGAGTTATATGCCATCATATCGAACACAAATATCAACTTCTATGATTGAGTTTTTCGTGAGCTGTGTTCGCGAAGAAAACGATGTTGCATCAGTTTCCTTGGTTATTCGACGTGCTGAAACCGAATATGATGCCAGATTTTGTCTAGGTGCAGCCAAAAAAAAGTGATTCCCACGATGTCGTAAAAACGCATATGTATAATCGACTTTTTCTCGAAGACAAATTGTTCACACGCAAACTTCGCGCATTGCACTCGTGTAGTTCGACGAGACGAAGCTATTGCACGCGGTTTCATCGGCCTACGACAATGTGTGCCCGAGTTATATGCCATCATATCGAACACAAGTATCAATTTCAATGATTGAGTTTTTCGTGAGCTGTGTTCGCGAAGAAAACGATGTTGCATCAGTTTCCTTGGTTATTCGACGTGCTGAAACCGAATATGATGCCAGATTTTGTCTAGGTGCAGCCAAAAAAAAGTGATTCCCACGATGTCGTAAAAACGCATATGTATAATCGACTTTTTCTCGAAGACAAATCGTTCACACGCAAACTTCGCGCATTGCACTCGTGTAGTTCAACGAGACGAAGCTATTGCACGCGGTTTCATCGGCCTACGACAATGTGTGCTCAAGTTATATGCCACCATATCGAACACAAATATCAACTTCTATGATTGCGTTTTTCGTGAGCTGTGTTCGCGAAGAAAACGATGTTGCATCAGTTTCCTTGGTTATTCGACGTGCTGAAACCGAATATGATGCCAGATTTTGTCTAGGTGCAGCCAAAAAAAAGTGATTCCCACGATGTCGTAAAAACGCATATGTATAATCGACTTTTTCTCGAAGACAAATCGTTCACACGCAAACTTCGCGCATTGCACTCGTGTAGTTCAACGAGACGAAGCTATTGCACGCGGTTTCATCGGCCTACGACAATGTGTGCTCAAGTTATATGCCACCATATCGAACACAAATATCAACTTCTATGATTGCGTTTTTCGTGAGCTGTGTTCGCGAAGAAAACGATGTTGCATCAGTTTCCTTGGTTATTCGACGTGCTGAAACCGAATATGAAGCCAGATTTTGTCTAGGTGCAGCCAAAAAAAAGTGATTCCCACGATGTCGTAAAAACGCATATGTATAATCGACTTTTTCTCGAAGACAAATTGTTCACACGCAAACTTCGCGCATTGCACTCGTGTAGTTCGACGAGACGAAGCTATTGCACGCGGTTTCATCGGCCTACGACAATGTGTGCTCGAGTTATATGCCATCATATCGAACACAAATATCAACTTCTATGATTGAGTTATTCGTGAGCTGTGTTCGCGAAGAAAACGATGTTGCATCAGTTTCCTTGGTTATTCGACGTGCTGAAACCGAATATGATGCCAGATTTTGTCTAGGTGCAGCCAAAAAAAAGTGATTCCCACGATGTCGTAAAAACGCATATGTATAATCGACTTTTTCTCGAAGACAAATTGTTCACACGCAAACTTCGCGCATTGCACTCGTGTAGTTCGACGAGACGAAGCTATTGCACGCGGTTTCATCGGCCTACGACAATGTGTGCCCGAGTTATATGCCATCATATCGAACACAAGTATCAACTTCTATGATTAAGTTTTTCGTGAGCTGTGTTCGCGAAGAAAACGATGTTGCATCAGTTTCCTTGGTTATTCGACGTGCTGAAACCGAATATGATGCCAGATTTTGTCTAGGTGCAGCCAAAAAAAAGTGATTCCCACGATGTCGTAAAAACGCATATGTATAATCGACTTTTTCTCGAAGACAAATCGTTCACACGCAAACTTCGCGCATTGCACTCGTGTAGTTCAACGAGACGAAGCTATTGCACGCGGTTTCATCGGCCTACGACAATGTGTGCTCAAGTTATATGCCACCATATCGAACACAAATATCAACTTCTATGATTGAGTTTTTCGTGAGCTGTGTTCGCGAAGAAAACGATGTTGCATCAGTTTCCTTGGTTATTCGACGTGCTGAAACCGAATATGAAGCCAGATTTTGTCTAGGTGCAGCCAAAAAAAAGTGATTCCCACGATGTCGTAAAAACGCATATGTATAATCGACTTTTTCTCGAAGACAAACTGTTCACACGCAAACTTCGCGCATTGCACTCGTGTAGTTCGACGAGACGAAGCTATTGCACGCGGTTTCATCGGCCTACGACAATGTGTGCTCGAGTTATATGCCACCATATCGAACACAAATATCAACTTCTATGATTGAGTTATTCGTGAGCTGTGTTCGCGAAGAAAACGATGTTGCATCAGTTTCCTTGGTTATTCGACGTGCTGAAACCGAATATGAAGCCAGATTTTGTCTAGGTGCAGCCAAAAAAAAAGTGATTCCCACGATGTCGTAAAAACGCATATGTATAATCGACTTTTTCTCGAAGACAAATTGTTCACACGCAAACTTCGCGCATTGCACTCGTGTAGTTCGACGAGACGAAGCTATTGCACGCGGTTTCATCGGCCTACGACAATGTGTGCTCGAGTTATATGCCATCATATCGAACACAAATATCAACTTCTATGATTGAGTTTTTCGTGAGCTGTGTTCGCGAAGAAAACGATGTTGCATCAGTTTCCTTGGTTATTCGACGTGCTGAAACCGAATATGATGCCAGATTTTGTCTAGGTGCAGCCAAAAAAAAGTGATTCCCACGATGTCGTAAAAACGCATATGTATAATCGACTTTTTCTCGAAGACAAATCGTTCACACGCAAACTTCGCGCATTGCACTCGTGTAGTTCAACGAGACGAAGCTATTGCACGCGGTTTCATCGGCCTACGACAATGTGTGCTCAAGTTATATGCCACCATATCGAACACAAATATCAACTTCTATGATTGAGTTTTTCGTGAGCTGTGTTCGCGAAGAAAACGATGTTGCATCAGTTTCCTTGGTTATTCGACGTGCTGAAACCGAATATGATGCCAGATTTTGTCTAGGTGCAGCCAAAAAAAAGTGATTCCCACGATGTCGTAAAAACGCATATGTATAATCGACTTTTTCTCGAAGACAAATTGTTCACACGCAAACTTCGCGCATTGCACTCGTGTAGTTCGACGAGACGAAGCTATTGCACGCGGTTTCATCGGCCTACGACAATGTGTGCCCGAGTTATATGCCATCATATCGAACACAAGTATCAACTTCTATGATTAAGTTTTTCGTGAGCTGTGTTCGCGAAGAAAACGATGTTGCATCAGTTTCCTTGGTTATTCGACGTGCTGAAACCGAATATGATGCCAGATTTTGTCTAGGTGCAGCCAAAAAAAAGTGATTCCCACGATGTCGTAAAAACGCATATGTATAATCGACTTTTTCTCGAAGACAAATCGTTCACACGCAAACTTCGCGCATTGCACTCGTGTAGTTCAACGAGACGAAGCTATTGCACGCGGTTTCATCGGCCTACGACAATGTGTGCTCAAGTTATATGCCACCATATCGAACACAAATATCAACTTCTATGATTGAGTTTTTCGTGAGCTGTGTTCGCGAAGAAAACGATGTTGCATCAGTTTCCTTGGTTATTCGACGTGCTGAAACCGAATATGAAGCCAGATTTTGTCTAGGTGCAGCCAAAAAAAAGTGATTCCCACGATGTCGTAAAAACGCATATGTATAATCGACTTTTTCTCGAAGACAAACTGTTCACACGCAAACTTCGCGCATTGCACTCGTGTAGTTCGACGAGACGAAGCTATTGCACGCGGTTTCATCGGCCTACGACAATGTGTGCTCGAGTTATATGCCACCATATCGAACACAAATATCAACTTCTATGATTGAGTTTTTCGTGAGCTGTGTTCGCGAAGAAAACGATGTTGCATCAGTTTCCTTGGTTATTCGACGTGCTGAAACCGAATATGATGCCAGATTTTGTCTAGGTGCAGCCAAAAAAAAGTGATTCCCACGATGTCGTAAAAACGCATATGTATAATCGACTTTTTCTCGAAGACAAATCGTTCACACGCAAACTTCGCGCATTGCACTCGTGTAGTTCAACGAGACGAAGCTATTGCACGCGGTTTCATCGGCCTACGACAATGTGTGCTCAAGTTATATGCCACCATATCGAACACAAATATCAACTTCTATGATTGAGTTTTTCGTGAGCTGTGTTCGCGAAGAAAACGATGTTGCATCAGTTTCCTTGGTTATTCGACGTGCTGAAACCGAATATGATGCCAGATTTTGTCTAGGTGCAGCCAAAAAAAAGTGATTCCCACGATGTCGTAAAAACGCATATGTATAATCGACTTTTTCTCGAAGACAAATTGTTCACACGCAAACTTCGCGCATTGCACTCGTGTAGTTCGACGAGACGAAGCTATTGCACGCGGTTTCATCGGCCTACGACAATGTGTGCCCGAGTTATATGCCATCATATCGAACACAAGTATCAACTTCTATGATTAAGTTTTTCGTGAGCTGTGTTCGCGAAGAAAACGATGTTGCATCAGTTTCCTTGGTTATTCGACGTGCTGAAACCGAATATGATGCCAGATTTTGTCTAGGTGCAGCCAAAAAAAAGTGATTCCCACGATGTCGTAAAAACGCATATGTATAATCGACTTTTTCTCGAAGACAAATCGTTCACACGCAAACTTCGCGCATTGCACTCGTGTAGTTCAACGAGACGAAGCTATTGCACGCGGTTTCATCGGCCTACGACAATGTGTGCTCAAGTTATATGCCACCATATCGAACACAAATATCAACTTCTATGATTGAGTTTTTCGTGAGCTGTGTTCGCGAAGAAAACGATGTTGCATCAGTTTCCTTGGTTATTCGACGTGCTGAAACCGAATATGAAGCCAGATTTTGTCTAGGTGCAGCCAAAAAAAAGTGATTCCCACGATGTCGTAAAAACGCATATGTATAATCGACTTTTTCTCGAAGACAAACTGTTCACACGCAAACTTCGCGCATTGCACTCGTGTAGTTCGACGAGACGAAGCTATTGCACGCGGTTTCATCGGCCTACGACAATGTGTGCTCGAGTTATATGCCACCATATCGAACACAAATATCAACTTCTATGATTGAGTTTTTCGTGAGCTGTGTTCGCGAAGAAAACGATGTTGCATCAGTTTCCTTGGTTATTCGACGTGCTGAAACCGAATATGATGCCAGATTTTGTCTAGGTGCAGCCAAAAAAAAGTGATTCCCACGATGTCGTAAAAACGCATATGTATAATCGACTTTTTCTCGAAGACAAATCGTTCACACGCAAACTTCGCGCATTGCACTCGTGTAGTTCAACGAGACGAAGCTATTGCACGCGGTTTCATCGGCCTACGACAATGTGTGCTCAAGTTATATGCCACCATATCGAACACAAATATCAACTTCTATGATTGAGTTTTTCGTGAGCTGTGTTCGCGAAGAAAACGATGTTGCATCAGTTTCCTTGGTTATTCGACGTGCTGAAACCGAATATGATGCCAGATTTTGTCTAGGTGCAGCCAAAAAAACGTGATTCCCACGATGTCGTAAAAACGCATATGTATAATCGACTTTTTCTCGAAGACAAATCGTTCACACGCAAACTTCGCGCATTGCACTCGTGTAGTTCAACGAGACGAAGCTATTGCACGCGGTTTCATCGGCCTACGACAATGTGTGCTCGAGTTATATGCCATCATATCGAACACAAATATCAACTTCTATGATTGAGTTTTTCGTGAGCTGTGTTCGCGAAGAAAACGATGTTGCATCAGTTTCCTTGGTTATTCGACGTGCTGAAACCGAATATGATGCCAGATTTTGTCTAGGTGCAGCCAAAAAAAAGTGATTCCCACGATGTCGTAAAAACGCATATGTATAATCGACTTTTTCTCGAAGACAAATCGTTCACACGCAAACTTCGCGCATTGCACTCGTGTAGTTCAACGAGACGAAGCTATTGCACGCGGTTTCATCGGCCTACGACAATGTGTGCTCAAGTTATATGCCACCATATCGAACACAAATATCAACTTCTATGATTGAGTTATTCGTGAGCTGTGATCGCGAAGAAAACGATGTTGCATCAGTTTCCTTGGTTATTCGACGTGCTGAAACCGAATATGATGCCAGATTTTGTCTAGGTGCAGCCAAAAAAACGTGATTCCCACGATGTCGTAAAAACGCATATGTATAATCGACTTTTTCTCGAAGACAAATCGTTCACACGCAAACTTCGCGCATTGCACTCGTGTAGTTCAACGAGACGAAGCTATTGCACGCGGTTTCATCGGCCTACGACAATGTGTGCTCAAGTTATATGCCACCATATCGAACACAAATATCAACTTCTATGATTGAGTTTTTCGTGAGCTGTGTTCGCGAAGAAAACGATGTTGCATCAGTTTCCTTGGTTATTCGACGTGCTGAAACCGAATATGATGCCAGATTTTGTCTAGGTGCAGCCAAAAAAAAGTGATTCCCACGATGTCGTAAAAACGCATATGTATAATCGACTTTTTCTCGAAGACAAATCGTTCACACGCAAACTTCGCGCATTGCACTCGTGTAGTTCAACGAGACGAAGCTATTGCACGCGGTTTCATCGGCCTACGACAATGTGTGCTCAAGTTATATGCCACCATATCGAACACAAATATCAACTTCTATGATTGAGTTATTCGTGAGCTGTGATCGCGAAGAAAACGATGTTGCATCAGTTTCCTTGGTTATTCGACGTGCTGAAACCGAATATGATGCCAGATTTTGTCTAGGTGCAGCCAAAAAAACGTGATTCCCACGATGTCGTAAAAACGCATATGTATAATCGACTTTTTCTCGAAGACAAATCGTTCACACGCAAACTTCGCGCATTGCACTCGTGTAGTTCAACGAGACGAAGCTATTGCACGCGGTTTCATCGGCCTACGACAATGTGTGCTCAAGTTATATGCCACCATATCGAACACAAATATCAACTTCTATGATTGAGTTTTTCGTGAGCTGTGTTCGCGAAGAAAACGATGTTGCATCAGTTTCCTTGGTTATTCGACGTGCTGAAACCGAATATGATGCCAGATTTTGTCTAGGTGCAGCCAAAAAAAAGTGATTCCCACGATGTCGTAAAAACGCATATGTATAATCGACTTTTTCTCGAAGACAAATTGTTCACACGCAAACTTCGCGCATTGCACTCGTGTAGTTCGACGAGACGAAGCTATTGCACGCGGTTTCATCGGCCTACGACAATGTGTGCCCGAGTTATATGCCATCATATCGAACACAAGTATCAACTTCTATGATTAAGTTTTTCGTGAGCTGTGTTCGCGAAGAAAACGATGTTGCATCAGTTTCCTTGGTTATTCGACGTGCTGAAACCGAATATGATGCCAGATTTTGTCTAGGTGCAGCCAAAAAAAAGTGATTCCCACGATGTCGTAAAAACGCATATGTATAATCGACTTTTTCTCGAAGACAAATCGTTCACACGCAAACTTCGCGCATTGCACTCGTGTAGTTCAACGAGACGAAGCTATTGCACGCGGTTTCATCGGCCTACGACAATGTGTGCTCAAGTTATATGCCACCATATCGAACACAAATATCAACTTCTATGATTGAGTTATTCGTGAGCTGTGTTCGCGAAGAAAACGATGTTGCATCAGTTTCCTTGGTTATTCGACGTGCTGAAACCGAATATGATGCCAGATTTTGTCTAGGTGCAGCCAAAAAAACGTGATTCCCACGATGTCGTAAAAACGCATATGTATAATCGACTTTTTCTCGAAGACAAATCGTTCACACGCAAACTTCGCGCATTGCACTCGTGTAGTTCAACGAGACGAAGCTATTGCACGCGGTTTCATCGGCCTACGACAATGTGTGCTCAAGTTATATGCCACCATATCGAACACAAATATCAACTTCTATGATTGAGTTTTTCGTGAGCTGTGTTCGCGAAGAAAACGATGTTGCATCAGTTTCCTTGGTTATTCGACGTGCTGAAACCGAATATGATGCCAGATTTTGTCTAGGTGCAGCCAAAAAAACGTGATTCCCACGATGTCGTAAAAACGCATATGTATAATCGACTTTTTCTCGAAGACAAATCGTTCACACGCAAACTTCGCGCATTGCACTCGTGTAGTTCAACGAGACGAAGCTATTGCACGCGGTTTCATCGGCCTACGACAATGTGTGCTCGAGTTATATGCCATCATATCGAACACAAATATCAACTTCTATGATTGAGTTTTTCGTGAGCTGTGTTCGCGAAGAAAACGATGTTGCATCAGTTTCCTTGGTTATTCGACGTGCTGAAACCGAATATGATGCCAGATTTTGTCTAGGTGCAGCCAAAAAAAAGTGATTCCCACGATGTCGTAAAAACGCATATGTATAATCGACTTTTTCTCGAAGACAAATCGTTCACACGCAAACTTCGCGCATTGCACTCGTGTAGTTCAACGAGACGAAGCTATTGCACGCGGTTTCATCGGCCTACGACAATGTGTGCTCAAGTTATATGCCACCATATCGAACACAAATATCAACTTCTATGATTGAGTTATTCGTGAGCTGTGATCGCGAAGAAAACGATGTTGCATCAGTTTCCTTGGTTATTCGACGTGCTGAAACCGAATATGATGCCAGATTTTGTCTAGGTGCAGCCAAAAAAACGTGATTCCCACGATGTCGTAAAAACGCATATGTATAATCGACTTTTTCTCGAAGACAAATCGTTCACACGCAAACTTCGCGCATTGCACTCGTGTAGTTCAACGAGACGAAGCTATTGCACGCGGTTTCATCGGCCTACGACAATGTGTGCTCAAGTTATATGCCACCATATCGAACACAAATATCAACTTCTATGATTGAGTTTTTCGTGAGCTGTGTTCGCGAAGAAAACGATGTTGCATCAGTTTCCTTGGTTATTCGACGTGCTGAAACCGAATATGATGCCAGATTTTGTCTAGGTGCAGCCAAAAAAAAGTGATTCCCACGATGTCGTAAAAACGCATATGTATAATCGACTTTTTCTCGAAGACAAATTGTTCACACGCAAACTTCGCGCATTGCACTCGTGTAGTTCGACGAGACGAAGCTATTGCACGCGGTTTCATCGGCCTACGACAATGTGTGCCCGAGTTATATGCCATCATATCGAACACAAGTATCAACTTCTATGATTAAGTTTTTCGTGAGCTGTGTTCGCGAAGAAAACGATGTTGCATCAGTTTCCTTGGTTATTCGACGTGCTGAAACCGAATATGATGCCAGATTTTGTCTAGGTGCAGCCAAAAAAAAGTGATTCCCACGATGTCGTAAAAACGCATATGTATAATCGACTTTTTCTCGAAGACAAATCGTTCACACGCAAACTTCGCGCATTGCACTCGTGTAGTTCAACGAGACGAAGCTATTGCACGCGGTTTCATCGGCCTACGACAATGTGTGCTCAAGTTATATGCCACCATATCGAACACAAATATCAACTTCTATGATTGAGTTATTCGTGAGCTGTGTTCGCGAAGAAAACGATGTTGCATCAGTTTCCTTGGTTATTCGACGTGCTGAAACCGAATATGATGCCAGATTTTGTCTAGGTGCAGCCAAAAAAACGTGATTCCCACGATGTCGTAAAAACGCATATGTATAATCGACTTTTTCTCGAAGACAAATCGTTCACACGCAAACTTCGCGCATTGCACTCGTGTAGTTCAACGAGACGAAGCTATTGCACGCGGTTTCATCGGCCTACGACAATGTGTGCTCAAGTTATATGCCACCATATCGAACACAAATATCAACTTCTATGATTGAGTTTTTCGTGAGCTGTGTTCGCGAAGAAAACGATGTTGCATCAGTTTCCTTGGTTATTCGACGTGCTGAAACCGAATATGATGCCAGATTTTGTCTAGGTGCAGCCAAAAAAAAGTGATTCCCACGATGTCGTAAAAACGCATATGTATAATCGACTTTTTCTCGAAGACAAATTGTTCACACGCAAACTTCGCGCATTGCACTCGTGTAGTTCGACGAGACGAAGCTATTGCACGCGGTTTCATCGGCCTACGACAATGTGTGCCCGAGTTATATGCCATCATATCGAACACAAGTATCAACTTCTATGATTGAGTTTTTCGTGAGCTGTGTTCGCGAAGAAAACGATGTTGCATCAGTTTCCTTGGTTATTCGACGTGCTGAAACCGAATATGATGCCAGATTTTGTCTAGGTGCAGCCAAAAAAAAGTGATTCCCACGATGTCGTAAAAACGCATATGTATAATCGACTTTTTCTCGAAGACAAATCGTTCACACGCAAACTTCGCGCATTGCACTCGTGTAGTTCGACGAGACGAAGCTATTGCACGCGGTTTCATCGGCCTACGACAATGTGTGCCCGAGTTATATGCCATCATATCGAACACAAATATCAACTTCTATGATTGAGTTATTCGTGAGCTGTGTTCGCGAAGAAAACGATGTTGCATCAGTTTCCTTGGTTATTCGACGTGCTGAAACCGAATATGATGCCAGATTTTGTCTAGGTGCAGCCAAAAAAAAGTGATTCCCACGATGTCGTAAAAACGCATATGTATAATCGACTTTTTCTCGAAGACAAACTGTTCACACGCAAACTTCGCGCATTGCACTCGTGTAGTTCGACGAGACGAAGCTATTGCACGCGGTTTCATCGGCCTACGACAATGTGTGCTCGAGTTATATGCCATCATATCGAACACAAATATCAACTTCTATGATTGAGTTTTTCGTGAGCTGTGTTCGCGAAGAAAACGATGTTGCATCAGTTTCCTTGGTTATTCGACGTGCTGAAACCGAATATGATGCCAGATTTTGTCTAGGTGCAGCCAAAAAAAAGTGATTCCCACGATGTCGTAAAAACGCATATGTATAATCGACTTTTTCTCGAAGACAAATTGTTCACACGCAAACTTCGCGCATTGCACTCGTGTAGTTCGACGAGACGAAGCTATTGCACGCGGTTTCATCGGCCTACGACAATGTGTGCCCGAGTTATATGCCATCATATCGAACACAAGTATCAATTTCTATGATTGAGTTTTTCGTGAGCTGTGTTCGCGAAGAAAACGATGTTGCATCAGTTTCCTTGGTTATTCGACGTGCTGAAACCGAATATGATGCCAGATTTTGTCTAGGTGCAGCCAAAAAAAAGTGATTCCCACGATGTCGTAAAAACGCATATGTATAATCGACTTTTTCTCGAAGACAAATCGTTCACACGCAAACTTCGCGCATTGCACTCGTGTAGTTCGACGAGACGAAGCTATTGCACGCGGTTTCATCGGCCTACGACAATGTGTGCCCGAGTTATATGCCATCATATCGAACACAAATATCAACTTCTATGATTGAGTTATTCGTGAGCTGTGTTCGCGAAGAAAACGATGTTGCATCAGTTTCCTTGGTTATTCGACGTGCTGAAACCGAATATGATGCCAGATTTTGTCTAGGTGCAGCCAAAAAAAAGTGATTCCCACGATGTCGTAAAAACGCATATGTATAATCGACTTTTTCTCGAAGACAAACTGTTCACACGCAAACTTCGCGCATTGCACTCGTGTAGTTCGACGAGACGAAGCTATTGCACGCGGTTTCATCGGCCTACGACAATGTGTGCTCGAGTTATATGCCATCATATCGAACACAAATATCAACTTCTATGATTGAGTTTTTCGTGAGCTGTGTTCGCGAAGAAAACGATGTTGCATCAGTTTCCTTGGTTATTCGACGTGCTGAAACCGAATATGATGCCAGATTTTGTCTAGGTGCAGCCAAAAAAAAGTGATTCCCACGATGTCGTAAAAACGCATATGTATAATCGACTTTTTCTCGAAGACAAATTGTTCACACGCAAACTTCGCGCATTGCACTCGTGTAGTTCGACGAGACGAAGCTATTGCACGCGGTTTCATCGGCCTACGACAATGTGTGCCCGAGTTATATGCCATCATATCGAACACAAGTATCAATTTCTATGATTGAGTTTTTCGTGAGCTGTGTTCGCGAAGAAAACGATGTTGCATCAGTTTCCTTGGTTATTCGACGTGCTGAAACCGAATATGATGCCAGATTTTGTCTAGGTGCAGCCAAAAAAAAGTGATTCCCACGATGTCGTAAAAACGCATATGTATAATCGACTTTTTCTCGAAGACAAATCGTTCACACGCAAACTTCGCGCATTGCACTCGTGTAGTTCAACGAGACGAAGCTATTGCACGCGGTTTCATCGGCCTACGACAATGTGTGCTCAAGTTATATGCCACCATATCGAACACAAATATCAACTTCTATGATTGCGTTTTTCGTGAGCTGTGTTCGCGAAGAAAACGATGTTGCATCAGTTTCCTTGGTTATTCGACGTGCTGAAACCGAATATGATGCCAGATTTTGTCTAGGTGCAGCCAAAAAAAAGTGATTCCCACGATGTCGTAAAAACGCATATGTATAATCGACTTTTTCTCGAAGACAAATTGTTCACACGCAAACTTCGCGCATTGCACTCGTGTAGTTCGACGAGACGAAGCTATTGCACGCGGTTTCATCGGCCTACGACAATGTGTGCCCGAGTTATATGCCATCATATCGAACACAAGTATCAACTTCTATGATTAAGTTTTTCGTGAGCTGTGTTCGCGAAGAAAACGATGTTGCATCAGTTTCCTTGGTTATTCGACGTGCTGAAACCGAATATGATGCCAGATTTTGTCTAGGTGCAGCCAAAAAAAAGTGATTCCCACGATGTCGTAAAAACGCATATGTATAATCGACTTTTTCTCGAAGACAAATCGTTCACACGCAAACTTCGCGCATTGCACTCGTGTAGTTCAACGAGACGAAGCTATTGCACGCGGTTTCATCGGCCTACGACAATGTGTGCTCAAGTTATATGCCACCATATCGAACACAAATATCAACTTCTATGATTGAGTTATTCGTGAGCTGTGTTCGCGAAGAAAACGATGTTGCATCAGTTTCCTTGGTTATTCGACGTGCTGAAACCGAATATGATGCCAGATTTTGTCTAGGTGCAGCCAAAAAAACGTGATTCCCACGATGTCGTAAAAACGCATATGTATAATCGACTTTTTCTCGAAGACAAATCGTTCACACGCAAACTTCGCGCATTGCACTCGTGTAGTTCAACGAGACGAAGCTATTGCACGCGGTTTCATCGGCCTACGACAATGTGTGCTCAAGTTATATGCCACCATATCGAACACAAATATCAACTTCTATGATTGAGTTTTTCGTGAGCTGTGTTCGCGAAGAAAACGATGTTGCATCAGTTTCCTTGGTTATTCGACGTGCTGAAACCGAATATGATGCCAGATTTTGTCTAGGTGCAGCCAAAAAAAAGTGATTCCCACGATGTCGTAAAAACGCATATGTATAATCGACTTTTTCTCGAAGACAAATTGTTCACACGCAAACTTCGCGCATTGCACTCGTGTAGTTCGACGAGACGAAGCTATTGCACGCGGTTTCATCGGCCTACGACAATGTGTGCCCGAGTTATATGCCATCATATCGAACACAAGTATCAACTTCTATGATTGAGTTTTTCGTGAGCTGTGTTCGCGAAGAAAACGATGTTGCATCAGTTTCCTTGGTTATTCGACGTGCTGAAACCGAATATGATGCCAGATTTTGTCTAGGTGCAGCCAAAAAAAAGTGATTCCCACGATGTCGTAAAAACGCATATGTATAATCGACTTTTTCTCGAAGACAAATCGTTCACACGCAAACTTCGCGCATTGCACTCGTGTACTTCGACGAGACGAAGCTATTGCACGCGGTTTCATCGGCCTACGACAATGTGTGCCCGAGTTATATGCCATCATATCGAACACAAGTATCAACTTCTATGATTAAGTTTTTCGTGAGCTGTGTTCGCGAAGAAAACGATGTTGCATCAGTTTCCTTGGTTATTCGACGTGCTGAAACCGAATATGATGCCAGATTTTGTCTAGGTGCAGCCAAAAAAAAGTGATTCCCACGATGTCGTAAAAACGCATATGTATAATCGACTTTTTCTCGAAGACAAATCGTTCACACGCAAACTTCGCGCATTGCACTCGTGTAGTTCAACGAGACGAAGCTATTGCACGCGGTTTCATCGGCCTACGACAATGTGTGCTCAAGTTATATGCCACCATATCGAACACAAATATCAACTTCTATGATTGCGTTTTTCGTGAGCTGTGTTCGCGAAGAAAACGATGTTGCATCAGTTTCCTTGGTTATTCGACGTGCTGAAACCGAATATGAAGCCAGATTTTGTCTAGGTGCAGCCAAAAAAAAGTGATTCCCACGATGTCGTAAAAACGCATATGTATAATCGACTTTTTCTCGAAGACAAATTGTTCACACGCAAACTTCGCGCATTGCACTCGTGTAGTTCGACGAGACGAAGCTATTGCACGCGGTTTCATCGGCCTACGACAATGTGTGCTCGAGTTATATGCCATCATATCGAACACAAATATCAACTTCTATGATTGAGTTATTCGTGAGCTGTGTTCGCGAAGAAAACGATGTTGCATCAGTTTCCTTGGTTATTCGACGTGCTGAAACCGAATATGAAGCCAGATTTTGTCTAGGTGCAGCCAAAAAAAAAGTGATTCCCACGATGTCGTAAAAACGCATATGTATAATCGACTTTTTCTCGAAGACAAATTGTTCACACGCAAACTTCGCGCATTGCACTCGTGTAGTTCGACGAGACGAAGCTATTGCACGCGGTTTCATCGGCCTACGACAATGTGTGCTCGAGTTATATGCCATCATATCGAACACAAATATCAACTTCTATGATTGAGTTTTTCGTGAGCTGTGTTCGCGAAGAAAACGATGTTGCATCAGTTTCCTTGGTTATTCGACGTGCTGAAACCGAATATGATGCCAGATTTTGTCTAGGTGCAGCCAAAAAAAAGTGATTCCCACGATGTCGTAAAAACGCATATGTATAATCGACTTTTTCTCGAAGACAAATCGTTCACACGCAAACTTCGCGCATTGCACTCGTGTAGTTCAACGAGACGAAGCTATTGCACGCGGTTTCATCGGCCTACGACAATGTGTGCCCGAGTTATATGCCATCATATCGAACACAAGTATCAACTTCTATGATTAAGTTTTTCGTGAGCTGTGTTCGCGAAGAAAACGATGTTGCATCAGTTTCCTTGGTTATTCGACGTGCTGAAACCGAATATGATGCCAGATTTTGTCTAGGTGCAGCCAAAAAAAAGTGATTCCCACGATGTCGTAAAAACGCATATGTATAATCGACTTTTTCTCGAAGACAAATTGTTCACACGCAAACTTCGCGCATTGCACTCGTGTAGTTCGACGAGACGAAGCTATTGCACGCGGTTTCATCGGCCTACGACAATGTGTGCCCGAGTTATATGCCATCATATCGAACACAAGTATCAACTTCTATGATTGAGTTTTTCGTGAGCTGTGTTCGCGAAGAAAACGATGTTGCATCAGTTTCCTTGGTTATTCGACGTGCTGAAACCGAATATGATGCCAGATTTTGTCTAGGTGCAGCCAAAAAAAAGTGATTCCCACGATGTCGTAAAAACGCATATGTATAATCGACTTTTTCTCGAAGACAAATCGTTCACACGCAAACTTCGCGCATTGCACTCGTGTAGTTCGACGAGACGAAGCTATTGCACGCGGTTTCATCGGCCTACGACAATGTGTGCCCGAGTTATATGCCATCATATCGAACACAAATATCAACTTCTATGATTGAGTTATTCGTGAGCTGTGTTCGCGAAGAAAACGATGTTGCATCAGTTTCCTTGGTTATTCGACGTGCTGAAACCGAATATGATGCCAGATTTTGTCTAGGTGCAGCCAAAAAAAAGTGATTCCCACGATGTCGTAAAAACGCATATGTATAATCGACTTTTTCTCGAAGACAAACTGTTCACACGCAAACTTCGCGCATTGCACTCGTGTAGTTCGACGAGACGAAGCTATTGCACGCGGTTTCATCGGCCTACGACAATGTGTGCTCGAGTTATATGCCATCATATCGAACACAAATATCAACTTCTATGATTGAGTTTTTCGTGAGCTGTGTTCGCGAAGAAAACGATGTTGCATCAGTTTCCTTGGTTATTCGACGTGCTGAAACCGAATATGATGCCAGATTTTGTCTAGGTGCAGCCAAAAAAAAGTGATTCCCACGATGTCGTAAAAACGCATATGTATAATCGACTTTTTCTCGAAGACAAATTGTTCACACGCAAACTTCGCGCATTGCACTCGTGTAGTTCGACGAGACGAAGCTATTGCACGCGGTTTCATCGGCCTACGACAATGTGTGCTCAAGTTATATGCCACCATATCGAACACAAATATCAACTTCTATGATTGAGTTATTCGTGAGCTGTGATCGCGAAGAAAACGATGTTGCATCAGTTTCCTTGGTTATTCGACGTGCTGAAACCGAATATGATGCCAGATTTTGTCTAGGTGCAGCCAAAAAAACGTGATTCCCACGATGTCGTAAAAACGCATATGTATAATCGACTTTTTCTCGAAGACAAATCGTTCACACGCAAACTTCGCGCATTGCACTCGTGTAGTTCAACGAGACGAAGCTATTGCACGCGGTTTCATCGGCCTACGACAATGTGTGCTCAAGTTATATGCCACCATATCGAACACAAATATCAACTTCTATGATTGAGTTTTTCGTGAGCTGTGTTCGCGAAGAAAACGATGTTGCATCAGTTTCCTTGGTTATTCGACGTGCTGAAACCGAATATGATGCCAGATTTTGTCTAGGTGCAGCCAAAAAAAAGTGATTCCCACGATGTCGTAAAAACGCATATGTATAATCGACTTTTTCTCGAAGACAAATTGTTCACACGCAAACTTCGCGCATTGCACTCGTGTAGTTCGACGAGACGAAGCTATTGCACGCGGTTTCATCGGCCTACGACAATGTGTGCCCGAGTTATATGCCATCATATCGAACACAAGTATCAACTTCTATGATTAAGTTTTTCGTGAGCTGTGTTCGCGAAGAAAACGATGTTGCATCAGTTTCCTTGGTTATTCGACGTGCTGAAACCGAATATGATGCCAGATTTTGTCTAGGTGCAGCCAAAAAAAAGTGATTCCCACGATGTCGTAAAAACGCATATGTATAATCGACTTTTTCTCGAAGACAAATCGTTCACACGCAAACTTCGCGCATTGCACTCGTGTAGTTCAACGAGACGAAGCTATTGCACGCGGTTTCATCGGCCTACGACAATGTGTGCTCAAGTTATATGCCACCATATCGAACACAAATATCAACTTCTATGATTGAGTTATTCGTGAGCTGTGTTCGCGAAGAAAACGATGTTGCATCAGTTTCCTTGGTTATTCGACGTGCTGAAACCGAATATGATGCCAGATTTTGTCTAGGTGCAGCCAAAAAAACGTGATTCCCACGATGTCGTAAAAACGCATATGTATAATCGACTTTTTCTCGAAGACAAATCGTTCACACGCAAACTTCGCGCATTGCACTCGTGTAGTTCAACGAGACGAAGCTATTGCACGCGGTTTCATCGGCCTACGACAATGTGTGCTCAAGTTATATGCCACCATATCGAACACAAATATCAACTTCTATGATTGAGTTTTTCGTGAGCTGTGTTCGCGAAGAAAACGATGTTGCATCAGTTTCCTTGGTTATTCGACGTGCTGAAACCGAATATGATGCCAGATTTTGTCTAGGTGCAGCCAAAAAAACGTGATTCCCACGATGTCGTAAAAACGCATATGTATAATCGACTTTTTCTCGAAGACAAATCGTTCACACGCAAACTTCGCGCATTGCACTCGTGTAGTTCAACGAGACGAAGCTATTGCACGCGGTTTCATCGGCCTACGACAATGTGTGCTCGAGTTATATGCCATCATATCGAACACAAATATCAACTTCTATGATTGAGTTTTTCGTGAGCTGTGTTCGCGAAGAAAACGATGTTGCATCAGTTTCCTTGGTTATTCGACGTGCTGAAACCGAATATGATGCCAGATTTTGTCTAGGTGCAGCCAAAAAAAAGTGATTCCCACGATGTCGTAAAAACGCATATGTATAATCGACTTTTTCTCGAAGACAAATCGTTCACACGCAAACTTCGCGCATTGCACTCGTGTAGTTCAACGAGACGAAGCTATTGCACGCGGTTTCATCGGCCTACGACAATGTGTGCTCAAGTTATATGCCACCATATCGAACACAAATATCAACTTCTATGATTGAGTTATTCGTGAGCTGTGATCGCGAAGAAAACGATGTTGCATCAGTTTCCTTGGTTATTCGACGTGCTGAAACCGAATATGATGCCAGATTTTGTCTAGGTGCAGCCAAAAAAACGTGATTCCCACGATGTCGTAAAAACGCATATGTATAATCGACTTTTTCTCGAAGACAAATCGTTCACACGCAAACTTCGCGCATTGCACTCGTGTAGTTCAACGAGACGAAGCTATTGCACGCGGTTTCATCGGCCTACGACAATGTGTGCTCAAGTTATATGCCACCATATCGAACACAAATATCAACTTCTATGATTGAGTTTTTCGTGAGCTGTGTTCGCGAAGAAAACGATGTTGCATCAGTTTCCTTGGTTATTCGACGTGCTGAAACCGAATATGATGCCAGATTTTGTCTAGGTGCAGCCAAAAAAAAGTGATTCCCACGATGTCGTAAAAACGCATATGTATAATCGACTTTTTCTCGAAGACAAATTGTTCACACGCAAACTTCGCGCATTGCACTCGTGTAGTTCGACGAGACGAAGCTATTGCACGCGGTTTCATCGGCCTACGACAATGTGTGCTCAAGTTATATGCCACCATATCGAACACAAATATCAACTTCTATGATTGAGTTATTCGTGAGCTGTGTTCGCGAAGAAAACGATGTTGCATCAGTTTCCTTGGTTATTCGACGTGCTGAAACCGAATATGATGCCAGATTTTGTCTAGGTGCAGCCAAAAAAACGTGATTCCCACGATGTCGTAAAAACGCATATGTATAATCGACTTTTTCTCGAAGACAAATCGTTCACACGCAAACTTCGCGCATTGCACTCGTGTAGTTCAACGAGACGAAGCTATTGCACGCGGTTTCATCGGCCTACGACAATGTGTGCTCAAGTTATATGCCACCATATCGAACACAAATATCAACTTCTATGATTGAGTTTTTCGTGAGCTGTGTTCGCGAAGAAAACGATGTTGCATCAGTTTCCTTGGTTATTCGACGTGCTGAAACCGAATATGATGCCAGATTTTGTCTAGGTGCAGCCAAAAAAAAGTGATTCCCACGATGTCGTAAAAACGCATATGTATAATCGACTTTTTCTCGAAGACAAATTGTTCACACGCAAACTTCGCGCATTGCACTCGTGTAGTTCGACGAGACGAAGCTATTGCACGCGGTTTCATCGGCCTACGACAATGTGTGCCCGAGTTATATGCCATCATATCGAACACAAGTATCAACTTCTATGATTGAGTTTTTCGTGAGCTGTGTTCGCGAAGAAAACGATGTTGCATCAGTTTCCTTGGTTATTCGACGTGCTGAAACCGAATATGATGCCAGATTTTGTCTAGGTGCAGCCAAAAAAAAGTGATTCCCACGATGTCGTAAAAACGCATATGTATAATCGACTTTTTCTCGAAGACAAATCGTTCACACGCAAACTTCGCGCATTGCACTCGTGTAGTTCGACGAGACGAAGCTATTGCACGCGGTTTCATCGGCCTACGACAATGTGTGCCCGAGTTATATGCCATCATATCGAACACAAATATCAACTTCTATGATTGAGTTATTCGTGAGCTGTGTTCGCGAAGAAAACGATGTTGCATCAGTTTCCTTGGTTATTCGACGTGCTGAAACCGAATATGATGCCAGATTTTGTCTAGGTGCAGCCAAAAAAAAGTGATTCCCACGATGTCGTAAAAACGCATATGTATAATCGACTTTTTCTCGAAGACAAACTGTTCACACGCAAACTTCGCGCATTGCACTCGTGTAGTTCGACGAGACGAAGCTATTGCACGCGGTTTCATCGGCCTACGACAATGTGTGCTCGAGTTATATGCCATCATATCGAACACAAATATCAACTTCTATGATTGAGTTTTTCGTGAGCTGTGTTCGCGAAGAAAACGATGTTGCATCAGTTTCCTTGGTTATTCGACGTGCTGAAACCGAATATGATGCCAGATTTTGTCTAGGTGCAGCCAAAAAAAAGTGATTCCCACGATGTCGTAAAAACGCATATGTATAATCGACTTTTTCTCGAAGACAAATTGTTCACACGCAAACTTCGCGCATTGCACTCGTGTAGTTCGACGAGACGAAGCTATTGCACGCGGTTTCATCGGCCTACGACAATGTGTGCCCGAGTTATATGCCATCATATCGAACACAAGTATCAATTTCTATGATTGAGTTTTTCGTGAGCTGTGTTCGCGAAGAAAACGATGTTGCATCAGTTTCCTTGGTTATTCGACGTGCTGAAACCGAATATGATGCCAGATTTTGTCTAGGTGCAGCCAAAAAAAAGTGATTCCCACGATGTCGTAAAAACGCATATGTATAATCGACTTTTTCTCGAAGACAAATCGTTCACACGCAAACTTCGCGCATTGCACTCGTGTAGTTCAACGAGACGAAGCTATTGCACGCGGTTTCATCGGCCTACGACAATGTGTGCTCAAGTTATATGCCACCATATCGAACACAAATATCAACTTCTATGATTGCGTTTTTCGTGAGCTGTGTTCGCGAAGAAAACGATGTTGCATCAGTTTCCTTGGTTATTCGACGTGCTGAAACCGAATATGATGCCAGATTTTGTCTAGGTGCAGCCAAAAAAAAGTGATTCCCACGATGTCGTAAAAACGCATATGTATAATCGACTTTTTCTCGAAGACAAATTGTTCACACGCAAACTTCGCGCATTGCACTCGTGTAGTTCGACGAGACGAAGCTATTGCACGCGGTTTCATCGGCCTACGACAATGTGTGCCCGAGTTATATGCCATCATATCGAACACAAGTATCAACTTCTATGATTAAGTTTTTCGTGAGCTGTGTTCGCGAAGAAAACGATGTTGCATCAGTTTCCTTGGTTATTCGACGTGCTGAAACCGAATATGATGCCAGATTTTGTCTAGGTGCAGCCAAAAAAAAGTGATTCCCACGATGTCGTAAAAACGCATATGTATAATCGACTTTTTCTCGAAGACAAATCGTTCACACGCAAACTTCGCGCATTGCACTCGTGTAGTTCAACGAGACGAAGCTATTGCACGCGGTTTCATCGGCCTACGACAATGTGTGCTCAAGTTATATGCCACCATATCGAACACAAATATCAACTTCTATGATTGAGTTATTCGTGAGCTGTGTTCGCGAAGAAAACGATGTTGCATCAGTTTCCTTGGTTATTCGACGTGCTGAAACCGAATATGATGCCAGATTTTGTCTAGGTGCAGCCAAAAAAACGTGATTCCCACGATGTCGTAAAAACGCATATGTATAATCGACTTTTTCTCGAAGACAAATCGTTCACACGCAAACTTCGCGCATTGCACTCGTGTAGTTCAACGAGACGAAGCTATTGCACGCGGTTTCATCGGCCTACGACAATGTGTGCTCAAGTTATATGCCACCATATCGAACACAAATATCAACTTCTATGATTGAGTTTTTCGTGAGCTGTGTTCGCGAAGAAAACGATGTTGCATCAGTTTCCTTGGTTATTCGACGTGCTGAAACCGAATATGATGCCAGATTTTGTCTAGGTGCAGCCAAAAAAAAGTGATTCCCACGATGTCGTAAAAACGCATATGTATAATCGACTTTTTCTCGAAGACAAATTGTTCACACGCAAACTTCGCGCATTGCACTCGTGTAGTTCGACGAGACGAAGCTATTGCACGCGGTTTCATCGGCCTACGACAATGTGTGCCCGAGTTATATGCCATCATATCGAACACAAGTATCAACTTCTATGATTGAGTTTTTCGTGAGCTGTGTTCGCGAAGAAAACGATGTTGCATCAGTTTCCTTGGTTATTCGACGTGCTGAAACCGAATATGATGCCAGATTTTGTCTAGGTGCAGCCAAAAAAAAGTGATTCCCACGATGTCGTAAAAACGCATATGTATAATCGACTTTTTCTCGAAGACAAATCGTTCACACGCAAACTTCGCGCATTGCACTCGTGTAGTTCGACGAGACGAAGCTATTGCACGCGGTTTCATCGGCCTACGACAATGTGTGCCCGAGTTATATGCCATCATATCGAACACAAGTATCAACTTCTATGATTAAGTTTTTCGTGAGCTGTGTTCGCGAAGAAAACGATGTTGCATCAGTTTCCTTGGTTATTCGACGTGCTGAAACCGAATATGATGCCAGATTTTGTCTAGGTGCAGCCAAAAAAAAGTGATTCCCACGATGTCGTAAAAACGCATATGTATAATCGACTTTTTCTCGAAGACAAATCGTTCACACGCAAACTTCGCGCATTGCACTCGTGTAGTTCAACGAGACGAAGCTATTGCACGCGGTTTCATCGGCCTACGACAATGTGTGCTCAAGTTATATGCCACCATATCGAACACAAATATCAACTTCTATGATTGCGTTTTTCGTGAGCTGTGTTCGCGAAGAAAACGATGTTGCATCAGTTTCCTTGGTTATTCGACGTGCTGAAACCGAATATGAAGCCAGATTTTGTCTAGGTGCAGCCAAAAAAAAGTGATTCCCACGATGTCGTAAAAACGCATATGTATAATCGACTTTTTCTCGAAGACAAATTGTTCACACGCAAACTTCGCGCATTGCACTCGTGTAGTTCGACGAGACGAAGCTATTGCACGCGGTTTCATCGGCCTACGACAATGTGTGCTCGAGTTATATGCCATCATATCGAACACAAATATCAACTTCTATGATTGAGTTATTCGTGAGCTGTGTTCGCGAAGAAAACGATGTTGCATCAGTTTCCTTGGTTATTCGACGTGCTGAAACCGAATATGAAGCCAGATTTTGTCTAGGTGCAGCCAAAAAAAAAGTGATTCCCACGATGTCGTAAAAACGCATATGTATAATCGACTTTTTCTCGAAGACAAATTGTTCACACGCAAACTTCGCGCATTGCACTCGTGTAGTTCGACGAGACGAAGCTATTGCACGCGGTTTCATCGGCCTACGACAATGTGTGCTCGAGTTATATGCCATCATATCGAACACAAATATCAACTTCTATGATTGAGTTTTTCGTGAGCTGTGTTCGCGAAGAAAACGATGTTGCATCAGTTTCCTTGGTTATTCGACGTGCTGAAACCGAATATGATGCCAGATTTTGTCTAGGTGCAGCCAAAAAAAAGTGATTCCCACGATGTCGTAAAAACGCATATGTATAATCGACTTTTTCTCGAAGACAAATCGTTCACACGCAAACTTCGCGCATTGCACTCGTGTAGTTCAACGAGACGAAGCTATTGCACGCGGTTTCATCGGCCTACGACAATGTGTGCCCGAGTTATATGCCATCATATCGAACACAAGTATCAACTTCTATGATTAAGTTTTTCGTGAGCTGTGTTCGCGAAGAAAACGATGTTGCATCAGTTTCCTTGGTTATTCGACGTGCTGAAACCGAATATGATGCCAGATTTTGTCTAGGTGCAGCCAAAAAAAAGTGATTCCCACGATGTCGTAAAAACGCATATGTATAATCGACTTTTTCTCGAAGACAAATTGTTCACACGCAAACTTCGCGCATTGCACTCGTGTAGTTCGACGAGACGAAGCTATTGCACGCGGTTTCATCGGCCTACGACAATGTGTGCCCGAGTTATATGCCATCATATCGAACACAAGTATCAACTTCTATGATTGAGTTTTTCGTGAGCTGTGTTCGCGAAGAAAACGATGTTGCATCAGTTTCCTTGGTTATTCGACGTGCTGAAACCGAATATGATGCCAGATTTTGTCTAGGTGCAGCCAAAAAAAAGTGATTCCCACGATGTCGTAAAAACGCATATGTATAATCGACTTTTTCTCGAAGACAAATCGTTCACACGCAAACTTCGCGCATTGCACTCGTGTAGTTCGACGAGACGAAGCTATTGCACGCGGTTTCATCGGCCTACGACAATGTGTGCCCGAGTTATATGCCATCATATCGAACACAAATATCAACTTCTATGATTGAGTTATTCGTGAGCTGTGTTCGCGAAGAAAACGATGTTGCATCAGTTTCCTTGGTTATTCGACGTGCTGAAACCGAATATGATGCCAGATTTTGTCTAGGTGCAGCCAAAAAAAAGTGATTCCCACGATGTCGTAAAAACGCATATGTATAATCGACTTTTTCTCGAAGACAAACTGTTCACACGCAAACTTCGCGCATTGCACTCGTGTAGTTCGACGAGACGAAGCTATTGCACGCGGTTTCATCGGCCTACGACAATGTGTGCTCGAGTTATATGCCATCATATCGAACACAAATATCAACTTCTATGATTGAGTTTTTCGTGAGCTGTGTTCGCGAAGAAAACGATGTTGCATCAGTTTCCTTGGTTATTCGACGTGCTGAAACCGAATATGATGCCAGATTTTGTCTAGGTGCAGCCAAAAAAAAGTGATTCCCACGATGTCGTAAAAACGCATATGTATAATCGACTTTTTCTCGAAGACAAATTGTTCACACGCAAACTTCGCGCATTGCACTCGTGTAGTTCGACGAGACGAAGCTATTGCACGCGGTTTCATCGGCCTACGACAATGTGTGCCCGAGTTATATGCCATCATATCGAACACAAGTATCAATTTCTATGATTGAGTTTTTCGTGAGCTGTGTTCGCGAAGAAAACGATGTTGCATCAGTTTCCTTGGTTATTCGACGTGCTGAAACCGAATATGATGCCAGATTTTGTCTAGGTGCAGCCAAAAAAAAGTGATTCCCACGATGTCGTAAAAACGCATATGTATAATCGACTTTTTCTCGAAGACAAATCGTTCACACGCAAACTTCGCGCATTGCACTCGTGTAGTTCAACGAGACGAAGCTATTGCACGCGGTTTCATCGGCCTACGACAATGTGTGCTCAAGTTATATGCCACCATATCGAACACAAATATCAACTTCTATGATTGCGTTTTTCGTGAGCTGTGTTCGCGAAGAAAACGATGTTGCATCAGTTTCCTTGGTTATTCGACGTGCTGAAACCGAATATGATGCCAGATTTTGTCTAGGTGCAGCCAAAAAAAAGTGATTCCCACGATGTCGTAAAAACGCATATGTATAATCGACTTTTTCTCGAAGACAAATTGTTCACACGCAAACTTCACGCATTGCACTCGTGTAGTTCGACGAGACGAAGCTATTGCACGCGGTTTCATCGGCCTACGACAATGTGTGCCCGAGTTATATGCCATCATATCGAACACAAGTATCAACTTCTATGATTGAGTTTTTCGTGAGCTGTGTTCGCGAAGAAAACGATGTTGCATCAGTTTCCTTGGTTATTCGACGTGCTGAAACCGAATATGATGCCAGATTTTGTCTAGGTGCAGCCAAAAAAAAGTGATTCCCACGATGTCGTAAAAACGCATATGTATAATCGACTTTTTCTCGAAGACAAATCGTTCACACGCAAACTTCGCGCATTGCACTCGTGTAGTTCAACGAGACGAAGCTATTGCACGCGGTTTCATCGGCCTACGACAATGTGTGCTCAAGTTATATGCCACCATATCGAACACAAATATCAACTTCTATGATTGCGTTTTTCGTGAGCTGTGTTCGCGAAGAAAACGATGTTGCATCAGTTTCCTTGGTTATTCGACGTGCTGAAACCGAATATGATGCCAGATTTTGTCTAGGTGCAGCCAAAAAAAAGTGATTCCCACGATGTCGTAAAAACGCATATGTATAATCGACTTTTTCTCGAAGACAAATCGTTCACACGCAAACTTCGCGCATTGCACTCGTGTAGTTCAACGAGACGAAGCTATTGCACGCGGTTTCATCGGCCTACGACAATGTGTGCTCAAGTTATATGCCACCATATCGAACACAAATATCAACTTCTATGATTGCGTTTTTCGTGAGCTGTGTTCGCGAAGAAAACGATGTTGCATCAGTTTCCTTGGTTATTCGACGTGCTGAAACCGAATATGAAGCCAGATTTTGTCTAGGTGCAGCCAAAAAAAAGTGATTCCCACGATGTCGTAAAAACGCATATGTATAATCGACTTTTTCTCGAAGACAAATTGTTCACACGCAAACTTCGCGCATTGCACTCGTGTAGTTCGACGAGACGAAGCTATTGCACGCGGTTTCATCGGCCTACGACAATGTGTGCTCGAGTTATATGCCATCATATCGAACACAAATATCAACTTCTATGATTGAGTTATTCGTGAGCTGTGTTCGCGAAGAAAACGATGTTGCATCAGTTTCCTTGGTTATTCGACGTGCTGAAACCGAATATGATGCCAGATTTTGTCTAGGTGCAGCCAAAAAAAAGTGATTCCCACGATGTCGTAAAAACGCATATGTATAATCGACTTTTTCTCGAAGACAAATTGTTCACACGCAAACTTCGCGCATTGCACTCGTGTAGTTCGACGAGACGAAGCTATTGCACGCGGTTTCATCGGCCTACGACAATGTGTGCCCGAGTTATATGCCATCATATCGAACACAAGTATCAACTTCTATGATTAAGTTTTTCGTGAGCTGTGTTCGCGAAGAAAACGATGTTGCATCAGTTTCCTTGGTTATTCGACGTGCTGAAACCGAATATGATGCCAGATTTTGTCTAGGTGCAGCCAAAAAAAAGTGATTCCCACGATGTCGTAAAAACGCATATGTATAATCGACTTTTTCTCGAAGACAAATCGTTCACACGCAAACTTCGCGCATTGCACTCGTGTAGTTCAACGAGACGAAGCTATTGCACGCGGTTTCATCGGCCTACGACAATGTGTGCTCAAGTTATATGCCACCATATCGAACACAAATATCAACTTCTATGATTGAGTTTTTCGTGAGCTGTGTTCGCGAAGAAAACGATGTTGCATCAGTTTCCTTGGTTATTCGACGTGCTGAAACCGAATATGAAGCCAGATTTTGTCTAGGTGCAGCCAAAAAAAAGTGATTCCCACGATGTCGTAAAAACGCATATGTATAATCGACTTTTTCTCGAAGACAAACTGTTCACACGCAAACTTCGCGCATTGCACTCGTGTAGTTCGACGAGACGAAGCTATTGCACGCGGTTTCATCGGCCTACGACAATGTGTGCTCGAGTTATATGCCACCATATCGAACACAAATATCAACTTCTATGATTGAGTTATTCGTGAGCTGTGTTCGCGAAGAAAACGATGTTGCATCAGTTTCCTTGGTTATTCGACGTGCTGAAACCGAATATGAAGCCAGATTTTGTCTAGGTGCAGCCAAAAAAAAAGTGATTCCCACGATGTCGTAAAAACGCATATGTATAATCGACTTTTTCTCGAAGACAAATTGTTCACACGCAAACTTCGCGCATTGCACTCGTGTAGTTCGACGAGACGAAGCTATTGCACGCGGTTTCATCGGCCTACGACAATGTGTGCTCGAGTTATATGCCATCATATCGAACACAAATATCAACTTCTATGATTGAGTTTTTCGTGAGCTGTGTTCGCGAAGAAAACGATGTTGCATCAGTTTCCTTGGTTATTCGACGTGCTGAAACCGAATATGATGCCAGATTTTGTCTAGGTGCAGCCAAAAAAAAGTGATTCCCACGATGTCGTAAAAACGCATATGTATAATCGACTTTTTCTCGAAGACAAATCGTTCACACGCAAACTTCGCGCATTGCACTCGTGTAGTTCAACGAGACGAAGCTATAGCACGCGGTTTCATCGGCCTACGACAATGTGTGCTCAAGTTATATGCCACCATATCGAACACAAATATCAACTTCTATGATTGAGTTTTTCGTGAGCTGTGTTCGCGAAGAAAACGATGTTGCATCAGTTTCCTTGGTTATTCGACGTGCTGAAACCGAATATGATGCCAGATTTTGTCTAGGTGCAGCCAAAAAAAAGTGATTCCCACGATGTCGTAAAAACGCATATGTATAATCGACTTTTTCTCGAAGACAAATTGTTCACACGCAAACTTCGCGCATTGCACTCGTGTAGTTCGACGAGACGAAGCTATTGCACGCGGTTTCATCGGCCTACGACAATGTGTGCCCGAGTTATATGCCATCATATCGAACACAAGTATCAACTTCTATGATTAAGTTTTTCGTGAGCTGTGTTCGCGAAGAAAACGATGTTGCATCAGTTTCCTTGGTTATTCGACGTGCTGAAACCGAATATGATGCCAGATTTTGTCTAGGTGCAGCCAAAAAAAAGTGATTCCCACGATGTCGTAAAAACGCATATGTATAATCGACTTTTTCTCGAAGACAAATCGTTCACACGCAAACTTCGCGCATTGCACTCGTGTAGTTCAACGAGACGAAGCTATTGCACGCGGTTTCATCGGCCTACGACAATGTGTGCTCAAGTTATATGCCACCATATCGAACACAAATATCAACTTCTATGATTGAGTTTTTCGTGAGCTGTGTTCGCGAAGAAAACGATGTTGCATCAGTTTCCTTGGTTATTCGACGTGCTGAAACCGAATATGAAGCCAGATTTTGTCTAGGTGCAGCCAAAAAAAAGTGATTCCCACGATGTCGTAAAAACGCATATGTATAATCGACTTTTTCTCGAAGACAAACTGTTCACACGCAAACTTCGCGCATTGCACTCGTGTAGTTCGACGAGACGAAGCTATTGCACGCGGTTTCATCGGCCTACGACAATGTGTGCTCGAGTTATATGCCACCATATCGAACACAAATATCAACTTCTATGATTGAGTTTTTCGTGAGCTGTGTTCGCGAAGAAAACGATGTTGCATCAGTTTCCTTGGTTATTCGACGTGCTGAAACCGAATATGATGCCAGATTTTGTCTAGGTGCAGCCAAAAAAAAGTGATTCCCACGATGTCGTAAAAACGCATATGTATAATCGACTTTTTCTCGAAGACAAATCGTTCACACGCAAACTTCGCGCATTGCACTCGTGTAGTTCAACGAGACGAAGCTATTGCACGCGGTTTCATCGGCCTACGACAATGTGTGCTCAAGTTATATGCCACCATATCGAACACAAATATCAACTTCTATGATTGAGTTTTTCGTGAGCTGTGTTCGCGAAGAAAACGATGTTGCATCAGTTTCCTTGGTTATTCGACGTGCTGAAACCGAATATGATGCCAGATTTTGTCTAGGTGCAGCCAAAAAAAAGTGATTCCCACGATGTCGTAAAAACGCATATGTATAATCGACTTTTTCTCGAAGACAAATCGTTCACACGCAAACTTCGCGCATTGCACTCGTGTAGTTCAACGAGACGAAGCTATTGCACGCGGTTTCATCGGCCTACGACAATGTGTGCTCAAGTTATATGCCACCATATCGAACACAAATATCAACTTCTATGATTGAGTTTTTCGTGAGCTGTGTTCGCGAAGAAAACGATGTTGCATCAGTTTCCTTGGTTATTCGACGTGCTGAAACCGAATATGAAGCCAGATTTTGTCTAGGTGCAGCCAAAAAAAAGTGATTCCCACGATGTCGTAAAAACGCATATGTATAATCGACTTTTTCTCGAAGACAAACTGTTCACACGCAAACTTCGCGCATTGCACTCGTGTAGTTCGACGAGACGAAGCTATTGCACGCGGTTTCATCGGCCTACGACAATGTGTGCTCGAGTTATATGCCACCATATCGAACACAAATATCAACTTCTATGATTGAGTTTTTCGTGAGCTGTGTTCGCGAAGAAAACGATGTTGCATCAGTTTCCTTGGTTATTCGACGTGCTGAAACCGAATATGATGCCAGATTTTGTCTAGGTGCAGCCAAAAAAAAGTGATTCCCACGATGTCGTAAAAACGCATATGTATAATCGACTTTTTCTCGAAGACAAATCGTTCACACGCAAACTTCGCGCATTGCACTCGTGTAGTTCAACGAGACGAAGCTATTGCACGCGGTTTCATCGGCCTACGACAATGTGTGCTCAAGTTATATGCCACCATATCGAACACAAATATCAACTTCTATGATTGAGTTTTTCGTGAGCTGTGTTCGCGAAGAAAACGATGTTGCATCAGTTTCCTTGGTTATTCGACGTGCTGAAACCGAATATGATGCCAGATTTTGTCTAGGTGCAGCCAAAAAAACGTGATTCCCACGATGTCGTAAAAACGCATATGTATAATCGACTTTTTCTCGAAGACAAATCGTTCACACGCAAACTTCGCGCATTGCACTCGTGTAGTTCAACGAGACGAAGCTATTGCACGCGGTTTCATCGGCCTACGACAATGTGTGCTCGAGTTATATGCCATCATATCGAACACAAATATCAACTTCTATGATTGAGTTTTTCGTGAGCTGTGTTCGCGAAGAAAACGATGTTGCATCAGTTTCCTTGGTTATTCGACGTGCTGAAACCGAATATGATGCCAGATTTTGTCTAGGTGCAGCCAAAAAAAAGTGATTCCCACGATGTCGTAAAAACGCATATGTATAATCGACTTTTTCTCGAAGACAAATCGTTCACACGCAAACTTCGCGCATTGCACTCGTGTAGTTCAACGAGACGAAGCTATTGCACGCGGTTTCATCGGCCTACGACAATGTGTGCTCAAGTTATATGCCACCATATCGAACACAAATATCAACTTCTATGATTGAGTTATTCGTGAGCTGTGATCGCGAAGAAAACGATGTTGCATCAGTTTCCTTGGTTATTCGACGTGCTGAAACCGAATATGATGCCAGATTTTGTCTAGGTGCAGCCAAAAAAACGTGATTCCCACGATGTCGTAAAAACGCATATGTATAATCGACTTTTTCTCGAAGACAAATCGTTCACACGCAAACTTCGCGCATTGCACTCGTGTAGTTCAACGAGACGAAGCTATTGCACGCGGTTTCATCGGCCTACGACAATGTGTGCTCAAGTTATATGCCACCATATCGAACACAAATATCAACTTCTATGATTGAGTTTTTCGTGAGCTGTGTTCGCGAAGAAAACGATGTTGCATCAGTTTCCTTGGTTATTCGACGTGCTGAAACCGAATATGATGCCAGATTTTGTCTAGGTGCAGCCAAAAAAACGTGATTCCCACGATGTCGTAAAAACGCATATGTATAATCGACTTTTTCTCGAAGACAAATCGTTCACACGCAAACTTCGCGCATTGCACTCGTGTAGTTCAACGAGACGAAGCTATTGCACGCGGTTTCATCGGCCTACGACAATGTGTGCTCGAGTTATATGCCATCATATCGAACACAAATATCAACTTCTATGATTGAGTTTTTCGTGAGCTGTGTTCGCGAAGAAAACGATGTTGCATCAGTTTCCTTGGTTATTCGACGTGCTGAAACCGAATATGATGCCAGATTTTGTCTAGGTGCAGCCAAAAAAAAGTGATTCCCACGATGTCGTAAAAACGCATATGTATAATCGACTTTTTCTCGAAGACAAATCGTTCACACGCAAACTTCGCGCATTGCACTCGTGTAGTTCAACGAGACGAAGCTATTGCACGCGGTTTCATCGGCCTACGACAATGTGTGCTCAAGTTATATGCCACCATATCGAACACAAATATCAACTTCTATGATTGAGTTATTCGTGAGCTGTGTTCGCGAAGAAAACGATGTTGCATCAGTTTCCTTGGTTATTCGACGTGCTGAAACCGAATATGATGCCAGATTTTGTCTAGGTGCAGCCAAAAAAACGTGATTCCCACGATGTCGTAAAAACGCATATGTATAATCGACTTTTTCTCGAAGACAAATCGTTCACACGCAAACTTCGCGCATTGCACTCGTGTAGTTCAACGAGACGAAGCTATTGCACGCGGTTTCATCGGCCTACGACAATGTGTGCTCAAGTTATATGCCACCATATCGAACACAAATATCAACTTCTATGATTGAGTTTTTCGTGAGCTGTGTTCGCGAAGAAAACGATGTTGCATCAGTTTCCTTGGTTATTCGACGTGCTGAAACCGAATATGATGCCAGATTTTGTCTAGGTGCAGCCAAAAAAAAGTGATTCCCACGATGTCGTAAAAACGCATATGTATAATCGACTTTTTCTCGAAGACAAATTGTTCACACGCAAACTTCGCGCATTGCACTCGTGTAGTTCGACGAGACGAAGCTATTGCACGCGGTTTCATCGGCCTACGACAATGTGTGCCCGAGTTATATGCCATCATATCGAACACAAGTATCAACTTCTATGATTAAGTTTTTCGTGAGCTGTGTTCGCGAAGAAAACGATGTTGCATCAGTTTCCTTGGTTATTCGACGTGCTGAAACCGAATATGATGCCAGATTTTGTCTAGGTGCAGCCAAAAAAAAGTGATTCCCACGATGTCGTAAAAACGCATATGTATAATCGACTTTTTCTCGAAGACAAATCGTTCACACGCAAACTTCGCGCATTGCACTCGTGTAGTTCAACGAGACGAAGCTATTGCACGCGGTTTCATCGGCCTACGACAATGTGTGCTCAAGTTATATGCCACCATATCGAACACAAATATCAACTTCTATGATTGAGTTTTTCGTGAGCTGTGTTCGCGAAGAAAACGATGTTGCATCAGTTTCCTTGGTTATTCGACGTGCTGAAACCGAATATGAAGCCAGATTTTGTCTAGGTGCAGCCAAAAAAAAGTGATTCCCACGATGTCGTAAAAACGCATATGTATAATCGACTTTTTCTCGAAGACAAACTGTTCACACGCAAACTTCGCGCATTGCACTCGTGTAGTTCGACGAGACGAAGCTATTGCACGCGGTTTCATCGGCCTACGACAATGTGTGCTCGAGTTATATGCCACCATATCGAACACAAATATCAACTTCTATGATTGAGTTATTCGTGAGCTGTGTTCGCGAAGAAAACGATGTTGCATCAGTTTCCTTGGTTATTCGACGTGCTGAAACCGAATATGAAGCCAGATTTTGTCTAGGTGCAGCCAAAAAAAAAGTGATTCCCACGATGTCGTAAAAACGCATATGTATAATCGACTTTTTCTCGAAGACAAATTGTTCACACGCAAACTTCGCGCATTGCACTCGTGTAGTTCGACGAGACGAAGCTATTGCACGCGGTTTCATCGGCCTACGACAATGTGTGCTCGAGTTATATGCCATCATATCGAACACAAATATCAACTTCTATGATTGAGTTTTTCGTGAGCTGTGTTCGCGAAGAAAACGATGTTGCATCAGTTTCCTTGGTTATTCGACGTGCTGAAACCGAATATGATGCCAGATTTTGTCTAGGTGCAGCCAAAAAAAAGTGATTCCCACGATGTCGTAAAAACGCATATGTATAATCGACTTTTTCTCGAAGACAAATCGTTCACACGCAAACTTCGCGCATTGCACTCGTGTAGTTCAACGAGACGAAGCTATTGCACGCGGTTTCATCGGCCTACGACAATGTGTGCTCAAGTTATATGCCACCATATCGAACACAAATATCAACTTCTATGATTGAGTTTTTCGTGAGCTGTGTTCGCGAAGAAAACGATGTTGCATCAGTTTCCTTGGTTATTCGACGTGCTGAAACCGAATATGATGCCAGATTTTGTCTAGGTGCAGCCAAAAAAAAGTGATTCCCACGATGTCGTAAAAACGCATATGTATAATCGACTTTTTCTCGAAGACAAATTGTTCACACGCAAACTTCGCGCATTGCACTCGTGTAGTTCGACGAGACGAAGCTATTGCACGCGGTTTCATCGGCCTACGACAATGTGTGCCCGAGTTATATGCCATCATATCGAACACAAGTATCAACTTCTATGATTAAGTTTTTCGTGAGCTGTGTTCGCGAAGAAAACGATGTTGCATCAGTTTCCTTGGTTATTCGACGTGCTGAAACCGAATATGATGCCAGATTTTGTCTAGGTGCAGCCAAAAAAAAGTGATTCCCACGATGTCGTAAAAACGCATATGTATAATCGACTTTTTCTCGAAGACAAATCGTTCACACGCAAACTTCGCGCATTGCACTCGTGTAGTTCAACGAGACGAAGCTATTGCACGCGGTTTCATCGGCCTACGACAATGTGTGCTCAAGTTATATGCCACCATATCGAACACAAATATCAACTTCTATGATTGAGTTTTTCGTGAGCTGTGTTCGCGAAGAAAACGATGTTGCATCAGTTTCCTTGGTTATTCGACGTGCTGAAACCGAATATGAAGCCAGATTTTGTCTAGGTGCAGCCAAAAAAAAGTGATTCCCACGATGTCGTAAAAACGCATATGTATAATCGACTTTTTCTCGAAGACAAACTGTTCACACGCAAACTTCGCGCATTGCACTCGTGTAGTTCGACGAGACGAAGCTATTGCACGCGGTTTCATCGGCCTACGACAATGTGTGCTCGAGTTATATGCCACCATATCGAACACAAATATCAACTTCTATGATTGAGTTTTTCGTGAGCTGTGTTCGCGAAGAAAACGATGTTGCATCAGTTTCCTTGGTTATTCGACGTGCTGAAACCGAATATGATGCCAGATTTTGTCTAGGTGCAGCCAAAAAAAAGTGATTCCCACGATGTCGTAAAAACGCATATGTATAATCGACTTTTTCTCGAAGACAAATCGTTCACACGCAAACTTCGCGCATTGCACTCGTGTAGTTCAACGAGACGAAGCTATTGCACGCGGTTTCATCGGCCTACGACAATGTGTGCTCAAGTTATATGCCACCATATCGAACACAAATATCAACTTCTATGATTGAGTTTTTCGTGAGCTGTGTTCGCGAAGAAAACGATGTTGCATCAGTTTCCTTGGTTATTCGACGTGCTGAAACCGAATATGATGCCAGATTTTGTCTAGGTGCAGCCAAAAAAAAGTGATTCCCACGATGTCGTAAAAACGCATATGTATAATCGACTTTTTCTCGAAGACAAATTGTTCACACGCAAACTTCGCGCATTGCACTCGTGTAGTTCGACGAGACGAAGCTATTGCACGCGGTTTCATCGGCCTACGACAATGTGTGCCCGAGTTATATGCCATCATATCGAACACAAGTATCAACTTCTATGATTAAGTTTTTCGTGAGCTGTGTTCGCGAAGAAAACGATGTTGCATCAGTTTCCTTGGTTATTCGACGTGCTGAAACCGAATATGATGCCAGATTTTGTCTAGGTGCAGCCAAAAAAAAGTGATTCCCACGATGTCGTAAAAACGCATATGTATAATCGACTTTTTCTCGAAGACAAATCGTTCACACGCAAACTTCGCGCATTGCACTCGTGTAGTTCAACGAGACGAAGCTATTGCACGCGGTTTCATCGGCCTACGACAATGTGTGCTCAAGTTATATGCCACCATATCGAACACAAATATCAACTTCTATGATTGAGTTTTTCGTGAGCTGTGTTCGCGAAGAAAACGATGTTGCATCAGTTTCCTTGGTTATTCGACGTGCTGAAACCGAATATGAAGCCAGATTTTGTCTAGGTGCAGCCAAAAAAAAGTGATTCCCACGATGTCGTAAAAACGCATATGTATAATCGACTTTTTCTCGAAGACAAACTGTTCACACGCAAACTTCGCGCATTGCACTCGTGTAGTTCGACGAGACGAAGCTATTGCACGCGGTTTCATCGGCCTACGACAATGTGTGCTCGAGTTATATGCCACCATATCGAACACAAATATCAACTTCTATGATTGAGTTTTTCGTGAGCTGTGTTCGCGAAGAAAACGATGTTGCATCAGTTTCCTTGGTTATTCGACGTGCTGAAACCGAATATGATGCCAGATTTTGTCTAGGTGCAGCCAAAAAAAAGTGATTCCCACGATGTCGTAAAAACGCATATGTATAATCGACTTTTTCTCGAAGACAAATCGTTCACACGCAAACTTCGCGCATTGCACTCGTGTAGTTCAACGAGACGAAGCTATTGCACGCGGTTTCATCGGCCTACGACAATGTGTGCTCAAGTTATATGCCACCATATCGAACACAAATATCAACTTCTATGATTGAGTTTTTCGTGAGCTGTGTTCGCGAAGAAAACGATGTTGCATCAGTTTCCTTGGTTATTCGACGTGCTGAAACCGAATATGATGCCAGATTTTGTCTAGGTGCAGCCAAAAAAACGTGATTCCCACGATGTCGTAAAAACGCATATGTATAATCGACTTTTTCTCGAAGACAAATCGTTCACACGCAAACTTCGCGCATTGCACTCGTGTAGTTCAACGAGACGAAGCTATTGCACGCGGTTTCATCGGCCTACGACAATGTGTGCTCGAGTTATATGCCATCATATCGAACACAAATATCAACTTCTATGATTGAGTTTTTCGTGAGCTGTGTTCGCGAAGAAAACGATGTTGCATCAGTTTCCTTGGTTATTCGACGTGCTGAAACCGAATATGATGCCAGATTTTGTCTAGGTGCAGCCAAAAAAAAGTGATTCCCACGATGTCGTAAAAACGCATATGTATAATCGACTTTTTCTCGAAGACAAATCGTTCACACGCAAACTTCGCGCATTGCACTCGTGTAGTTCAACGAGACGAAGCTATTGCACGCGGTTTCATCGGCCTACGACAATGTGTGCTCAAGTTATATGCCACCATATCGAACACAAATATCAACTTCTATGATTGAGTTATTCGTGAGCTGTGATCGCGAAGAAAACGATGTTGCATCAGTTTCCTTGGTTATTCGACGTGCTGAAACCGAATATGATGCCAGATTTTGTCTAGGTGCAGCCAAAAAAACGTGATTCCCACGATGTCGTAAAAACGCATATGTATAATCGACTTTTTCTCGAAGACAAATCGTTCACACGCAAACTTCGCGCATTGCACTCGTGTAGTTCAACGAGACGAAGCTATTGCACGCGGTTTCATCGGCCTACGACAATGTGTGCTCAAGTTATATGCCACCATATCGAACACAAATATCAACTTCTATGATTGAGTTTTTCGTGAGCTGTGTTCGCGAAGAAAACGATGTTGCATCAGTTTCCTTGGTTATTCGACGTGCTGAAACCGAATATGATGCCAGATTTTGTCTAGGTGCAGCCAAAAAAAAGTGATTCCCACGATGTCGTAAAAACGCATATGTATAATCGACTTTTTCTCGAAGACAAATTGTTCACACGCAAACTTCGCGCATTGCACTCGTGTAGTTCGACGAGACGAAGCTATTGCACGCGGTTTCATCGGCCTACGACAATGTGTGCCCGAGTTATATGCCATCATATCGAACACAAGTATCAACTTCTATGATTAAGTTTTTCGTGAGCTGTGTTCGCGAAGAAAACGATGTTGCATCAGTTTCCTTGGTTATTCGACGTGCTGAAACCGAATATGATGCCAGATTTTGTCTAGGTGCAGCCAAAAAAAAGTGATTCCCACGATGTCGTAAAAACGCATATGTATAATCGACTTTTTCTCGAAGACAAATCGTTCACACGCAAACTTCGCGCATTGCACTCGTGTAGTTCAACGAGACGAAGCTATTGCACGCGGTTTCATCGGCCTACGACAATGTGTGCTCAAGTTATATGCCACCATATCGAACACAAATATCAACTTCTATGATTGAGTTATTCGTGAGCTGTGTTCGCGAAGAAAACGATGTTGCATCAGTTTCCTTGGTTATTCGACGTGCTGAAACCGAATATGATGCCAGATTTTGTCTAGGTGCAGCCAAAAAAAAGTGATTCCCACGATGTCGTAAAAACGCATATGTATAATCGACTTTTTCTCGAAGACAAATCGTTCACACGCAAACTTCGCGCATTGCACTCGTGTAGTTCGACGAGACGAAGCTATTGCACGCGGTTTCATCGGCCTACGACAATGTGTGCCCGAGTTATATGCCATCATATCGAACACAAATATCAACTTCTATGATTGAGTTATTCGTGAGCTGTGTTCGCGAAGAAAACGATGTTGCATCAGTTTCCTTGGTTATTCGACGTGCTGAAACCGAATATGATGCCAGATTTTGTCTAGGTGCAGCCAAAAAAAAGTGATTCCCACGATGTCGTAAAAACGCATATGTATAATCGACTTTTTCTCGAAGACAAACTGTTCACACGCAAACTTCGCGCATTGCACTCGTGTAGTTCGACGAGACGAAGCTATTGCACGCGGTTTCATCGGCCTACGACAATGTGTGCTCGAGTTATATGCCATCATATCGAACACAAATATCAACTTCTATGATTGAGTTTTTCGTGAGCTGTGTTCGCGAAGAAAACGATGTTGCATCAGTTTCCTTGGTTATTCGACGTGCTGAAACCGAATATGATGCCAGATTTTGTCTAGGTGCAGCCAAAAAAAAGTGATTCCCACGATGTCGTAAAAACGCATATGTATAATCGACTTTTTCTCGAAGACAAATTGTTCACACGCAAACTTCGCGCATTGCACTCGTGTAGTTCGACGAGACGAAGCTATTGCACGCGGTTTCATCGGCCTACGACAATGTGTGCCCGAGTTATATGCCATCATATCGAACACAAGTATCAATTTCTATGATTGAGTTTTTCGTGAGCTGTGTTCGCGAAGAAAACGATGTTGCATCAGTTTCCTTGGTTATTCGACGTGCTGAAACCGAATATGATGCCAGATTTTGTCTAGGTGCAGCCAAAAAAAAGTGATTCCCACGATGTCGTAAAAACGCATATGTATAATCGACTTTTTCTCGAAGACAAATCGTTCACACGCAAACTTCGCGCATTGCACTCGTGTAGTTCAACGAGACGAAGCTATTGCACGCGGTTTCATCGGCCTACGACAATGTGTGCTCAAGTTATATGCCACCATATCGAACACAAATATCAACTTCTATGATTGCGTTTTTCGTGAGCTGTGTTCGCGAAGAAAACGATGTTGCATCAGTTTCCTTGGTTATTCGACGTGCTGAAACCGAATATGATGCCAGATTTTGTCTAGGTGCAGCCAAAAAAAAGTGATTCCCACGATGTCGTAAAAACGCATATGTATAATCGACTTTTTCTCGAAGACAAATTGTTCACACGCAAACTTCACGCATTGCACTCGTGTAGTTCGACGAGACGAAGCTATTGCACGCGGTTTCATCGGCCTACGACAATGTGTGCCCGAGTTATATGCCATCATATCGAACACAAGTATCAACTTCTATGATTGAGTTTTTCGTGAGCTGTGTTCGGGAAGAAAACGATGTTGCATCAGTTTCCTTGGTTATTCGACGTGCTGAAACCGAATATGATGCCAGATTTTGTCTAGGTGCAGCCAAAAAAAAGTGATTCCCACGATGTCGTAAAAACGCATATGTATAATCGACTTTTTCTCGAAGACAAATCGTTCACACGCAAACTTCGCGCATTGCACTCGTGTAGTTCAACGAGACGAAGCTATTGCACGCGGTTTCATCGGCCTACGACAATGTGTGCTCAAGTTATATGCCACCATATCGAACACAAATATCAACTTCTATGATTGCGTTTTTCGTGAGCTGTGTTCGCGAAGAAAACGATGTTGCATCAGTTTCCTTGGTTATTCGACGTGCTGAAACCGAATATGAAGCCAGATTTTGTCTAGGTGCAGCCAAAAAAAAGTGATTCCCACGATGTCGTAAAAACGCATATGTATAATCGACTTTTTCTCGAAGACAAATTGTTCACACGCAAACTTCGCGCATTGCACTCGTGTAGTTCGACGAGACGAAGCTATTGCACGCGGTTTCATCGGCCTACGACAATGTGTGCTCGAGTTATATGCCATCATATCGAACACAAATATCAACTTCTATGATTGAGTTATTCGTGAGCTGTGTTCGCGAAGAAAACGATGTTGCATCAGTTTCCTTGGTTATTCGACGTGCTGAAACCGAATATGATGCCAGATTTTGTCTAGGTGCAGCCAAAAAAAAGTGATTCCCACGATGTCGTAAAAACGCATATGTATAATCGACTTTTTCTCGAAGACAAATTGTTCACACGCAAACTTCGCGCATTGCACTCGTGTAGTTCGACGAGACGAAGCTATTGCACGCGGTTTCATCGGCCTACGACAATGTGTGCCCGAGTTATATGCCATCATATCGAACACAAGTATCAATTTCTATGATTGAGTTTTTCGTGAGCTGTGTTCGCGAAGAAAACGATGTTGCATCAGTTTCCTTGGTTATTCGACGTGCTGAAACCGAATATGATGCCAGATTTTGTCTAGGTGCAGCCAAAAAAAAGTGATTCCCACGATGTCGTAAAAACGCATATGTATAATCGACTTTTTCTCGAAGACAAATCGTTCACACGCAAACTTCGCGCATTGCACTCGTGTAGTTCAACGAGACGAAGCTATTGCACGCGGTTTCATCGGCCTACGACAATGTGTGCCCGAGTTATATGCCATCATATCGAACACAAGTATCAACTTCTATGATTAAGTTTTTCGTGAGCTGTGTTCGCGAAGAAAACGATGTTGCATCAGTTTCCTTGGTTATTCGACGTGCTGAAACCGAATATGATGCCAGATTTTGTCTAGGTGCAGCCAAAAAAAAGTGATTCCCACGATGTCGTAAAAACGCATATGTATAATCGACTTTTTCTCGAAGACAAATTGTTCACACGCAAACTTCGCGCATTGCACTCGTGTAGTTCGACGAGACGAAGCTATTGCACGCGGTTTCATCGGCCTACGACAATGTGTGCCCGAGTTATATGCCATCATATCGAACACAAATATCAACTTCTATGATTGCGTTTTTCGTGAGCTGTGTTCGCGAAGAAAACGATGTTGCATCAGTTTCCTTGGTTATTCGACGTGCTGAAACCGAATATGATGCCAGATTTTGTCTAGGTGCAGCCAAAAAAAAGTGATTCCCACGATGTCGTAAAAACGCATATGTATAATCGACTTTTTCTCGAAGACAAATTGTTCACACGCAAACTTCACGCATTGCACTCGTGTAGTTCGACGAGACGAAGCTATTGCACGCGGTTTCATCGGCCTACGACAATGTGTGCCCGAGTTATATGCCATCATATCGAACACAAGTATCAACTTCTATGATTGAGTTTTTCGTGAGCTGTGTTCGCGAAGAAAACGATGTTGCATCAGTTTCCTTGGTTATTCGACGTGCTGAAACCGAATATGATGCCAGATTTTGTCTAGGTGCAGCCAAAAAAAAGTGATTCCCACGATGTCGTAAAAACGCATATGTATAATCGACTTTTTCTCGAAGACAAATCGTTCACACGCAAACTTCGCGCATTGCACTCGTGTAGTTCAACGAGACGAAGCTATTGCACGCGGTTTCATCGGCCTACGACAATGTGTGCTCAAGTTATATGCCACCATATCGAACACAAATATCAACTTCTATGATTGCGTTTTTCGTGAGCTGTGTTCGCGAAGAAAACGATGTTGCATCAGTTTCCTTGGTTATTCGACGTGCTGAAACCGAATATGAAGCCAGATTTTGTCTAGGTGCAGCCAAAAAAAAGTGGTTCCCACGATGTCGTAAAAACGCATATGTATAATCGACTTTTTCTCGAAGACAAATTGTTCACACGCAAACTTCGCGCATTGCACTCGTGTAGTTCGACGAGACGAAGCTATTGCACGCGGTTTCATCGGCCTACGACAATGTGTGCTCGAGTTATATGCCATCATATCGAACACAAATATCAACTTCTATGATTGAGTTATTCGTGAGCTGTGTTCGCGAAGAAAACGATGTTGCATCAGTTTCCTTGGTTATTCGACGTGCTGAAACCGAATATGAAGCCAGATTTTGTCTAGGTGCAGCCAAAAAAAAAGTGATTCCCACGATGTCGTAAAAACGCATATGTATAATCGACTTTTTCTCGAAGACAAATTGTTCACACGCAAACTTCGCGCATTGCACTCGTGTAGTTCGACGAGACGAAGCTATTGCACGCGGTTTCATCGGCCTACGACAATGTGTGCTCGAGTTATATGCCATCATATCGAACACAAATATCAACTTCTATGATTGAGTTTTTCGTGAGCTGTGTTCGCGAAGAAAACGATGTTGCATCAGTTTCCTTGGTTATTCGACGTGCTGAAACCGAATATGATGCCAGATTTTGTCTAGGTGCAGCCAAAAAAAAGTGATTCCCACGATGTCGTAAAAACGCATATGTATAATCGACTTTTTCTCGAAGACAAATTGTTCACACGCAAACTTCGCGCATTGCACTCGTGTAGTTCGACGAGACGAAGCTATTGCACGCGGTTTCATCGGCCTACGACAATGTGTGCTCGAGTTATATGCCATCATATCGAACACAAATATCAACTTCTATGATTGAGTTATTCGTGAGCTGTGTTCGCGAAGAAAACGATGTTGCATCAGTTTCCTTGGTTATTCGACGTGCTGAAACCGAATATGATGCCAGATTTTGTCTAGGTGCAGCCAAAAAAAAGTGATTCCCACGATGTCGTAAAAACGCATATGTATAATCGACTTTTTCTCGAAGACAAATTGTTCACACGCAAACTTCGCGCATTGCACTCGTGTAGTTCGACGAGACGAAGCTATTGCACGCGGTTTCATCGGCCTACGACAATGTGTGCCCGAGTTATATGCCATCATATCGAACACAAGTATCAATTTCTATGATTGAGTTTTTCGTGAGCTGTGTTCGCGAAGAAAACGATGTTGCATCAGTTTCCTTGGTTATTCGACGTGCTGAAACCGAATATGATGCCAGATTTTGTCTAGGTGCAGCCAAAAAAAAGTGATTCCCACGATGTCGTAAAAACGCATATGTATAATCGACTTTTTCTCGAAGACAAATCGTTCACACGCAAACTTCGCGCATTGCACTCGTGTAGTTCAACGAGACGAAGCTATTGCACGCGGTTTCATCGGCCTACGACAATGTGTGCCCGAGTTATATGCCTTCATATCGAACACAAGTATCAACTTCTATGATTAAGTTTTTCGTGAGCTGTGTTCGCGAAGAAAACGATGTTGCATCAGTTTCCTTGGTTATTCGACGTGCTGAAACCGAATATGATGCCAGATTTTGTCTAGGTGCAGCCAAAAAAAAGTGATTCCCACGATGTCGTAAAAACGCATATGTATAATCGACTTTTTCTCGAAGACAAATTGTTCACACGCAAACTTCGCGCATTGCACTCGTGTAGTTCGACGAGACGAAGCTATTGCACGCGGTTTCATCGGCCTACGACAATGTGTGCCCGAGTTATATGCCATCATATCGAACACAAATATCAACTTCTATGATTGCGTTTTTCGTGAGCTGTGTTCGCGAAGAAAACGATGTTGCATCAGTTTCCTTGGTTATTCGACGTGCTGAAACCGAATATGATGCCAGATTTTGTCTAGGTGCAGCCAAAAAAAAGTGATTCCCACGATGTCGTAAAAACGCATATGTATAATCGACTTTTTCTCGAAGACAAATTGTTCACACGCAAACTTCACGCATTGCACTCGTGTAGTTCGACGAGACGAAGCTATTGCACGCGGTTTCATCGGCCTACGACAATGTGTGCCCGAGTTATATGCCATCATATCGAACACAAGTATCAACTTCTATGATTGAGTTTTTCGTGAGCTGTGTTCGCGAAGAAAACGATGTTGCATCAGTTTCCTTGGTTATTCGACGTGCTGAAACCGAATATGATGCCAGATTTTGTCTAGGTGCAGCCAAAAAAAAGTGATTCCCACGATGTCGTAAAAACGCATATGTATAATCGACTTTTTCTCGAAGACAAATCGTTCACACGCAAACTTCGCGCATTGCACTCGTGTAGTTCAACGAGACGAAGCTATTGCACGCGGTTTCATCGGCCTACGACAATGTGTGCTCAAGTTATATGCCACCATATCGAACACAAATATCAACTTCTATGATTGCGTTTTTCGTGAGCTGTGTTCGCGAAGAAAACGATGTTGCATCAGTTTCCTTGGTTATTCGACGTGCTGAAACCGAATATGAAGCCAGATTTTGTCTAGGTGCAGCCAAAAAAAAGTGATTCCCACGATGTCGTAAAAACGCATATGTATAATCGACTTTTTCTCGAAGACAAATTGTTCACACGCAAACTTCGCGCATTGCACTCGTGTAGTTCGACGAGACGAAGCTATTGCACGCGGTTTCATCGGCCTACGACAATGTGTGCTCGAGTTATATGCCATCATATCGAACACAAATATCAACTTCTATGATTGAGTTATTCGTGAGCTGTGTTCGCGAAGAAAACGATGTTGCATCAGTTTCCTTGGTTATTCGACGTGCTGAAACCGAATATGAAGCCAGATTTTGTCTAGGTGCAGCCAAAAAAAAAGTGATTCCCACGATGTCGTAAAAACGCATATGTATAATCGACTTTTTCTCGAAGACAAATTGTTCACACGCAAACTTCGCGCATTGCACTCGTGTAGTTCGACGAGACGAAGCTATTGCACGCGGTTTCATCGGCCTACGACAATGTGTGCTCGAGTTATATGCCATCATATCGAACACAAATATCAACTTCTATGATTGAGTTTTTCGTGAGCTGTGTTCGCGAAGAAAACGATGTTGCATCAGTTTCCTTGGTTATTCGACGTGCTGAAACCGAATATGATGCCAGATTTTGTCTAGGTGCAGCCAAAAAAAAGTGATTCCCACGATGTCGTAAAAACGCATATGTATAATCGACTTTTTCTCGAAGACAAATCGTTCACACGCAAACTTCGCGCATTGCACTCGTGTAGTTCAACGAGACGAAGCTATTGCACGCGGTTTCATCGGCCTACGACAATGTGTGCCCGAGTTATATGCCATCATATCGAACACAAGTATCAACTTCTATGATTAAGTTTTTCGTGAGCTGTGTTCGCGAAGAAAACGATGTTGCATCAGTTTCCTTGGTTATTCGACGTGCTGAAACCGAATATGATGCCAGATTTTGTCTAGGTGCAGCCAAAAAAAAGTGATTCCCACGATGTCGTAAAAACGCATATGTATAATCGACTTTTTCTCGAAGACAAATTGTTCACACGCAAACTTCGCGCATTGCACTCGTGTAGTTCGACGAGACGAAGCTATTGCACGCGGTTTCATCGGCCTACGACAATGTGTGCCCGAGTTATATGCCATCATATCGAACACAAGTATCAACTTCTATGATTGAGTTTTTCGTGAGCTGTGTTCGCGAAGAAAACGATGTTGCATCAGTTTCCTTGGTTATTCGACGTGCTGAAACCGAATATGATGCCAGATTTTGTCTAGGTGCAGCCAAAAAAAAGTGATTCCCACGATGTCGTAAAAACGCATATGTATAATCGACTTTTTCTCGAAGACAACTCGTTCACACGCAAACTTCGCGCATTGCACTCGTGTAGTTCGACGAGACGAAGCTATTGCACGCGGTTTCATCGGCCTACGACAATGTGTGCCCGAGTTATATGCCATCATATCGAACACAAATATCAACTTCTATGATTGAGTTATTCGTGAGCTGTGTTCGCGAAGAAAACGATGTTGCATCAGTTTCCTTGGTTATTCGACGTGCTGAAACCGAATATGATGCCAGATTTTGTCTAGGTGCAGCCAAAAAAAAGTGATTCCCACGATGTCGTAAAAACGCATATGTATAATCGACTTTTTCTCGAAGACAAACTGTTCACACGCAAACTTCGCGCATTGCACTCGTGTAGTTCGACGAGACGAAGCTATTGCACGCGGTTTCATCGGCCTACGACAATGTGTGCTCGAGTTATATGCCATCATATCGAACACAAATATCAACTTCTATGATTGAGTTTTTCGTGAGCTGTGTTCGCGAAGAAAACGATGTTGCATCAGTTTCCTTGGTTATTCGACGTGCTGAAACCGAATATGATGCCAGATTTTGTCTAGGTGCAGCCAAAAAAAAGTGATTCCCACGATGTCGTAAAAACGCATATGTATAATCGACTTTTTCTCGAAGACAAATTGTTCACACGCAAACTTCGCGCATTGCACTCGTGTAGTTCGACGAGACGAAGCTATTGCACGCGGTTTCATCGGCCTACGACAATGTGTGCCCGAGTTATATGCCATCATATCGAACACAAGTATCAATTTCTATGATTGAGTTTTTCGTGAGCTGTGTTCGCGAAGAAAACGATGTTGCATCAGTTTCCTTGGTTATTCGACGTGCTGAAACCGAATATGATGCCAGATTTTGTCTAGGTGCAGCCAAAAAAAAGTGATTCCCACGATGTCGTAAAAACGCATATGTATAATCGACTTTTTCTCGAAGACAAATCGTTCACACGCAAACTTCGCGCATTGCACTCGTGTAGTTCAACGAGACGAAGCTATTGCACGCGGTTTCATCGGCCTACGACAATGTGTGCTCAAGTTATATGCCACCATATCGAACACAAATATCAACTTCTATGATTGCGTTTTTCGTGAGCTGTGTTCGCGAAGAAAACGATGTTGCATCAGTTTCCTTGGTTATTCGACGTGCTGAAACCGAATATGATGCCAGATTTTGTCTAGGTGCAGCCAAAAAAAAGTGATTCCCACGATGTCGTAAAAACGCATATGTATAATCGACTTTTTCTAGAAGACAAATTGTTCACACGCAAACTTCACGCATTGCACTCGTGTAGTTCGACGAGACGAAGCTATTGCACGCGGTTTCATCGGACTACGACAATGTGTGCCCGAGTTATATGCCATCATATCGAACACAAGTATCAACTTCTATGATTGAGTTTTTCGTGAGCTGTGTTCGCGAAGAAAACGATGTTGCATCAGTTTCCTTGGTTATTCGACGTGCTGAAACCGAATATGATGCCAGATTTTGTCTAGGTGCAGCCAAAAAAAAGTGATTCCCACGATGTCGTAAAAACGCATATGTATAATCGACTTTTTCTCGAAGACAAATCGTTCACACGCAAACTTCGCGCATTGCACTCGTGTAGTTCAACGAGACGAAGCTATTGCACGCGGTTTCATCGGCCTACGACAATGTGTGCTCAAGTTATATGCCACCATATCGAACACAAATATCAACTTCTATGATTGCGTTTTTCGTGAGCTGTGTTCGCGAAGAAAACGATGTTGCATCAGTTTCCTTGGTTATTCGACGTGCTGAAACCGAATATGAAGCCAGATTTTGTCTAGGTGCAGCCAAAAAAAAGTGATTCCCACGATGTCGTAAAAACGCATATGTATAATCGACTTTTTCTCGAAGACAAATTGTTCACACGCAAACTTCGCGCATTGCACTCGTGTAGTTCGACGAGACGAAGCTATTGCACGCGGTTTCATCGGCCTACGACAATGTGTGCTCGAGTTATATGCCATCATATCGAACACAAATATCAACTTCTATGATTGAGTTATTCGTGAGCTGTGTTCGCGAAGAAAACGATGTTGCATCAGTTTCCTTGGTTATTCGACGTGCTGAAACCGAATATGAAGCCAGATTTTGTCTAGGTGCAGCCAAAAAAAAAGTGATTCCCACGATGTCGTAAAAACGCATATGTATAATCGACTTTTTCTCGAAGACAAATTGTTCACACGCAAACTTCGCGCATTGCACTCGTGTAGTTCGACGAGACGAAGCTATTGCACGCGGTTTCATCGGCCTACGACAATGTGTGCTCGAGTTATATGCCATCATATCGAACACAAATATCAACTTCTATGATTGAGTTTTTCGTGAGCTGTGTTCGCGAAGAAAACGATGTTGCATCAGTTTCCTTGGTTATTCGACGTGCTGAAACCGAATATGATGCCAGATTTTGTCTAGGTGCAGCCAAAAAAAAGTGATTCCCACGATGTCGTAAAAACGCATATGTATAATCGACTTTTTCTCGAAGACAAATCGTTCACACGCAAACTTCGCGCATTGCACTCGTGTAGTTCAACGAGACGAAGCTATTGCACGCGGTTTCATCGGCCTACGACAATGTGTGCCCGAGTTATATGCCATCATATCGAACACAAGTATCAACTTCTATGATTAAGTTTTTCGTGAGCTGTGTTCGCGAAGAAAACGATGTTGCATCAGTTTCCTTGGTTATTCGACGTGCTGAAACCGAATATGATGCCAGATTTTGTCTAGGTGCAGCCAAAAAAAAGTGATTCCCACGATGTCGTAAAAACGCATATGTATAATCGACTTTTTCTCGAAGACAAATCGTTCACACGCAAACTTCGCGCATTGCACTCGTGTAGTTCAACGAGACGAAGCTATTGCACGCGGTTTCATCGGCCTACGACAATGTGTGCTCAAGTTATATGCCACCATATCGAACACAAATATCAACTTCTATGATTGAGTTTTTCGTGAGCTGTGTTCGCGAAGAAAACGATGTTGCATCAGTTTCCTTGGTTATTCGACGTGCTGAAACCGAATATGATGCCAGATTTTGTCTAGGTGCAGCCAAAAAAAAGTGATTCCCACGATGTCGTAAAAACGCATATGTATAATCGACTTTTTCTCGAAGACAAATTGTTCACACGCAAACTTCGCGCATTGCACTCGTGTAGTTCGACGAGACGAAGCTATTGCACGCGGTTTCATCGGCCTACGACAATGTGTGCTCGAGTTATATGCCATCATATCGAACACAAATATCAACTTCTATGATTAAGTTTTTCGTGAGCTGTGTTCGCGAAGAAAACGATGTTGCATCAGTTTCCTTGGTTATTCGACGTGCTGAAACCGAATATGATGCCAGATTTTGTCTAGGTGCAGCCAAAAAAAAGTGATTCCCACGATGTCGTAAAAACGCATATGTATAATCGACTTTTTCTCGAAGACAAATCGTTCACACGCAAACTTCGCGCATTGCACTCGTGTAGTTCAACGAGACGAAGCTATTGCACGCGGTTTCATCGGCCTACGACAATGTGTGCTCAAGTTATATGCCACCATATCGAACACAAATATCAACTTCTATGATTGAGTTATTCGTGAGCTGTGTTCGCGAAGAAAACGATGTTGCATCAGTTTCCTTGGTTATTCGACGTGCTGAAACCGAATATGAAGCCAGATTTTGTCTAGGTGCAGCCAAAAAAAAGTGATTCCCACGATGTCGTAAAAACGCATATGTATAATCGACTTTTTCTCGAAGACAAACTGTTCACACGCAAACTTCGCGCATTGCACTCGTGTAGTTCGACGAGACGAAGCTATTGCACGCGGTTTCATCGGCCTACGACAATGTGTGCTCGAGTTATATGCCATCATATCGAACACAAATATCAACTTCTATGATTGAGTTTTTCGTGAGCTGTGTTCGCGAAGAAAACGATGTTGCATCAGTTTCCTTGGTTATTCGACGTGCTGAAACCGAATATGATGCCAGATTTTGTCTAGGTGCAGCCAAAAAAAAGTGATTCCCACGATGTCGTAAAAACGCATATGTATAATCGACTTTTTCTCGAAGACAAATTGTTCACACGCAAACTTCGCGCATTGCACTCGTGTAGTTCGACGAGACGAAGCTATTGCACGCGGTTTCATCGGCCTACGACAATGTGTGCCCGAGTTATATGCCATCATATCGAACACAAGTATCAATTTCTATGATTGAGTTTTTCGTGAGCTGTGTTCGCGAAGAAAACGATGTTGCATCAGTTTCCTTGGTTATTCGACGTGCTGAAACCGAATATGATGCCAGATTTTGTCTAGGTGCAGCCAAAAAAAAGTGATTCCCACGATGTCGTAAAAACGCATATGTATAATCGACTTTTTCTCGAAGACAAATCGTTCACACGCAAACTTCGCGCATTGCACTCGTGTAGTTCAACGAGACGAAGCTATTGCACGCGGTTTCATCGGCCTACGACAATGTGTGCTCAAGTTATATGCCACCATATCGAACACAAATATCAACTTCTATGATTGCGTTTTTCGTGAGCTGTGTTCGCGAAGAAAACGATGTTGCATCAGTTTCCTTGGTTATTCGACGTGCTGAAACCGAATATGAAGCCAGATTTTGTCTAGGTGCAGCCAAAAAAAAGTGATTCCCACGATGTCGTAAAAACGCATATGTATAATCGACTTTTTCTCGAAGACAAATTGTTCACACGCAAACTTCGCGCATTGCACTCGTGTAGTTCGACGAGACGAAGCTATTGCACGCGGTTTCATCGGCCTACGACAATGTGTGCTCGAGTTATATGCCATCATATCGAACACAAATATCAACTTCTATGATTGAGTTATTCGTGAGCTGTGTTCGCGAAGAAAACGATGTTGCATCAGTTTCCTTGGTTATTCGACGTGCTGAAACCGAATATGAAGCCAGATTTTGTCTAGGTGCAGCCAAAAAAAAGTGATTCCCACGATGTCGTAAAAACGCATATGTATAATCGACTTTTTCTCGAAGACAAATTGTTCACACGCAAACTTCGCGCATTGCACTCGTGTAGTTCGACGAGACGAAGCTATTGCACGCGGTTTCATCGGCCTACGACAATGTGTGCTCGAGTTATATGCCATCATATCGAACACAAATATCAACTTCTATGATTGAGTTTTTCGTGAGCTGTGTTCGCGAAGAAAACGATGTTGCATCAGTTTCCTTGGTTATTCGACGTGCTGAAACCGAATATGATGCCAGATTTTGTCTAGGTGCAGCCAAAAAAAAGTGATTCCCACGATGTCGTAAAAACGCATATGTATAATCGACTTTTTCTCGAAGACAAATCGTTCACACGCAAACTTCGCGCATTGCACTCGTGTAGTTCAACGAGACGAAGCTATTGCACGCGGTTTCATCGGCCTACGACAATGTGTGCTCAAGTTATATGCCACCATATCGAACACAAATATCAACTTCTATGATTGAGTTTTTCGTGAGCTGTGTTCGCGAAGAAAACAATGTTGCATCAGTTTCCTTGGTTATTCGACGTGCTGAAACCGAATATGATGCCAGATTTTGTCTAGGTGCAGCCAAAAAAAAGTGATTCCCACGATGTCGTAAAAACGCATATGTATAATCGACTTTTTCTCGAAGACAAATTGTTCACACGCAAACTTCGCGCATTGCACTCGTGTAGTTCGACGAGACGAAGCTATTGCACGCGGTTTCATCGGCCTACGACAATGTGTGCTCAAGTTATATGCCACCATATCGAACACAAATATCAACTTCTATGATTGAGTTTTTCGTGAGCTGTGTTCGCGAAGAAAACGATGTTGCATCAGTTTCCTTGGTTATTCGACGTGCTGAAACCGAATATGATGCCAGATTTTGTCTAGGTGCAGCCAAAAAAAAGTGATTCCCACGATGTCGTAAAAACGCATATGTATAATCGACTTTTTCTCGAAGACAAATTGTTCACACGCAAACTTCGCGCATTGCACTCGTGTAGTTCGACGAGACGAAGCTATTGCACGCGGTTTCATCGGCCTACGACAATGTGTGCCCGAGTTATATGCCATCATATCGAACACAAGTATCAACTTCTATGATTGAGTTTTTCGTGAGCTGTGTTCGCGAAGAAAACGATGTTGCATCAGTTTCCTTGGTTATTCGACGTGCTGAAACCGAATATGATGCCAGATTTTGTCTAGGTGCAGCCAAAAAAAAGTGATTCCCACGATGTCGTAAAAACGCATATGTATAATCGACTTTTTCTCGAAGACAAATCGTTCACACGCAAACTTCGCGCATTGCACTCGTGTAGTTCAACGAGACGAAGCTATTGCACGCGGTTTCATCGGCCTACGACAATGTGTGCTCAAGTTATATGCCACCATATCGAACACAAATATCAACTTCTATGACTGAGATTTTCGTGAGCTGTGTTCGCGAAGAAAACGATGTTGCATCAGTTTCCTTGGTTATTCGACGTGCTGAAACCGAATATGATGCCAGATTTTGTCTAGGTGCAGCCAAAAAAAAGTGATTCCCACGATGTCGTAAAAACGCATATGTATAATCGACTTTTTCTCGAAGACAAATCGTTCACACGCAAACTTCGCGCATTGCACTCGTGTAGTTCAACGAGACGAAGCTATTGCACGCGGTTTCATCGGCCTACGACAATGTGTGCCCGAGTTATATGCCATCATATCGAACACAAGTATCAACTTCTATGATTAAGTTTTTCGTGAGCTGTGTTCGCGAAGAAAACGATGTTGCATCAGTTTCCTTGGTTATTCGACGTGCTGAAACCGAATATGATGCCAGATTTTGTCTAGGTGCAGCCAAAAAAAAGTGATTCCCACGATGTCGTAAAAACGTATATGTATAATCGACTTTTTCTCGAAGACAAATCGTTCACACGCAAACTTCGCGCATTGCACTCGTGTAGTTCAACGAGACGAAGCTATTGCACGCGGTTTCATCGGCCTACGACAATGTGTGCTCAAGTTATATGCCACCATATCGAACACAAATATCAACTTCTATGATTGAGTTTTTCGTGAGCTGTGTTCGCGAAGAAAACGATGTTGCATCAGTTTCCTTGGTTATTCGACGTGCTGAAACCGAATATGATGCCAGATTTTGTCTAGGTGCAGCCAAAAAAAAGTGATTCCCACGATGTCGTAAAAACGCATATGTATAATCGACTTTTTCTCGAAGACAAATTGTTCACACGCAAACTTCGCGCATTGCACTCGTGTAGTTCGACGAGACGAAGCTATTGCACGCGGTTTCATCGGCCTACGACAATGTGTGCCCGAGTTATATGCCATCATATCGAACACAAGTATCAACTTCTATGATTAAGTTTTTCGTGAGCTGTGTTCGCGAAGAAAACGATGTTGCATCAGTTTCCTTGGTTATTCGACGTGCTGAAACCGAATATGATGCCAGATTTTGTCTAGGTGCAGCCAAAAAAAAGTGATTCCCACGATGTCGTAAAAACGCATATGTATAATCGACTTTTTCTCGAAGACAAATCGTTCACACGCAAACTTCGCGCATTGCACTCGTGTAGTTCAACGAGACGAAGCTATTGCACGCGGTTTCATCGGCCTACGACAATGTGTGCTCAAGTTATATGCCACCATATCGAACACAAATATCAACTTCTATGATTGAGTTTTTCGTGAGCTGTGATCGCGAAGAAAACGATGTTGCATCAGTTTCCTTGGTTATTCGACGTGCTGAAACCGAATATGATGCCAGATTTTGTCTAGGTGCAGCCAAAAAAAAGTGATTCCCACGATGTCGTAAAAACGCATATGTATAATCGACTTTTTCTCGAAGACAAATTGTTCACACGCAAACTTCGCGCATTGCACTCGTGTAGTTCGACGAGACGAAGCTATTGCACGCGGTTTCATCGGCCTACGACAATGTGTGCCCGAGTTATATGCCATCATATCGAACACAAGTATCAACTTCTATGATTGAGTTTTTCGTGAGCTGTGTTCGCGAAGAAAACGATGTTGCATCAGTTTCCTTGGTTATTCGACGTGCTGAAACCGAATATGATGCCAGATTTTGTCTAGGTGCAGCCAAAAAAAAGTGATTCCCACGATGTCGTAAAAACGCATATGTATAATCGACTTTTTCTCGAAGACAAATCGTTCACACGCAAACTTCGCGCATTGCACTCGTGTAGTTCAACGAGACGAAGCTATTGCACGCGGTTTCATCGGCCTACGACAATGTGTGCTCAAGTTATATGCCACCATATCGAACACAAATATCAACTTCTATGACTGAGATTTTCGTGAGCTGTGTTCGCGAAGAAAACGATGTTGCATCAGTTTCCTTGGTTATTCGACGTGCTGAAACCGAATATGATGCCAGATTTTGTCTAGGTGCAGCCAAAAAAAAGTGATTCCCACGATGTCGTAAAAACGCATATGTATAATCGACTTTTTCTCGAAGACAAATCGTTCACACGCAAACTTCGCGCATTGCACTCGTGTAGTTCAACGAGACGAAGCTATTGCACGCGGTTTCATCGGCCTACGACAATGTGTGCCCGAGTTATATGCCATCATATCGAACACAAGTATCAACTTCTATGATTAAGTTTTTCGTGAGCTGTGTTCGCGAAGAAAACGATGTTGCATCAGTTTCCTTGGTTATTCGACGTGCTGAAACCGAATATGATGCCAGATTTTGTCTAGGTGCAGCCAAAAAAAAGTGATTCCCACGATGTCGTAAAAACGTATATGTATAATCGACTTTTTCTCGAAGACAAATCGTTCACACGCAAACTTCGCGCATTGCACTCGTGTAGTTCAACGAGACGAAGCTATTGCACGCGGTTTCATCGGCCTACGACAATGTGTGCTCAAGTTATATGCCACCATATCGAACACAAATATCAACTTCTATGATTGAGTTTTTCGTGAGCTGTGTTCGCGAAGAAAACGATGTTGCATCAGTTTCCTTGGTTATTCGACGTGCTGAAACCGAATATGATGCCAGATTTTGTCTAGGTGCAGCCAAAAAAAAGTGATTCCCACGATGTCGTAAAAACGCATATGTATAATCGACTTTTTCTCGAAGACAAATTGTTCACACGCAAACTTCGCGCATTGCACTCGTGTAGTTCGACGAGACGAAGCTATTGCACGCGGTTTCATCGGCCTACGACAATGTGTGCCCGAGTTATATGCCATCATATCGAACACAAGTATCAACTTCTATGATTAAGTTTTTCGTGAGCTGTGTTCGCGAAGAAAACGATGTTGCATCAGTTTCCTTGGTTATTCGACGTGCTGAAACCGAATATGATGCCAGATTTTGTCTAGGTGCAGCCAAAAAAAAGTGATTCCCACGATGTCGTAAAAACGCATATGTATAATCGACTTTTTCTCGAAGACAAATCGTTCACACGCAAACTTCGCGCATTGCACTCGTGTAGTTCAACGAGACGAAGCTATTGCACGCGGTTTCATCGGCCTACGACAATGTGTGCTCAAGTTATATGCCACCATATCGAACACAAATATCAACTTCTATGATTGAGTTTTTCGTGAGCTGTGATCGCGAAGAAAACGATGTTGCATCAGTTTCCTTGGTTATTCGACGTGCTGAAACCGAATATGATGCCAGATTTTGTCTAGGTGCAGCCAAAAAAAAGTGATTCCCACGATGTCGTAAAAACGCATATGTATAATCGACTTTTTCTCGAAGACAAATTGTTCACACGCAAACTTCGCGCATTGCACTCGTGTAGTTCGACGAGACGAAGCTATTGCCCGCGGTTTCATCGGCCTACGACAATGTGTGCCCGAGTTATATGCCATCATATCGAACACAAGTATCAACTTCTATGATTAAGTTTTTCGTGAGCTGTGTTCGCGAAGAAAACGATGTTGCATCAGTTTCCTTGGTTATTCGACGTGCTGAAACCGAATATGATGCCAGATTTTGTCTAGGTGCAGCCAAAAAAAAGTGATTCCCACGATGTCGTAAAAACGCATATGTATAATCGACTTTTTCTCGAAGACAAATCGTTCACACGCAAACTTCGCGCATTGCACTCGTGTAGTTCAACGAGACGAAGCTATTGCACGCGGTTTCATCGGCCTACGACAATGTGTGCTCAAGTTATATGCCACCATATCGAACACAAATATCAACTTCTATGATTGAGTTTTTCGTGAGCTGTGTTCGCGAAGAAAACGATGTTGCATCAGTTTCCTTGGTTATTCGACGTGCTGAAACCGAATATGAAGCCAGATTTTGTCTAGGTGCAGCCAAAAAAAAGTGATTCCCACGATGTCGTAAAAACACATATGTATAATCGACTTTTTCTCGAAGACAAACTGTTCACACGCAAACTTCGCGCATTGCACTCGTGTAGTTCGACGAGACGAAGCTATTGCACGCGGTTTCATCGGCCTACGACAATGTGTGCTCGAGTTATATGCCATCATATCGAACACAAATATCAACTTCTATGATTGAGTTTTTCGTGAGCTGTGTTCGCGAAGAAAACGATGTTGCATCAGTTTCCTTGGTTATTCGACGTGCTGAAACCGAATATGATGCCAGATTTTGTCTAGGTGCAGCCAAAAAAAAGTGATTCCCACGATGTCGTAAAAACGCATATGTATAATCGACTTTTTCTCGAAGACAAATCGTTCACACGCAAACTTCGCGCATTGCACTCGTGTAGTTCGACGAGACGAAGCTATTGCACGCGGTTTCATCGGCCTACGACAATGTGTGCCCGAGTTATATGCCATCATATCGAACACAAGTATCAACTTCTATGATTGAGTTTTTCGTGAGCTGTGTTCGCGAAGAAAACGATGTTGCATCAGTTTCCTTGGTTATTCGACGTGCTGAAACCGAATATGAAGCCAGATTTTGTCTAGGTGCAGCCAAAAAAAAGTGATTCCCACGATGTCGTAAAAACGCATATGTATAATCGACTTTTTCTCGAAGACAAATTGTTCACACGCAAACTTCGCGCATTGCACTCGTGTAGTTCGACGAGACGAAGCTATTGCACGCGGTTTCATCGGCCTACGACAATGTGTGCTCGAGTTATATGCCATCATATCGAACACAAATATCAACTTCTATGATTGAGTTTTTCGTGAGCTGTGTTCGCGAAGAAAACGATGTTGCATCAGTTTCCTTGCTTATTCGACGTGCTGAAACCGAATATGATGCCAGATTTTGTCTAGGTGCAGCCAAAAAAAAGTGATTCCCACGATGTCGTAAAAACGCATATGTATAATCGACTTTTTCTCGAAGACAAATTGTTCACACGCAAACATCGCGCATTGCACTCGTGTAGTTCGACGAGACGAAGCTATTGCACGCGGTTTCATCGGCCTACGACAATGTGTGCTCAAGTTATATGCCACCATATCGAACACAAATATCAACTTCTATGATTGCGTTTTTCGTGAGCTGTGTTCGCGAAGAAAACGATGTTGCATCAGTTTCCTTGGTTATTCGACGTGCTGAAACCGAATATGATGCCAGATTTTGTCTAGGTGCAGCCAAAAAAAAGTGATTCCCACGATGTCGTAAAAACGCATATGTATAATCGACTTTTTCTCGAAGACAAATTGTTCACACGCAAACTTCGCGCATTGCACTCGTGTAGTTCGACGAGACGAAGCTATTGCACGCGGTTTCATCGGCCTACGACAATGTGTGCCCGAGTTATATGCCATCATATCGAACACAAGTATCAACTTCTATGATTGAGTTTTTCGTGAGCTGTGTTCGCGAAGAAAACGATGTTGCATCAGTTTCCTTGGTTATTCGACGTGCTGAAACCGAATATGAAGCCAGATTTTGTCTAGGTGCAGCCAAAAAAAAGTGATTCCCACGATGTCGTAAAAACGCATATGTATAATCGACTTTTTCTCGAAGACAAATTGTTCACACGCAAACTTCGCGCATTGCACTCGTGTAGTTCGACGAGACGAAGCTATTGCACGCGGTTTCATCGGCCTACGACAATGTGTGCTCGAGTTATATGCCATCATATCGAACACAAATATCAACTTCTATGATTGAGTTTTTCGTGAGCTGTGTTCGCGAAGAAAACGATGTTGCATCAGTTTCCTTGGTTATTCGACGTGCTGAAACCGAATATGATGCCAGATTTTGTCTAGGTGCAGCCAAAAAAAAGTGATTCCCACGATGTCGTAAAAACGCATATGTATAATCGACTTTTTCTCGAAGACAAATCGTTCACACGCAAACTTCGCGCATTGCACTCGTGTAGTTCAACGAGACGAAGCTATTGCACGCGGTTTCATCGGCCTACGACAATGTGTGCTCAAGTTATATGCCACCATATCGAACACAAATATCAACTTCTATGATTGAGTTTTTCGTGAGCTGTGTTCGCGAAGAAAACGATGTTGCATCAGTTTCCTTGGTTATTCGACGTGCTGAAACCGAATATGATGCCAGATTTTGTCTAGGTGCAGCCAAAAAAAAGTGATTCCCACGATGTCGTAAAAACGCATATGTATAATCGACTTTTTCTCGAAGACAAATTGTTCACACGCAAACTTCGCGCATTGCACTCGTGTAGTTCGACGAGACGAAGCTATTGCACGCGGTTTCATCGGCCTACGACAATGTGTGCTCGAGTTATATGCCATCATATCGAACACAAATATCAACTTCTATGATTGAGTTATTCGTGAGCTGTGTTCGCGAAGAAAACGATGTTGCATCAGTTTCCTTGGTTATTCGACGTGCTGAAACCGAATATGAAGCCAGATTTTGTCTAGGTGCAGCCAAAAAAAAGTGATTCCCACGATGTCGTAAAAACGCATATGTATAATCGACTTTTTCTCGAAGACAAATTGTTCACACGCAAACTTCGCGCATTGCACTCGTGTAGTTCGACGAGACGAAGCTATTGCACGCGGTTTCATCGGCCTACGACAATGTGTGCTCGAGTTATATGCCATCATATCGAACACAAATATCAACTTCTATGATTGAGTTTTTCGTGAGCTGTGTTCGCGAAGAAAACGATGTTGCATCAGTTTCCTTGGTTATTCGACGTGCTGAAACCGAATATGATGCCAGATTTTGTCTAGGTGCAGCCAAAAAAAAGTGATTCCCACGATGTCGTAAAAACGCATATGTATAATCGACTTTTTCTCGAAGACAAATCGTTCACACGCAAACTTCGCGCATTGCACTCGTGTAGTTCAACGAGACGAAGCTATTGCACGCGGTTTCATCGGCCTACGACAATGTGTGCTCAAGTTATATGCCACCATATCGAACACAAATATCAACTTCTATGATTGAGTTTTTCGTGAGCTGTGTTCGCGAAGAAAACAATGTTGCATCAGTTTCCTTGGTTATTCGACGTGCTGAAACCGAATATGATGCCAGATTTTGTCTAGGTGCAGCCAAAAAAAAGTGATTCCCACGATGTCGTAAAAACGCATATGTATAATCGACTTTTTCTCGAAGACAAATTGTTCACACGCAAACTTCGCGCATTGCACTCGTGTAGTTCGACGAGACGAAGCTATTGCACGCGGTTTCATCGGCCTACGACAATGTGTGCTCAAGTTATATGCCACCATATCGAACACAAATATCAACTTCTATGATTGAGTTTTTCGTGAGCTGTGTTCGCGAAGAAAACGATGTTGCATCAGTTTCCTTGGTTATTCGACGTGCTGAAACCGAATATGATGCCAGATTTTGTCTAGGTGCAGCCAAAAAAAAGTGATTCCCACGATGTCGTAAAAACGCATATGTATAATCGACTTTTTCTCGAAGACAAATTGTTCACACGCAAACTTCGCGCATTGCACTCGTGTAGTTCGACGAGACGAAGCTATTGCACGCGGTTTCATCGGCCTACGACAATGTGTGCCCGAGTTATATGCCATCATATCGAACACAAGTATCAACTTCTATGATTGAGTTTTTCGTGAGCTGTGTTCGCGAAGAAAACGATGTTGCATCAGTTTCCTTGGTTATTCGACGTGCTGAAACCGAATATGATGCCAGATTTTGTCTAGGTGCAGCCAAAAAAAAGTGATTCCCACGATGTCGTAAAAACGCATATGTATAATCGACTTTTTCTCGAAGACAAATCGTTCACACGCAAACTTCGCGCATTGCACTCGTGTAGTTCAACGAGACGAAGCTATTGCACGCGGTTTCATCGGCCTACGACAATGTGTGCTCAAGTTATATGCCACCATATCGAACACAAATATCAACTTCTATGATTGAGATTTTCGTGAGCTGTGTTCGCGAAGAAAACGATGTTGCATCAGTTTCCTTGGTTATTCGACGTGCTGAAACCGAATATGATGCCAGATTTTGTCTAGGTGCAGCCAAAAAAAAGTGATTCCCACGATGTCGTAAAAACGCATATGTATAATCGACTTTTTCTCGAAGACAAATCGTTCACACGCAAACTTCGCGCATTGCACTCGTGTAGTTCAACGAGACGAAGCTATTGCACGCGGTTTCATCGGCCTACGACAATGTGTGCCCGAGTTATATGCCATCATATCGAACACAAGTATCAACTTCTATGATTAAGTTTTTCGTGAGCTGTGTTCGCGAAGAAAACGATGTTGCATCAGTTTCCTTGGTTATTCGACGTGCAGAAACCGAATATGATGCCAGATTTTGTCTAGGTGCAGCCAAAAAAAAGTGATTCCCACGATGTCGTAAAAACGTATATGTATAATCGACTTTTTCTCGAAGACAAATCGTTCACACGCAAACTTCGCGCATTGCACTCGTGTAGTTCAACGAGACGAAGCTATTGCACGCGGTTTCATCGGCCTACGACAATGTGTGCTCAAGTTATATGCCACCATATCGAACACAAATATCAACTTCTATGATTGAGTTTTTCGTGAGCTGTGTTCGCGAAGAAAACGATGTTGCATCAGTTTCCTTGGTTATTCGACGTGCTGAAACCGAATATGATGCCAGATTTTGTCTAGGTGCAGCCAAAAAAAAGTGATTCCCACGATGTCGTAAAAACGCATATGTATAATCGACTTTTTCTCGAAGACAAATTGTTCACACGCAAACTTCGCGCATTGCACTCGTGTAGTTCGACGAGACGAAGCTATTGCACGCGGTTTCATCGGCCTACGACAATGTGTGCCCGAGTTATATGCCATCATATCGAACACAAGTATCAACTTCTATGATTAAGTTTTTCGTGAGCTGTGTTCGCGAAGAAAACGATGTTGCATCAGTTTCCTTGGTTATTCGACGTGCTGAAACCGAATATGATGCCAGATTTTGTCTAGGTGCAGCCAAAAAAAAGTGATTCCCACGATGTCGTAAAAACGCATATGTATAATCGACTTTTTCTCGAAGACAAATCGTTCACACGCAAACTTCGCGCATTGCACTCGTGTAGTTCAACGAGACGAAGCTATTGCACGCGGTTTCATCGGCCTACGACAATGTGTGCTCAAGTTATATGCCACCATATCGAACACAAATATCAACTTCTATGATTGAGTTTTTCGTGAGCTGTGTTCGCGAAGAAAACGATGTTGCATCAGTTTCCTTGGTTATTCGACGTGCTGAAACCGAATATGATGCCAGATTTTGTCTAGGTGCAGCCAAAAAAAAGTGATTCCCACGATGTCGTAAAAACGCATATGTATAATCGACTTTTTCTCGAAGACAAATTGTTCACACGCAAACTTCGCGCATTGCACTCGTGTAGTTCGACGAGACGAAGCTATTGCCCGCGGTTTCATCGGCCTACGACAATGTGTGCCCGAGTTATATGCCATCATATCGAACACAAGTATCAACTTCTATGATTAAGTTTTTCGTGAGCTGTGTTCGCGAAGAAAACGATGTTGCATCAGTTTCCTTGGTTATTCGACGTGCTGAAACCGAATATGATGCCAGATTTTGTCTAGGTGCAGCCAAAAAAAAGTGATTCCCACGATGTCGTAAAAACGCATATGTATAATCGACTTTTTCTCGAAGACAAATCGTTCACACGCAAACTTCGCGCATTGCACTCGTGTAGTTCAACGAGACGAAGCTATTGCACGCGGTTTCATCGGCCTACGACAATGTGTGCTCAAGTTATATGCCACCATATCGAACACAAATATCAACTTCTATGATTGAGTTTTTCGTGAGCTGTGTTCGCGAAGAAAACGATGTTGCATCAGTTTCCTTGGTTATTCGACGTGCTGAAACCGAATATGAAGCCAGATTTTGTCTAGGTGCAGCCAAAAAAAAGTGATTCCCACGATGTCGTAAAAACGCATATGTATAATCGACTTTTTCTCGAAGACAAACTGTTCACACGCAAACTTCGCGCATTGCACTCGTGTAGTTCGACGAGACGAAGCTATTGCACGCGGTTTCATCGGCCTACGACAATGTGTGCTCGAGTTATATGCCATCATATCGAACACAAATATCAACTTCTATGATTGAGTTTTTCGTGAGCTGTGTTCGCGAAGAAAACGATGTTGCATCAGTTTCCTTGGTTATTCGACGTGCTGAAACCGAATATGATGCCAGATTTTGTCTAGGTGCAGCCAAAAAAAAGTGATTCCCACGATGTCGTAAAAACGCATATGTATAATCGACTTTTTCTCGAAGACAAATCGTTCACACGCAAACTTCGCGCATTGCACTCGTGTAGTTCAACGAGACGAAGCTATTGCACGCGGTTTCATCGGCCTACGACAATGTGTGCTCAAGTTATATGCCACCATATCGAACACAAATATCAACTTCTATGATTGAGTTTTTCGTGAGCTGTGTTCGCGAAGAAAACGATGTTGCATCAGTTTCCTTGGTTATTCGACGTGCTGAAACCGAATATGATGCCAGATTTTGTCTAGGTGCAGCCAAAAAAAAGTGATTCCCACGATGTCGTAAAAACGCATATGTATAATCGACTTTTTCTCGAAGACAAACTGTTCACACGCAAACTTCGCGCATTGCACTCGTGTAGTTCGACGAGACGAAGCTATTGCACGCGGTTTCATCGGCCTACGACAATGTGTGCTCGAGTTATATGCCATCATATCGAACACAAATATCAACTTCTATGATTGAGTTTTTCGTGAGCTGTGTTCGCGAAGAAAACGATGTTGCATCAGTTTCCTTGGTTATTCGACGTGCTGAAACCGAATATGATGCCAGATTTTGTCTAGGTGCAGCCAAAAAAAAGTGATTCCCACGATGTCGTAAAAACGCATATGTATAATCGACTTTTTCTCGAAGACAAATTGTTCACACGCAAACTTCGCGCATTGCACTCGTGTAGTTCGACGAGACGAAGCTATTGCACGCGGTTTCATCGGCCTACGACAATGTGTGCCCGAGTTATATGCCATCATATCGAACACAAGTATCAACTTCTATGATTAAGTTTTTCGTGAGCTGTGTTCGCGAAGAAAACGATGTTGCATCAGTTTCCTTGGTTATTCGACGTGCTGAAACCGAATATGATGCCAGATTTTGTCTAGGTGCAGCCAAAAAAAAGTGATTCCCACGATGTCGTAAAAACGCATATGTATAATCGACTTTTTCTCGAAGACAAATTGTTCACACGCAAACTTCGCGCATTGCACTCGTGTAGTTCGACGAGACGAAGCTATTGCACGCGGTTTCATCGGCCTACGACAATGTGTGCCCGAGTTATATGCCATCATATCGAACACAAGTATCAACTTCTATGATTGAGTTTTTCGTGAGCTGTGTTCGCGAAGAAAACGATGTTGCATCAGTTTCCTTGGTTATTCGACGTGCTGAAACCGAATATGAAGCCAGATTTTGTCTAGGTGCAGCCAAAAAAAAGTGATTCCCACGATGTCGTAAAAACGCATATGTATAATCGACTTTTTCTCGAAGACAAATCGTTCACACGCAAACTTCGCGCATTGCACTCGTGTAGTTCAACGAGACGAAGCTATTGCACGCGGTTTCATCGGCCTACGACAATGTGTGCTCAAGTTATATGCCACCATATCGAACACAAATATCAACTTCTATGATTGAGTTTTTCGTGAGCTGTGTTCGCGAAGAAAACGATGTTGCATCAGTTTCCTTGGTTATTCGACGTGCTGAAACCGAATATGATGCCAGATTTTGTCTAGGTGCAGCCAAAAAAAAGTGATTCCCACGATGTCGTAAAAACGCATATGTATAATCGACTTTTTCTCGAAGACAAACTGTTCACACGCAAACTTCGCGCATTGCACTCGTGTAGTTCGACGAGACGAAGCTATTGCACGCGGTTTCATCGGCCTACGACAATGTGTGCTCGAGTTATATGCCATCATATCGAACACAAATATCAACTTCTATGATTGAGTTTTTCGTGAGCTGTGTTCGCGAAGAAAACGATGTTGCATCAGTTTCCTTGGTTATTCGATGTGCTGAAACCGAATATGATGCCAGATTTTGTCTAGGTGCAGCCAAAAAAAAGTGATTCCCACGATGTCGTAAAAACGCATATGTATAATCGACTTTTTCTCGAAGACAAATTGTTCACACGCAAACTTCGCGCATTGCACTCGTGTAGTTCGACGAGACGAAGCTATTGCACGCGGTTTCATCGGCCTACGACAATGTGTGCCCGAGTTATATGCCATCTTATCGAACACAAGTATCAACTTCTATGATTGAGTTTTTCGTGAGCTGTGTTCGCGAAGAAAACGATGTTGCATCAGTTTCCTTGGTTATTCGACGTGCTGAAACCGAATATGATGCCAGATTTTGTCTAGGTGCAGCCAAAAAAAAGTGATTCCCACGATGTCGTAAAAACGCATATGTATAATCGACTTTTTCTCGAAGACAAATCGTTCACACGCAAACTTCGCGCATTGCACTCGTGTAGTTCAACGAGACGAAGCTATTGCACGCGGTTTCATCGGCCTACGACAATGTGTGCTCAAGTTATATGCCACCATATCGAACACAAATATCAACTTCTATGATTGAGTTATTCGTGAGCTGTGTTCGCGAAGAAAACGATGTTGCATCAGTTTCCTTGGTTATTCGACGTGCTGAAACCGAATATGAAGCCAGATTTTGTCTAGGTGCAGCCAAAAAAAAGTGATTCCCACGATGTCGTAAAAACGCATATGTATAATCGACTTTTTCTCGAAGACAAACTGTTCACACGCAAACTTCGCGCATTGCACTCGTGTAGTTCGACGAGACGAAGCTATTGCACGCGGTTTCATCGGCCTACGACAATGTGTGCTCGAGTTATATGCCATCATATCGAACACAAATATCAACTTCTATGATTGAGTTTTTCGTGAGCTGTGTTCGCGAAGAAAACGATGTTGCATCAGTTTCCTTGGTTATTCGACGTGCTGAAACCGAATATGATGCCAGATTTTGTCTAGGTGCAGCCAAAAAAAAGTGATTCCCACGATGTCGTAAAAACGCATATGTATAATCGACTTTTTCTCGAAGACAAATTGTTCACACGCAAACTTCGCGCATTGCACTCGTGTAGTTCGACGAGACGAAGCTATTGCACGCGGTTTCATCGGCCTACGACAATGTGTGCCCGAGTTATATGCCATCATATCGAACACAAGTATCAATTTCTATGATTGAGTTTTTCGTGAGCTGTGTTCGCGAAGAAAACGATGTTGCATCAGTTTCCTTGGTTATTCGACGTGCTGAAACCGAATATGATGCCAGATTTTGTCTAGGTGCAGCCAAAAAAAAGTGATTCCCACGATGTCGTAAAAACGCATATGTATAATCGACTTTTTCTCGAAGACAAATCGTTCACACGCAAACTTCGCGCATTGCACTCGTGTAGTTCAACGAGACGAAGCTATTGCACGCGGTTTCATCGGCCTACGACAATGTGTGCTCAAGTTATATGCCACCATATCGAACACAAATATCAACTTCTATGATTGCGTTTTTCGTGAGCTGTGTTCGCGAAGAAAACGATGTTGCATCAGTTTCCTTGGTTATTCGACGTGCTGAAACCGAATATGAAGCCAGATTTTGTCTAGGTGCAGCCAAAAAAAAGTGATTCCCACGATGTCGTAAAAACGCATATGTATAATCGACTTTTTCTCGAAGACAAATTGTTCACACGCAAACTTCGCGCATTGCACTCGTGTAGTTCGACGAGACGAAGCTATTGCACGCGGTTTCATCGGCCTACGACAATGTGTGCTCGAGTTATATGCCACCATATCGAACACAAATATCAACTTCTATGATTGAGTTATTCGTGAGCTGTGTTCGCGAAGAAAACGATGTTGCATCAGTTTCCTTGGTTATTCGACGTGCTGAAACCGAATATGATGCCAGATTTTGTCTAGGTGCAGCCAAAAAAAAGTGATTCCCACGATGTCGTAAAAACGCATATGTATAATCGACTTTTTCTCGAAGACAAATCGTTCACACGCAAACTTCGCGCATTGCACTCGTGTAGTTCAACGAGACGAAGCTATTGCACGCGGTTTCATCGGCCTACGACAATGTGTGCTCAAGTTATATGCCACCATATCGAACACAAATATCAACTTCTATGATTGAGTTTTTCGTGAGCTGTGTTCGCGAAGAAAACGATGTTGCATCAGTTTCCTTGGTTATTCGACGTGCTGAAACCGAATATGATGCCAGATTTTGTCTAGGTGCAGCCAAAAAAAAGTGATTCCCACGATGTCGTAAAAACGCATATGTATAATCGACTTTTTCTCGAAGACAAATTGTTCACACGCAAACTTCGCGCATTGCACTCGTGTAGTTCGACGAGACGAAGCTATTGCACGCGGTTTCATCGGCCTACGACAATGTGTGCTCAAGTTATATGCCACCATATCGAACACAAATATCAACTTCTATGATTGAGTTTTTCGTGAGCTGTGTTCGCGAAGAAAACGATGTTGCATCAGTTTCCTTGGTTATTCGACGTGCTGAAACCGAATATGATGCCAGATTTTGTCTAGGTGCAGCCAAAAAAAAGTGATTCCCACGATGTCGTAAAAACGCATATGTATAATCGACTTTTTCTCGAAGACAAATTGTTCACACGCAAACTTCGCGCATTGCACTCGTGTAGTTCGACGAGACGAAGCTATTGCACGCGGTTTCATCGGCCTACGACAATGTGTGCCCGAGTTATATGCCATCATATCGAACACAAGTATCAACTTCTATGATTAAGTTTTTCGTGAGCTGTGTTCGCGAAGAAAACGATGTTGCATCAGTTTCCTTGGTTATTCGACGTGCTGAAACCGAATATGATGCCAGATTTTGTCTAGGTGCAGCCAAAAAAAAGTGATTCCCACGATGTCGTAAAAACGCATATGTATAATCGACTTTTTCTCGAAGACAAATCGTTCACACGCAAACTTCGCGCATTGCACTCGTGTAGTTCGACGAGACGAAGCTATTGCACGCGGTTTCATCGGCCTACGACAATGTGTGCTCGAGTTATATGCCATCATATCGAACACAAATATCAACTTCTATGATTGAGTTATTCGTGAGCTGTGTTCGCGAAGAAAACGATGTTGCATCAGTTTCCTTGGTTATTCGACGTGCTGAAACCGAATATGAAGCCAGATTTTGTCTAGGTGCAGCCAAAAAAAAGTGATTCCCACGATGTCGTAAAAACGCATATGTATAATCGACTTTTTCTCGAAGACAAATTGTTCACACGCAAACTTCGCGCATTGCACTCGTGTAGTTCGACGAGACGAAGCTATTGCACGCGGTTTTATCGGCCTACGACAATGTGTGCTCGAGTTATATGCCATCATATCGAACACAAATATCAACTTCTATGATTGAGTTTTTCGTGAGCTGTGTTCGCGAAGAAAACGATGTTGCATCAGTTTCCTTGGTTATTCGACGAGCTGAAACCGAATATGATGCCAGATTTTGTCTAGGTGCAGCCAAAAAAAAGTGATTCCCACGATGTCGTAAAAACGCATATGTATAATCGACTTTTTCTCGAAGACAAATCGTTCACACGCAAACTTCGCGCATTGCACTCGTGTAGTTCAACGAGACGAAGCTATTGCACGCGGTTTCATCGGCCTACGACAATGTGTGCTCAAGTTATATGCCACCATATCGAACACAAATATCAACTTCTATGATTGAGTTTTTCGTGAGCTGTGTTCGCGAAGAAAACGATGTTGCATCAGTTTCCTTGGTTATTCGACGTGCTGAAACCGAATATGATGCCAGATTTTGTCTAGGTGCAGCCAAAAAAAAGTGATTCCCACGATGTCGTAAAAACGCATATGTATAATCGACTTTTTCTCGAAGACAAATTGTTCACACGCAAACTTCGCGCATTGCACTCGTGTAGTTCGACGAGACGAAGCTATTGCACGCGGTTTCATCGGCCTACGACAATGTGTGCTCAAGTTATATGCCACCATATCGAACACAAATATCAACTTCTATGATTGAGTTTTTCGTGAGCTGTGTTCGCGAAGAAAACGATGTTGCATCAGTTTCCTTGGTTATTCGACGTGCTGAAACCGAATATGATGCCAGATTTTGTCTAGGTGCAGCCAAAAAAAAGTGATTCCCACGATGTCGTAAAAACGCATATGTATAATCGACTTTTTCTCGAAGACAAATTGTTCACACGCAAACTTCGCGCATTGCACTCGTGTAGTTCGACGAGACGAAGCTATTGCACGCGGTTTCATCGGCCTACGACAATGTGTGCCCGAGTTATATGCCATCATATCGAACACAAGTATCAACTTCTATGATTAAGTTTTTCGTGAGCTGTGTTCGCGAAGAAAACGATGTTGCATCAGTTTCCTTGGTTATTCGACGTGCTGAAACCGAATATGATGCCAGATTTTGTCTAGGTGCAGCCAAAAAAAAGTGATTCCCACGATGTCGTAAAAACGCATATGTATAATCGACTTTTTCTCGAAGACAAATCGTTCACACGCAAACTTCGCGCATTGCACTCGTGTAGTTCAACGAGACGAAGCTATTGCACGCGGTTTCATCGGCCTACGACAATGTGTGCTCAAGTTATATGCCACCATATCGAACACAAATATCAACTTCTATGATTGAGTTTTTCGTGAGCTGTGTTCGCGAAGAAAACGATGTTGCATCAGTTTCCTTGGTTATTCGACGTGCTGAAACCGAATATGATGCCAGATTTTGTCTAGGTGCAGCCAAAAAAAAGTGATTCCCACGATGTCGTAAAAACGCATATGTATAATCGACTTTTTCTCGAAGACAAATCGTTCACACGCAAACTTCGCGCATTGCACTCGTGTAGTTCAACGAGACGAAGCTATTGCACGCGGTTTCATCGGCCTACGACAATGTGTGCTCAAGTTATATGCCACCATATCGAACACAAATATCAACTTCTATGATTGAGTTTTTCGTGAGCTGTGTTCGCGAAGAAAACGATGTTGCATCAGTTTCCTTGGTTATTCGACGTGCTGAAACCGAATATGATGCCAGATTTTGTCTAGGTGCAGCCAAAAAAAAGTGATTCCCACGATGTCGTAAAAACGCATATGTATAATCGACTTTTTCTCGAAGACAAATCGTTCACACGCAAACTTCGCGCATTGCACTCGTGTAGTTCAACGAGACGAAGCTATTGCACGCGGTTTCATCGGCCTACGACAATGTGTGCTCAAGTTATATGCCACCATATCGAACACAAATATCAACTTCTATGATTGCGTTTTTCGTGAGCTGTGTTCGCGAAGAAAACGATGTTGCATCAGTTTCCTTGGTTATTCGACGTGCTGAAACCGAATATGAAGCCAGATTTTGTCTAGGTGCAGCCAAAAAAAAGTGATTCCCACGATGTCGTAAAAACGCATATGTATAATCGACTTTTTCTCGAAGACAAATTGTTCACACGCAAACTTCGCGCATTGCACTCGTGTAGTTCGACGAGACGAAGCTATTGCACGCGGTTTCATCGGCCTACGACAATGTGTGCTCGAGTTATATGCCATCATATCGAACACAAATATCAACTTCTATGATTGAGTTATTCGTGAGCTGTGTTCGCGAAGAAAACGATGTTGCATCAGTTTCCTTGGTTATTCGACGTGCTGAAACCGAATATGAAGCCAGATTTTGTCTAGGTGCAGCCAAAAAAAAGTGATTCCCACGATGTCGTAAAAACGCATATGTATAATCGACTTTTTCTCGAAGACAAATTGTTCACACGCAAACTTCGCGCATTGCACTCGTGTAGTTCGACGAGACGAAGCTATTGCACGCGGTTTCATCGGCCTACGACAATGTGTGCTCGAGTTATATGCCATCATATCGAACACAAATATCAACTTCTATGATTGAGTTTTTCGTGAGCTGTGTTCGCGAAGAAAACGATGTTGCATCAGTTTCCTTGTTTATTCGACGTGCTGAAACCGAATATGATGCCAGATTTTGTCTAGGTGCAGCCAAAAAAAAGTGATTCCCACGATGTCGTAAAAACGCATATGTATAATCGACTTTTTCTCGAAGACAAATCGTTCACACGCAAACTTCGCGCATTGCACTCGTGTAGTTCAACGAGACGAAGCTATTGCACGCGGTTTCATCGGCCTACGACAATGTGTGCTCAAGTTATATGCCACCATATCGAACACAAATATCAACTTCTATGATTGAGTTTTTCGTGAGCTGTGTTCGCGAAGAAAACGATGTTGCATCAGTTTCCTTGGTTATTCGACGTGCTGAAACCGAATATGATGCCAGATTTTGTCTAGGTGCAGCCAAAAAAAAGTGATTCCCACGATGTCGTAAAAACGCATATGTATAATCGACTTTTTCTCGAAGACAAATTGTTCACACGCAAACTTCGCGCATTGCACTCGTGTAGTTCGACGAGACGAAGCTATTGCACGCGGTTTCATCGGCCTACGACAATGTGTGCTCAAGTTATATGCCACCATATCGAACACAAATATCAACTTCTATGATTGAGTTTTTCGTGAGCTGTGTTCGCGAAGAAAACGATGTTGCATCAGTTTCCTTGGTTATTCGACGTGCTGAAACCGAATATGATGCCAGATTTTGTCTAGGTGCAGCCAAAAAAAAGTGATTCCCACCATGTCGTAAAAACGCATATGTATAATCGACTTTTTCTCGAAGACAAATTGTTCACACGCAAACTTCGCGCATTGCACTCGTGTAGTTCGACGAGACGAAGCTATTGCACGCGGTTTCATCGGCCTACGACAATGTGTGCCCGAGTTATATGCCATCATATCGAACACAAGTATCAACTTCTATGATTAAGTTTTTCGTGAGCTGTGTTCGCGAAGAAAACGATGTTGCATCAGTTTCCTTGGTTATTCGACGTGCTGAAACCGAATATGATGCCAGATTTTGTCTAGGTGCAGCCAAAAAAAAGTGATTCCCACGATGTCGTAAAAACGCATATGTATAATCGACTTTTTCTCGAAGACAAATCGTTCACACGCAAACTTCGCGCATTGCACTCGTGTAGTTCGACGAGACGAAGCTATTGCACGCGGTTTCATCGGCCTACGACAATGTGTGCTCGAGTTATATGCCATCATATCGAACACAAATATCAACTTCTATGATTGAGTTATTCGTGAGCTGTGTTCGCGAAGAAAACGATGTTGCATCAGTTTCCTTGGTTATTCGACGTGCTGAAACCGAATATGAAGCCAGATTTTGTCTAGGTGCAGCCAAAAAAAAGTGATTCCCACGATGTCGTAAAAACGCATATGTATAATCGACTTTTTCTCGAAGACAAATTGTTCACACGCAAACTTCGCGCATTGCACTCGTGTAGTTCGACGAGACGAAGCTATTGCACGCGGTTTTATCGGCCTACGACAATGTGTGCTCGAGTTATATGCCATCATATCGAACACAAATATCAACTTCTATGATTGAGTTTTTCGTGAGCTGTGTTCGCGAAGAAAACGATGTTGCATCAGTTTCCTTGGTTATTCGACGTGCTGAAACCGAATATGATGCCAGATTTTGTCTAGGTGCAGCCAAAAAAAAGTGATTCCCACGATGTCGTAAAAACGCATATGTATAATCGACTTTTTCTCGAAGACAAATCGTTCACACGCAAACTTCGCGCATTGCACTCGTGTAGTTCAACGAGACGAAGCTATTGCACGCGGTTTCATCGGCCTACGACAATGTGTGCTCAAGTTATATGCCACCATATCGAACACAAATATCAACTTCTATGATTGAGTTTTTCGTGAGCTGTGTTCGCGAAGAAAACGATGTTGCATCAGTTTCCTTGGTTATTCGACGTGCTGAAACCGAATATGATGCCAGATTTTGTCTAGGTGCAGCCAAAAAAAAGTGATTCCCACGATGTCGTAAAAACGCATATGTATAATCGACTTTTTCTCGAAGACAAATTGTTCACACGCAAACTTCGCGCATTGCACTCGTGTAGTTCGACGAGACGAAGCTATTGCACGCGGTTTCATCGGCCTACGACAATGTGTGCTCAAGTTATATGCCACCATATCGAACACAAATATCAACTTCTATGATTGAGTTTTTCGTGAGCTGTGTTCGCGAAGAAAACGATGTTGCATCAGTTTCCTTGGTTATTCGACGTGCTGAAACCGAATATGATGCCAGATTTTGTCTAGGTGCAGCCAAAAAAAAGTGATTCCCACGATGTCGTAAAAACGCATATGTATAATCGACTTTTTCTCGAAGACAAATTGTTCACACGCAAACTTCGCGCATTGCACTCGTGTAGTTCGACGAGACGAAGCTATTGCACGCGGTTTCATCGGCCTACGACAATGTGTGCCCGAGTTATATGCCATCACATCGAACACAAGTATCAACTTCTATGATTAAGTTTTTCGTGAGCTGTGTTCGCGAAGAAAACGATGTTGCATCAGTTTCCTTGGTTATTCGACGTGCTGAAACCGAATATGATGCCAGATTTTGTCTAGGTGCAGCCAAAAAAAAGTGATTCCCACGATGTCGTAAAAACGCATATGTATAATCGACTTTTTCTCGAAGACAAATCGTTCACACGCAAACTTCGCGCATTGCACTCGTGTAGTTCAACGAGACGAAGCTATTGCACGCGGTTTCATCGGCCTACGACAATGTGTGCTCAAGTTATATGCCACCATATCGAACACAAATATCAACTTCTATGATTGAGTTTTTCGTGAGCTGTGTTCGCGAAGAAAACGATGTTGCATCAGTTTCCTTGGTTATTCGACGTGCTGAAACCGAATATGATGCCAGATTTTGTCTAGGTGCAGCCAAAAAAAAGTGATTCCCACGATGTCGTAAAAACGCATATGTATAATCGACTTTTTCTCGAAGACAAATCGTTCACACGCAAACTTCGCGCATTGCACTCGTGTAGTTCAACGAGACGAAGCTATTGCACGCGGTTTCATCGGCCTACGACAATGTGTGCTCAAGTTATATGCCACCATATCGAACACAAATATCAACTTCTATGATTGAGTTTTTCGTGAGCTGTGTTCGCGAAGAAAACGATGTTGCATCAGTTTCCTTGGTTATTCGACGTGCTGAAACCGAATATGATGCCAGATTTTGTCTAGGTGCAGCCAAAAAAAAGTGATTCCCACGATGTCGTAAAAACGCATATGTATAATCGACTTTTTCTCGAAGACAAATTGTTCACACGCAAACTTCGCGCATTGCACTCGTGTAGTTCGACGAGACGAAGCTATTGCACGCGGTTTCATCGGCCTACGACAATGTGTGCCCGAGTTATATGCCATCATATCGAACACAAGTATCAACTTCTATGATTAAGTTTTTCGTGAGCTGTGTTCGCGAAGAAAACGATGTTGCATCAGTTTCCTTGGTTATTCGACGTGCTGAAACCGAATATGATGCCAGATTTTGTCTAGGTGCAGCCAAAAAAAAGTGATTCCCACGATGTCGTAAAAACGCATATGTATAATCGACTTTTTCTCGAAGACAAATCGTTCACACGCAAACTTCGCGCATTGCACTCGTGTAGTTCAACGAGACGAAGCTATTGCACGCGGTTTCATCGGCCTACGACAATGTGTGCTCAAGTTATATGCCACCATATCGAACACAAATATCAACTTCTATGATTGAGTTTTTCGTGAGCTGTGTTCGCGAAGAAAACGATGTTGCATCAGTTTCCTTGGTTATTCGACGTGCTGAAACCGAATATGAAGCCAAATTTTGTCTAGGTGCAGCCAAAAAAAAGTGATTCCCACGATGTCGTAAAAACGCATATGTATAATCGACTTTTTCTCGAAGACAAACTGTTCACACGCAAACTTCGCGCATTGCACTCGTGTAGTTCGACGAGACGAAGCTATTGCACGCGGTTTCATCGGCCTACGACAATGTGTGCTCGAGTTATATGCCATCATATCGAACACAAATATCAACTTCTATGATTGAGTTTTTCGTGAGCTGTGTTCGCGAAGAAAACGATGTTGCATCAGTTTCCTTGGTTATTCGACGTGCTGAAACCGAATATGATGCCAGATTTTGTCTAGGTGCAGCCAAAAAAAAGTGATTCCCACGATGTCGTAAAAACGCATATGTATAATCGACTTTTTCTCGAAGACAAATCGTTCACACGCAAACTTCGCGCATTGCACTCGTGTAGTTCAACGAGACGAAGCTATTGCACGCGGTTTCATCGGCCTACGACAATGTGTGCTCAAGTTATATGCCACCATATCGAACACAAATATCAACTTCTATGATTGAGTTTTTCGTGAGCTGTGTTCGCGAAGAAAACGATGTTGCATCAGTTTCCTTGGTTATTCGACGTGCTGAAACCGAATATGATGCCAGATTTTGTCTAGGTGCAGCCAAAAAAAAGTGATTCCCACGATGTCGTAAAAACGCATATGTATAATCGACTTTTTCTCGAAGACAAATTGTTCACACGCAAACTTCGCGCATTGCACTCGTGTAGTTCGACGAGACGAAGCTATTGCACGCGGTTTCATCGGCCTACGACAATGTGTGCCCGAGTTATATGCCATCATATCGAACACAAGTATCAACTTCTATGATTGAGTTTTTCGTGAGCTGTGTTCGCGAAGAAAACGATGTTGCATCAGTTTCCTTGGTTATTCCACGTGCTGAAACCGAATATGAAGCCAGATTTTGTCTAGGTGCAGCCAAAAAAAAGTGATTCCCACGATGTCGTAAAAACGCATATGTATAATCGACTTTTTCTCGAAGACAAACTGTTCACACGCAAACTTCGCGCATTGCACTCGTGTAGTTCGACGAGACGAAGCTATTGCACGCGGTTTCATCGGCCTACGACAATGTGTGCTCGAGTTATATGCCACCATATCGAACACAAATATCAACTTCTATGATTGAGTTTTTCATAAGCTGTGTTCGCGAAGAAAACGATGTTGCATCAGTTTCCTTGGTTATTCGACGTGCTGAAACCGAATATGATGCCAGATTTTGTCTAGGTGCAGCCAAAAAAAAGTGATTCCCACGATGTCGTAAAAACGCATATGTATAATCGACTTTTTCTCGAAGACAAATCGTTCACACGCAAACTTCGCGCATTGCACTCGTGTAGTTCAACGAGACGAAGCTATTGCACGCGGTTTCATCGGCCTACGACAATGTGTGCTCAAGTTATATGCCACCATATCGAACACAAATATCAACTTCTATGATTGAGTTATTCGTGAGCTGTGATCGCGAAGAAAACGATGTTGCATCAGTTTCCTTGGTTATTCGACGTGCTGAAACCGAATATGATGCCAGATTTTGTCTAGGTGCAGCCAAAAAAACGTGATTCCCACGATGTCGTAAAAACGCATATGTATAATCGACTTTTTCTCGAAGACAAATCGTTCACACGCAAACTTCGCGCATTGCACTCGTGTAGTTCAACGAGACGAAGCTATTGCACGCGGTTTCATCGGCCTACGACAATGTGTGCTCAAGTTATATGCCACCATATCGAACACAAATATCAACTTCTATGATTGAGTTTTTCGTGAGCTGTGTTCGCGAAGAAAACGATGTTGCATCAGTTTCCTTGGTTATTCGACGTGCTGAAACCGAATATGATGCCAGATTTTGTCTAGGTGCAGCCAAAAAAAAGTGATTCCCACGATGTCGTAAAAACGCATATGTATAATCGACTTTTTCTCGAAGACAAATCGTTCACACGCAAACTTCGCGCATTGCACTCGTGTAGTTCAACGAGACGAAGCTATTGCACGCGGTTTCATCGGCCTACGACAATGTGTGCTCAAGTTATATGCCACCATATCGAACACAAATATCAACTTCTATGATTGAGTTATTCGTGAGCTGTGTTCGCGAAGAAAACGATGTTGCATCAGTTTCCTTGGTTATTCGACGTGCTGAAACCGAATATGAAGCCAGATTTTGTCTAGGTGCAGCCAAAAAAAAGTGATTCCCACGATGTCGTAAAAACGCATATGTATAATCGACTTTTTCTCGAAGACAAACTGTTCACACGCAAACTTCGCGCATTGCACTCGTGTAGTTCGACGAGACGAAGCTATTGCACGCGGTTTCATCGGCCTACGACAATGTGTGCTCGAGTTATATGCCATCATATCGAACACAAATATCAACTTCTATGATTGAGTTTTTCGTGAGCTGTGTTCGCGAAGAAAACGATGTTGCATCAGTTTCCTTGGTTATTCGACGTGCTGAAACCGAATATGATGCCAGATTTTGTCTAGGTGCAGCCAAAAAAAAGTGATTCCCACGATGTCGTAAAAACGCATATGTATAATCGACTTTTTCTCGAAGACAAATTGTTCACACGCAAACTTCGCGCATTGCACTCGTGTAGTTCGACGAGACGAAGCTATTGCACGCGGTTTCATCGGCCTACGACAATGTGTGCCCGAGTTATATGCCATCATATCGAACACAAGTATCAATTTCTATGATTGAGTTTTTCGTGAGCTGTGTTCGCGAAGAAAACGATGTTGCATCAGTTTCCTTGGTTATTCGACGTGCTGAAACCGAATATGAAGCCAGATTTTGTCTAGGTGCAGCCAAAAAAAAGTGATTCCCACGATGTCGTAAAAACGCATATGTATAATCGACTTTTTCTCGAAGACAAATTGTTCACACGCAAACTTCGCGCATTGCACTCGTGTAGTTCGACGAGACGAAGCTATTGCACGCGTTTTCATCGGCCTACGACAATGTGTGCTCGAGTTATATGCCATCATATCGAACACAAATATCAACTTCTATGATTGAGTTATTCGTGAGCTGTGTTCGCGAAGAAAACGATGTTGCATCAGTTTCCTTGGTTATTCGACGTGCTGAAACCGAATATGAAGCCAGATTTTGTCTAGGTGCAGCCAAAAAAAAGTGATTCCCACGATGTCGTAAAAACGCATATGTATAATCGACTTTTTCTCGAAGACAAATTGTTCACACGCAAACTTCGCGCATTGCACTCGTGTAGTTCGACGAGACGAAGCTATTGCACGCGGTTTCATCGGCCTACGACAATGTGTGCTCGAGTTATATGCCATCATATCGAACACAAATATCAACTTCTATGATTGAGTTTTTCGTGAGCTGTGTTCGCGAAGAAAACGATGTTGCATCAGTTTCCTTGGTTATTCGACGTGCTGAAACCGAATATGATGCCAGATTTTGTCTAGGTGCAGCCAAAAAAAAGTGATTCCCACGATGTCGTAAAAACGCATATGTATAATCGACTTTTTCTCGAAGACAAATCGTTCACACGCAAACTTCGCGCATTGCACTCGTGTAGTTCAACGAGACGAAGCTATTGCACGCGGTTTCATTGGCCTACGACAATGTGTGCTCAAGTTATATGCCACCATATCGAACACAAATATCAACTTCTATGATTGAGTTTTTCGTGAGCTGTGTTCGCGAAGAAAACGATGTTGCATCAGTTTCCTTGGTTATTCGACGTGCTGAAACCGAATATGATGCCAGATTTTGTCTAGGTGCAGCCAAAAAAAAGTGATTCCCACGATGTCGTAAAAACGCATATGTATAATCGACTTTTTCTCGAAGACAAATTGTTCACACGCAAACTTCGCGCATTGCACTCGTGTAGTTCGACGAGACGAAGCTATTGCACGCGGTTTCATCGGCCTACGACAATGTGTGCTCAAGTTATATGCCACCATATCGAACACAAATATCAACTTCTATGATTGAGTTTTTCGTGAGCTGTGTTCGCGAAGAAAACGATGTTGCATCAGTTTCCTTGGTTATTCGACGTGCTGAAACCGAATATGATGCCAGATTTTGTCTAGGTGCAGCCAAAAAAAAGTGATTCCCACGATGTCGTAAAAACGCATATGTATAATCGACTTTTTCTCGAAGACAAATTGTTCACACGCAAACTTCGCGCATTGCACTCGTGTAGTTCGACGAGACGAAGCTATTGCACGCGGTTTCATCGGCCTACGACAATGTGTGCCCGAGTTATATGCCATCATATCGAACACAAGTATCAACTTCTATGATTAAGTTTTTCGTGAGCTGTGTTCGCGAAGAAAACGATGTTGCATCAGTTTCCTTGGTTATTCGACGTGCTGAAACCGAATATGATGCCAGATTTTGTCTAGGTGCAGCCAAAAAAAAGTGATTCCCACGATGTCGTAAAAACGCATATGTATAATCGACTTTTTCTCGAAGACAAATCGTTCACACGCAAACTTCGCGCATTGCACTCGTGTAGTTCGACGAGACGAAGCTATTGCACGCGGTTTCATCGGCCTACGACAATGTGTGCTCGAGTTATATGCCATCATATCGAACACAAATATCAACTTCTATGATTGAGTTATTCGTGAGCTGTGTTCGCGAAGAAAACGATGTTGCATCAGTTTCCTTGGTTATTCGACGTGCTGAAACCGAATATGAAGCCAGATTTTGTCTAGGTGCAGCCAAAAAAAAGTGATTCCCACGATGTCGTAAAAACGCATATGTATAATCGACTTTTTCTCGAAGACAAATTGTTCACACGCAAACTTCGCGCATTGCACTCGTGTAGTTCGACGAGACGAAGCTATTGCACGCGGTTTTATCGGCCTACGACAATGTGTGCTCGAGTTATATGCCATCATATCGAACACAAATATCAACTTCTATGATTGAGTTTTTCGTGAGCTGTGTTCGCGAAGAAAACGATGTTGCATCAGTTTCCTTGGTTATTCGACGTGCTGAAACCGAATATGATGCCAGATTTTGTCTAGGTGCAGCCAAAAAAAAGTGATTCCCACGATGTCGTAAAAACGCATATGTATAATCGACTTTTTCTCGAAGACAAATCGTTCACACGCAAACTTCGCGCATTGCACTCGTGTAGTTCAACGAGACGAAGCTATTGCACGCGGTTTCATCGGCCTACGACAATGTGTGCTCAAGTTATATGCCACCATATCGAACACAAATATCAACTTCTATGATTGAGTTTTTCGTGAGCTGTGTTCGCGAAGAAAACGATGTTGCATCAGTTTCCTTGGTTATTCGACGTGCTGAAACCGAATATGATGCCAGATTTTGTCTAGGTGCAGCCAAAAAAAAGTGATTCCCACGATGTCGTAAAAACGCATATGTATAATCGACTTTTTCTCGAAGACAAATTGTTCACACGCAAACTTCGCGCATTGCACTCGTGTAGTTCGACGAGACGAAGCTATTGCACGCGGTTTCATCGGCCTACGACAATGTGTGCCCGAGTTATATGCCATCATATCGAACACAAGTATCAACTTCTATGATTAAGTTTTTCGTGAGCTGTGTTCGCGAAGAAAACGATGTTGCATCAGTTTCCTTGGTTATTCGACGTGCTGAAACCGAATATGATGCCAGATTTTGTCTAGGTGCAGCCAAAAAAAAGTGATTCCCACGATGTCGTAAAAACGCATATGTATAATCGACTTTTTCTCGAAGACAAATCGTTCACACGCAAACTTCGCGCATTGCACTCGTGTAGTTCAACGAGACGAAGCTATTGCACGCGGTTTCATCGGCCTACGACAATGTGTGCTTAAGTTATATGCCACCATATCGAACACAAATATCAACTTCTATGATTGAGTTTTTCGTGAGCTGTGTTCGCGAAGAAAACGATGTTGCATCAGTTTCCTTGGTTATTCGACGTGCTGAAACCGAATATGAAGCCAGATTTTGTCTAGGTGCAGCCAAAAAAAAGTGATTCCCACGATGTCGTAAAAACGCATATGTATAATCGACTTTTTCTCGAAGACAAACTGTTCACACGCAAACTTCGCGCATTGCACTCGTGTAGTTCGACGAGACGAAGCTATTGCACGCGGTTTCATCGGCCTACGACAATGTGTGCTCGAGTTATATGCCATCATATCGAACACAAATATCAACTTCTATGATTGAGTTTTTCGTGAGCTGTGTTCGCGAAGAAAACGATGTTGCATCAGTTTCCTTGGTTATTCGACGTGCTGAAACCGAATATGATGCCAGATTTTGTCTAGGTGCAGCCAAAAAAAAGTGATTCCCACGATGTCGTAAAAACGCATATGTATAATCGACTTTTTCTCGAAGACAAATCGTTCACACGCAAACTTCGCGCATTGCACTCGTGTAGTTCAACGAGACGAAGCTATTGCACGCGGTTTCATCGGCCTACGACAATGTGTGCTCAAGTTATATGCCACCATATCGAACACAAATATCAACTTCTATGATTGAGTTTTTCGTGAGCTGTGTTCGCGAAGAAAACGATGTTGCATCAGTTTCCTTGGTTATTCGACGTGCTGAAACCGAATATGATGCCAGATTTTGTCTAGGTGCAGCCAAAAAAAAGTGATTCCCACGATGTCGTAAAAACGCATATGTATAATCGACTTTTTCTCGAAGACAAATCGTTCACACGCAAACTTCGCGCATTGCACTCGTGTAGTTCAACGAGACGAAGCTATTGCACGCGGTTTCATCGGCCTACGACAATGTGTGCTCAAGTTATATGCCACCATATCGAACACAAATATCAACTTCTATGATTGAGTTTTTCGTGAGCTGTGTTCGCGAAGAAAACGATGTTGCATCAGTTTCCTTGGTTATTCGACGTGCTGAAACCGAATATGATGCCAGATTTTGTCTAGGTGCAGCCAAAAAAAAGTGATTCCCACGATGTCGTAAAAACGCATATGTATAATCGACTTTTTCTCGAAGACAAATTGTTCACACGCAAACTTCGCGCATTGCACTCGTGTAGTTCGACGAGACGAAGCTATTGCACGCGGTTTCATCGGCCTACGACAATGTGTGCCCGAGTTATATGCCATCATATCGAACACAAGTATCAACTTCTATGATTGAGTTTTTCGTGAGCTGTGTTCGCGAAGAAAACGATGTTGCATCAGTTTCCTTGGTTATTCGACGTGCTGAAACCGAATATGAAGCCAGATTTTGTCTAGGTGCAGCCAAAAAAAAGTGATTCCCACGATGTCGTAAAAACGCATATGTATAATCGACTTTTTCTCGAAGACAAACTGTTCACACGCAAACTTCGCGCATTGCACTCGTGTAGTTCGACGAGACGAAGCTATTGCACGCGGTTTCATCGGCCTACGACAATGTGTGCTCGAGTTATATGCCACCATATCGAACACAAATATCAACTTCTATGATTGAGTTTTTCATAAGCTGTGTTCGCGAAGAAAACGATGTTGCATCAGTTTCCTTGGTTATTCGACGTGCTGAAACCGAATATGATGCCAGATTTTGTCTAGGTGCAGCCAAAAAAAAGTGATTCCCACGATGTCGTAAAAACGCATATGTATAATCGACTTTTTCTCGAAGACAAATCGTTCACACGCAAACTTCGCGCATTGCACTCGTGTAGTTCAACGAGACGAAGCTATTGCACGCGGTTTCATCGGCCTACGACAATGTGTGCTCAAGTTATATGCCACCATATCGAACACAAATATCAACTTCTATGATTGAGTTATTCGTGAGCTGTGATCGCGAAGAAAACGATGTTGCATCAGTTTCCTTGGTTATTCGACGTGCTGAAACCGAATATGATGCCAGATTTTGTCTAGGTGCAGCCAAAAAAACGTGATTCCCACGATGTCGTAAAAACGCATATGTATAATCGACTTTTTCTCGAAGACAAATCGTTCACACGCAAACTTCGCGCATTGCACTCGTGTAGTTCAACGAGACGAAGCTATTGCACGCGGTTTCATCGGCCTACGACAATGTGTGCTCAAGTTATATGCCACCATATCGAACACAAATATCAACTTCTATGATTGAGTTTTTCGTGAGCTGTGTTCGCGAAGAAAACGATGTTGCATCAGTTTCCTTGGTTATTCGACGTGCTGAAACCGAATATGATGCCAGATTTTGTCTAGGTGCAGCCAAAAAAAAGTGATTCCCACGATGTCGTAAAAACGCATATGTATAATCGACTTTTTCTCGAAGACAAATCGTTCACACGCAAACTTCGCGCATTGCACTCGTGTAGTTCAACGAGACGAAGCTATTGCACGCGGTTTCATCGGCCTACGACAATGTGTGCTCAAGTTATATGCCACCATATCGAACACAAATATCAACTTCTATGATTGAGTTATTCGTGAGCTGTGTTCGCGAAGAAAACGATGTTGCATCAGTTTCCTTGGTTATTCGACGTGCTGAAACCGAATATGAAGCCAGATTTTGTCTAGGTGCAGCCAAAAAAAAGTGATTCCCACGATGTCGTAAAAACGCATATGTATAATCGACTTTTTCTCGAAGACAAACTGTTCACACGCAAACTTCGCGCATTGCACTCGTGTAGTTCGACGAGACGAAGCTATTGCACGCGGTTTCATCGGCCTACGACAATGTGTGCTCGAGTTATATGCCATCATATCGAACACAAATATCAACTTCTATGATTGAGTTTTTCGTGAGCTGTGTTCGCGAAGAAAACGATGTTGCATCAGTTTCCTTGGTTATTCGACGTGCTGAAACCGAATATGATGCCAGATTTTGTCTAGGTGCAGCCAAAAAAAAGTGATTCCCACGATGTCGTAAAAACGCATATGTATAATCGACTTTTTCTCGAAGACAAATTGTTCACACGCAAACTTCGCGCATTGCACTCGTGTAGTTCGACGAGACGAAGCTATTGCACGCGGTTTCATCGGCCTACGACAATGTGTGCCCGAGTTATATGCCATCATATCGAACACAAGTATCAATTTCTATGATTGAGTTTTTCGTGAGCTGTGTTCGCGAAGAAAACGATGTTGCATCAGTTTCCTTGGTTATTCGACGTGCTGAAACCGAATATGAAGCCAGATTTTGTCTAGGTGCAGCCAAAAAAAAGTGATTCCCACGATGTCGTAAAAACGCATATGTATAATCGACTTTTTCTCGAAGACAAATTGTTCACACGCAAACTTCGCGCATTGCACTCGTGTAGTTCGACGAGACGAAGCTATTGCACGCGTTTTCATCGGCCTACGACAATGTGTGCTCGAGTTATATGCCATCATATCGAACACAAATATCAACTTCTATGATTGAGTTATTCGTGAGCTGTGTTCGCGAAGAAAACGATGTTGCATCAGTTTCCTTGGTTATTCGACGTGCTGAAACCGAATATGAAGCCAGATTTTGTCTAGGTGCAGCCAAAAAAAAGTGATTCCCACGATGTCGTAAAAACGCATATGTATAATCGACTTTTTCTCGAAGACAAATTGTTCACACGCAAACTTCGCGCATTGCACTCGTGTAGTTCGACGAGACGAAGCTATTGCACGCGGTTTCATCGGCCTACGACAATGTGTGCTCGAGTTATATGCCATCATATCGAACACAAATATCAACTTCTATGATTGAGTTTTTCGTGAGCTGTGTTCGCGAAGAAAACGATGTTGCATCAGTTTCCTTGGTTATTCGACGTGCTGAAACCGAATATGATGCCAGATTTTGTCTAGGTGCAGCCAAAAAAAAGTGATTCCCACGATGTCGTAAAAACGCATATGTATAATCGACTTTTTCTCGAAGACAAATCGTTCACACGCAAACTTCGCGCATTGCACTCGTGTAGTTCAACGAGACGAAGCTATTGCACGCGGTTTCATTGGCCTACGACAATGTGTGCTCAAGTTATATGCCACCATATCGAACACAAATATCAACTTCTATGATTGAGTTTTTCGTGAGCTGTGTTCGCGAAGAAAACGATGTTGCATCAGTTTCCTTGGTTATTCGACGTGCTGAAACCGAATATGATGCCAGATTTTGTCTAGGTGCAGCCAAAAAAAAGTGATTCCCACGATGTCGTAAAAACGCATATGTATAATCGACTTTTTCTCGAAGACAAATTGTTCACACGCAAACTTCGCGCATTGCACTCGTGTAGTTCGACGAGACGAAGCTATTGCACGCGGTTTCATCGGCCTACGACAATGTGTGCTCAAGTTATATGCCACCATATCGAACACAAATATCAACTTCTATGATTGAGTTTTTCGTGAGCTGTGTTCGCGAAGAAAACGATGTTGCATCAGTTTCCTTGGTTATTCGACGTGCTGAAACCGAATATGATGCCAGATTTTGTCTAGGTGCAGCCAAAAAAAAGTGATTCCCACGATGTCGTAAAAACGCATATGTATAATCGACTTTTTCTCGAAGACAAATTGTTCACACGCAAACTTCGCGCATTGCACTCGTGTAGTTCGACGAGACGAAGCTATTGCACGCGGTTTCATCGGCCTACGACAATGTGTGCCCGAGTTATATGCCATCATATCGAACACAAGTATCAACTTCTATGATTAAGTTTTTCGTGAGCTGTGTTCGCGAAGAAAACGATGTTGCATCAGTTTCCTTGGTTATTCGACGTGCTGAAACCGAATATGATGCCAGATTTTGTCTAGGTGCAGCCAAAAAAAAGTGATTCCCACGATGTCGTAAAAACGCATATGTATAATCGACTTTTTCTCGAAGACAAATCGTTCACACGCAAACTTCGCGCATTGCACTCGTGTAGTTCGACGAGACGAAGCTATTGCACGCGGTTTCATCGGCCTACGACAATGTGTGCTCGAGTTATATGCCATCATATCGAACACAAATATCAACTTCTATGATTGAGTTATTCGTGAGCTGTGTTCGCGAAGAAAACGATGTTGCATCAGTTTCCTTGGTTATTCGACGTGCTGAAACCGAATATGAAGCCAGATTTTGTCTAGGTGCAGCCAAAAAAAAGTGATTCCCACGATGTCGTAAAAACGCATATGTATAATCGACTTTTTCTCGAAGACAAATTGTTCACACGCAAACTTCGCGCATTGCACTCGTGTAGTTCGACGAGACGAAGCTATTGCACGCGGTTTTATCGGCCTACGACAATGTGTGCTCGAGTTATATGCCATCATATCGAACACAAATATCAACTTCTATGATTGAGTTTTTCGTGAGCTGTGTTCGCGAAGAAAACGATGTTGCATCAGTTTCCTTGGTTATTCGACGTGCTGAAACCGAATATGATGCCAGATTTTGTCTAGGTGCAGCCAAAAAAAAGTGATTCCCACGATGTCGTAAAAACGCATATGTATAATCGACTTTTTCTCGAAGACAAATCGTTCACACGCAAACTTCGCGCATTGCACTCGTGTAGTTCAACGAGACGAAGCTATTGCACGCGGTTTCATCGGCCTACGACAATGTGTGCTCAAGTTATATGCCACCATATCGAACACAAATATCAACTTCTATGATTGAGTTTTTCGTGAGCTGTGTTCGCGAAGAAAACGATGTTGCATCAGTTTCCTTGGTTATTCGACGTGCTGAAACCGAATATGATGCCAGATTTTGTCTAGGTGCAGCCAAAAAAAAGTGATTCCCACGATGTCGTAAAAACGCATATGTATAATCGACTTTTTCTCGAAGACAAATTGTTCACACGCAAACTTCGCGCATTGCACTCGTGTAGTTCGACGAGACGAAGCTATTGCACGCGGTTTCATCGGCCTACGACAATGTGTGCCCGAGTTATATGCCATCATATCGAACACAAGTATCAATTTCTATGATTGAGTTTTTCGTGAGCTGTGTTCGCGAAGAAAACGATGTTGCATCAGTTTCCTTGGTTATTCGACGTGCTGAAACCGAATATGATGCCAGATTTTGTCTAGGTGCAGCCAAAAAAAAGTGATTCCCACGATGTCGTAAAAACGCATATGTATAATCGACTTTTTCTCGAAGACAAATCGTTCACACGCAAACTTCGCGCATTGCACTCGTGTAGTTCAACGAGACGAAGCTATTGCACGCGGTTTCATCGGCCTACGACAATGTGTGCTCAAGTTATATGCCACCATATCGAACACAAATATCAACTTCTATGATTGCGTTTTTCGTGAGCTGTGTTCGCGAAGAAAACGATGTTGCATCAGTTTCCTTGGTTATTCGACGTGCTGAAACCGAATATGAAGCCAGATTTTGTCTAGGTGCAGCCAAAAAAAAGTGATTCCCACGATGTCGTAAAAACGCATATGTATAATCGACTTTTTCTCGAAGACAAATTGTTCACACGCAAACTTCGCGCATTGCACTCGTGTAGTTCGACGAGACGAAGCTATTGCACGCGGTTTCATCGGCCTACGACAATGTGTGCTCGAGTTATATGCCATCATATCGAACACAAATATCAACTTCTATGATTGAGTTATTCGTGAGCTGTGTTCGCGAAGAAAACGATGTTGCATCAGTTTCCTTGGTTATTCGACGTGCTGAAACCGAATATGAAGCCAGATTTTGTCTAGGTGCAGCCAAAAAAAAGTGATTCCCACGATGTCGTAAAAACGCATATGTATAATCGACTTTTTCTCGAAGACAAATTGTTCACACGCAAACTTCGCGCATTGCACTCGTGTAGTTCGACGAGACGAAGCTATTGCACGCGGTTTCATCGGCCTACGACAATGTGTGCTCGAGTTATATGCCATCATATCGAACACAAATATCAACTTCTATGATTGAGTTTTTCGTGAGCTGTGTTCGCGAAGAAAACGATGTTGCATCAGTTTCCTTGGTTATTCGACGTGCTGAAACCGAATATGATGCCAGATTTTGTCTAGGTGCAGCCAAAAAAAAGTGATTCCCACGATGTCGTAAAAACGCATATGTATAATCGACTTTTTCTCGAAGACAAATCGTTCACACGCAAACTTCGCGCATTGCACTCGTGTAGTTCAACGAGACGAAGCTATTGCACGCGGTTTCATCGGCCTACGACAATGTGTGCTCAAGTTATATGCCACCATATCGAACACAAATATCAACTTCTATGATTGAGTTTTTGGTGAGCTGTGTTCGCGAAGAAAACGATGTTGCATCAGTTTCCTTGGTTATTCGACGTGCTGAAACCGAATATGATGCCAGATTTTGTCTAGGTGCAGCCAAAAAAAAGTGATTCCCACGATGTCGTAAAAACGCATATGTATAATCGACTTTTTCTCGAAGACAAATTGTTCACACGCAAACTTCGCGCATTGCACTCGTGTAGTTCGACGAGACGAAGCTATTGCACGCGGTTTCATCGGCCTACGACAATGTGTGCTCAAGTTATATGCCACCATATCGAACACAAATATCAACTTCTATGATTGAGTTTTTCGTGAGCTGTGTTCGCGAAGAAAACGATGTTGCATCAGTTTCCTTGGTTATTCGACGTGCTGAAACCGAATATGATGCCAGATTTTGTCTAGGTGCAGCCAAAAAAAAGTGATTCCCACGATGTCGTAAAAACGCATATGTATAATCGACTTTTTCTCGAAGACAAATTGTTCACACGCAAACTTCGCGCATTGCACTCGTGTAGTTCGACGAGACGAAGCTATTGCACGCGGTTTCATCGGCCTACGACAATGTGTGCCCGAGTTATATGCCATCATATCGAACACAAGTATCAACTTCTATGATTAAGTTTTTCGTGAGCTGTGTTCGCGAAGAAAACGATGTTCCATCAGTTTCCTTGGTTATTCGACGTGCTGAAACCGAATATGATGCCAGATTTTGTCTAGGTGCAGCCAAAAAAAAGTGATTCCCACGATGTCGTAAAAACGCATATGTATAATCGACTTTTTCTCGAAGACAAATCGTTCACACGCAAACTTCGCGCATTGCACTCGTGTAGTTCAACGAGACGAAGCTATTGCACGCGGTTTCATCGGCCTACGACAATGTGTGCTTAAGTTATATGCCACCATATCGAACACAAATATCAACTTCTATGATTGAGTTTTTCGTGAGCTGTGTTCGCGAAGAAAACGATGTTGCATCAGTTTCCTTGGTGATTCGACGTGCTGAAACCGAATATGAAGCCAGATTTTGTCTAGGTGCAGCCAAAAAAAAGTGATTCCCACGATGTCGTAAAAACGCATATGTATAATCGACTTTTTCTCGAAGACAAACTGTTCACACGCAAACTTCGCGCATTGCACTCGTGTAGTTCGACGAGACGAAGCTATTGCACGCGGTTTCATCGGCCTACGACAATGTGTGCTCGAGTTATATGCCATCATATCGAACACAAATATCAACTTCTATGATTGAGTTTTTCGTGAGCTGTGTTCGCGAAGAAAACGATGTTGCATCAGTTTCCTTGGTTATTCGACGTGCTGAAACCGAATATGATGCCAGATTTTGTCTAGGTGCAGCCAAAAAAAAGTGATTCCCACGATGTCGTAAAAACGCATATGTATAATCGACTTTTTCTCGAAGACAAATCGTTCACACGCAAACTTCGCGCATTGCACTCGTGTAGTTCAACGAGACGAAGCTATTGCACGCGGTTTCATCGGCCTACGACAATGTGTGCTCAAGTTATATGCCACCATATCGAACACAAATATCAACTTCTATGATTGAGTTTTTCGTGAGCTGTGTTCGCGAAGAAAACGATGTTGCATCAGTTTCCTTGGTTATTCGACGTGCTGAAACCGAATATGATGCCAGATTTTGTCTAGGTGCAGCCAAAAAAAAGTGATTCCCACGATGTCGTAAAAACGCATATGTATAATCGACTTTTTCTCGAAGACAAATTGTTCACACGCAAACTTCGCGCATTGCACTCGTGTAGTTCGACGAGACGAAGCTATTGCACGCGGTTTCATCGGCCTACGACAATGTGTGCTCGAGTTATATGCCATCATATCGAACACAAATATCAACTTCTATGATTGAGTTATTCGTGAGCTGTGTTCGCGAAGAAAACGATGTTGCATCAGTTTCCTTGGTTATTCGACGTGCTGAAACCGAATATGAAGCCAGATTTTGTCTAGGTGCAGCCAAAAAAAAGTGATTCCCACGATGTCGTAAAAACGCATATGTATAATCGACTTTTTCTCGAAGACAAACTGTTCACACGCAAACTTCGCGCATTGCACTCGTGTAGTTCGACGAGACGAAGCTATTGCACGCGGTTTCATCGGCCTACGACAATGTGTGCTCGAGTTATATGCCATCATATCGAACACAAATATCAACTTCTATGATTGAGTTTTTCGTGAGCTGTGTTCGCGAAGAAAACGATGTTGCATCAGTTTCCTTGGTTATTCGACGTGCTGAAACCGAATATGATGCCAGATTTTGTCTAGGTGCAGCCAAAAAAAAGTGATTCCCACGATGTCGTAAAAACGCATATGTATAATCGACTTTTTCTCGAAGACAAATTGTTCACACGCAAACTTCGCGCATTGCACTCGTGTAGTTCGACGAGACGAAGCTATTGCACGCGGTTTCATCGGCCTACGACAATGTGTGCCCGAGTTATATGCCATCATATCGAACACAAGTATCAATTTCTATGATTGAGTTTTTCGTGAGCTGTGTTCGCGAAGAAAACGATGTTGCATCAGTTTCCTTGGTTATTCGACGTGCTGAAACCGAATATGAAGCCAGATTTTGTCTAGGTGCAGCCAAAAAAAAGTGATTCCCACGATGTCGTAAAAACGCATATGTATAATCGACTTTTTCTCGAAGACAAATTGTTCACACGCAAACTTCGCGCATTGCACTCGTGTAGTTCGACGAGACGAAGCTATTGCACGCGTTTTCATCGGCCTACGACAATGTGTGCTCGAGTTATATGCCATCATATCGAACACAAATATCAACTTCTATGATTGAGTTATTCGTGAGCTGTGTTCGCGAAGAAAACGATGTTGCATCAGTTTCCTTGGTTATTCGACGTGCTGAAACCGAATATGAAGCCAGATTTTGTCTAGGTGCAGCCAAAAAAAAGTGATTCCCACGATGTCGTAAAAACGCATATGTATAATCGACTTTTTCTCGAAGACAAATTGTTCACACGCAAACTTCGCGCATTGCACTCGTGTAGTTCGACGAGACGAAGCTATTGCACGCGGTTTCATCGGCCTACGACAATGTGTGCTCGAGTTATATGCCATCATATCGAACACAAATATCAACTTCTATGATTGAGTTTTTCGTGAGCTGTGTTCGCGAAGAAAACGATGTTGCATCAGTTTCCTTGGTTATTCGACGTGCTGAAACCGAATATGATGCCAGATTTTGTCTAGGTGCAGCCAAAAAAAAGTGATTCCCACGATGTCGTAAAAACGCATATGTATAATCGACTTTTTCTCGAAGACAAATCGTTCACACGCAAACTTCGCGCATTGCACTCGTGTAGTTCAACGAGACGAAGCTATTGCACGCGGTTTCATTGGCCTACGACAATGTGTGCTCAAGTTATATGCCACCATATCGAACACAAATATCAACTTCTATGATTGAGTTTTTCGTGAGCTGTGTTCGCGAAGAAAACGATGTTGCATCAGTTTCCTTGGTTATTCGACGTGCTGAAACCGAATATGATGCCAGATTTTGTCTAGGTGCAGCCAAAAAAAAGTGATTCCCACGATGTCGTAAAAACGCATATGTATAATCGACTTTTTCTCGAAGACAAATTGTTCACACGCAAACTTCGCGCATTGCACTCGTGTAGTTCGACGAGACGAAGCTATTGCACGCGGTTTCATCGGCCTACGACAATGTGTGCTCAAGTTATATGCCACCATATCGAACACAAATATCAACTTCTATGATTGAGTTTTTCGTGAGCTGTGTTCGCGAAGAAAACGATGTTGCATCAGTTTCCTTGGTTATTCGACGTGCTGAAACCGAATATGATGCCAGATTTTGTCTAGGTGCAGCCAAAAAAAAGTGATTCCCACGATGTCGTAAAAACGCATATGTATAATCGACTTTTTCTCGAAGACAAATTGTTCACACGCAAACTTCGCGCATTGCACTCGTGTAGTTCGACGAGACGAAGCTATTGCACGCGGTTTCATCGGCCTACGACAATGTGTGCCCGAGTTATATGCCATCATATCGAACACAAGTATCAACTTCTATGATTAAGTTTTTCGTGAGCTGTGTTCGCGAAGAAAACGATGTTGCATCAGTTTCCTTGGTTATTCGACGTGCTGAAACCGAATATGATGCCAGATTTTGTCTAGGTGCAGCCAAAAAAAAGTGATTCCCACGATGTCGTAAAAACGCATATGTATAATCGACTTTTTCTCGAAGACAAATCGTTCACACGCAAACTTCGCGCATTGCACTCGTGTAGTTCGACGAGACGAAGCTATTGCACGCGGTTTCATCGGCCTACGACAATGTGTGCTCGAGTTATATGCCATCATATCGAACACAAATATCAACTTCTATGATTGAGTTATTCGTGAGCTGTGTTCGCGAAGAAAACGATGTTGCATCAGTTTCCTTGGTTATTCGACGTGCTGAAACCGAATATGAAGCCAGATTTTGTCTAGGTGCAGCCAAAAAAAAGTGATTCCCACGATGTCGTAAAAACGCATATGTATAATCGACTTTTTCTCGAAGACAAATTGTTCACACGCAAACTTCGCGCATTGCACTCGTGTAGTTCGACGAGACGAAGCTATTGCACGCGGTTTTATCGGCCTACGACAATGTGTGCTCGAGTTATATGCCATCATATCGAACACAAATATCAACTTCTATGATTGAGTTTTTCGTGAGCTGTGTTCGCGAAGAAAACGATGTTGCATCAGTTTCCTTGGTTATTCGACGTGCTGAAACCGAATATGATGCCAGATTTTGTCTAGGTGCAGCCAAAAAAAAGTGATTCCCACGATGTCGTAAAAACGCATATGTATAATCGACTTTTTCTCGAAGACAAATCGTTCACACGCAAACTTCGCGCATTGCACTCGTGTAGTTCAACGAGACGAAGCTATTGCACGCGGTTTCATCGGCCTACGACAATGTGTGCTCAAGTTATATGCCACCATATCGAACACAAATATCAACTTCTATGATTGAGTTTTTCGTGAGCTGTGTTCGCGAAGAAAACGATGTTGCATCAGTTTCCTTGGTTATTCGACGTGCTGAAACCGAATATGATGCCAGATTTTGTCTAGGTGCAGCCAAAAAAAAGTGATTCCCACGATGTCGTAAAAACGCATATGTATAATCGACTTTTTCTCGAAGACAAATTGTTCACACGCAAACTTCGCGCATTGCACTCGTGTAGTTCGACGAGACGAAGCTATTGCACGCGGTTTCATCGGCCTACGACAATGTGTGCCCGAGTTATATGCCATCATATCGAACACAAGTATCAATTTCTATGATTGAGTTTTTCGTGAGCTGTGTTCGCGAAGAAAACGATGTTGCATCAGTTTCCTTGGTTATTCGACGTGCTGAAACCGAATATGATGCCAGATTTTGTCTAGGTGCAGCCAAAAAAAAGTGATTCCCACGATGTCGTAAAAACGCATATGTATAATCGACTTTTTCTCGAAGACAAATCGTTCACACGCAAACTTCGCGCATTGCACTCGTGTAGTTCAACGAGACGAAGCTATTGCACGCGGTTTCATCGGCCTACGACAATGTGTGCTCAAGTTATATGCCACCATATCGAACACAAATATCAACTTCTATGATTGCGTTTTTCGTGAGCTGTGTTCGCGAAGAAAACGATGTTGCATCAGTTTCCTTGGTTATTCGACGTGCTGAAACCGAATATGAAGCCAGATTTTGTCTAGGTGCAGCCAAAAAAAAGTGATTCCCACGATGTCGTAAAAACGCATATGTATAATCGACTTTTTCTCGAAGACAAATTGTTCACACGCAAACTTCGCGCATTGCACTCGTGTAGTTCGACGAGACGAAGCTATTGCACGCGGTTTCATCGGCCTACGACAATGTGTGCTCGAGTTATATGCCATCATATCGAACACAAATATCAACTTCTATGATTGAGTTATTCGTGAGCTGTGTTCGCGAAGAAAACGATGTTGCATCAGTTTCCTTGGTTATTCGACGTGCTGAAACCGAATATGAAGCCAGATTTTGTCTAGGTGCAGCCAAAAAAAAGTGATTCCCACGATGTCGTAAAAACGCATATGTATAATCGACTTTTTCTCGAAGACAAATTGTTCACACGCAAACTTCGCGCATTGCACTCGTGTAGTTCGACGAGACGAAGCTATTGCACGCGGTTTCATCGGCCTACGACAATGTGTGCTCGAGTTATATGCCATCATATCGAACACAAATATCAACTTCTATGATTGAGTTTTTCGTGAGCTGTGTTCGCGAAGAAAACGATGTTGCATCAGTTTCCTTGGTTATTCGACGTGCTGAAACCGAATATGATGCCAGATTTTGTCTAGGTGCAGCCAAAAAAAAGTGATTCCCACGATGTCGTAAAAACGCATATGTATAATCGACTTTTTCTCGAAGACAAATCGTTCACACGCAAACTTCGCGCATTGCACTCGTGTAGTTCAACGAGACGAAGCTATTGCACGCGGTTTCATCGGCCTACGACAATGTGTGCTCAAGTTATATGCCACCATATCGAACACAAATATCAACTTCTATGATTGAGTTTTTCGTGAGCTGTGTTCGCGAAGAAAACGATGTTGCATCAGTTTCCTTGGTTATTCGACGTGCTGAAACCGAATATGAAGCCAGATTTTGTCTAGGTGCAGCCAAAAAAAAGTGATTCCCACGATGTCGTAAAAACGCATATGTATAATCGACTTTTTCTCGAAGACAAACTGTTCACACGCAAACTTCGCGCATTGCACTCGTGTAGTTCGACGAGACGAAGCTATTGCACGCGGTTTCATCGGCCTACGACAATGTGTGCTCGAGTTATATGCCATCATATCGAACACAAATATCAACTTCTATGATTGAGTTTTTCGTGAGCTGTGTTCGCGAAGAAAACGATGTTGCATCAGTTTCCTTGGTTATTCGACGTGCTGAAACCGAATATGATGCCAGATTTTGTCTAGGTGCAGCCAAAAAAAAGTGATTCCCACGATGTCGTAAAAACGCATATGTATAATCGACTTTTTCTCGAAGACAAATCGTTCACACGCAAACTTCGCGCATTGCACTCGTGTAGTTCAACGAGACGAAGCTATTGCACGCGGTTTCATCGGCCTACGACAATGTGTGCTCAAGTTATATGCCACCATATCGAACACAAATATCAACTTCTATGATTGAGTTTTTCGTGAGCTGTGTTCGCGAAGAAAACGATGTTGCATCAGTTTCCTTGGTTATTCGACGTGCTGAAACCGAATATGATGCCAGATTTTGTCTAGGTGCAGCCAAAAAAAAGTGATTCCCACGATGTCGTAAAAACGCATATGTATAATCGACTTTTTCTCGAAGACAAATTGTTCACACGCAAACTTCGCGCATTGCACTCGTGTAGTTCGACGAGACGAAGCTATTGCACGCGGTTTCATCGGCCTACGACAATGTGTGCTCGAGTTATATGCCATCATATCGAACACAAATATCAACTTCTATGATTGAGTTTTTCGTGAGCTGTGTTCGCGAAGAAAACGATGTTGCATCAGTTTCCTTGGTTATTCGACGTGCTGAAACCGAATATGAAGCCAGATTTTGTCTAGGTGCAGCCAAAAAAAAGTGATTCCCACGATGTCGTAAAAACGCATATGTATAATCGACTTTTTCTCGAAGACAAACTGTTCACACGCAAACTTCGCGCATTGCACTCGTGTAGTTCGACGAGACGAAGCTATTGCACGCGGTTTCATCGGCCTACGACAATGTGTGCTCAAGTTATATGCCACCATATCGAACACAAATATCAACTTCTATGATTGCGTTTTTCGTGAGCTGTGTTCGCGAAGAAAACGATGTTGCATCAGTTTCCTTGGTTGTTCGACGTGCTGAAACCGAATATGAAGCCAGATTTTGTCTAGGTGCAGCCAAAAAAAAGTGATTCCCACGATGTCGTAAAAACGCATATGTATAATCGACTTTTTCTCGAAGACAAATTGTTCACACGCAAACTTCGCGCATTGCACTCGTGTAGTTCGACGAGACGAAGCTATTGCACGCGGTTTCATCGGCCTACGACAATGTGTGCTCGAGTTATATGCCATCATATCGAACACAAATATCAACTTCTATGATTGAGTTATTCGTGAGCTGTGTTCGCGAAGAAAACGATGTTGCATCAGTTTCCTTGGTTATTCGACGTGCTGAAACCGAATATGAAGCCAGATTTTGTCTAGGTGCAGCCAAAAAAAAGTGATTCCCACGATGTCGTAAAAACGCATATGTATAATCGACTTTTTCTCGAAGACAAATTGTTCACACGCAAACTTCGCGCATTGCACTCGTGTAGTTCGACGAGACGAAGCTATTGCACGCGGTTTCATCGGCCTACGACAATGTGTGCTCGAGTTATATGCCATCATATCGAACACAAATATCAACTTCTATGATTGAGTTATTCGTGAGCTGTGTTCGCGAAGAAAACGATGTTGCATCAGTTTCCTTGGTTATTCGACGTGCTGAAACCGAATATGAAGCCAGATTTTGTCTAGGTGCAGCCAAAAAAAAGTGATTCCCACGATGTCGTAAAAACGCATATGTATAATCGACTTTTTCTCGAAGACAAATTGTTCACACGCAAACTTCGCGCATTGCACTCGTGTAGTTCGACGAGACGAAGCTATTGCACGCGGTTTCATCGGCCTACGACAATGTGTGCTCGAGTTATATGCCATCATATCGAACACAAATATCAACTTCTATGATTGAGTTTTTCGTGAGCTGTGTTCGCGAAGAAAACGATGTTGCATCAGTTTCCTTGGTTATTCGACGTGCTGAAACCGAATATGATGCCAGATTTTGTCTAGGTGCAGCCAAAAAAAAGTGATTCCCACGATGTCGTAAAAACGCATATGTATAATCGACTTTTTCTCGAAGACAAATTGTTCACACGCAAACTTCGCGCATTGCACTCGTGTAGTTCGACGAGACGAAGCTATTGCACGCGGTTTCATCGGCCTACGACAATGTGTGCCCGAGTTATATGCCATCATATCGAACACAAGTATCAATTTCTATGATTGAGTTTTTCGTGAGCTGTGTTCGCGAAGAAAACGATGTTGCATCAGTTTCCTTGGTTATTCGACGTGCTGAAACCGAATATGAAGCCAGATTTTGTCTAGGTGCAGCCAAAAAAAAGTGATTCCCACGATGTCGTAAAAACGCATATGTATAATCGACTTTTTCTCGAAGACAAATTGTTCACACGCAAACTTCGCGCATTGCACTCGTGTAGTTCGACGAGACGAAGCTATTGCACGCGTTTTCATCGGCCTACGACAATGTGTGCTCGAGTTATATGCCATCATATCGAACACAAATATCAACTTCTATGATTGAGTTATTCGTGAGCTGTGTTCGCGAAGAAAACGATGTTGCATCAGTTTCCTTGGTTATTCGACGTGCTGAAACCGAATATGAAGCCAGATTTTGTCTAGGTGCAGCCAAAAAAAAGTGATTCCCACGATGTCGTAAAAACGCATATGTATAATCGACTTTTTCTCGAAGACAAATTGTTCACACGCAAACTTCGCGCATTGCACTCGTGTAGTTCGACGAGACGAAGCTATTGCACGCGGTTTCATCGGCCTACGACAATGTGTGCTCGAGTTATATGCCATCATATCGAACACAAATATCAACTTCTATGATTGAGTTTTTCGTGAGCTGTGTTCGCGAAGAAAACGATGTTGCATCAGTTTCCTTGGTTATTCGACGTGCTGAAACCGAATATGATGCCAGATTTTGTCTAGGTGCAGCCAAAAAAAAGTGATTCCCACGATGTCGTAAAAACGCATATGTATAATCGACTTTTTCTCGAAGACAAATCGTTCACACGCAAACTTCGCGCATTGCACTCGTGTAGTTCAACGAGACGAAGCTATTGCACGCGGTTTCATTGGCCTACGACAATGTGTGCTCAAGTTATATGCCACCATATCGAACACAAATATCAACTTCTATGATTGAGTTTTTCGTGAGCTGTGTTCGCGAAGAAAACGATGTTGCATCAGTTTCCTTGGTTATTCGACGTGCTGAAACCGAATATGATGCCAGATTTTGTCTAGGTGCAGCCAAAAAAAAGTGATTCCCACGATGTCGTAAAAACGCATATGTATAATCGACTTTTTCTCGAAGACAAATTGTTCACACGCAAACTTCGCGCATTGCACTCGTGTAGTTCGACGAGACGAAGCTATTGCACGCCGTTTCATCGGCCTACGACAATGTGTGCTCAAGTTATATGCCACCATATCGAACACAAATATCAACTTCTATGATTGAGTTTTTCGTGAGCTGTGTTCGCGAAGAAAACGATGTTGCATCAGTTTCCTTGGTTATTCGACGTGCTGAAACCGAATATGATGCCAGATTTTGTCTAGGTGCAGCCAAAAAAAAGTGATTCCCACGATGTCGTAAAAACGCATATGTATAATCGACTTTTTCTCGAAGACAAATTGTTCACACGCAAACTTCGCGCATTGCACTCGTGTAGTTCGACGAGACGAAGCTATTGCACGCGGTTTCATCGGCCTACGACAATGTGTGCCCGAGTTATATGCCATCATATCGAACACAAGTATCAACTTCTATGATTAAGTTTTTCGTGAGCTGTGTTCGCGAAGAAAACGATGTTGCATCAGTTTCCTTGGTTATTCGACGTGCTGAAACCGAATATGATGCCAGATTTTGTCTAGGTGCAGCCAAAAAAAAGTGATTCCCACGATGTCGTAAAAACGCATATGTATAATCGACTTTTTCTCGAAGACAAATCGTTCACACGCAAACTTCGCGCATTGCACTCGTGTAGTTCGACGAGACGAAGCTATTGCACGCGGTTTCATCGGCCTACGACAATGTGTGCTCGAGTTATATGCCATCATATCGAACACAAATATCAACTTCTATGATTGAGTTATTCGTGAGCTGTGTTCGCGAAGAAAACGATGTTGCATCAGTTTCCTTGGTTATTCGACGTGCTGAAACCGAATATGAAGCCAGATTTTGTCTAGGTGCAGCCAAAAAAAAGTGATTCCCACGATGTCGTAAAAACGCATATGTATAATCGACTTTTTCTCGAAGACAAATTGTTCACACGCAAACTTCGCGCATTGCACTCGTGTAGTTCGACGAGACGAAGCTATTGCACGCGGTTTTATCGGCCTACGACAATGTGTGCTCGAGTTATATGCCATCATATCGAACACAAATATCAACTTCTATGATTGAGTTTTTCGTGAGCTGTGTTCGCGAAGAAAACGATGTTGCATCAGTTTCCTTGGTTATTCGACGTGCTGAAACCGAATATGATGCCAGATTTTGTCTAGGTGCAGCCAAAAAAAAGTGATTCCCACGATGTCGTAAAAACGCATATGTATAATCGACTTTTTCTCGAAGACAAATCGTTCACACGCAAACTTCGCGCATTGCACTCGTGTAGTTCAACGAGACGAAGCTATTGCACGCGGTTTCATCGGCCTACGACAATGTGTGCTCAAGTTATATGCCACCATATCGAACACAAATATCAACTTCTATGATTGAGTTTTTCGTGAGCTGTGTTCGCGAAGAAAACGATGTTGCATCAGTTTCCTTGGTTATTCGACGTGCTGAAACCGAATATGATGCCAGATTTTGTCTAGGTGCAGCCAAAAAAAAGTGATTCCCACGATGTCGTAAAAACGCATATGTATAATCGACTTTTTCTCGAAGACAAATTGTTCACACGCAAACTTCGCGCATTGCACTCGTGTAGTTCGACGAGACGAAGCTATTGCACGCGGTTTCATCGGCCTACGACAATGTGTGCCCGAGTTATATGCCATCATATCGAACACAAGTATCAATTTCTATGATTGAGTTTTTCGTGAGCTGTGTTCGCGAAGAAAACGATGTTGCATCAGTTTCCTTGGTTATTCGACGTGCTGAAACCGAATATGATGCCAGATTTTGTCTAGGTGCAGCCAAAAAAAAGTGATTCCCACGATGTCGTAAAAACGCATATGTATAATCGACTTTTTCTCGAAGACAAATCGTTCACACGCAAACTTCGCGCATTGCACTCGTGTAGTTCAACGAGACGAAGCTATTGCACGCGGTTTCATCGGCCTACGACAATGTGTGCTCAAGTTATATGCCACCATATCGAACACAAATATCAACTTCTATGATTGCGTTTTTCGTGAGCTGTGTTCGCGAAGAAAACGATGTTGCATCAGTTTCCTTGGTTATTCGACGTGCTGAAACCGAATATGAAGCCAGATTTTGTCTAGGTGCAGCCAAAAAAAAGTGATTCCCACGATGTCGTAAAAACGCATATGTATAATCGACTTTTTCTCGAAGACAAATTGTTCACACGCAAACTTCGCGCATTGCACTCGTGTAGTTCGACGAGACGAAGCTATTGCACGCGGTTTCATCGGCCTACGACAATGTGTGCTCGAGTTATATGCCATCATATCGAACACAAATATCAACTTCTATGATTGAGTTATTCGTGAGCTGTGTTCGCGAAGAAAACGACTTTGCATCAGTTTCCTTGGTTATTCGACGTGCTGAAACCGAATATGAAGCCAGATTTTGTCTAGGTGCAGCCAAAAAAAAGTGATTCCCACGATGTCGTAAAAACGCATATGTATAATCGACTTTTTCTCGAAGACAAATTGTTCACACGCAAACTTCGCGCATTGCACTCGTGTAGTTCGACGAGACGAAGCTATTGCACGCGGTTTCATCGGCCTACGACAATGTGTGCTCGAGTTATATGCCATCATATCGAACACAAATATCAACTTCTATGATTGAGTTTTTCGTGAGCTGTGTTCGCGAAGAAAACGATGTTGCATCAGTTTCCTTGGTTATTCGACGTGCTGAAACCGAATATGATGCCAGATTTTGTCTAGGTGCAGCCAAAAAAAAGTGATTCCCACGATGTCGTAAAAACGCATATGTATAATCGACTTTTTCTCGAAGACAAATCGTTCACACGCAAACTTCGCGCATTGCACTCGTGTAGTTCAACGAGACGAAGCTATTGCACGCGGTTTCATCGGCCTACGACAATGTGTGCTCAAGTTATATGCCACCATATCGAACACAAATATCAACTTCTATGATTGAGTTTTTCGTGAGCTGTGTTCGCGAAGAAAACGATGTTGCATCAGTTTCCTTGGTTATTCGACGTGCTGAAACCGAATATGAAGCCAGATTTTGTCTAGGTGCAGCCAAAAAAAAGTGATTCCCACGATGTCGTAAAAACGCATATGTATAATCGACTTTTTCTCGAAGACAAACTGTTCACACGCAAACTTCGCGCATTGCACTCGTGTAGTTCGACGAGACGAAGCTATTGCACGCGGTTTCATCGGCCTACGACAATGTGTGCTCGAGTTATATGCCATCATATCGAACACAAATATCAACTTCTATGATTGAGTTTTTCGTGAGCTGTGTTCGCGAAGAAAACGATGTTGCATCAGTTTCCTTGGTTATTCGACGTGCTGAAACCGAATATGATGCCAGATTTTGTCTAGGTGCAGCCAAAAAAAAGTGATTCCCACGATGTCGTAAAAACGCATATGTATAATCGACTTTTTCTCGAAGACAAATCGTTCACACGCAAACTTCGCGCATTGCACTCGTGTAGTTCAACGAGACGAAGCTATTGCACGCGGTTTCATCGGCCTACGACAATGTGTGCTCAAGTTATATGCCACCATATCGAACACAAATATCAACTTCTATGATTGAGTTTTTCGTGAGCTGTGTTCGCGAAGAAAACGATGTTGCATCAGTTTCCTTGGTTATTCGACGTGCTGAAACCGAATATGATGCCAGATTTTGTCTAGGTGCAGCCAAAAAAAAGTGATTCCCACGATGTCGTAAAAACGCATATGTATAATCGACTTTTTCTCGAAGACAAATTGTTCACACGCAAACTTCGCGCATTGCACTCGTGTAGTTCGACGAGACGAAGCTATTGCACGCGGTTTCATCGGCCTACGACAATGTGTGCTCGAGTTATATGCCATCATATCGAACACAAATATCAACTTCTATGATTGAGTTTTTCGTGAGCTGTGTTCGCGAAGAAAACGATGTTGCATCAGTTTCCTTGGTTATTCGACGTGCTGAAACCGAATATGAAGCCAGATTTTGTCTAGGTGCAGCCAAAAAAAAGTGATTCCCACGATGTCGTAAAAACGCATATGTATAATCGACTTTTTCTCGAAGACAAACTGTTCACACGCAAACTTCGCGCATTGCACTCGTGTAGTTCGACGAGACGAAGCTATTGCACGCGGTTTCATCGGCCTACGACAATGTGTGCTCAAGTTATATGCCACCATATCGAACACAAATATCAACTTCTATGATTGCGTTTTTCGTGAGCTGTGTTCGCGAAGAAAACGATGTTGCATCAGTTTCCTTGGTTGTTCGACGTGCTGAAACCGAATATGAAGCCAGATTTTGTCTAGGTGCAGCCAAAAAAAAGTGATTCCCACGATGTCGTAAAAACGCATATGTATAATCGACTTTTTCTCGAAGACAAATTGTTCACACGCAAACTTCGCGCATTGCACTCGTGTAGTTCGACGAGACGAAGCTATTGCACGCGGTTTCATCGGCCTACGACAATGTGTGCTCGAGTTATATGCCATCATATCGAACACAAATATCAACTTCTATGATTGAGTTATTCGTGAGCTGTGTTCGCGAAGAAAACGATGTTGCATCAGTTTCCTTGGTTATTCGACGTGCTGAAACCGAATATGAAGCCAGATTTTGTCTAGGTGCAGCCAAAAAAAAGTGATTCCCACGATGTCGTAAAAACGCATATGTATAATCGACTTTTTCTCGAAGACAAATTGTTCACACGCAAACTTCGCGCATTGCACTCGTGTAGTTCGACGAGACGAAGCTATTGCACGCGGTTTCATCGGCCTACGACAATGTGTGCTCGAGTTATATGCCATCATATCGAACACAAATATCAACTTCTATGATTGAGTTATTCGTGAGCTGTGTTCGCGAAGAAAACGATGTTGCATCAGTTTCCTTGGTTATTCGACGTGCTGAAACCGAATATGAAGCCAGATTTTGTCTAGGTGCAGCCAAAAAAAAGTGATTCCCACGATGTCGTAAAAACGCATATGTATAATCGACTTTTTCTCGAAGACAAATTGTTCACACGCAAACTTCGCGCATTGCACTCGTGTAGTTCGACGAGACGAAGCTATTGCACGCGGTTTCATCGGCCTACGACAATGTGTGCTCGAGTTATATGCCATCATATCGAACACAAATATCAACTTCTATGATTGAGTTTTTCGTGAGCTGTGTTCGCGAAGAAAACGATGTTGCATCAGTTTCCTTGGTTATTCGACGTGCTGAAACCGAATATGATGCCAGATTTTGTCTAGGTGCAGCCAAAAAAAAGTGATTCCCACGATGTCGTAAAAACGCATATGTATAATCGACTTTTTCTCGAAGACAAATCGTTCACACGCAAACTTCGCGCATTGCACTCGTGTAGTTCAACGAGACGAAGCTATTGCACGCGGTTTCATCGGCCTACGACAATGTGTGCTCAAGTTATATGCCACCATATCGAACACAAATATCAACTTCTATGATTGAGTTTTTCGTGAGCTGTGTTCGCGAAGAAAACGATGTTGCATCAGTTTCCTTGGTTATTCGACGTGCTGAAACCGAATATGATGCCAGATTTTGTCTAGGTGCAGCCAAAAAAAAGTGATTCCCACGATGTCGTAAAAACGCATATGTATAATCGACTTTTTCTCGAAGACAAATTGTTCACACGCAAACTTCGCGCATTGCACTCGTGTAGTTCGACGAGACGAAGCTATTGCACGCGGTTTCATCGGCCTACGACAATGTGTGCTCAAGTTATATGCCACCATATCGAACACAAATATCAACTTCTATGATTGAGTTTTTCGTGAGCTGTGTTCGCGAAGAAAACGATGTTGCATCAGTTTCCTTGGTTATTCGACGTGCTGAAACCGAATATGATGCCAGATTTTGTCTAGGTGCAGCCAAAAAAAAGTGATTCCCACGATGTCGTAAAAACGCATATGTATAATCGACTTTTTCTCGAAGACAAATTGTTCACACGCAAACTTCGCGCATTGCACTCGTGTAGTTCGACGAGACGAAGCTATTGCACGCGGTTTCATCGGCCTACGACAATGTGTGCCCGAGTTATATGCCATCATATCGAACACAAGTATCAACTTCTATGATTGAGTTTTTCGTGAGCTGTGTTCGCGAAGAAAACGATGTTGCATCAGTTTCCTTGGTTATTCGACGTGCTGAAACCGAATATGAAGCCAGATTTTGTCTAGGTGCAGCCAAAAAAAAGTGATTCCCACGATGTCGTAAAAACGCATATGTATAATCGACTTTTTCTCGAAGACAAACTGTTCACACGCAAACTTCGCGCATTGCACTCGTGTAGTTCGACGAGACGAAGCTATTGCACGCGGTTTCATCGGCCTACGACAATGTGTGCTCGAGTTATATGCCACCATATCGAACACAAATATCAACTTCTATGATTGAGTTTTTCATGAGCTGTGTTCGCGAAGAAAACGATGTTGCATCAGTTTCCTTGGTTATTCGACGTGCTGAAACCGAATATGATGCCAGATTTTGTCTAGGTGCAGCCAAAAAAACGTGATTCCCACGATGTCGTAAAAACGCATATGTATAATCGACTTTTTCTCGAAGACAAATCGTTCACACGCAAACTTCGCGCATTGCACTCGTGTAGTTCAACGAGACGAAGCTATTGCACGCGGTTTCATCGGCCTACGACAATGTGTGCTCAAGTTATATGCCACCATATCGAACACAAATATCAACTTCTATGATTGAGTTTTTCGTGAGCTGTGTTCGCGAAGAAAACGATGTTGCATCAGTTTCCTTGGTTATTCGACGTGCTGAAACCGAATATGATGCCAGATTTTGTCTAGGTGCAGCCAAAAAAAAGTGATTCCCACGATGTCGTAAAAACGCATATGTATAATCGACTTTTTCTCGAAGACAAATCGTTCACACGCAAACTTCGCGCATTGCACTCGTGTAGTTCAACGAGACGAAGCTATTGCACGCGGTTTCATCGGCCTACGACAATGTGTGCTCAAGTTATATGCCACCATATCGAACACAAATATCAACTTCTATGATTGAGTTATTCGTGAGCTGTGTTCGCGAAGAAAACGATGTTGCATCAGTTTCCTTGGTTATTCGACGTGCTGAAACCGAATATGAAGCCAGATTTTGTCTAGGTGCAGCCAAAAAAAAGTGATTCCCACGATGTCGTAAAAACGCATATGTATAATCGACTTTTTCTCGAAGACAAATCGTTCACACGCAAACTTCGCGCATTGCACTCGTGTAGTTCAACGAGACGAAGCTATTGCACGCGGTTTCATCGGCCTACGACAATGTGTGCTCAAGTTATATGCCACCATATCGAACACAAATATCAACTTCTATGATTGAGTTTTTCGTGAGCTGTGTTCGCGAAGAAAACGATGTTGCATCAGTTTCCTTGGTTATTCGACGTGCTGAAACCGAATATGATGCCAGATTTTGTCTAGGTGCAGCCAAAAAAAAGTGATTCCCACGATGTCGTAAAAACGCATATGTATAATCGACTTTTTCTCGAAGACAAATCGTTCACACGCAAACTTCGCGCATTGCACTCGTGTAGTTCAACGAGACGAAGCTATTGCACGCGGTTTCATCGGCCTACGACAATGTGTGCTCAAGTTATATGCCACCATATCGAACACAAATATCAACTTCTATGATTGAGTTATTCGTGAGCTGTGTTCGCGAAGAAAACGATGTTGCATCAGTTTCCTTGGTTATTCGACGTGCTGAAACCGAATATGAAGCCAGATTTTGTCTAGGTGCAGCCAAAAAAAAGTGATTCCCACGATGTCGTAAAAACGCATATGTATAATCGACTTTTTCTCGAAGACAAACTGTTCACACGCAAACTTCGCGCATTGCACTCGTGTAGTTCGACGAGACGAAGCTATTGCACGCGGTTTCATCGGCCTACGACAATGTGTGCTCGAGTTATATGCCATCATATCGAACACAAATATCAACTTCTATGATTGAGTTTTTCGTGAGCTGTGTTCGCGAAGAAAACGATGTTGCATCAGTTTCCTTGGTTATTCGACGTGCTGAAACCGAATATGATGCCAGATTTTGTCTAGGTGCAGCCAAAAAAAAGTGATTCCCACGATGTCGTAAAAACGCATATGTATAATCGACTTTTTCTCGAAGACAAATTGTTCACACGCAAACTTCGCGCATTGCACTCGTGTAGTTCGACGAGACGAAGCTATTGCACGCGGTTTCATCGGCCTACGACAATGTGTGCCCGAGTTATATGCCATCATATCGAACACAAGTATCAATTTCTATGATTGAGTTTTTCGTGAGCTGTGTTCGCGAAGAAAACGATGTTGCATCAGTTTCCTTGGTTATTCGACGTGCTGAAACCGAATATGAAGCCAGATTTTGTCTAGGTGCAGCCAAAAAAAAGTGATTCCCACGATGTCGTAAAAACGCATATGTATAATCGACTTTTTCTCGAAGACAAATTGTTCACACGCAAACTTCGCGCATTGCACTCGTGTAGTTCGACGAGACGAAGCTATTGCACGCGTTTTCATCGGCCTACGACAATGTGTGCTCGAGTTATATGCCATCATATCGAACACAAATATCAACTTCAATGATTGAGTTATTCGTGAGCTGTGTTCGCGAAGAAAACGATGTTGCATCAGTTTCCTTGGTTATTCGACGTGCTGAAACCGAATATGAAGCCAGATTTTGTCTAGGTGCAGCCAAAAAAAAGTGATTCCCACGATGTCGTAAAAACGCATATGTATAATCGACTTTTTCTCGAAGACAAATTGTTCACACGCAAACTTCGCGCATTGCACTCGTGTAGTTCGACGAGACGAAGCTATTGCACGCGGTTTTATCGGCCTACGACAATGTGTGCTCGAGTTATATGCCATCATATCGAACACAAATATCAACTTCTATGATTGAGTTTTTCGTGAGCTGTGTTCGCGAAGAAAACGATGTTGCATCAGTTTCCTTGGTTATTCGACGTGCTGAAACCGAATATGATGCCAGATTTTGTCTAGGTGCAGCCAAAAAAAAGTGATTCCCACGATGTCGTAAAAACGCATATGTATAATCGACTTTTTCTCGAAGACAAATTGTTCACACGCAAACTTCGCGCATTGCACTCGTGTAGTTCGACGAGACGAAGCTATTGCACGCGGTTTCATCGGCCTACGACAATGTGTGCTCGAGTTATATGCCATCATATCGAACACAAATATCAACTTCTATGATTGAGTTTTTCGTGAGCTGTGTTCGCGAAGAAAACGATGTTGCATCAGTTTCCTTGGTTATTCGACGTGCTGAAACCGAATATGATGCCAGATTTTGTCTAGGTGCAGCCAAAAAAAAGTGATTCCCACGATGTCGTAAAAACGCATATGTATAATCGACTTTTTCTCGAAGACAAATCGTTCACACGCAAACTTCGCGCATTGCACTCGTGTAGTTCAACGAGACGAAGCTATTGCACGCGGTTTCATCGGCCTACGACAATGTGTGCTCAAGTTATATGCCACCATATCGAACACAAATATCAACTTCTATGATTGAGTTTTTCGTGAGCTGTGTTCGCGAAGAAAACGATGTTGCATCAGTTTCCTTGGTTATTCGACGTGCTGAAACCGAATATGATGCCAGATTTTGTCTAGGTGCAGCCAAAAAAAAGTGATTCCCACGATGTCGTAAAAACGCATATGTATAATCGACTTTTTCTCGAAGACAAATTGTTCACACGCAAACTTCGCGCATTGCACTCGTGTAGTTCGACGAGACGAAGCTATTGCACGCGGTTTCATCGGCCTACGACAATGTGTGCTCAAGTTATATGCCACCATATCGAACACAAATATCAACTTCTATGATTGAGTTTTTCGTGAGCTGTGTTCGCGAAGAAAACGATGTTGCATCAGTTTCCTTGGTTATTCGACGTGCTGAAACCGAATATGATGCCAGATTTTGTCTAGGTGCAGCCAAAAAAAAGTGATTCCCACGATGTCGTAAAAACGCATATGTATAATCGACTTTTTCTCGAAGACAAATTGTTCACACGCAAACTTCGCGCATTGCACTCGTGTAGTTCGACGAGACGAAGCTATTGCACGCGGTTTCATCGGCCTACGACAATGTGTGCCCGAGTTATATGCCATCATATCGAACACAAGTATCAACTTCTATGATTAAGTTTTTCGTGAGCTGTGTTCGCGAAGAAAACGATGTTGCATCAGTTTCCTTGGTTATTCGACGTGCTGAAACCGAATATGATGCCAGATTTTGTCTAGGTGCAGCCAAAAAAAAGTGATTCCCACGATGTCGTAAAAACGCATATGTATAATCGACTTTTTCTCGAAGACAAATCGTTCACACGCAAACTTCGCGCATTGCACTCGTGTAGTTCGACGAGACGAAGCTATTGCACGCGGTTTCATCGGCCTACGACAATGTGTGCTCGAGTTATATGCCATCATATCGAACACAAATATCAACTTCTATGATTGAGTTATTCGTGAGCTGTGTTCGCGAAGAAAACGATGTTGCATCAGTTTCCTTGGTTATTCGACGTGCTGAAACAGAATATGAAGCCAGATTTTGTCTAGGTGCAGCCAAAAAAAAGTGATTCCCACGATGTCGTAAAAACGCATATGTATAATCGACTTTTTCTCGAAGACAAATTGTTCACACGCAAACTTCGCGCATTGCACTCGTGTAGTTCGACGAGACGAAGCTATTGCACGCGGTTTTATCGGCCTACGACAATGTGTGCTCGAGTTATATGCCATCATATCGAACACAAATATCAACTTCTATGATTGAGTTTTTCGTGAGCTGTGTTCGCGAAGAAAACGATGTTGCATCAGTTTCCTTGGTTATTCGACGTGCTGAAACCGAATATGATGCCAGATTTTGTCTAGGTGCAGCCAAAAAAAAGTGATTCCCACGATGTCGTAAAAACGCATATGTATAATCGACTTTTTCTCGAAGACAAATCGTTCACACGCAAACTTCGCGCATTGCACTCGTGTAGTTCAACGAGACGAAGCTATTGCACGCGGTTTCATCGGCCTACGACAATGTGTGCTCAAGTTATATGCCACCATATCGAACACAAATATCAACTTCTATGATTGAGTTTTTCGTGAGCTGTGTTCGCGAAGAAAACGATGTTGCATCAGTTTCCGTGGTTATTCGACGTGCTGAAACCGAATATGATGCCAGATTTTGTCTAGGTGCAGCCAAAAAAAAGTGATTCCCACGATGTCGTAAAAACGCATATGTATAATCGACTTTTTCTCGAAGACAAATTGTTCACACGCAAACTTCGCGCATTGCACTCGTGTAGTTCGACGAGACGAAGCTATTGCACGCGGTTTCATCGGCCTACGACAATGTGTGCCCGAGTTATATGCCATCATATCGAACACAAGTATCAATTTCTATGATTGAGTTTTTCGTGAGCTGTGTTCGCGAAGAAAACGATGTTGCATCAGTTTCCTTGGTTATTCGACGTGCTGAAACCGAATATGATGCCAGATTTTGTCTAGGTGCAGCCAAAAAAAAGTGATTCCCACGATGTCGTAAAAACGCATATGTATAATCGACTTTTTCTCGAAGACAAATCGTTCACACGCAAACTTCGCGCATTGCACTCGTGTAGTTCAACGAGACGAAGCTATTGCACGCGGTTTCATCGGCCTACGACAATGTGTGCTCAAGTTATATGCCACCATATCGAACACAAATATCAACTTCTATGATTGCGTTTTTCGTGAGCTGTGTTCGCGAAGAAAACGATGTTGCATCAGTTTCCTTGGTTATTCGACGTGCTGAAACCGAATATGAAGCCAGATTTTGTCTAGGTGCAGCCAAAAAAAAGTGATTCCCACGATGTCGTAAAAACGCATATGTATAATCGACTTTTTCTCGAAGACAAATTGTTCACACGCAAACTTCGCGCATTGCACTCGTGTAGTTCGACGAGACGAAGCTATTGCACGCGGTTTCATCGGCCTACGACAATGTGTGCTCGAGTTATATGCCATCATATCGAACACAAATATCAACTTCTATGATTGAGTTATTCGTGAGCTGTGTTCGCGAAGAAAACGATGTTGCATCAGTTTCCTTGGTTATTCGACGTGCTGAAACCGAATATGAAGCCAGATTTTGTCTAGGTGCAGCCAAAAAAAAGTGATTCCCACGATGTCGTAAAAACGCATATGTATAATCGACTTTTTCTCGAAGACAAATTGTTCACACGCAAACTTCGCGCATTGCACTCGTGTAGTTCGACGAGACGAAGCTATTGCACGCGGTTTCATCGGCCTACGACAATGTGTGCTCGAGTTATATGCCATCATATCGAACACAAATATCAACTTCTATGATTGAGTTTTTCGTGAGCTGTGTTCGCGAAGAAAACGATGTTGCATCAGTTTCCTTGGTTATTCGACGTGCTGAAACCGAATATGATGCCAGATTTTGTCTAGGTGCAGCCAAAAAAAAGTGATTCCCACGATGTCGTAAAAACGCATATGTATAATCGACTTTTTCTCGAAGACAAATCGTTCACACGCAAACTTCGCGCATTGCACTCGTGTAGTTCAACGAGACGAAGCTATTGCACGCGGTTTCATCGGCCTACGACAATGTGTGCTCAAGTTATATGCCACCATATCGAACACAAATATCAACTTCTATGATTGAGTTTTTGGTGAGCTGTGTTCGCGAAGAAAACGATGTTGCATCAGTTTCCTTGGTTATTCGACGTGCTGAAACCGAATATGATGCCAGATTTTGTCTAGGTGCAGCCAAAAAAAAGTGATTCCCACGATGTCGTAAAAACGCATATGTATAATCGACTTTTTCTCGAAGACAAATTGTTCACACGCAAACTTCGCGCATTGCACTCGTGTAGTTCGACGAGACGAAGCTATTGCACGCGGTTTCATCGGCCTACGACAATGTGTGCTCAAGTTATATGCCACCATATCGAACACAAATATCAACTTCTATGATTGAGTTTTTCGTGAGCTGTGTTCGCGAAGAAAACGATGTTGCATCAGTTTCCTTGGTTATTCGACGTGCTGAAACCGCATATGATGCCAGATTTTGTCTAGGTGCAGCCAAAAAAAAGTGATTCCCACGATGTCGTAAAAACGCATATGTATAATCGACTTTTTCTCGAAGACAAATTGTTCACACGCAAACTTCGCGCATTGCACTCGTGTAGTTCGACGAGACGAAGCTATTGCACGCGGTTTCATCGGCCTACGACAATGTGTGCCCGAGTTATATGCCATCATATCGAACACAAGTATCAACTTCTATGATTAAGTTTTTCGTGAGCTGTGTTCGCGAAGAAAACGATGTTGCATCAGTTTCCTTGGTTATTCGACGTGCTGAAACCGAATATGATGCCAGATTTTGTCTAGGTGCAGCCAAAAAAAAGTGATTCCCACGATGTCGTAAAAACGCATATGTATAATCGACTTTTTCTCGAAGACAAATCGTTCACACGCAAACTTCGCGCATTGCACTCGTGTAGTTCAACGAGACGAAGCTATTGCACGCGGTTTCATCGGCCTACGACAATGTGTGCTCAAGTTATATGCCACCATATCGAACACAAATATCAACTTCTATGATTGAGTTTTTCGTGAGCTGTGTTCGCGAAGAAAACTATGTTGCATCAGTTTCCTTGGTTATTCGACGTGCTGAAACCGAATATGAAGCCAGATTTTGTCTAGGTGCAGCCAAAAAAAAGTGATTCCCACGATGTCGTAAAAACGCATATGTATAATCGACTTTTTCTCGAAGACAAACTGTTCACACGCAAACTTCGCGCATTGCACTCGTGTAGTTCGACGAGACGAAGCTATTGCACGCGGTTTCATCGGCCTACGACAATGTGTGCTCGAGTTATATGCCATCATATCGAACACAAATATCAACTTCTATGATTGAGTTTTTCGTGAGCTGTGTTCGCTAAGAAAACGATGTTGCATCAGTTTCCTTGGTTATTCGACGTGCTGAAACCGAATATGATGCCAGATTTTGTCTAGGTGCAGCCAAAAAAAAGTGATTCCCACGATGTCGTAAAAACGCATATGTATAATCGACTTTTTCTCGAAGACAAATCGTTCACACGCAAACTTCGCGCATTGCACTCGTGTAGTTCAACGAGACGAAGCTATTGCACGCGGTTTCATCGGCCTACGACAATGTGTGCTCAAGTTATATGCCACCATATCGAACACAAATATCAACTTCTATGATTGAGTTTTTCGTGAGCTGTGTTCGCGAAGAAAACGATGTTGCATCAGTTTCCTTGGTTATTCGACGTGCTGAAACCGAATATGATGCCAGATTTTGTCTAGGTGCAGCCAAAAAAAAGTGATTCCGACGATGTCGTAAAAACGCATATGTATAATCGACTTTTTCTCGAAGACAAATTGTTCACACGCAAACTTCGCGCATTGCACTCGTGTAGTTCGACGAGACGAAGCTATTGCACGCGGTTTCATCGGCCTACGACAATGTGTGCTCGAGTTATATGCCATCATATCGAACACAAATATCAACTTCTATGATTGAGTTTTTCGTGAGCTGTGTTCGCGAAGAAAACGATGTTGCATCAGTTTCCTTGGTTATTCGACGTGCTGAAACCGAATATGATGCCAGATTTTGTCTAGGTGCAGCCAAAAAAAAGTGATTCCCACGATGTCGTAAAAACGCATATGTATAATCGACTTTTTCTCGAAGACAAATCGTTCACACGCAAACTTCGCGCATTGCACTCGTGTAGTTCAACGAGACGAAGCTATTGCACGCGGTTTCATCGGCCTACGACAATGTGTGCTCAAGTTATATGCCACCATATCGAACACAAATATCAACTTCTATGATTGAGTTTTTCGTGAGCTGTGTTCGCGAAGAAAACGATGTTGCATCAGTTTCCTTGGTTATTCGACGTGCTGAAACCGAATATGATGCCAGATTTTGTCTAGGTGCAGCCAAAAAAAAGTGATTCCCACGATGTCGTAAAAACGCATATGTATAATCGACTTTTTCTCGAAGACAAATTGTTCACACGCAAACTTCGCGCATTGCACTCGTGTAGTTCGACGAGACGAAGCTATTGCACGCGGTTTCATCGGCCTACGACAATGTGTGCTCAAGTTATATGCCACCATATCGAACACAAATATCAACTTCTATGATTGAGTTTTTCGTGAGCTGTGTTCGCGAAGAAAACGATGTTGCATCAGTTTCCTTGGTTATTCGACGTGCTGAAACCGAATATGATGCCAGATTTTGTCTAGGTGCAGCCAAAAAAAAGTGATTCCCACGATGTCGTAAAAACGCATATGTATAATCGACTTTTTCTCGAAGACAAATTGTTCACACGCAAACTTCGCGCATTGCACTCGTGTAGTTCGACGAGACGAAGCTATTGCACGCGGTTTCATCGGCCTACGACAATGTGTGCCCGAGTTATATGCCATCATATCGAACACAAGTATCAACTTCTATGATTAAGTTTTTCGTGAGCTGTGTTCGCGAAGAAAACGATGTTGCATCAGTTTCCTTGGTTATTCGACGTGCTGAAACCGAATATGATGCCAGATTTTGTCTAGGTGCAGCCAAAAAAAAGTGATTCCCACGATGTCGTAAAAACGCATATGTATAATCGACTTTTTCTCGAAGACAAATCGTTCACACGCAAACTTCGCGCATTGCACTCGTGTAGTTCGACGAGACGAAGCTATTGCACGCGGTTTCATCGGCCTACGACAATGTGTGCTCGAGTTATATGCCATCATATCGAACACAAATATCAACTTCTATGATTGAGTTATTCGTGAGCTGTGTTCGCGAAGAAAACGATGTTGCATCAGTTTCCTTGGTTATTCGACGTGCTGAAACCGAATATGAAGCCAGATTTTGTCTAGGTGCAGCCAAAAAAAAGTGATTCCCACGATGTCGTAAAAACGCATATGTATAATCGACTTTTTCTCGAAGACAAATTGTTCACACGCAAACTTCGCGCATTGCACTCGTGTAGTTCGACGAGACGAAGCTATTGCACGCGGTTTTATCGGCCTACGACAATGTGTGCTCGAGTTATATGCCATCATATCGAACACAAATATCAACTTCTATGATTGAGTTTTTCGTGAGCTGTGTTCGCGAAGAAAACGATGTTGCATCAGTTTCCTTGGTTATTCGACGTGCTGAAACCGAATATGATGCCAGATTTTGTCTAGGTGCAGCCAAAAAAAAGTGATTCCCACGATGTCGTAAAAACGCATATGTATAATCGACTTTTTCTCGAAGACAAATCGTTCACACGCAAACTTCGCGCATTGCACTCGTGTAGTTCAACGAGACGAAGCTATTGCACGCGGTTTCATCGGCCTACGACAATGTGTGCTCAAGTTATATGCCACCATATCGAACACAAATATCAACTTCTATGATTGAGTTTTTCGTGAGCTGTGTTCGCGAAGAAAACGATGTTGCATCAGTTTCCTTGGTTATTCGACGTGCTGAAACCGAATATGATGCCAGATTTTGTCTAGGTGCAGCCAAAAAAAAGTGATTCCCACGATGTCGTAAAAACGCATATGTATAATCGACTTTTTCTCGAAGACAAATTGTTCACACGCAAACTTCGCGCATTGCACTCGTGTAGTTCGACGAGACGAAGCTATTGCACGCGGTTTCATCGGCCTACGACAATGTGTGCCCGAGTTATATGCCATCATATCGAACACAAGTATCAATTTCTATGATTGAGTTTTTCGTGAGCTGTGTTCGCGAAGAAAACGATGTTGCATCAGTTTCCTTGGTTATTCGACGTGCTGAAACCGAATATGATGCCAGATTTTGTCTAGGTGCAGCCAAAAAAAAGTGATTCCCACGATGTCGTAAAAACGCATATGTATAATCGACTTTTTCTCGAAGACAAATCGTTCACACGCAAACTTCGCGCATTGCACTCGTGTAGTTCAACGAGACGAAGCTATTGCACGCGGTTTCATCGGCCTACGACAATGTGTGCTCAAGTTATATGCCACCATATCGAACACAAATATCAACTTCTATGATTGCGTTTTTCGTGAGCTGTGTTCGCGAAGAAAACGATGTTGCATCAGTTTCCTTGGTTATTCGACGTGCTGAAACCGAATATGAAGCCAGATTTTGTCTAGGTGCAGCCAAAAAAAAGTGATTCCCACGATGTCGTAAAAACGCATATGTATAATCGACTTTTTCTCGAAGACAAATTGTTCACACGCAAACTTCGCGCATTGCACTCGTGTAGTTCGACGAGACGAAGCTATTGCACGCGGTTTCATCGGCCTACGACAATGTGTGCTCGAGTTATATGCCATCATATCGAACACAAATATCAACTTCTATGATTGAGTTATTCGTGAGCTGTGTTCGCGAAGAAAACGATGTTGCATCAGTTTCCTTGGTTATTCGACGTGCTGAAACCGAATATGAAGCCAGATTTTGTCTAGGTGCAGCCAAAAAAAAGTGATTCCCACGATGTCGTAAAAACGCATATGTATAATCGACTTTTTCTCGAAGACAAATTGTTCACACGCAAACTTCGCGCATTGCACTCGTGTAGTTCGACGAGACGAAGCTATTGCACGCGGTTTCATCGGCCTACGACAATGTGTGCTCGAGTTATATGCCATCATATCGAACACAAATATCAACTTCTATGATTGAGTTTTTCGTGAGCTGTGTTCGCGAAGAAAACGATGTTGCATCAGTTTCCTTGGTTATTCGACGTGCTGAAACCGAATATGATGCCAGATTTTGTCTAGGTGCAGCCAAAAAAAAGTGATTCCCACGATGTCGTAAAAACGCATATGTATAATCGACTTTTTCTCGAAGACAAATCGTTCACACGCAAACTTCGCGCATTGCACTCGTGTAGTTCAACGAGACGAAGCTATTGCACGCGGTTTCATCGGCCTACGACAATGTGTGCTCAAGTTATATGCCACCATATCGAACACAAATATCAACTTCTATGATTGAGTTTTTGGTGAGCTGTGTTCGCGAAGAAAACGATGTTGCATCAGTTTCCTTGGTTATTCGACGTGCTGAAACCGAATATGATGCCAGATTTTGTCTAGGTGCAGCCAAAAAAAAGTGATTCCCACGATGTCGTAAAAACGCATATGTATAATCGACTTTTTCTCGAAGACAAATTGTTCACACGCAAACTTCGCGCATTGCACTCGTGTAGTTCGACGAGACGAAGCTATTGCACGCGGTTTCATCGGCCTACGACAATGTGTGCTCGAGTTATATGCCATCATATCGAACACAAATATCAACTTCTATGATTGAGTTATTCGTGAGCTGTGTTCGCGAAGAAAACGATGTTGCATCAGTTTCCTTGGTTATTCGACGTGCTGAAACCGAATATGAAGCCAGATTTTGTCTAGGTGCAGCCAAAAAAAAGTGATTCCCACGATGTCGTAAAAACGCATATGTATAATCGACTTTTTCTCGAAGACAAATTGTTCACACGCAAACTTCGCGCATTGCACTCGTGTAGTTCGACGAGACGAAGCTATTGCACGCGGTTTCATCGGCCTACGACAATGTGTGCTCGAGTTATATGCCATCATATCGAACACAAATATCAACTTCTATGATTGAGTTTTTCGTGAGCTGTGTTCGCGAAGAAAACGATGTTGCATCAGTTTCCTTGGTTATTCGACGTGCTGAAACCGAATATGATGCCAGATTTTGTCTAGGTGCAGCCAAAAAAAAGTGATTCCCACGATGTCGTAAAAACGCATATGTATAATCGACTTTTTCTCGAAGACAAATCGTTCACACGCAAACTTCGCGCATTGCACTCGTGTAGTTCAACGAGACGAAGCTATTGCACGCGGTTTCATCGGCCTACGACAATGTGTGCTCAAGTTATATGCCACCATATCGAACACAAATATCAACTTCTATGATTGAGTTTTTGGTGAGCTGTGTTCGCGAAGAAAACGATGTTGCATCAGTTTCCTTGGTTATTCGACGTGCTGAAACCGAATATGATGCCAGATTTTGTCTAGGTGCAGCCAAAAAAAAGTGATTCCCACGATGTCGTAAAAACGCATATGTATAATCGACTTTTTCTCGAAGACAAATTGTTCACACGCAAACTTCGCGCATTGCACTCGTGTAGTTCGACGAGACGAAGCTATTGCACGCGGTTTCATCGGCCTACGACAATGTGTGCTCAAGTTATATGCCACCATATCGAACACAAATATCAACTTCTATGATTGAGTTTTTCGTGAGCTGTGTTCGCGAAGAAAACGATGTTGCATCAGTTTCCTTGGTTATTCGACGTGCTGAAACCGAATATGATGCCAGATTTTGTCTAGGTGCAGCCAAAAAAAAGTGATTCCCACGATGTCGTAAAAACGCATATGTATAATCGACTTTTTCTCGAAGACAAATTGTTCACACGCAAACTTCGCGCATTGCACTCGTGTAGTTCGACGAGACGAAGCTATTGCACGCGGTTTCATCGGCCTACGACAATGTGTGCCCGAGTTATATGCCATCATATCGAACACAAGTATCAACTTCTATGATTAAGTTTTTCGTGAGCTGTGTTCGCGAAGAAAACGATGTTGCATCAGTTTCCTTGGTTATTCGACGTGCTGAAACCGAATATGATGCCAGATTTTGTCTAGGTGCAGCCAAAAAAAAGTGATTCCCACGATGTCGTAAAAACGCATATGTATAATCGACTTTTTCTCGAAGACAAATCGTTCACACGCAAACTTCGCGCATTGCACTCGTGTAGTTCAACGAGACGAAGCTATTGCACGCGGTTTCATCGGCCTACGACAATGTGTGCTCAAGTTATATGCCACCATATCGAACACAAATATCAACTTCTATGATTGAGTTTTTCGTGAGCTGTGTTCGCGAAGAAAACTATGTTGCATCAGTTTCCTTGGTTATTCGACGTGCTGAAACCGAATATGAAGCCAGATTTTGTCTAGGTGCAGCCAAAAAAAAGTGATTCCCACGATGTCGTAAAAACGCATATGTATAATCGACTTTTTCTCGAAGACAAACTGTTCACACGCAAACTTCGCGCATTGCACTCGTGTAGTTCGACGAGACGAAGCTATTGCACGCGGTTTCATCGGCCTACGACAATGTGTGCTCGAGTTATATGCCATCATATCGAACACAAATATCAACTTCTATGATTGAGTTTTTCGTGAGCTGTGTTCGCGAAGAAAACGATGTTGCATCAGTTTCCTTGGTTATTCGACGTGCTGAAACCGAATATGATGCCAGATTTTGTCTAGGTGCAGCCAAAAAAAAGTGATTCCCACGATGTCGTAAAAACGCATATGTATAATCGACTTTTTCTCGAAGACAAATCGTTCACACGCAAACTTCGCGCATTGCACTCGTGTAGTTCAACGAGACGAAGCTATTGCACGCGGTTTCATCGGCCTACGACAATGTGTGCTCAAGTTATATGCCACCATATCGAACACAAATATCAACTTCTATGATTGAGTTTTTCGTGAGCTGTGTTCGCGAAGAAAACGATGTTGCATCAGTTTCCTTGGTTATTCGACGTGCTGAAACCGAATATGATGCCAGATTTTGTCTAGGTGCAGCCAAAAAAAAGTGATTCCCACGATGTCGTAAAAACGCATATGTATAATCGACTTTTTCTCGAAGACAAATTGTTCACACGCAAACTTCGCGCATTGCACTCGTGTAGTTCGACGAGACGAAGCTATTGCACGCGGTTTCATCGGCCTACGACAATGTGTGCTCGAGTTATATGCCATCATATCGAACACAAATATCAACTTCTATGATTGAGTTTTTCGTGAGCTGTGTTCGCGAAGAAAACGATGTTGCATCAGTTTCCTTGGTTATTCGACGTGCTGAAACCGAATATGAAGCCAGATTTTGTCTAGGTGCAGCCAAAAAAAAGTGATTCCCACGATGTCGTAAAAACGCATATGTATAATCGACTTTTTCTCGAAGACAAACTGTTCACACGCAAACTTCGCGCATTGCACTCGTGTAGTTCGACGAGACGAAGCTATTGCACGCGGTTTCATCGGCCTACGACAATGTGTGCTCGAGTTATATGCCATCATATCGAACACAAATATCAACTTCTATGATTGAGTTTTTCGTGAGCTGTGTTCGCGAAGAAAACGATGTTGCATCAGTTTCCTTGGTTATTCGACGTGCTGAAACCGAATATGATGCCAGATTTTGTCTAGGTGCAGCCAAAAAAAAGTGATTCCCACGATGTCGTAAAAACGCATATGTATAATCGACTTTTTCTCGAAGACAAATCGTTCACACGCAAACTTCGCGCATTGCACTCGTGTAGTTCAACGAGACGAAGCTATTGCACGCGGTTTCATCGGCCTACGACAATGTGTGCTCAAGTTATATGCCACCATATCGAACACAAATATCAACTTCTATGATTGAGTTTTTCGTGAGCTGTGTTCGCGAAGAAAACGATGTTGCATCAGTTTCCTTGGTTATTCGACGTGCTGAAACCGAATATGATGCCAGATTTTGTCTAGGTGCAGCCAAAAAAAAGTGATTCCCACGATGTCGTAAAAACGCATATGTATAATCGACTTTTTCTCGAAGACAAATTGTTCACACGCAAACTTCGCGCATTGCACTCGTGTAGTTCGACGAGACGAAGCTATTGCACGCGGTTTCATCGGCCTACGACAATGTGTGCCCGAGTTATATGCCATCATATCGAACACAAGTATCAACTTCTATGATTGAGTTTTTCGTGAGCTGTGTTCGCGAAGAAAACGATGTTGCATCAGTTTCCTTGGTTATTCGACGTGCTGAAACCGAATATGATGCCAGATTTTGTCTAGGTGCAGCCAAAAAAAAGTGATTCCCACGATGTCGTAAAAACGCATATGTATAATCGACTTTTTCTCGAAGACAAATCGTTCACACGCAAACTTCGCGCATTGCACTCGTGTAGTTCAACGAGACGAAGCTATTGCACGCGGTTTCATCGGCCTACGACAATGTGTGCTCAAGTTATATGCCACCATATCGAACACAAATATCAACTTCTATGATTGAGTTTTTCGTGAGCTGTGTTCGCGAAGAAAACGATGTTGCATCAGTTTCCTTGGTTATTCGACGTGCTGAAACCGAATATGATGCCAGATTTTGTCTAGGTGCACCCAAAAAAAAGTGATTCCCACGATGTCGTAAAAACGCATATGTATAATCGACTTTTTCTCGAAGACAAATTGTTCACACGCAAACTTCGCGCATTGCACTCGTGTAGTTCGACGAGACGAAGCTATTGCACGCGGTTTCATCGGCCTACGACAATGTGTGCCCGAGTTATATGCCATCATATCGAACACAAGTATCAACTTCTATGATTGAGTTTTTCGTGAGCTGTGTTCGCGAAGAAAACGATGTTGCATCAGTTTCCTTGGTTATTCGACGTGCTGAAACCGAATATGATGCCAGATTTTGTCTAGGTGCAGCCAAAAAAAAGTGATTCCCACGATGTCGTAAAAACGCATATGTATAATCGACTTTTTCTCGAAGACAAATCGTTCACATGCAAACTTCGCGCATTGCACTCGTGTAGTTCAACGAGACGAAGCTATTGCACGCGGTTTCATCGGCCTACGACAATGTGTGCTCAAGTTATATGCCACCATATCGAACACAAATATCAACTTCTATGATTGCGTTTTTCGTGAGCTGTGTTCGCGAAGAAAACGATGTTGCATCAGTTTCCTTGGTTATTCGACGTGCTGAAACCGAATATGAAGCCAGATTTTGTCTAGGTGCAGCCAAAAAAAAGTGATTCCCACGATGTCGTAAAAACGCATATGTATAATCGACTTTTTCTCGAAGACAAATTGTTCACACGCAAACTTCGCGCATTGCACTCGTGTAGTTCGACGAGACGAAGCTATTGCACGCGGTTTCATCGGCCTACGACAATGTGTGCTCGAGTTATATGCCATCATATCGAACACAAATATCAACTTCTATGATTGAGTTATTCGTGAGCTGTGTTCGCGAAGAAAACGATGTTGCATCAGTTTCCTTGGTTATTCGACGTGCTGAAACCGAATATGAAGCCAGATTTTGTCTAGGTGCAGCCAAAAAAAAGTGATTCCCACGATGTCGTAAAAACGCATATGTATAATCGACTTTTTCTCGAAGACAAATTGTTCACACGCAAACTTCGCGCATTGCACTCGTGTAGTTCGACGAGACGAAGCTATTGCACGCGGTTTCATCGGCCTACGACAATGTGTGCTCGAGTTATATGCCATCATATCGAACACAAATATCAACTTCTATGATTGAGTTATTCGTGAGCTGTGTTCGCGAAGAAAACGATGTTGCATCAGTTTCCTTGGTTATTCGACGTGCTGAAACCGAATATGAAGCCAGATTTTGTCTAGGTGCAGCCAAAAAAAAGTGATTCCCACGATGTCGTAAAAACGCATATGTATAATCGACTTTTTCTCGAAGACAAATTGTTCACACGCAAACTTCGCGCATTGCACTCGTGTAGTTCGACGAGACGAAGCTATTGCACGCGGTTTCATCGGCCTACGACAATGTGTGCTCGAGTTATATGCCATCATATCGAACACAAATATCAACTTCTATGATTGAGTTTTTCGTGAGCTGTGTTCGCGAAGAAAACGATGTTGCATCAGTTTCCTTGGTTATTCGACGTGCTGAAACCGAATATGATGCCAGATTTTGTCTAGGTGCAGCCAAAAAAAAGTGATTCCCACGATGTCGTAAAAACGCATATGTATAATCGACTTTTTCTCGAAGACAAATCGTTCACACGCAAACTTCGCGCATTGCACTCGTGTAGTTCAACGAGACGAAGCTATTGCACGCGGTTTCATCGGCCTACGACAATGTGTGCTCAAGTTATATGCCACCATATCGAACACAAATATCAACTTCTATGATTGAGTTTTTCGTGAGCTGTGTTCGCGAAGAAAACGATGTTGCATCAGTTTCCTTGGTTATTCGACGTGCTGAAACCGAATATGATGCCAGATTTTGTCTAGGTGCAGCCAAAAAAAAGTGATTCCCACGATGTCGTAAAAACGCATATGTATAATCGACTTTTTCTCGAAGACAAATTGTTCACACGCAAACTTCGCGCATTGCACTCGTGTAGTTCGACGAGACGAAGCTATTGCACGCGGTTTCATCGGCCTACGACAATGTGTGCTCAAGTTATATGCCACCATATCGAACACAAATATCAACTTCTATGATTGAGTTTTTCGTGAGCTGTGTTCGCGAAGAAAACGATGTTGCATCAGTTTCCTTGGTTATTCGACGTGCTGAAACCGAATATGATGCCAGATTTTGTCTAGGTGCAGCCAAAAAAAAGTGATTCCCACGATGTCGTAAAAACGCATATGTATAATCGACTTTTTCTCGAAGACAAATTGTTCACACGCAAACTTCGCGCATTGCACTCGTGTAGTTCGACGAGACGAAGCTATTGCACGCGGTTTCATCGGCCTACGACAATGTGTGCCCGAGTTATATGCCATCATATCGAACACAAGTATCAACTTCTATGATTAAGTTTTTCGTGAGCTGTGTTCGCGAAGAAAACGATGTTGCATCAGTTTCCTTGGTTATTCGACGTGCTGAAACCGAATATGAAGCCAGATTTTGTCTAGGTGCAGCCAAAAAAAAGTGATTCCCACGATGTCGTAAAAACGCATATGTATAATCGACTTTTTCTCGAAGACAAACTGTTCACACGCAAACTTCGCGCATTGCACTCGTGTAGTTCGACGAGACGAAGCTATTGCACGCGGTTTCATCGGCCTACGACAATGTGTGCTCGAGTTATATGCCATCATATCGAACACAAATATCAACTTCTATGATTGAGTTTTTCGTGAGCTGTGTTCGCGAAGAAAACGATGTTGCATCAGTTTCCTTGGTTATTCGACGTGCTGAAACCGAATATGATGCCAGATTTTGTCTAGGTGCAGCCAAAAAAAAGTGATTCCCACGATGTCGTAAAAACGCATATGTATAATCGACTTTTTCTCGAAGACAAATCGTTCACACGCAAACTTCGCGCATTGCACTCGTGTAGTTCAACGAGACGAAGCTATTGCACGCGGTTTCATCGGCCTACGACAATGTGTGCTCAAGTTATATGCCACCATATCGAACACAAATATCAACTTCTATGATTGAGTTTTTCGTGAGCTGTGTTCGCGAAGAAAACGATGTTGCATCAGTTTCCTTGGTTATTCGACGTGCTGAAACCGAATATGATGCCAGATTTTGTCTAGGTGCAGCCAAAAAAAAGTGATTCCCACGATGTCGTAAAAACGCATATGTATAATCGACTTTTTCTCGAAGACAAATTGTTCACACGCAAACTTCGCGCATTGCACTCGTGTAGTTCGACGAGACGAAGCTATTGCACGCGGTTTCATCGGCCTACGACAATGTGTGCTCGAGTTATATGCCATCATATCGAACACAAATATCAACTTCTATGATTGAGTTTTTCGTGAGCTGTGTTCGCGAAGAAAACGATGTTGCATCAGTTTCCTTGGTTATTCGACGTGCTGAAACCGAATATGAAGCCAGATTTTGTCTAGGTGCAGCCAAAAAAAAGTGATTCCCACGATGTCGTAAAAACGCATATGTATAATCGACTTTTTCTCGAAGACAAACTGTTCACACGCAAACTTCGCGCATTGCACTCGTGTAGTTCGACGAGACGAAGCTATTGCACGCGGTTTCATCGGCCTACGACAATGTGTGCTCGAGTTATATGCCATCATATCGAACACAAATATCAACTTCTATGATTGAGTTTTTCGTGAGCTGTGTTCGCGAAGAAAACGATGTTGCATCAGTTTCCTTGGTTATTCGACGTGCTGAAACCAAATATGATGCCAGATTTTGTCTAGGTGCAGCCAAAAAAAAGTGATTCCCACGATGTCGTAAAAACGCATATGTATAATCGACTTTTTCTCGAAGACAAATTGTTCACACGCAAACTTCGCGCATTGCACTCGTGTAGTTCGACGAGACGAAGCTATTGCACGCGGTTTCATCGGCCTACGACAATGTGTGCCCGAGTTATATGCCATCATATCGAACACAAGTATCAACTTCTATGATTGAGTTTTTCGTGAGCTGTGTTCGCGAAGAAAACGATGTTGCATCAGTTTCCTTGGTTATTCGACGTGCTGAAACCGAATATGATGCCAGATTTTGTCTAGGTGCAGCCAAAAAAAAGTGATTCCCACGATGTCGTAAAAACGCATATGTATAATCGACTTTTTCTCGAAGACAAATTGTTCACACGCAAACTTCGCGCATTGCACTCGTGTAGTTCGACGAGACGAAGCTATTGCACGCGGTTTCATCGGCCTACGACAATGTGTGCCCGAGTTATATGCCATCATATCGAACACAAGTATCAACTTCTATGATTGAGTTTTTCGTGAGCTGTGTTCGCGAAGAAAACGATGTTGCATCAGTTTCCTTGGTTATTCGACGTGCTGAAACCGAATATGATGCCAGATTTTGTCTAGGTGCAGCCAAAAAAAAGTGATTCCCACGATGTCGTAAAAACGCATATGTATAATCGACTTTTTCTCGAAGACAAATCGTTCACATGCAAACTTCGCGCATTGCACTCGTGTAGTTCAACGAGACGAAGCTATTGCACGCGGTTTCATCGGCCTACGACAATGTGTGCTCAAGTTATATGCCACCATATCGAACACAAATATCAACTTCTATGATTGCGTTTTTCGTGAGCTGTGTTCGCGAAGAAAACGATGTTGCATCAGTTTCCTTGGTTATTCGACGTGCTGAAACCGAATATGAAGCCAGATTTTGTCTAGGTGCAGCCAAAAAAAAGTGATTCCCACGATGTCGTAAAAACGCATATGTATAATCGACTTTTTCTCGAAGACAAATTGTTCACACGCAAACTTCGCGCATTGCACTCGTGTAGTTCGACGAGACGAAGCTATTGCACGCAGTTTCATCGGCCTACGACAATGTGTGCTCGAGTTATATGCCATCATATCGAACACAAATATCAACTTCTATGATTGAGTTATTCGTGAGCTGTGTTCGCGAAGAAAACGATGTTGCATCAGTTTCCTTGGTTATTCGACGTGCTGAAACCGAATATGAAGCCAGATTTTGTCTAGGTGCAGCCAAAAAAAAGTGATTCCCACGATGTCGTAAAAACGCATATGTATAATCGACTTTTTCTCGAAGACAAATTGTTCACACGCAAACTTCGCGCATTGCACTCGTGTAGTTCGACGAGACGAAGCTATTGCACGCGGTTTCATCGGCCTACGACAATGTGTGCTCGAGTTATATGCCATCATATCGAACACAAATATCAACTTCTATGATTGAGTTATTCGTGAGCTGTGTTCGCGAAGAAAACGATGTTGCATCAGTTTCCTTGGTTATTCGACGTGCTGAAACCGAATATGAAGCCAGATTTTGTCTAGGTGCAGCCAAAAAAAAGTGATTCCCACGATGTCGTAAAAACGCATATGTATAATCGACTTTTTCTCGAAGACAAATTGTTCACACGCAAACTTCGCGCATTGCACTCGTGTAGTTCGACGAGACGAAGCTATTGCACGCGGTTTCATCGGCCTACGACAATGTGTGCTCGAGTTATATGCCATCATATCGAACACAAATATCAACTTCTATGATTGAGTTTTTCGTGAGCTGTGTTCGCGAAGAAAACGATGTTGCATCAGTTTCCTTGGTTATTCGACGTGCTGAAACCGAATATGATGCCAGATTTTGTCTAGGTGCAGCCAAAAAAAAGTGATTCCCACGATGTCGTAAAAACGCATATGTATAATCGACTTTTTCTCGAAGACAAATCGTTCACACGCAAACTTCGCGCATTGCACTCGTGTAGTTCAACGAGACGAAGCTATTGCACGCGGTTTCATCGGCCTACGACAATGTGTGCTCGAGTTATATGCCATCATATCGAACACAAATATCAACTTCTATGATTGAGTTTTTCGTGAGCTGTGTTCGCGAAGAAAACGATGTTGCATCAGTTTCCTTGGTTATTCGACGTGCTGAAACCGAATATGATGCCAGATTTTGTCTAGGTGCAGCCAAAAAAAAGTGATTCCCACGATGTCGTAAAAACGCATATGTATAATCGACTTTTTCTCGAAGACAAATCGTTCACACGCAAACTTCGCGCATTGCACTCGTGTAGTTCAACGAGACGAAGCTATTGCACGCGGTTTCATCGGCCTACGACAATGTGTGCTCAAGTTATATGCCACCATATCGAACACAAATATCAACTTCTATGATTGAGTTTTTCGTGAGCTGTGTTCGCGAAGAAAACGATGTTGCATCAGTTTCCTTGGTTATTCGACGTGCTGAAACCGAATATGATGCCAGATTTTGTCTAGGTGCAGCCAAAAAAAAGTGATTCCCACGATGTCGTAAAAACGCATATGTATAATCGACTTTTTCTCGAAGACAAATTGTTCACACGCAAACTTCGCGCATTGCACTCGTGTAGTTCGACGAGACGAAGCTATTGCACGTGGTTTCATCGGCCTACGACAATGTGTGCTCGAGTTATATGCCATCATATCGAACACAAATATCAACTTCTATGATTGAGTTTTTCGTGAGCTGTGTTCGCGAAGAAAACGATGTTGCATCAGTTTCCTTGGTTATTCGACGTGCTGAAACCGAATATGAAGCCAGATTTTGTCTAGGTGCAGCCAAAAAAAAGTGATTCCCACGATGTCGTAAAAACGCATATGTATAATCGACTTTTTCTCGAAGACAAACTGTTCACACGCAAACTTCGCGCATTGCACTCGTGTAGTTCGACGAGACGAAGCTATTGCACGCGGTTTCATCGGCCTACGACAATGTGTGCTCGAGTTATATGCCATCATATCGAACACAAATATCAACTTCTATGATTGAGTTATTCGTGAGCTGTGTTCGCGAAGAAAACGATGTTGCATCAGTTTCCTTGGTTATTCGACGTGCTGAAACCGAATATGAAGCCAGATTTTGTCTAGGTGCAGCCAAAAAAAAGTGATTCCCACGATGTCGTAAAAACGCATATGTATAATCGACTTTTTCTCGAAGACAAATTGTTCACACGCAAACTTCGCGCATTGCACTCGTGTAGTTCGACGAGACGAAGCTATTGCACGCGGTTTTATCGGCCTACGACAATGTGTGCTCGAGTTATATGCCATCATATCGAACACAAATATCAACTTCTATGATTGAGTTTTTCGTGAGCTGTGTTCGCGAAGAAAACGATGTTGCATCAGTTTCCTTGGTTATTCGACGTGCTGAAACCGAATATGATGCCAGATTTTGTCTAGGTGCAGCCAAAAAAAAGTGATTCCCACGATGTCGTAAAAACGCATATGTATAATCGACTTTTTCTCGAAGACAAATCGTTCACACGCAAACTTCGCGCATTGCACTCGTGTAGTTCAACGAGACGAAGCTATTGCACGCGGTTTCATCGGCCTACGACAATGTGTGCTCAAGTTATATGCCACCATATCGAACACAAATATCAACTTCTATGATTGAGTTTTTCGTGAGCTGTGTTCGCGAAGAAAACGATGTTGCATCAGTTTCCTTGGTTATTCGACGTGCTGAAACCGAATATGATGCCAGATTTTGTCTAGGTGCAGCCAAAAAAAAGTGATTCCCACGATGTCGTAAAAACGCATATGTATAATCGACTTTTTCTCGAAGACAAATTGTTCACACGCAAACTTCGCGCATTGCACTCGTGTAGTTCGACGAGACGAAGCTATTGCACGCGGTTTCATCGGCCTACGACAATGTGTGCCCGAGTTATATGCCATCATATCGAACACAAGTATCAATTTCTATGATTGAGTTTTTCGTGAGCTGTGTTCGCGAAGAAAACGATGTTGCATCAGTTTCCTTGGTTATTCGACGTGCTGAAACCGAATATGATGCCAGATTTTGTCTAGGTGCAGCCAAAAAAAAGTGATTCCCACGATGTCGTAAAAACGCATATGTATAATCGACTTTTTCTCGAAGACAAATCGTTCACACGCAAACTTCGCGCATTGCACTCGTGTAGTTCAACGAGACGAAGCTATTGCACGCGGTTTCATCGGCCTACGACAATGTGTGCTCAAGTTATATGCCACCATATCGAACACAAATATCAACTTCTATGATTGCGTTTTTCGTGAGCTGTGTTCGCGAAGAAAACGATGTTGCATCAGTTTCCTTGGTTATTCGACGTGCTGAAACCGAATATGAAGCCAGATTTTGTCTAGGTGCAGCCAAAAAAAAGTGATTCCCACGATGTCGTAAAAACGCATATGTATAATCGACTTTTTCTCGAAGACAAATTGTTCACACGCAAACTTCGCGCATTGCACTCGTGTAGTTCGACGAGACGAAGCTATTGCACGCGGTTTCATCGGCCTACGACAATGTGTGCTCGAGTTATATGCCATCATATCGAACACAAATATCAACTTCTATGATTGAGTTATTCGTGAGCTGTGTTCGCGAAGAAAATGATGTTGCATCAGTTTCCTTGGTTATTCGACGTGCTGAAACCGAATATGAAGCCAGATTTTGTCTAGGTGCAGCCAAAAAAAAGTGATTCCCACGATGTCGTAAAAACGCATATGTATAATCGACTTTTTCTCGAAGACAAATTGTTCACACGCAAACTTCGCGCATTGCACTCGTGTAGTTCGACGAGACGAAGCTATTGCACGCGGTTTCATCGGCCTACGACAATGTGTGCTCGAGTTATATGCCATCATATCGAACACAAATATCAACTTCTATGATTGAGTTTTTCGTGAGCTGTGTTCGCGAAGAAAACGATGTTGCATCAGTTTCCTTGGTTATTCGACGTGCTGAAACCGAATATGATGCCAGATTTTGTCTAGGTGCAGCCAAAAAAAAGTGATTCCCACGATGTCGTAAAAACGCATATGTATAATCGACTTTTTCTCGAAGACAAATCGTTCACACGCAAACTTCGCGCATTGCACTCGTGTAGTTCAACGAGACGAAGCTATTGCACGCGGTTTCATCGGCCTACGACAATGTGTGCTCAAGTTATATGCCACCATATCGAACACAAATATCAACTTCTATGATTGAGTTTTTGGTGAGCTGTGTTCGCGAAGAAAACGATGTTGCATCAGTTTCCTTGGTTATTCGACGTGCTGAAACCGAATATGATGCCAGATTTTGTCTAGGTGCAGCCAAAAAAAAGTGATTCCCACGATGTCGTAAAAACGCATATGTATAATCGACTTTTTCTCGAAGACAAATTGTTCACACGCAAACTTCGCGCATTGCACTCGTGTAGTTCGACGAGACGAAGCTATTGCACGCGGTTTCATCGGCCTACGACAATGTGTGCTCAAGTTATATGCCACCATATCGAACACAAATATCAACTTCTATGATTGAGTTTTTCGTGAGCTGTGTTCGCGAAGAAAACGATGTTGCATCAGTTTCCTTGGTTATTCGACGTGCTGAAACCGAATATGATGCCAGATTTTGTCTAGGTGCAGCCAAAAAAAAGTGATTCCCACGATGTCGTAAAAACGCATATGTATAATCGACTTTTTCTCGAAGACAAATCGTTCACACGCAAACTTCGCGCATTGCACTCGTGTAGTTCAACGAGACGAAGCTATTGCACGCGGTTTCATCGGCCTACGACAATGTGTGCTCAAGTTATATGCCACCATATCGAACACAAATATCAACTTCTATGATTGAGTTTTTCGTGAGCTGTGTTCGCGAAGAAAACGATGTTGCATCAGTTTCCTTGGTTATTCGACGTGCTGAAACCGAATATGATGCCAGATTTTGTCTAGGTGCAGCCAAAAAAAAGTGATTCCCACGATGTCGTAAAAACGCATATGTATAATCGACTTTTTCTCGAAGACAAATTGTTCACACGCAAACTTCGCGCATTGCACTCGTGTAGTTCGACGAGACGAAGCTATTGCACGCGGTTTCATCGGCCTACGACAATGTGTGCCCGAGTTATATGCCATCATATCGAACACAAGTATCAACTTCTATGATTGAGTTTTTCGTGAGCTGTGTTCGCGAAGAAAACGATGTTGCATCAGTTTCCTTGGTTATTCGACGTGCTGAAACCGAATATGATGCCAGATTTTGTCTAGGTGCAGCCAAAAAAAAGTGATTCCCACGATGTCGTAAAAACGCATATGTATAATCGACTTTTTCTCGAAGACAAATCGTTCACACGCAAACTTCGCGCATTGCACTCGTGTAGTTCAACGAGACGAAGCTATTGCACGCGGTTTCATCGGCCTACGACAATGTGTGCTCAAGTTATATGCCACCATATCGAACACAACTATCAACTTCTATGATTGAGTTTTTCGTGAGCTGTGTTCGCGAAGAAAACGATGTTGCATCAGTTTCCTTGGTTATTCGACGTGCTGAAACCGAATATGATGCCAGATTTTGTCTAGGTGCAGCCAAAAAAAAGTGATTCCCACGATGTCGTAAAAACGCATATGTATAATCGACTTTTTCTCGAAGACAAATTGTTCACACGCAAACTTCGCGCATTGCACTCGTGTAGTTCGACGAGACGAAGCTATTGCACGCGGTTTCATCGGCCTACGACAATGTGTGCCCGAGTTATATGCCATCATATCGAACACAAGTATCAACTTCTATGATTGAGTTTTTCGTGAGCTGTGTTCGCGAAGAAAACGATGTTGCATCAGTTTCCTTGGTTATTCGACGTGCTGAAACCGAATATGATGCCAGATTTTGTCTAGGTGCAGCCAAAAAAAAGTGATTCCCACGATGTCGTAAAAACGCATATGTATAATCGACTTTTTCTCGAAGACAAATCGTTCACATGCAAACTTCGCGCATTGCACTCGTGTAGTTCAACGAGACGAAGCTATTGCACGCGGTTTCATCGGCCTACGACAATGTGTGCTCAAGTTATATGCCACCATATCGAACACAAATATCAACTTCTATGATTGCGTTTTTCGTGAGCTGTGTTCGCGAAGAAAACGATGTTGCATCAGTTTCCTTGGTTATTCGACGTGCTGAAACCGAATATGAAGCCAGATTTTGTCTAGGTGCAGCCAAAAAAAAGTGATTCCCACGATGTCGTAAAAACGCATATGTATAATCGACTTTTTCTCGAAGACAAATTGTTCACACGCAAACTTCGCGCATTGCACTCGTGTAGTTCGACGAGACGAAGCTATTGCACGCGGTTTCATCGGCCTACGACAATGTGTGCTCGAGTTATATGCCATCATATCGAACACAAATATCAACTTCTATGATTGAGTTATTCGTGAGCTGTGTTCGCGAAGAAAACGATGTTGCATCAGTTTCCTTGGTTATTCGACGTGCTGAAACCGAATATGAAGCCAGATTTTGTCTAGGTGCAGCCAAAAAAAAGTGATTCCCACGATGTCGTAAAAACGCATATGTATAATCGACTTTTTCTCGAAGACAAATTGTTCACACGCAAACTTCGCGCATTGCACTCGTGTAGTTCGACGAGACGAAGCTATTGCACGCGGTTTCATCGGCCTACGACAATGTGTGCTCGAGTTATATGCCATCATATCGAACACAAATATCAACTTCTATGATTGAGTTATTCGTGAGCTGTGTTCGCGAAGAAAACGATGTTGCATCAGTTTCCTTGGTTATTCGACGTGCTGAAACCGAATATGAAGCCAGATTTTGTCTAGGTGCAGCCAAAAAAAAGTGATTCCCACGATGTCGTAAAAACGCATATGTATAATCGACTTTTTCTCGAAGACAAATTGTTCACACGCAAACTTCGCGCATTGCACTCGTGTAGTTCGACGAGACGAAGCTATTGCACGCGGTTTCATCGGCCTACGACAATGTGTGCTCGAGTTATATGCCATCATATCGAACACAAATATCAACTTCTATGATTGAGTTTTTCGTGAGCTGTGTTCGCGAAGAAAACGATGTTGCATCAGTTTCCTTGGTTATTCGACGTGCTGAAACCGAATATGATGCCAGATTTTGTCTAGGTGCAGCCAAAAAAAAGTGATTCCCACGATGTCGTAAAAACGCATATGTATAATCGACTTTTTCTCGAAGACAAATCGTTCACACGCAAACTTCGCGCATTGCACTCGTGTAGTTCAACGAGACGAAGCTATTGCACGCGGTTTCATCGGCCTACGACAATGTGTGCTCAAGTTATATGCCACCATATCGAACACAAATATCAACTTCTATGATTGAGTTTTTCGTGAGCTGTGTTCGCGAAGAAAACGATGTTGCATCAGTTTCCTTGGTTATTCGACGTGCTGAAACCGAATATGATGCCAGATTTTGTCTAGGTGCAGCCAAAAAAAAGTGATTCCCACGATGTCGTAAAAACGCATATGTATAATCGACTTTTTCTCGAAGACAAATTGTTCACACGCAAACTTCGCGCATTGCACTCGTGTAGTTCGACGAGACGAAGCTATTGCACGCGGTTTCATCGGCCTACGACAATGTGTGCTCAAGTTATATGCCACCATATCGAACACAAATATCAACTTCTATGATTGAGTTTTTCGTGAGCTGTGTTCGCGAAGAAAACGATGTTGCATCAGTTTCCTTGGTTATTCGACGTGCTGAAACCGAATATGATGCCAGATTTTGTCTAGGTGCAGCCAAAAAAAAGTGATTCCCACGATGTCGTAAAAACGCATATGTATAATCGACTTTTTCTCGAAGACAAATTGTTCACACGCAAACTTCGCGCATTGCACTCGTGTAGTTCGACGAGACGAAGCTATTGCACGCGGTTTCATCGGCCTACGACAATGTGTGCCCGAGTTATATGCCATCATATCGAACACAAGTATCAACTTCTATGATTAAGTTTTTCGTGAGCTGTGTTCGCGAAGAAAACGATGTTGCATCAGTTTCCTTGGTTATTCGACGTGCTGAAACCGAATATGAAGCCAGATTTTGTCTAGGTGCAGCCAAAAAAAAGTGATTCCCACGATGTCGTAAAAACGCATATGTATAATCGACTTTTTCTCGAAGACAAACTGTTCACACGCAAACTTCGCGCATTGCACTCGTGTAGTTCGACGAGACGAAGCTATTGCACGCGGTTTCATCGGCCTACGACAATGTGTGCTCGAGTTATATGCCATCATATCGAACACAAATATCAACTTCTATGATTGAGTTTTTCGTGAGCTGTGTTCGCGAAGAAAACGATGTTGCATCAGTTTCCTTGGTTATTCGACGTGCTGAAACCGAATATGATGCCAGATTTTGTCTAGGTGCAGCCAAAAAAAAGTGATTCCCACGATGTCGTAAAAACGCATATGTATAATCGACTTTTTCTCGAAGACAAATCGTTCACACGCAAACTTCGCGCATTGCACTCGTGTAGTTCAACGAGACGAAGCTATTGCACGCGGTTTCATCGGCCTACGACAATGTGTGCTCAAGTTATATGCCACCATATCGAACACAAATATCAACTTCTATGATTGAGTTTTTCGTGAGCTGTGTTCGCGAAGAAAACGATGTTGCATCAGTTTCCTTGGTTATTCGACGTGCTGAAACCGAATATGATGCCAGATTTTGTCTAGGTGCAGCCAAAAAAAAGTGATTCCCACGATGTCGTAAAAACGCATATGTATAATCGACTTTTTCTCGAAGACAAATTGTTCACACGCAAACTTCGCGCATTGCACTCGTGTAGTTCGACGAGACGAAGCTATTGCACGCGGTTTCATCGGCCTACGACAATGTGTGCTCGAGTTATATGCCATCATATCGAACACAAATATCAACTTCTATGATTGAGTTTTTCGTGAGCTGTGTTCGCGAAGAAAACGATGTTGCATCAGTTTCCTTGGTTATTCGACGTGCTGAAACCGAATATGAAGCCAGATTTTGTCTAGGTGCAGCCAAAAAAAAGTGATTCCCACGATGTCGTAAAAACGCATATGTATAATCGACTTTTTCTCGAAGACAAACTGTTCACACGCAAACTTCGCGCATTGCACTCGTGTAGTTCGACGAGACGAAGCTATTGCACGCGGTTTCATCGGCCTACGACAATGTGTGCTCGAGTTATATGCCATCATATCGAACACAAATATCAACTTCTATGATTGAGTTTTTCGTGAGCTGTGTTCGCGAAGAAAACGATGTTGCATCAGTTTCCTTGGTTATTCGACGTGCTGAAACCGAATATGATGCCAGATTTTGTCTAGGTGCAGCCAAAAAAAAGTGATTCCCACGATGTCGTAAAAACGCATATGTATAATCGACTTTTTCTCGAAGACAAATTGTTCACACGCAAACTTCGCGCATTGCACTCGTGTAGTTCGACGAGACGAAGCTATTGCACGCGGTTTCATCGGCCTACGACAATGTGTGCCCGAGTTATATGCCATCATATCGAACACAAGTATCAACTTCTATGATTGAGTTTTTCGTGAGCTGTGTTCGCGAAGAAAACGATGTTGCATCAGTTTCCTTGGTTATTCGACGTGCTGAAACCGAATATGATGCCAGATTTTGTCTAGGTGCAGCCAAAAAAAAGTGATTCCCACGATGTCGTAAAAACGCATATGTATAATCGACTTTTTCTCGAAGACAAATTGTTCACACGCAAACTTCGCGCATTGCACTCGTGTAGTTCGACGAGACGAAGCTATTGCACGCGGTTTCATCGGCCTACGACAATGTGTGCCCGAGTTATATGCCATCATATCGAACACAAGTATCAACTTCTATGATTGAGTTTTTCGTGAGCTGTGTTCGCGAAGAAAACGATGTTGCATCAGTTTCCTTGGTTATTCGACGTGCTGAAACCGAATATGATGCCAGATTTTGTCTAGGTGCAGCCAAAAAAAAGTGATTCCCACGATGTCGTAAAAACGCATATGTATAATCGACTTTTTCTCGAAGACAAATCGTTCACATGCAAACTTCGCGCATTGCACTCGTGTAGTTCAACGAGACGAAGCTATTGCACGCGGTTTCATCGGCCTACGACAATGTGTGCTCAAGTTATATGCCACCATATCGAACACAAATATCAACTTCTATGATTGCGTTTTTCGTGAGCTGTGTTCGCGAAGAAAACGATGTTGCATCAGTTTCCTTGGTTATTCGACGTGCTGAAACCGAATATGAAGCCAGATTTTGTCTAGGTGCAGCCAAAAAAAAGTGATTCCCACGATGTCGTAAAAACGCATATGTATAATCGACTTTTTCTCGAAGACAAATTGTTCACACGCAAACTTCGCGCATTGCACTCGTGTAGTTCGACGAGACGAAGCTATTGCACGCGGTTTCATCGGCCTACGACAATGTGTGCTCGAGTTATATGCCATCATATCGAACACAAATATCAACTTCTATGATTGAGTTATTCGTGAGCTGTGTTCGCGAAGAAAACGATGTTGCATCAGTTTCCTTGGTTATTCGACGTGCTGAAACCGAATATGAAGCCAGATTTTGTCTAGGTGCAGCCAAAAAAAAGTGATTCCCACGATGTCGTAAAAACGCATATGTATAATCGACTTTTTCTCGAAGACAAATTGTTCACACGCAAACTTCGCGCATTGCACTCGTGTAGTTCGACGAGACGAAGCTATTGCACGCGGTTTCATCGGCCTACGACAATGTGTGCTCGAGTTATATGCCATCATATCGAACACAAATATCAACTTCTATGATTGAGTTATTCGTGAGCTGTGTTCGCGAAGAAAACGATGTTGCATCAGTTTCCTTGGTTATTCGACGTGCTGAAACCGAATATGAAGCCAGATTTTGTCTAGGTGCAGCCAAAAAAAAGTGATTCCCACGATGTCGTAAAAACGCATATGTATAATCGACTTTTTCTCGAAGACAAATTGTTCACACGCAAACTTCGCGCATTGCACTCGTGTAGTTCGACGAGACGAAGCTATTGCACGCGGTTTCATCGGCCTACGACTATGTGTGCTCGAGTTATATGCCATCATATCGAACACAAATATCAACTTCTATGATTGAGTTTTTCGTGAGCTGTGTTCGCGAAGAAAACGATGTTGCATCAGTTTCCTTGGTTATTCGACGTGCTGAAACCGAATATGATGCCAGATTTTGTCTAGGTGCAGCCAAAAAAAAGTGATTCCCACGATGTCGTAAAAACGCATATGTATAATCGACTTTTTCTCGAAGACAAATCGTTCACACGCAAACTTCGCGCATTGCACTCGTGTAGTTCAACGAGACGAAGCTATTGCACGCGGTTTCATCGGCCTACGACAATGTGTGCTCGAGTTATATGCCATCATATCGAACACAAATATCAACTTCTATGATTGAGTTTTTCGTGAGCTGTGTTCGCGAAGAAAACGATGTTGCATCAGTTTCCTTGGTTATTCGACGTGCTGAAACCGAATATGATGCCAGATTTTGTCTAGGTGCAGCCAAAAAAAAGTGATTCCCACGATGTCGTAAAAACGCATATGTATAATCGACTTTTTCTCGAAGACAAATCGTTCACACGCAAACTTCGCGCATTGCACTCGTGTAGTTCAACGAGACGAAGCTATTGCACGCGGTTTCATCGGCCTACGACAATGTGTGCTCAAGTTATATGCCACCATATCGAACACAAATATCAACTTCTATGATTGAGTTTTTCGTGAGCTGTGTTCGCGAAGAAAACGATGTTGCATCAGTTTCCTTGGTTATTCGACGTGCTGAAACCGAATATGATGCCAGATTTTGTCTAGGTGCAGCCAAAAAAAAGTGATTCCCACGATGTCGTAAAAACGCATATGTATAATCGACTTTTTCTCGAAGACAAATTGTTCACACGCAAACTTCGCGCATTGCACTCGTGTAGTTCGACGAGACGAAGCTATTGCACGTGGTTTCATCGGCCTACGACAATGTGTGCTCGAGTTATATGCCATCATATCGAACACAAATATCAACTTCTATGATTGAGTTTTTCGTGAGCTGTGTTCGCGAAGAAAACGATGTTGCATCAGTTTCCTTGGTTATTCGACGTGCTGAAACCGAATATGAAGCCAGATTTTGTCTAGGTGCAGCCAAAAAAAAGTGATTCCCACGATGTCGTAAAAACGCATATGTATAATCGACTTTTTCTCGAAGACAAACTGTTCACACGCAAACTTCGCGCATTGCACTCGTGTAGTTCGACGAGACGAAGCTATTGCACGCGGTTTCATCGGCCTACGACAATGTGTGCTCGAGTTATATGCCATCATATCGAACACAAATATCAACTTCTATGATTGAGTTTTTCGTGAGCTGTGTTCGCGAAGAAAACGATGTTGCATCAGTTTCCTTGGTTATTCGACGTGCTGAAACCGAATATGATGCCAGATTTTGTCTAGGTGCAGCCAAAAAAAAGTGATTCCCACGATGTCGTAAAAACGCATATGTATAATCGACTTTTTCTCGAAGACAAATCGTTCACACGCAAACTTCGCGCATTGCACTCGTGTAGTTCAACGAGACGAAGCTATTGCACGCGGTTTCATCGGCCTACGACAATGTGTGCTCAAGTTATATGCCACCATATCGAACACAAATATCAACTTCTATGATTGAGTTTTTCGTGAGCTGTGTTCGCGAAGAAAACGATGTTGCATCAGTTTCCTTGGTTATTCGACGTGCTGAAACCGAATATGATGCCAGATTTTGTCTAGGTGCAGCCAAAAAAAAGTGATTCCCACGATGTCGTAAAAACGCATATGTATAATCGACTTTTTCTCGAAGACAAATTGTTCACACGCAAACTTCGCGAATTGCACTCGTGTAGTTCGACGAGACGAAGCTATTGCACGCGGTTTCATCGGCCTACGACAATGTGTGCCCGAGTTATATGCCATCATATCGAACACAAGTATCAACTTCTATGATTGAGTTTTTCGTGAGCTGTGTTCGCGAAGAAAACGATGTTGCATCAGTTTCCTTGGTTATTCGACGTGCTGAAACCGAATATGATGCCAGATTTTGTCTAGGTGCAGCCAAAAAAAAGTGATTCCCACGATGTCGTAAAAACGCATATGTATAATCGACTTTTTCTCGAAGACAAATCGTTCACACGCAAACTTCGCGCATTGCACTCGTGTAGTTCAACGAGACGAAGCTATTGCACGCGGTTTCATCGGCCTACGACAATGTGTGCTCAAGTTATATGCCACCATATCGAACACAAATATCAACTTCTATGATTGAGTTTTTCGTGAGCTGTGTTCGCGAAGAAAACGATGTTGCATCAGTTTCCTTGGTTATTCGACGTGCTGAAACCGAATATGATGCCAGATTTTGTCTAGGTGCAGCCAAAAAAAAGTGATTCCCACGATGTCGTAAAAACGCATATGTATAATCGACTTTTTCTCGAAGACAAATTGTTCACACGCAAACTTCGCGCATTGCACTCGTGTAGTTCGACGAGACGAAGCTATTGCACGCGGTTTCATCGGCCTACGACAATGTGTGCCCGAGTTATATGCCATCATATCGAACACAAGTATCAACTTCTATGATTGAGTTTTTCGTGAGCTGTGTTCGCGAAGAAAACGATGTTGCATCAGTTTCCTTGGTTATTCGACGTGCTGAAACCGAATATGATGCCAGATTTTGTCTAGGTGCAGCCAAAAAAAAGTGATTCCCACGATGTCGTAAAAACGCATATGTATAATCGACTTTTTCTCGAAGACAAATCGTTCACATGCAAACTTCGCGCATTGCACTCGTGTAGTTCAACGAGACGAAGCTATTGCACGCGGTTTCATCGGCCTACGACAATGTGTGCTCAAGTTATATGCCACCATATCGAACACAAATATCAACTTCTATGATTGCGTTTTTCGTGAGCTGTGTTCGCGAAGAAAACGATGTTGCATCAGTTTCCTTGGTTATTCGACGTGCTGAAACCGAATATGAAGCCAGATTTTGTCTAGGTGCAGCCAAAAAAAAGTGATTCCCACGATGTCGTAAAAACGCATATGTATAATCGACTTTTTCTCGAAGACAAATTGTTCACACGCAAACTTCGCGCATTGCACTCGTGTAGTTCGACGAGACGAAGCTATTGCACGCGGTTTCATCGGCCTACGACAATGTGTGCTCGAGTTATATGCCATCATATCGAACACAAATATCAACTTCTATGATTGAGTTATTCGTGAGCTGTGTTCGCGAAGAAAACGATGTTGCATCAGTTTCCTTGGTTATTCGACGTGCTGAAACCGAATATGAAGCCAGATTTTGTCTAGGTGCAGCCAAAAAAAAGTGATTCCCACGATGTCGTAAAAACGCATATGTACAATCGACTTTTTCTCGAAGACAAATTGTTCACACGCAAACTTCGCGCATTGCACTCGTGTAGTTCGACGAGACGAAGCTATTGCACGCGGTTTCATCGGCCTACGACAATGTGTGCTCGAGTTATATGCCATCATATCGAACACAAATATCAACTTCTATGATTGAGTTATTCGTGAGCTGTGTTCGCGAAGAAAACGATGTTGCATCAGTTTCCTTGGTTATTCGACGTGCTGAAACCGAATATGATGCCAGATTTTGTCTAGGTGCAGCCAAAAAAAAGTGATTCCCACGATGTCGTAAAAACGCATATGTATAATCGACTTTTTCTCGAAGACAAATTGTTCACACGCAAACTTCGCGCATTGCACTCGTGTAGTTCGACGAGACGAAGCTATTGCACGCGGTTTCATCGGCCTACGACAATGTGTGCCCGAGTTATATGCCATCATATCGAACACAAGTATCAACTTCTATGATTGAGTTTTTCGTGAGCTGTGTTCGCGAAGAAAACGATGTTGCATCAGTTTCCTTGGTTATTCGACGTGCTGAAACCGAATATGATGCCAGATTTTGTCTAGGTGCAGCCAAAAAAAAGTGATTCCCACGATGTCGTAAAAACGCATATGTATAATCGACTTTTTCTCGAAGACAAATCGTTCACACGCAAACTTCGCGCATTGCACTCGTGTAGTTCAACGAGACGAAGCTATTGCACGCGGTTTCATCGGCCTACGACAATGTGTGCTCAAGTTATATGCCACCATATCGAACACAAATATCAACTTCTATGATTGAGTTTTTCGTGAGCTGTGTTCGCGAAGAAAACGATGTTGCATCAGTTTCCTTGGTTATTCGACGTGCTGAAACCGAATATGATGCCAGATTTTGTCTAGGTGCAGCCAAAAAAAAGTGATTCCCACGATGTCGTAAAAACGCATATGTATAATCGACTTTTTCTCGAAGACAAATTGTTCACACGCAAACTTCGCGCATTGCACTCGTGTAGTTCGACGAGACGAAGCTATTGCACGCGGTTTCATCGGCCTACGACAATGTGTGCCCGAGTTATATGCCATCATATCGAACACAAGTATCAACTTCTATGATTGAGTTTTTCGTGAGCTGTGTTCGCGAAGAAAACGATGTTGCATCAGTTTCCTTGGTTATTCGACGTGCTGAAACCGAATATGATGCCAGATTTTGTCTAGGTGCAGCCAAAAAAAAGTGATTCCCACGATGTCGTAAAAACGCATATGTATAATCGACTTTTTCTCGAAGACAAATCGTTCACATGCAAACTTCGCGCATTGCACTCGTGTAGTTCAACGAGACGAAGCTATTGCACGCGGTTTCATCGGCCTACGACAATGTGTGCTCAAGTTATATGCCACCATATCGAACACAAATATCAACTTCTATGATTGCGTTTTTCGTGAGCTGTGTTCGCGAAGAAAACGATGTTGCATCAGTTTCCTTGGTTATTCGACGTGCTGAAACCGAATATGAAGCCAGATTTTGTCTAGGTGCAGCCAAAAAAAAGTGATTCCCACGATGTCGTAAAAACGCATATGTATAATCGACTTTTTCTCGAAGACAAATTGTTCACACGCAAACTTCGCGCATTGCACTCGTGTAGTTCGACGAGACGAAGCTATTGCACGCGGTTTCATCGGCCTACGACAATGTGTGCTCGAGTTATATGCCATCATATCGAACACAAATATCAACTTCTATGATTGAGTTATTCGTGAGCTGTGTTCGCGAAGAAAACGATGTTGCATCAGTTTCCTTGGTTATTCGACGTGCTGAAACCGAATATGAAGCCAGATTTTGTCTAGGTGCAGCCAAAAAAAAGTGATTCCCACGATGTCGTAAAAACGCATATGTATAATCGACTTTTTCTCGAAGACAAATTGTTCACACGCAAACTTCGCGCATTGCACTCGTGTAGTTCGACGAGACGAAGCTATTGCACGCGGTTTCATCGGCCTACGACAATGTGTGCTCGAGTTATATGCCATCATATCGAACACAAATATCAACTTCTATGATTGAGTTATTCGTGAGCTGTGTTCGCGAAGAAAACGATGTTGCATCAGTTTCCTTGGTTATTCGACGTGCTGAAACCGAATATGAAGCCAGATTTTGTCTAGGTGCAGCCAAAAAAAAGTGATTCCCACGATGTCGTAAAAACGCATATGTATAATCGACTTTTTCTCGAAGACAAATTGTTCACACGCAAACTTCGCGCATTGCACTCGTGTAGTTCGACGAGACGAAGCTATTGCACGCGGTTTCATCGGCCTACGACAATGTGTGCTCGAGTTATATGCCATCATATCGAACACAAATATCAACTTCTATGATTGAGTTTTTCGTGAGCTGTGTTCGCGAAGAAAACGATGTTGCATCAGTTTCCTTGGTTATTCGACGTGCTGAAACCGAATATGATGCCAGATTTTGTCTAGGTGCAGCCAAAAAAAAGTGATTCCCACGATGTCGTAAAAACGCATATGTATAATCGACTTTTTCTCGAAGACAAATCGTTCACACGCAAACTTCGCGCATTGCACTCGTGTAGTTCAACGAGACGAAGCTATTGCACGCGGTTTCATCGGCCTACGACAATGTGTGCTCAAGTTATATGCCACCATATCGAACACAAATATCAACTTCTATGATTGAGTTTTTCGTGAGCTGTGTTCGCGAAGAAAACGATGTTGCATCAGTTTCCTTGGTTATTCGACGTGCTGAAACCGAATATGATGACAGATTTTGTCTAGGTGCAGCCAAAAAAAAGTGATTCCCACGATGTCGTAAAAACGCATATGTATAATCGACTTTTTCTCGAAGACAAATCGTTCACACGCAAACTTCGCGCATTGCACTCGTGTAGTTCAACGAGACGAAGCTATTGCACGCGGTTTCATCGGCCTACGACAATGTGTGCTCAAGTTATATGCCACCATATCGAACACAAATATCAACTTCTATGATTGAGTTTTTCGTGAGCTGTGTTCGCGAAGAAAACGATGTTGCATCAGTTTCCTTGGTTATTCGACGTGCTGAAACCGAATATGATGCCAGATTTTGTCTAGGTGCAGCCAAAAAAAAGTGATTCCCACGATGTCGTAAAAACGCATATGTATAATCGACTTTTTCTCGAAGACAAATTGTTCACACGCAAACTTCGCGCATTGCACTCGTGTAGTTCGACGAGACGAAGCTATTGCACGCGGTTTCATCGGCCTACGACAATGTGTGCCCGAGTTATATGCCATCATATCGAACACAAGTATCAACTTCTATGATTGAGTTTTTCGTGAGCTGTGTTCGCGAAGAAAACGATGTTGCATCAGTTTCCTTGGTTATTCGACGTGCTGAAACCGAATATGATGCCAGATTTTGTCTAGGTGCAGCCAAAAAAAAGTGATTCCCACGATGTCGTAAAAACGCATATGTATAATCGACTTTTTCTCGAAGACAAATCGTTCACACGCAAACTTCGCGCATTGCACTCGTGTAGTTCAACGAGACGAAGCTATTGCACGCGGTTTCATCGGCCTACGACAATGTGTGCTCAAGTTATATGCCACCATATCGAACACAAATATCAACTTCTATGATTGAGTTTTTCGTGAGCTGTGTTCGCGAAGAAAACGATGTTGCATCAGTTTCCTTGGTTATTCGACGTGCTGAAACCGAATATGATGCCAGATTTTGTCTAGGTGCAGCCAAAAAAAAGTGATTCCCACGATGTCGTAAAAACGCATATGTATAATCGACTTTTTCTCGAAGACAAATTGTTCACACGCAAACTTCGCGCATTGCACTCGTGTAGTTCGACGAGACGAAGCTATTGCACGCGGTTTCATCGGCCTACGACAATGTGTGCCCGAGTTATATGCCATCATATCGAACACAAGTATCAACTTCTATGATTGAGTTTTTCGTGAGCTGTGTTCGCGAAGAAAACGATGTTGCATCAGTTTCCTTGGTTATTCGACGTGCTGAAACCGAATATGATGCCAGATTTTGTCTAGGTGCAGCCAAAAAAAAGTGATTCCCACGATGTCGTAAAAACGCATATGTATAATCGACTTTTTCTCGAAGACAAATCGTTCACATGCAAACTTCGCGCATTGCACTCGTGTAGTTCAACGAGACGAAGCTATTGCACGCGGTTTCATCGGCCTACGACAATGTGTGCTCAAGTTATATGCCACCATATCGAACACAAATATCAACTTCTATGATTGCGTTTTTCGTGAGCTGTGTTCGCGAAGAAAACGATGTTGCATCAGTTTCCTTGGTTATTCGACGTGCTGAAACCGAATATGAAGCCAGATTTTGTCTAGGTGCAGCCAAAAAAAAGTGATTCCCACGATGTCGTAAAAACGCATATGTATAATCGACTTTTTCTCGAAGACAAATTGTTCACACGCAAACTTCGCGCATTGCACTCGTGTAGTTCGACGAGACGAAGCTATTGCACGCGGTTTCATCGGCCTACGACAATGTGTGCTCGAGTTATATGCCATCATATCGAACACAAATATCAACTTCTATGATTGAGTTATTCGTGAGCTGTGTTCGCGAAGAAAACGATGTTGCATCAGTTTCCTTGGTTATTCGACGTGCTGAAACCGAATATGAAGCCAGATTTTGTCTAGGTGCAGCCAAAAAAAAGTGATTCCCACGATGTCGTAAAAACGCATATGTATAATCGACTTTTTCTCGAAGACAAATTGTTCACACGCAAACTTCGCGCATTGCACTCGTGTAGTTCGACGAGACGAAGCTATTGCACGCGGTTTCATCGGCCTACGACAATGTGTGCTCGAGTTATATGCCATCATATCGAACACAAATATCAACTTCTATGATTGAGTTATTCGTGAGCTGTGTTCGCGAAGAAAACGATGTTGCATCAGTTTCCTTGGTTATTCGACGTGCTGAAACCGAATATGAAGCCAGATTTTGTCTAGGTGCAGCCAAAAAAAAGTGATTCCCACGATGTCGTAAAAACGCATATGTATAATCGACTTTTTCTCGAAGACAAATTGTTCACACGCAAACTTCGCGCATTGCACTCGTGTAGTTCGACGAGACGAAGCTATTGCACGCGGTTTCATCGGCCTACGACAATGTGTGCTCGAGTTATATGCCATCATATCGAACACAAATATCAACTTCTATGATTGAGTTTTTCGTGAGCTGTGTTCGCGAAGAAAACGATGTTGCATCAGTTTCCTTGGTTATTCGACGTGCTGAAACCGAATATGATGCCAGATTTTGTCTAGGTGCAGCCAAAAAAAAGTGATTCCCACGATGTCGTAAAAACGCATATGTATAATCGACTTTTTCTCGAAGACAAATCGTTCACACGCAAACTTCGCGCATTGCACTCGTGTAGTTCAACGAGACGAAGCTATTGCACGCGGTTTCATCGGCCTACGACAATGTGTGCTCAAGTTATATGCCACCATATCGAACACAAATATCAACTTCTATGATTGAGTTTTTCGTGAGCTGTGTTCGCGAAGAAAACGATGTTGCATCAGTTTCCTTGGTTATTCGACGTGCTGAAACCGAATATGATGCCAGATTTTGTCTAGGTGCAGCCAAAAAAAAGTGATTCCCACGATGTCGTAAAAACGCATATGTATAATCGACTTTTTCTCGAAGACAAATTGTTCACACGCAAACTTCGCGCATTGCACTCGTGTAGTTCGACGAGACGAAGCTATTGCACGCGGTTTCATCGGCCTACGACAATGTGTGCTCAAGTTATATGCCACCATATCGAACACAAATATCAACTTCTATGATTGAGTTTTTCGTGAGCTGTGTTCGCGAAGAAAACGATGTTGCATCAGTTTCCTTGGTTATTCGACGTGCTGAAACCGAATATGATGCCAGATTTTGTCTAGGTGCAGCCAAAAAAAAGTGATTCCCACGATGTCGTAAAAACGCATATGTATAATCGACTTTTTCTCGAAGACAAATTGTTCACACGCAAACTTCGCGCATTGCACTCGTGTAGTTCGACGAGACGAAGCTATTGCACGCGGTTTCATCGGCCTACGACAATGTGTGCTCAAGTTATATGCCACCATATCGAACACAAATATCAACTTCTATGATTGCGTTTTTCGTGAGCTGTGTTCGCGAAGAAAACGATGTTGCATCAGTTTCCTTGGTTATTCGACGTGCTGAAACCGAATATGAAGCCAGATTTTGTCTAGGTGCAGCCAAAAAAAAGTGATTCCCACGATGTCGTAAAAACGCATATGTATAATCGACTTTTTCTCGAAGACAAATCGTTCACATGCAAACTTCGCGCATTGCACTCGTGTAGTTCAACGAGACGAAGCTATTGCACGCGGTTTCATCGGCCTACGACAATGTGTGCTCAAGTTATATGCCACCATATCGAACACAAATATCAACTTCTATGATTGCGTTTTTCGTGAGCTGTGTTCGCGAAGAAAACGATGTTGCATCAGTTTCCTTGGTTATTCGACGTGCTGAAACCGAATATGAAGCCAGATTTTGTCTAGGTGCAGCCAAAAAAAAGTGATTCCCACGATGTCGTAAAAACGCATATGTATAATCGACTTTTTCTCGAAGACAAATTGTTCACACGCAAACTTCGCGCATTGCACTCGTGTAGTTCGACGAGACGAAGCTATTGCACGCGGTTTCATCGGCCTACGACAATGTGTGCTCGAGTTATATGCCATCATATCGAACACAAATATCAACTTCTATGATTGAGTTATTCGTGAGCTGTGTTCGCGAAGAAAACGATGTTGCATCAGTTTCCTTGGTTATTCGACGTGCTGAAACCGAATATGAAGCCAGATTTTGTCTAGGTGCAGCCAAAAAAAAGTGATTCCCACGATGTCGTAAAAACGCATATGTATAATCGACTTTTTCTCGAAGACAAATTGTTCACACGCAAACTTCGCGCATTGCACTCGTGTAGTTCGACGAGACGAAGCTATTGCACGCGGTTTCATCGGCCTACGACAATGTGTGCTCGAGTTATATGCCATCATATCGAACACAAATATCAACTTCTATGATTGAGTTATTCGTGAGCTGTGTTCGCGAAGAAAACGATGTTGCATCAGTTTCCTTGGTTATTCGACGTGCTGAAACCGAATATGAAGCCAGATTTTGTCTAGGTGCAGCCAAAAAAAAGTGATTCCCACGATGTCGTAAAAACGCATATGTATAATCGACTTTTTCTCGAAGACAAATTGTTCACACGCAAACTTCGCGCATTGCACTCGTGTAGTTCGACGAGACGAAGCTATTGCACGCGGTTTCATCGGCCTACGACAATGTGTGCTCGAGTTATATGCCATCATATCGAACACAAATATCAACTTCTATGATTGAGTTTTTCGTGAGCTGTGTTCGCGAAGAAAACGATGTTGCATCAGTTTCCTTGGTTATTCGACGTGCTGAAACCGAATATGATGCCAGATTTTGTCTAGGTGCAGCCAAAAAAAAGTGATTCCCACGATGTCGTAAAAACGCATATGTATAATCGACTTTTTCTCGAAGACAAATCGTTCACACGCAAACTTCGCGCATTGCACTCGTGTAGTTCAACGAGACGAAGCTATTGCACGCGGTTTCATCGGCCTACGACAATGTGTGCTCAAGTTATATGCCACCATATCGAACACAAATATCAACTTCTATGATTGAGTTTTTCGTGAGCTGTGTTCGCGAAGAAAACGATGTTGCATCAGTTTCCTTGGTTATTCGACGTGCTGAAACCGAATATGATGACAGATTTTGTCTAGGTGCAGCCAAAAAAAAGTGATTCCCACGATGTCGTAAAAACGCATATGTATAATCGACTTTTTCTCGAAGACAAATCGTTCACACGCAAACTTCGCGCATTGCACTCGTGTAGTTCAACGAGACGAAGCTATTGCACGCGGTTTCATCGGCCTACGACAATGTGTGCTCAAGTTATATGCCACCATATCGAACACAAATATCAACTTCTATGATTGAGTTTTTCGTGAGCTGTGTTCGCGAAGAAAACGATGTTGCATCAGTTTCCTTGGTTATTCGACGTGCTGAAACCGAATATGATGCCAGATTTTGTCTAGGTGCAGCCAAAAAAAAGTGATTCCCACGATGTCGTAAAAACGCATATGTATAATCGACTTTTTCTCGAAGACAAATTGTTCACACGCAAACTTCGCGCATTGCACTCGTGTAGTTCGACGAGACGAAGCTATTGCACGCGGTTTCATCGGCCTACGACAATGTGTGCCCGAGTTATATGCCATCATATCGAACACAAGTATCAACTTCTATGATTGAGTTTTTCGTGAGCTGTGTTCGCGAAGAAAACGATGTTGCATCAGTTTCCTTGGTTATTCGACGTGCTGAAACCGAATATGATGCCAGATTTTGTCTAGGTGCAGCCAAAAAAAAGTGATTCCCACGATGTCGTAAAAACGCATATGTATAATCGACTTTTTCTCGAAGACAAATCGTTCACACGCAAACTTCGCGCATTGCACTCGTGTAGTTCAACGAGACGAAGCTATTGCACGCGGTTTCATCGGCCTACGACAATGTGTGCTCAAGTTATATGCCACCATATCGAACACAAATATCAACTTCTATGATTGAGTTTTTCGTGAGCTGTGTTCGCGAAGAAAACGATGTTGCATCAGTTTCCTTGGTTATTCGACGTGCTGAAACCGAATATGATGCCAGATTTTGTCTAGGTGCAGCCAAAAAAAAGTGATTCCCACGATGTCGTAAAAACGCATATGTATAATCGACTTTTTCTCGAAGACAAATTGTTCACACGCAAACTTCGCGCATTGCACTCGTGTAGTTCGACGAGACGAAGCTATTGCACGCGGTTTCATCGGCCTACGACAATGTGTGCCCGAGTTATATGCCATCATATCGAACACAAGTATCAACTTCTATGATTGAGTTTTTCGTGAGCTGTGTTCGCGAAGAAAACGATGTTGCATCAGTTTCCTTGGTTATTCGACGTGCTGAAACCGAATATGATGACAGATTTTGTCTAGGTGCAGCCAAAAAAAAGTGATTCCCACGATGTCGTAAAAACGCATATGTATAATCGACTTTTTCTCGAAGACAAATCGTTCACACGCAAACTTCGCGCATTGCACTCGTGTAGTTCAACGAGACGAAGCTATTGCACGCGGTTTCATCGGCCTACGACAATGTGTGCTCAAGTTATATGCCACCATATCGAACACAAATATCAACTTCTATGATTGAGTTTTTCGTGAGCTGTGTTCGCGAAGAAAACGATGTTGCATCAGTTTCCTTGGTTATTCGACGTGCTGAAACCGAATATGATGCCAGATTTTGTCTAGGTGCAGCCAAAAAAAAGTGATTCCCACGATGTCGTAAAAACGCATATGTATAATCGACTTTTTCTCGAAGACAAATTGTTCACACGCAAACTTCGCGCATTGCACTCGTGTAGTTCGACGAGACGAAGCTATTGCACGCGGTTTCATCGGCCTACGACAATGTGTGCCCGAGTTATATGCCATCATATCGAACACAAGTATCAACTTCTATGATTGAGTTTTTCGTGAGCTGTGTTCGCGAAGAAAACGATGTTGCATCAGTTTCCTTGGTTATTCGACGTGCTGAAACCGAATATGATGCCAGATTTTGTCTAGGTGCAGCCAAAAAAAAGTGATTCCCACGATGTCGTAAAAACGCATATGTATAATCGACTTTTTCTCGAAGACAAATCGTTCACACGCAAACTTCGCGCATTGCACTCGTGTAGTTCAACGAGACGAAGCTATTGCACGCGGTTTCATCGGCCTACGACAATGTGTGCTCAAGTTATATGCCACCATATCGAACACAAATATCAACTTCTATGATTGAGTTTTTCGTGAGCTGTGTTCGCGAAGAAAACGATGTTGCATCAGTTTCCTTGGTTATTCGACGTGCTGAAACCGAATATGATGCCAGATTTTGTCTAGGTGCAGCCAAAAAAAAGTGATTCCCACGATGTCGTAAAAACGCATATGTATAATCGACTTTTTCTCGAAGACAAATTGTTCACACGCAAACTTCGCGCATTGCACTCGTGTAGTTCGACGAGACGAAGCTATTGCACGCGGTTTCATCGGCCTACGACAATGTGTGCCCGAGTTATATGCCATCATATCGAACACAAGTATCAACTTCTATGATTGAGTTTTTCGTGAGCTGTGTTCGCGAAGAAAACGATGTTGCATCAGTTTCCTTGGTTATTCGACGTGCTGAAACCGAATATGATGCCAGATTTTGTCTAGGTGCAGCCAAAAAAAAGTGATTCCCACGATGTCGTAAAAACGCATATGTATAATCGACTTTTTCTCGAAGACAAATCGTTCACATGCAAACTTCGCGCATTGCACTCGTGTAGTTCAACGAGACGAAGCTATTGCACGCGGTTTCATCGGCCTACGACAATGTGTGCTCAAGTTATATGCCACCATATCGAACACAAATATCAACTTCTATGATTGCGTTTTTCGTGAGCTGTGTTCGCGAAGAAAACGATGTTGCATCAGTTTCCTTGGTTATTCGACGTGCTGAAACCGAATATGAAGCCAGATTTTGTCTAGGTGCAGCCAAAAAAAAGTGATTCCCACGATGTCGTAAAAACGCATATGTATAATCGACTTTTTCTCGAAGACAAATTGTTCACACGCAAACTTCGCGCATTGCACTCGTGTAGTTCGACGAGACGAAGCTATTGCACGCGGTTTCATCGGCCTACGACAATGTGTGCTCGAGTTATATGCCATCATATCGAACACAAATATCAACTTCTATGATTGAGTTATTCGTGAGCTGTGTTCGCGAAGAAAACGATGTTGCATCAGTTTCCTTGGTTATTCGACGTGCTGAAACCGAATATGAAGCCAGATTTTGTCTAGGTGCAGCCAAAAAAAAGTGATTCCCACGATGTCGTAAAAACGCATATGTATAATCGACTTTTTCTCGAAGACAAATTGTTCACACGCAAACTTCGCGCATTGCACTCGTGTAGTTCGACGAGACGAAGCTATTGCACGCGGTTTCATCGGCCTACGACAATGTGTGCTCGAGTTATATGCCATCATATCGAACACAAATATCAACTTCTATGATTGAGTTATTCGTGAGCTGTGTTCGCGAAGAAAACGATGTTGCATCAGTTTCCTTGGTTATTCGACGTGCTGAAACCGAATATGAAGCCAGATTTTGTCTAGGTGCAGCCAAAAAAAAGTGATTCCCACGATGTCGTAAAAACGCATATGTATAATCGACTTTTTCTCGAAGACAAATTGTTCACACGCAAACTTCGCGCATTGCACTCGTGTAGTTCGACGAGACGAAGCTATTGCACGCGGTTTCATCGGCCTACGACAATGTGTGCTCGAGTTATATGCCATCATATCGAACACAAATATCAACTTCTATGATTGAGTTTTTCGTGAGCTGTGTTCGCGAAGAAAACGATGTTGCATCAGTTTCCTTGGTTATTCGACGTGCTGAAACCGAATATGATGCCAGATTTTGTCTAGGTGCAGCCAAAAAAAAGTGATTCCCACGATGTCGTAAAAACGCATATGTATAATCGACTTTTTCTCGAAGACAAATCGTTCACACGCAAACTTCGCGCATTGCACTCGTGTAGTTCAACGAGACGAAGCTATTGCACGCGGTTTCATCGGCCTACGACAATGTGTGCTCAAGTTATATGCCACCATATCGAACACAAATATCAACTTCTATGATTGAGTTTTTCGTGAGCTGTGTTCGCGAAGAAAACGATGTTGCATCAGTTTCCTTGGTTATTCGACGTGCTGAAACCGAATATGATGCCAGATTTTGTCTAGGTGCAGCCAAAAAAAAGTGATTCCCACGATGTCGTAAAAACGCATATGTATAATCGACTTTTTCTCGAAGACAAATTGTTCACACGCAAACTTCGCGCATTGCACTCGTGTAGTTCGACGAGACGAAGCTATTGCACGCGGTTTCATCGGCCTACGACAATGTGTGCTCAAGTTATATGCCACCATATCGAACACAAATATCAACTTCTATGATTGAGTTTTTCGTGAGCTGTGTTCGCGAAGAAAACGATGTTGCATCAGTTTCCTTGGTTATTCGACGTGCTGAAACCGAATATGATGCCAGATTTTGTCTAGGTGCAGCCAAAAAAAAGTGATTCCCACGATGTCGTAAAAACGCATATGTATAATCGACTTTTTCTCGAAGACAAATTGTTCACACGCAAACTTCGCGCATTGCACTCGTGTAGTTCGACGAGACGAAGCTATTGCACGCGGTTTCATCGGCCTACGACAATGTGTGCTCAAGTTATATGCCACCATATCGAACACAAATATCAACTTCTATGATTGCGTTTTTCGTGAGCTGTGTTCGCGAAGAAAACGATGTTGCATCAGTTTCCTTGGTTATTCGACGTGCTGAAACCGAATATGAAGCCAGATTTTGTCTAGGTGCAGCCAAAAAAAAGTGATTCCCACGATGTCGTAAAAACGCATATGTATAATCGACTTTTTCTCGAAGACAAATCGTTCACATGCAAACTTCGCGCATTGCACTCGTGTAGTTCAACGAGACGAAGCTATTGCACGCGGTTTCATCGGCCTACGACAATGTGTGCTCAAGTTATATGCCACCATATCGAACACAAATATCAACTTCTATGATTGCGTTTTTCGTGAGCTGTGTTCGCGAAGAAAACGATGTTGCATCAGTTTCCTTGGTTATTCGACGTGCTGAAACCGAATATGAAGCCAGATTTTGTCTAGGTGCAGCCAAAAAAAAGTGATTCCCACGATGTCGTAAAAACGCATATGTATAATCGACTTTTTCTCGAAGACAAATTGTTCACACGCAAACTTCGCGCATTGCACTCGTGTAGTTCGACGAGACGAAGCTATTGCACGCGGTTTCATCGGCCTACGACAATGTGTGCTCGAGTTATATGCCATCATATCGAACACAAATATCAACTTCTATGATTGAGTTATTCGTGAGCTGTGTTCGCGAAGAAAACGATGTTGCATCAGTTTCCTTGGTTATTCGACGTGCTGAAACCGAATATGAAGCCAGATTTTGTCTAGGTGCAGCCAAAAAAAAGTGATTCCCACGATGTCGTAAAAACGCATATGTATAATCGACTTTTTCTCGAAGACAAATTGTTCACACGCAAACTTCGCGCATTGCACTCGTGTAGTTCGACGAGACGAAGCTATTGCACGCGGTTTCATCGGCCTACGACAATGTGTGCTCGAGTTATATGCCATCATATCGAACACAAATATCAACTTCTATGATTGAGTTATTCGTGAGCTGTGTTCGCGAAGAAAACGATGTTGCATCAGTTTCCTTGGTTATTCGACGTGCTGAAACCGAATATGAAGCCAGATTTTGTCTAGGTGCAGCCAAAAAAAAGTGATTCCCACGATGTCGTAAAAACGCATATGTATAATCGACTTTTTCTCGAAGACAAATTGTTCACACGCAAACTTCGCGCATTGCACTCGTGTAGTTCGACGAGACGAAGCTATTGCACGCGGTTTCATCGGCCTACGACAATGTGTGCTCGAGTTATATGCCATCATATCGAACACAAATATCAACTTCTATGATTGAGTTTTTCGTGAGCTGTGTTCGCGAAGAAAACGATGTTGCATCAGTTTCCTTGGTTATTCGACGTGCTGAAACCGAATATGATGCCAGATTTTGTCTAGGTGCAGCCAAAAAAAAGTGATTCCCACGATGTCGTAAAAACGCATATGTATAATCGACTTTTTCTCGAAGACAAATCGTTCACACGCAAACTTCGCGCATTGCACTCGTGTAGTTCAACGAGACGAAGCTATTGCACGCGGTTTCATCGGCCTACGACAATGTGTGCTCAAGTTATATGCCACCATATCGAACACAAATATCAACTTCTATGATTGAGTTTTTCGTGAGCTGTGTTCGCGAAGAAAACGATGTTGCATCAGTTTCCTTGGTTATTCGACGTGCTGAAACCGAATATGATGACAGATTTTGTCTAGGTGCAGCCAAAAAAAAGTGATTCCCACGATGTCGTAAAAACGCATATGTATAATCGACTTTTTCTCGAAGACAAATCGTTCACACGCAAACTTCGCGCATTGCACTCGTGTAGTTCAACGAGACGAAGCTATTGCACGCGGTTTCATCGGCCTACGACAATGTGTGCTCAAGTTATATGCCACCATATCGAACACAAATATCAACTTCTATGATTGAGTTTTTCGTGAGCTGTGTTCGCGAAGAAAACGATGTTGCATCAGTTTCCTTGGTTATTCGACGTGCTGAAACCGAATATGATGCCAGATTTTGTCTAGGTGCAGCCAAAAAAAAGTGATTCCCACGATGTCGTAAAAACGCATATGTATAATCGACTTTTTCTCGAAGACAAATTGTTCACACGCAAACTTCGCGCATTGCACTCGTGTAGTTCGACGAGACGAAGCTATTGCACGCGGTTTCATCGGCCTACGACAATGTGTGCCCGAGTTATATGCCATCATATCGAACACAAGTATCAACTTCTATGATTGAGTTTTTCGTGAGCTGTGTTCGCGAAGAAAACGATGTTGCATCAGTTTCCTTGGTTATTCGACGTGCTGAAACCGAATATGATGCCAGATTTTGTCTAGGTGCAGCCAAAAAAAAGTGATTCCCACGATGTCGTAAAAACGCATATGTATAATCGACTTTTTCTCGAAGACAAATCGTTCACACGCAAACTTCGCGCATTGCACTCGTGTAGTTCAACGAGACGAAGCTATTGCACGCGGTTTCATCGGCCTACGACAATGTGTGCTCAAGTTATATGCCACCATATCGAACACAAATATCAACTTCTATGATTGAGTTTTTCGTGAGCTGTGTTCGCGAAGAAAACGATGTTGCATCAGTTTCCTTGGTTATTCGACGTGCTGAAACCGAATATGATGCCAGATTTTGTCTAGGTGCAGCCAAAAAAAAGTGATTCCCACGATGTCGTAAAAACGCATATGTATAATCGACTTTTTCTCGAAGACAAATTGTTCACACGCAAACTTCGCGCATTGCACTCGTGTAGTTCGACGAGACGAAGCTATTGCACGCGGTTTCATCGGCCTACGACAATGTGTGCCCGAGTTATATGCCATCATATCGAACACAAGTATCAACTTCTATGATTGAGTTTTTCGTGAGCTGTGTTCGCGAAGAAAACGATGTTGCATCAGTTTCCTTGGTTATTCGACGTGCTGAAACCGAATATGATGCCAGATTTTGTCTAGGTGCAGCCAAAAAAAAGTGATTCCCACGATGTCGTAAAAACGCATATGTATAATCGACTTTTTCTCGAAGACAAATCGTTCACATGCAAACTTCGCGCATTGCACTCGTGTAGTTCAACGAGACGAAGCTATTGCACGCGGTTTCATCGGCCTACGACAATGTGTGCTCAAGTTATATGCCACCATATCGAACACAAATATCAACTTCTATGATTGCGTTTTTCGTGAGCTGTGTTCGCGAAGAAAACGATGTTGCATCAGTTTCCTTGGTTATTCGACGTGCTGAAACCGAATATGAAGCCAGATTTTGTCTAGGTGCAGCCAAAAAAAAGTGATTCCCACGATGTCGTAAAAACGCATATGTATAATCGACTTTTTCTCGAAGACAAATTGTTCACACGCAAACTTCGCGCATTGCACTCGTGTAGTTCGACGAGACGAAGCTATTGCACGCGGTTTCATCGGCCTACGACAATGTGTGCTCGAGTTATATGCCATCATATCGAACACAAATATCAACTTCTATGATTGAGTTATTCGTGAGCTGTGTTCGCGAAGAAAACGATGTTGCATCAGTTTCCTTGGTTATTCGACGTGCTGAAACCGAATATGAAGCCAGATTTTGTCTAGGTGCAGCCAAAAAAAAGTGATTCCCACGATGTCGTAAAAACGCATATGTATAATCGACTTTTTCTCGAAGACAAATTGTTCACACGCAAACTTCGCGCATTGCACTCGTGTAGTTCGACGAGACGAAGCTATTGCACGCGGTTTCATCGGCCTACGACAATGTGTGCTCGAGTTATATGCCATCATATCGAACACAAATATCAACTTCTATGATTGAGTTATTCGTGAGCTGTGTTCGCGAAGAAAACGATGTTGCATCAGTTTCCTTGGTTATTCGACGTGCTGAAACCGAATATGAAGCCAGATTTTGTCTAGGTGCAGCCAAAAAAAAGTGATTCCCACGATGTCGTAAAAACGCATATGTATAATCGACTTTTTCTCGAAGACAAATTGTTCACACGCAAACTTCGCGCATTGCACTCGTGTAGTTCGACGAGACGAAGCTATTGCACGCGGTTTCATCGGCCTACGACAATGTGTGCTCGAGTTATATGCCATCATATCGAACACAAATATCAACTTCTATGATTGAGTTTTTCGTGAGCTGTGTTCGCGAAGAAAACGATGTTGCATCAGTTTCCTTGGTTATTCGACGTGCTGAAACCGAATATGATGCCAGATTTTGTCTAGGTGCAGCCAAAAAAAAGTGATTCCCACGATGTCGTAAAAACGCATATGTATAATCGACTTTTTCTCGAAGACAAATCGTTCACACGCAAACTTCGCGCATTGCACTCGTGTAGTTCAACGAGACGAAGCTATTGCACGCGGTTTCATCGGCCTACGACAATGTGTGCTCAAGTTATATGCCACCATATCGAACACAAATATCAACTTCTATGATTGAGTTTTTCGTGAGCTGTGTTCGCGAAGAAAACGATGTTGCATCAGTTTCCTTGGTTATTCGACGTGCTGAAACCGAATATGATGCCAGATTTTGTCTAGGTGCAGCCAAAAAAAAGTGATTCCCACGATGTCGTAAAAACGCATATGTATAATCGACTTTTTCTCGAAGACAAATTGTTCACACGCAAACTTCGCGCATTGCACTCGTGTAGTTCGACGAGACGAAGCTATTGCACGCGGTTTCATCGGCCTACGACAATGTGTGCTCAAGTTATATGCCACCATATCGAACACAAATATCAACTTCTATGATTGAGTTTTTCGTGAGCTGTGTTCGCGAAGAAAACGATGTTGCATCAGTTTCCTTGGTTATTCGACGTGCTGAAACCGAATATGATGCCAGATTTTGTCTAGGTGCAGCCAAAAAAAAGTGATTCCCACGATGTCGTAAAAACGCATATGTATAATCGACTTTTTCTCGAAGACAAATTGTTCACACGCAAACTTCGCGCATTGCACTCGTGTAGTTCGACGAGACGAAGCTATTGCACGCGGTTTCATCGGCCTACGACAATGTGTGCTCAAGTTATATGCCACCATATCGAACACAAATATCAACTTCTATGATTGCGTTTTTCGTGAGCTGTGTTCGCGAAGAAAACGATGTTGCATCAGTTTCCTTGGTTATTCGACGTGCTGAAACCGAATATGAAGCCAGATTTTGTCTAGGTGCAGCCAAAAAAAAGTGATTCCCACGATGTCGTAAAAACGCATATGTATAATCGACTTTTTCTCGAAGACAAATTGTTCACACGCAAACTTCGCGCATTGCACTCGTGTAGTTCGACGAGACGAAGCTATTGCACGCGGTTTCATCGGCCTACGACAATGTGTGCTCGAGTTATATGCCATCATATCGAACACAAATATCAACTTCTATGATTGAGTTATTCGTGAGCTGTGTTCGCGAAGAAAACGATGTTGCATCAGTTTCCTTGGTTATTCGACGTGCTGAAACCGAATATGAAGCCAGATTTTGTCTAGGTGCAGCCAAAAAAAAGTGATTCCCACGATGTCGTAAAAACGCATATGTATAATCGACTTTTTCTCGAAGACAAATCGTTCACACGCAAACTTCGCGCATTGCACTCGTGTAGTTCAACGAGACGAAGCTATTGCACGCGGTTTCATCGGCCTACGACAATGTGTGCTCAAGTTATATGCCACCATATCGAACACAAATATCAACTTCTATGATTGAGTTTTTCGTGAGCTGTGTTCGCGAAGAAAACGATGTTGCATCAGTTTCCTTGGTTATTCGACGTGCTGAAACCGAATATGATGCCAGATTTTGTCTAGGTGCAGCCAAAAAAAAGTGATTCCCACGATGTCGTAAAAACGCATATGTATAATCGACTTTTTCTCGAAGACAAATTGTTCACACGCAAACTTCGCGCATTGCACTCGTGTAGTTCGACGAGACGAAGCTATTGCACGCGGTTTCATCGGCCTACGACAATGTGTGCTCAAGTTATATGCCACCATATCGAACACAAATATCAACTTCTATGATTGAGTTTTTCGTGAGCTGTGTTCGCGAAGAAAACGATGTTGCATCAGTTTCCTTGGTTATTCGACGTGCTGAAACCGAATATGATGCCAGATTTTGTCTAGGTGCAGCCAAAAAAAAGTGATTCCCACGATGTCGTAAAAACGCATATGTATAATCGACTTTTTCTCGAAGACAAATTGTTCACACGCAAACTTCGCGCATTGCACTCGTGTAGTTCGACGAGACGAAGCTATTGCACGCGGTTTCATCGGCCTACGACAATGTGTGCCCGAGTTATATGCCATCATATCGAACACAAGTATCAACTTCTATGATTAAGTTTTTCGTGAGCTGTGTTCGCGAAGAAAACGATGTTGCATCAGTTTCCTTGGTTATTCGACGTGCTGAAACCGAATATGATGCCAGATTTTGTCTAGGTGCAGCCAAAAAAAAGTGATTCCCACGATGTCGTAAAAACGCATATGTATAATCGACTTTTTCTCGAAGACAAATCGTTCACACGCAAACTTCGCGCATTGCACTCGTGTAGTTCAACGAGACGAAGCTATTGCACGCGGTTTCATCGGCCTACGACAATGTGTGCTCAAGTTATATGCCACCATATCGAACACAAATATCAACTTCTATGATTGAGTTTTTCGTGAGCTGTGTTCGCGAAGAAAACGATGTTGCATCAGTTTCCTTGGTTATTCGACGTGCTGAAACCGAATATGATGCCAGATTTTGTCTAGGTGCAGCCAAAAAAAAGTGATTCCCACGATGTCGTAAAAACGCATATGTATAATCGACTTTTTCTCGAAGACAAATCGTTCACACGCAAACTTCGCGCATTGCACTCGTGTAGTTCAACGAGACGAAGCTATTGCACGCGGTTTCATCGGCCTACGACAATGTGTGCTCAAGTTATATGCCACCATATCGAACACAAATATCAACTTCTATGATTGCGTTTTTCGTGAGCTGTGTTCGCGAAGAAAACGATGTTGCATCAGTTTCCTTGGTTATTCGACGTGCTGAAACCGAATATGAAGCCAGATTTTGTCTAGGTGCAGCCAAAAAAAAGTGATTCCCACGATGTCGTAAAAACGCATATGTATAATCGACTTTTTCTCGAAGACAAATTGTTCACACGCAAACTTCGCGCATTGCACTCGTGTAGTTCGACGAGACGAAGCTATTGCACGCGGTTTCATCGGCCTACGACAATGTGTGCTCGAGTTATATGCCATCATATCGAACACAAATATCAACTTCTATGATTGAGTTATTCGTGAGCTGTGTTCGCGAAGAAAACGATGTTGCATCAGTTTCCTTGGTTATTCGACGTGCTGAAACCGAATATGAAGCCAGATTTTGTCTAGGTGCAGCCAAAAAAAAGTGATTCCCACGATGTCGTAAAAACGCATATGTATAATCGACTTTTTCTCGAAGACAAATTGTTCACACGCAAACTTCGCGCATTGCACTCGTGTAGTTCGACGAGACGAAGCTATTGCACGCGGTTTCATCGGCCTACGACAATGTGTGCTCGAGTTATATGCCATCATATCGAACACAAATATCAACTTCTATGATTGAGTTTTTCGTGAGCTGTGTTCGCGAAGAAAACGATGTTGCATCAGTTTCCTTGGTTATTCGACGTGCTGAAACCGAATATGATGCCAGATTTTGTCTAGGTGCAGCCAAAAAAAAGTGATTCCCACGATGTCGTAAAAACGCATATGTATAATCGACTTTTTCTCGAAGACAAATCGTTCACACGCAAACTTCGCGCATTGCACTCGTGTAGTTCAACGAGACGAAGCTATTGCACGCGGTTTCATCGGCCTACGACAATGTGTGCTCAAGTTATATGCCACCATATCGAACACAAATATCAACTTCTATGATTGAGTTTTTCGTGAGCTGTGTTCGCGAAGAAAACGATGTTGCATCAGTTTCCTTGGTTATTCGACGTGCTGAAACCGAATATGATGCCAGATTTTGTCTAGGTGCAGCCAAAAAAAAGTGATTCCCACGATGTCGTAAAAACGCATATGTATAATCGACTTTTTCTCGAAGACAAATTGTTCACACGGCAACTTCGCGCATTGCACTCGTGTAGTTCGACGAGACGAAGCTATTGCACGCGGTTTCATCGGCCTACGACAATGTGTGCTCAAGTTATATGCCACCATATCGAACACAAATATCAACTTCTATGATTGAGTTTTTCGTGAGCTGTGTTCGCGAAGAAAACGATGTTGCATCAGGTTCCTTGGTTATTCGACGTGCTGAAACCGAATATGATGCCAGATTTTGTCTAGGTGCAGCCAAAAAAAAGTGATTCCCACGATGTCGTAAAAACGCATATGTATAATCGACTTTTTCTCGAAGACAAATTGTTCACACGCAAACTTCGCGCATTGCACTCGTGTAGTTCGACGAGACGAAGCTATTGCACGCGGTTTCATCGGCCTACGACAATGTGTGCCCGAGTTATATGCCATCATATCGAACACAAGTATCAACTTCTATGATTAAGTTTTTCGTGAGCTGTGTTCGCGAAGAAAACGATGTTGCATCAGTTTCCTTGGTTATTCGACGTGCTGAAACCGAATATGATGCCAGATTTTGTCTAGGTGCAGCCAAAAAAAAGTGATTCCCACGATGTCGTAAAAACGCATATGTATAATCGACTTTTTCTCGAAGACAAATCGTTCACACGCAAACTTCGCGCATTGCACTCGTGTAGTTCGACGAGACGAAGCTATTGCACGCGGTTTCATCGGCCTACGACAATGTGTGCTCGAGTTATATGCCATCATATCGAACACAAATATCAACTTCTATGATTGAGTTATTCGTGAGCTGTGTTCGCGAAGAAAACGATGTTGCATCAGTTTCCTTGGTTATTCGACGTGCTGAAACCGAATATGAAGCCAGATTTTGTCTAGGTGCAGCCAAAAAAAAGTGATTCCCACGATGTCGTAAAAACGCATATGTATAATCGACTTTTTCTCGAAGACAAATTGTTCACACGCAAACTTCGCGCATTGCACTCGTGTAGTTCGACGAGACGAAGCTATTGCACGCGGTTTTATCGGCCTACGACAATGTGTGCTCGAGTTATATGCCATCATATCGAACACAAATATCAACTTCTATGATTGAGTTTTTCGTGAGCTGTGTTCGCGAAGAAAACGATGTTGCATCAGTTTCCTTGGTTATTCGACGTGCTGAAACCGAATATGATGCCAGATTTTGTCTAGGTGCAGCCAAAAAAAAGTGATTCCCACGATGTCGTAAAAACGCATATGTATAATCGACTTTTTCTCGAAGACAAATCGTTCACACGCAAACTTCGCGCATTGCACTCGTGTAGTTCAACGAGACGAAGCTATTGCACGCGGTTTCATCGGCCTACGACAATGTGTGCTCAAGTTATATGCCACCATATCGAACACAAATATCAACTTCTATGATTGAGTTTTTCGTGAGCTGTGTTCGCGAAGAAAACGATGTTGCATCAGTTTCCTTGGTTATTCGACGTGCTGAAACCGAATATGATGCCAGATTTTGTCTAGGTGCAGCCAAAAAAAAGTGATTCCCACGATGTCGTAAAAACGCATATGTATAATCGACTTTTTCTCGAAGACAAATTGTTCACACGCAAACTTCGCGCATTGCACTCGTGTAGTTCGACGAGACGAAGCTATTGCACGCGGTTTCATCGGCCTACGACAATGTGTGCTCAAGTTATATGCCACCATATCGAACACAAATATCAACTTCTATGATTGAGTTTTTCGTGAGCTGTGTTCGCGAAGAAAACGATGTTGCATCAGTTTCCTTGGTTATTCGACGTGCTGAAACCGAATATGATGCCAGATTTTGTCTAGGTGCAGCCAAAAAAAAGTGATTCCCACGATGTCGTAAAAACGCATATGTATAATCGACTTTTTCTCGAAGACAAATTGTTCACACGCAAACTTCGCGCATTGCACTCGTGTAGTTCGACGAGACGAAGCTATTGCACGCGGTTTCATCGGCCTACGACAATGTGTGCCCGAGTTATATGCCATCATATCGAACACAAGTATCAACTTCTATGATTAAGTTTTTCGTGAGCTGTGTTCGCGAAGAAAACGATGTTGCATCAGTTTCCTTGGTTATTCGACGTGCTGAAACCGAATATGATGCCAGATTTTGTCTAGGTGCAGCCAAAAAAAAGTGATTCCCACGATGTCGTAAAAACGCATATGTATAATCGACTTTTTCTCGAAGACAAATCGTTCACACGCAAACTTCGTGCATTGCACTCGTGTAGTTCAACGAGACGAAGCTATTGCACGCGGTTTCATCGGCCTACGACAATGTGTGCTCAAGTTATATGCCACCATATCGAACACAAATATCAACTTCTATGATTGAGTTTTTCGTGAGCTGTGTTCGCGAAGAAAACGATGTTGCATCAGTTTCCTTGGTTATTCGACGTGCTGAAACCGAATATGATGCCAGATTTTGTCTAGGTGCAGCCAAAAAAAAGTGATTCCCACGATGTCGTAAAAACGCATATGTATAATCGACTTTTTCTCGAAGACAAATCGTTCACACGCAAACTTCGCGCATTGCACTCGTGTAGTTCAACGAGACGAAGCTATTGCACGCGGTTTCATCGGCCTACGACAATGTGTGCTCAAGTTATATGCCACCATATCGAACACAAATATCAACTTCTATGATTGAGTTTTTCGTGAGCTGTGTTCGCGAAGAAAACGATGTTGCATCAGTTTCCTTGGTTATTCGACGTGCTGAAACCGAATATGATGCCAGATTTTGTCTAGGTGCAGCCAAAAAAAAGTGATTCCCACGATGTCGTAAAAACGCATATGTATAATCGACTTTTTCTCGAAGACAAACTGTTCACACGCAAACTTCGCGCATTGCACTCGTGTAGTTCGACGAGACGAAGCTATTGCACGCGGTTTCATCGGCCTACGACAATGTGTGCTCGAGTTATATGCCATCATATCGAACACAAATATCAACTTCTATGATTGAGTTTTTCGTGAGCTGTGTTCGCGAAGAAAACGATGTTGCATCAGTTTCCTTGGTTATTCGACGTGCTGAAACCGAATATGATGCCAGATTTTGTCTAGGTGCAGCCAAAAAAAAGTGATTCCCACGATGTCGTAAAAACGCATATGTATAATCGACTTTTTCTCGAAGACAAATTGTTCACACGCAAACTTCGCGCATTGCACTCGTGTAGTTCGACGAGACGAAGCTATTGCACGCGGTTTCATCGGCCTACGACAATGTGTGCTCAAGTTATATGCCACCATATCGAACACAAATATCAACTTCTATGATTGAGTTTTTCGTGAGCTGTGTTCGCGAAGAAAACGATGTTGCATCAGTTTCCTTGGTTATTCGACGTGCTGAAACCGAATATGAAGCCAGATTTTGTCTAGGTGCAGCCAAAAAAAAGTGATTCCCACGATGTCGTAAAAACGCATATGTATAATCGACTTTTTCTCGAAGACAAACTGTTCACACGCAAACTTCGCGCATTGCACTCGTGTAGTTCGACGAGACGAAGCTATTGCACGCGGTTTCATCGGCCTACGACAATGTGTGCTCGAGTTATATGCCATCATATCGAACACAAATATCAACTTCTATGATTGAGTTTTTCGTGAGCTGTGTTCGCGAAGAAAACGATGTTGCATCAGTTTCCTTGGTTATTCGACGTGCTGAAACCGAATATGATGCCAGATTTTGTCTAGGTGCAGCCAAAAAAAAGTGATTCCCACGATGTCGCAAAAACGCATATGTATAATCGACTTTTTCTCGAAGACAAATCGTTCACACGCAAACTTCGCGCATTGCACTCGTGTAGTTCAACGAGACGAAGCTATTGCACGCGGTTTCATCGGCCTACGACAATGTGTGCTCAAGTTATATGCCACCATATCGAACACAAATATCAACTTCTATGATTGAGTTTTTCGTGAGCTGTGTTCGCGAAGAAAACGATGTTGCATCAGTTTCCTTGGTTATTCGACGTGCTGAAACCGAATATGATGCCAGATTTTGTCTAGGTGCAGCCAAAAAAAAGTGATTCCCACGATGTCGTAAAAACGCATATGTATAATCGACTTTTTCTCGAAGACAAATTGTTCACACGCAAACTTCGCGCATTGCACTCGTGTAGTTCGACGAGACGAAGCTATTGCACGCGGTTTCATCGGCCTACGACAATGTGTGCCCGAGTTATATGCCATCATATCGAACACAAGTATCAACTTCTATGATTGAGTTTTTCGTGAGCTGTGTTCGCGAAGAAAACGATGTTGCATCAGTTTCCTTGGTTATTCGACGTGCTGAAACCGAATATGAAGCCAGATTTTGTCTAGGTGCAGCCAAAAAAAAGTGATTCCCACGATGTCGTAAAAACGCATATGTATAATCGACTTTTTCTCGAAGACAAATTGTTCAGACGCAAACTTCGCGCATTGCACTCGTGTAGTTCGACGAGACGAAGCTATTGCACGCGGTTTCATCGGCCTACGACAATGTGTGCTCGAGTTATATGCCATCATATCGAACACAAATATCAACTTCTATGATTGAGTTTTTCGTGAGCTGTGTTCGCGAAGAAAACGATGTTGCATCAGTTTCCTTGCTTATTCGACGTGCTGAAACCGAATATGATGCCAGATTTTGTCTAGGTGCAGCCAAAAAAAAGTGATTCCCACGATGTCGTAAAAACGCATATGTATAATCGACTTTTTCTCGAAGACAAATTGTTCACACGCAAACTTCGCGCATTGCACTCGTGTAGTTCGACGAGACGAAGCTATTGCACGCGGTTTCATCGGCCTACGACAATGTGTGCTCAAGTTATATGCCACCATATCGAACACAAATATCAACTTCTATGATTGCGTTTTTCGTGAGCTGTGTTCGCGAAGAAAACGATGTTGCATCAGTTTCCTTGGTTATTCGACGTGCTGAAACCGAATATGATGCCAGATTTTGTCTAGGTGCAGCCAAAAAAAAGTGATTCCCACGATGTCGTAAAAACGCATATGTATAATCGACTTTTTCTCGAAGACAAATTGTTCACACGCAAACTTCGCGCATTGCACTCGTGTAGTTCGACGAGACGAAGCTATTGCACGCGGTTTCATCGGCCTACGACAATGTGTGCCCGAGTTATATGCCATCATATCGAACACAAGTATCAACTTCTATGATTGAGTTTTTCGTGAGCTGTGTTCGCGAAGAAAACGATGTTGCATCAGTTTCCTTGGTTATTCGACGTGCTGAAACCGAATATGAAGCCAGATTTTGTCTAGGTGCAGCCAAAAAAAAGTGATTCCCACGATGTCGTAAAAACGCATATGTATAATCGACTTTTTCTCGAAGACAAATTGTTCACACGCAAACTTCGCGCATTGCACTCGTGTAGTTCGACGAGACGAAGCTATTGCACGCGGTTTCATCGGCCTACGACAATGTGTGCTCGAGTTATATGCCATCATATCGAACACAAATATCAACTTCTATGATTGAGTTATTCGTGAGCTGTGTTCGCGAAGAAAACGATGTTGCATCAGTTTCCTTGGTTATTCGACGTGCTGAAACCGAATATGAAGCCAGATTTTGTCTAGGTGCAGCCAAAAAAAAAGTGATTCCCACGATGTCGTAAAAACGCATATGTATAATCGACTTTTTCTCGAAGACAAATTGTTCACACGCAAACTTCGCGCATTGCACTCGTGTAGTTCGACGAGACGAAGCTATTGCACGCGGTTTCATCGGCCTACGACAATGTGTGCTCGAGTTATATGCCATCATATCGAACACAAATATCAACTTCTATGATTGAGTTTTTCGTGAGCTGTGTTCGCGAAGAAAACGATGTTGCATCAGTTTCCTTGGTTATTCGACGTGCTGAAACCGAATATGATGCCAGATTTTGTCTAGGTGCAGCCAAAAAAAAGTGATTCCCACGATGTCGTAAAAACGCATATGTATAATCGACTTTTTCTCGAAGACAAATCGTTCACACGCAAACTTCGCGCATTGCACTCGTGTAGTTCAACGAGACGAAGCTATTGCACGCGGTTTCATCGGCCTACGACAATGTGTGCTCAAGTTATATGCCACCATATCGAACACAAATATCAACTTCTATGATTGAGTTTTTCGTGAGCTGTGTTCGCGAAGAAAACGATGTTGCATCAGTTTCCTTGGTTATTCGACGTGCTGAAACCGAATATGATGCCAGATTTTGTCTAGGTGCAGCCAAAAAAAAGTGATTCCCACGATGTCGTAAAAACGCATATGTATAATCGACTTTTTCTCGAAGACAAATTGTTCACACGCAAACTTCGCGCATTGCACTCGTGTAGTTCGACGAGACGAAGCTATTGCACGCGGTTTCATCGGCCTACGACAATGTGTGCCCGAGTTATATGCCATCATATCGAACACAAGTATCAACTTCTATGATTAAGTTTTTCGTGAGCTGTGTTCGCGAAGAAAACGATGTTGCATCAGTTTCCTTGGTTATTCGACGTGCTGAAACCGAATATGATGCCAGATTTTGTCTAGGTGCAGCCAAAAAAAAGTGATTCCCACGATGTCGTAAAAACGCATATGTATAATCGACTTTTTCTCGAAGACAAATCGTTCACACGCAAACTTCGCGCATTGCACTCGTGTAGTTCAACGAGACGAAGCTATTGCACGCGGTTTCATCGGCCTACGACAATGTGTGCTCAAGTTATATGCCACCATATCGAACACAAATATCAACTTCTATGATTGAGTTTTTCGTGAGCTGTGTTCGCGAAGAAAACGATGTTGCATCAGTTTCCTTGGTTATTCGACGTGCTGAAACCGAATATGAAGCCAGATTTTGTCTAGGTGCAGCCAAAAAAAAGTGATTCCCACGATGTCGTAAAAACGCATATGTATAATCGACTTTTTCTCGAAGACAAACTGTTCACACGCAAACTTCGCGCATTGCACTCGTGTAGTTCGACGAGACGAAGCTATTGCACGCGGTTTCATCGGCCTACGACAATGTGTGCTCGAGTTATATGCCACCATATCGAACACAAATATCAACTTCTATGATTGAGTTTTTCGTGAGCTGTGTTCGCGAAGAAAACGATGTTGCATCAGTTTCCTTGGTTATTCGACGTGCTGAAACCGAATATGATGCCAGATTTTGTCTAGGTGCAGCCAAAAAAAAGTGATTCCCACGATGTCGTAAAAACGCATATGTATAATCGACTTTTTCTCGAAGACAAATTGTTCACACGCAAACTTCGCGCATTGCACTCGTGTAGTTCGACGAGACGAAGCTATTGCACGCTGTTTCATCGGCCTACGACAATGTGTGCCCGAGTTATATGCCATCATATCGAACACAAGTATCAACTTCTATGATTGAGTTTTTCGTGAGCTGTGTTCGCGAAGAAAACGATGTTGCATCAGTTTCCTTGGTTATTCGACGTGCTGAAACCGAATATGATGCCAGATTTTGTCTAGGTGCAGCCAAAAAAAAGTGATTCCCACGATGTCGTAAAAACGCATATGTATAATCGACTTTTTCTCGAAGACAAATCGTTCACACGCAAACTTCGCGCATTGCACTCGTGTAGTTCAACGAGACGAAGCTATTGCACGCGGTTTCATCGGCCTACGACAATGTGTGCTCAAGTTATATGCCACCATATCGAACACAAATATCAACTTCTATGATTGCGTTTTTCGTGAGCTGTGTTCGCGAAGAAAACGATGTTGCATCAGTTTCCTTGGTTATTCGACGTGCTGAAACCGAATATGAAGCCAGATTTTGTCTAGGTGCAGCCAAAAAAAAGTGATTCCCACGATGTCGTAAAAACGCATATGTATAATCGACTTTTTCTCGAAGACAAATTGTTCACACGCAAACTTCGCGCATTGCACTCGTGTAGTTCGACGAGACGAAGCTATTGCACGCGGTTTCATCGGCCTACGACAATGTGTGCTCGAGTTATATGCCATCATATCGAACACAAATATCAACTTCTATGATTGAGTTATTCGTGAGCTGTGTTCGCGAAGAAAACGATGTTGCATCAGTTTCCTTGGTTATTCGACGTGCTGAAACCGAATATGAAGCCAGATTTTGTCTAGGTGCAGCCAAAAAAAAAGTGATTCCCACGATGTCGTAAAAACGCATATGTATAATCGACTTTTTCTCGAAGACAAATTGTTCACACGCAAACTTCGCGCATTGCACTCGTGTAGTTCGACGAGACGAAGCTATTGCACGCGGTTTCATCGGCCTACGACAATGTGTGCTCGAGTTATATGCCATCATATCGAACACAAATATCAACTTCTATGATTGAGTTTTTCGTGAGCTGTGTTCGCGAAGAAAACGATGTTGCATCAGTTTCCTTGGTTATTCGACGTGCTGAAACCGAATATGATGCCAGATTTTGTCTAGGTGCAGCCAAAAAAAAGTGATTCCCACGATGTCGTAAAAACGCATATGTATAATCGACTTTTTCTCGAAGACAAATCGTTCACACGCAAACTTCGCGCATTGCACTCGTGTAGTTCAACGAGACGAAGCTATTGCACGCGGTTTCATCGGCCTACGACAATGTGTGCTCAAGTTATATGCCACCATATCGAACACAAATATCAACTTCTATGATTGAGTTTTTCGTGAGCTGTGTTCGCGAAGAAAACGATGTTGCATCAGTTTCCTTGGTTATTCGACGTGCTGAAACCGAATATGATGCCAGATTTTGTCTAGGTGCAGCCAAAAAAAAGTGATTCCCACGATGTCGTAAAAACGCATATGTATAATCGACTTTTTCTCGAAGACAAATTGTTCACACGCAAACTTCGCGCATTGCACTCGTGTAGTTCGACGAGACGAAGCTATTGCACGCGGTTTCATCGGCCTACGACAATGTGTGCCCGAGTTATATGCCATCATATCGAACACAAGTATCAACTTCTATGATTAAGTTTTTCGTGAGCTGTGTTCGCGAAGAAAACGATGTTGCATCAGTTTCCTTGGTTATTCGACGTGCTGAAACCGAATATGATGCCAGATTTTGTCTAGGTGCAGCCAAAAAAAAGTGATTCCCACGATGTCGTAAAAACGCATATGTATAATCGACTTTTTCTCGAAGACAAATCGTTCACACGCAAACTTCGCGCATTGCACTCGTGTAGTTCAACGAGACGAAGCTATTGCACGCGGTTTCATCGGCCTACGACAATGTGTGCTCAAGTTATATGCCACCATATCGAACACAAATATCAACTTCTATGATTGAGTTTTTCGTGAGCTGTGTTCGCGAAGAAAACGATGTTGCATCAGTTTCCTTGGTTATTCGACGTGCTGAAACCGAATATGAAGCCAGATTTTGTCTAGGTGCAGCCAAAAAAAAGTGATTCCCACGATGTCGTAAAAACGCATATGTATAATCGACTTTTTCTCGAAGACAAACTGTTCACACGCAAACTTCGCGCATTGCACTCGTGTAGTTCGACGAGACGAAGCTATTGCACGCGGTTTCATCGGCCTACGACAATGTGTGCTCGAGTTATATGCCACCATATCGAACACAAATATCAACTTCTATGATTGAGTTTTTCGTGAGCTGTGTTCGCGAAGAAAACGATGTTGCATCAGTTTCCTTGGTTATTCGACGTGCTGAAACCGAATATGATGCCAGATTTTGTCTAGGTGCAGCCAAAAAAAAGTGATTCCCACGATGTCGTAAAAACGCATATGTATAATCGACTTTTTCTCGAAGACAAATCGTTCACACGCAAACTTCGCGCATTGCACTCGTGTAGTTCAACGAGACGAAGCTATTGCACGCGGTTTCATCGGCCTACGACAATGTGTGCTCAAGTTATATGCCACCATATCGAACACAAATATCAACTTCTATGATTGAGTTATTCGTGAGCTGTGATCGCGAAGAAAACGATGTTGCATCAGTTTCCTTGGTTATTCGACGTGCTGAAACCGAATATGATGCCAGATTTTGTCTAGGTGCAGCCAAAAAAACGTGATTCCCACGATGTCGTAAAAACGCATATGTATAATCGACTTTTTCTCGAAGACAAATCGTTCACACGCAAACTTCGCGCATTGCACTCGTGTAGTTCAACGAGACGAAGCTATTGCACGCGGTTTCATCGGCCTACGACAATGTGTGCTCAAGTTATATGCCACCATATCGAACACAAATATCAACTTCTATGATTGAGTTTTTCGTGAGCTGTGTTCGCGAAGAAAACGATGTTGCATCAGTTTCCTTGGTTATTCGACGTGCTGAAACCGAATATGATGCCAGATTTTGTCTAGGTGCAGCCAAAAAAAAGTGATTCCCACGATGTCGTAAAAACGCATATGTATAATCGACTTTTTCTCGAAGACAAATCGTTCACACGCAAACTTCGCGCATTGCACTCGTGTAGTTCAACGAGACGAAGCTATTGCACGCGGTTTCATCGGCCTACGACAATGTGTGCTCAAGTTATATGCCACCATATCGAACACAAATATCAACTTCTATGATTGAGTTATTCGTGAGCTGTGTTCGCGAAGAAAACGATGTTGCATCAGTTTCCTTGGTTATTCGACGTGCTGAAACCGAATATGAAGCCAGATTTTGTCTAGGTGCAGCCAAAAAAAAGTGATTCCCACGATGTCGTAAAAACGCATATGTATAATCGACTTTTTCTCGAAGACAAACTGTTCACACGCAAACTTCGCGCATTGCACTCGTGTAGTTCGACGAGACGAAGCTATTGCACGCGGTTTCATCGGCCTACGACAATGTGTGCTCGAGTTATATGCCATCATATCGAACACAAATATCAACTTCTATGATTGAGTTTTTCGTGAGCTGTGTTCGCGAAGAAAACGATGTTGCATCAGTTTCCTTGGTTATTCGACGTGCTGAAACCGAATATGATGCCAGATTTTGTCTAGGTGCAGCCAAAAAAAAGTGATTCCCACGATGTCGTAAAAACGCATATGTATAATCGACTTTTTCTCGAAGACAAATTGTTCACACGCAAACTTCGCGCATTGCACTCGTGTAGTTCGACGAGACGAAGCTATTGCACGCGGTTTCATCGGCCTACGACAATGTGTGCCCGAGTTATATGCCATCATATCGAACACAAGTATCAATTTCTATGATTGAGTTTTTCGTGAGCTGTGTTCGCGAAGAAAACGATGTTGCATCAGTTTCCTTGGTTATTCGACGTGCTGAAACCGAATATGATGCCAGATTTTGTCTAGGTGCAGCCAAAAAAAAGTGATTCCCACGATGTCGTAAAAACGCATATGTATAATCGACTTTTTCTCGAAGACAAATTGTTCACACGCAAACTTCGCGCATTGCACTCGTGTAGTTCGACGAGACGAAGCTATTGCACGCGGTTTCATCGGCCTACGACAATGTGTGCTCAAGTTATATGCCACCATATCGAACACAAATATCAACTTCTATGATTGAGTTTTTCGTGAGCTGTGTTCGCGAAGAAAACGATGTTGCATCAGTTTCCTTGGTTATTCGACGTGCTGAAACCGAATATGATGCCAGATTTTGTCTAGGTGCAGCCAAAAAAAAGTGATTCCCACGATGTCGTAAAAACGCATATGTATAATCGACTTTTTCTCGAAGACAAATTGTTCACACGCAAACTTCGCGCATTGCACTCGTGTAGTTCGACGAGACGAAGCTATTGCACGCGGTTTCATCGGCCTACGACAATGTGTGCCCGAGTTATATGCCATCATATCGAACACAAGTATCAACTTCTATGATTAAGTTTTTCGTGAGCTGTGTTCGCGAAGAAAACGATGTTGCATCAGTTTCCTTGGTTATTCGACGTGCTGAAACCGAATATGATGCCAGATTTTGTCTAGGTGCAGCCAAAAAAAAGTGATTCCCACGATGTCGTAAAAACGCATATGTATAATCGACTTTTTCTCGAAGACAAATCGTTCACACGCAAACTTCGCGCATTGCACTCGTGTAGTTCGACGAGACGAAGCTATTGCACGCGGTTTCATCGGCCTACGACAATGTGTGCTCGAGTTATATGCCATCATATCGAACACAAATATCAACTTCTATGATTGAGTTATTCGTGAGCTGTGTTCGCGAAGAAAACGATGTTGCATCAGTTTCCTTGGTTATTCGACGTGCTGAAACCGAATATGAAGCCAGATTTTGTCTAGGTGCAGCCAAAAAAAAGTGATTCCCACGATGTCGTAAAAACGCATATGTATAATCGACTTTTTCTCGAAGACAAATTGTTCACACGCAAACTTCGCGCATTGCACTCGTGTAGTTCGACGAGACGAAGCTATTGCACGCGGTTTTATCGGCCTACGACAATGTGTGCTCGAGTTATATGCCATCATATCGAACACAAATATCAACTTCTATGATTGAGTTTTTCGTGAGCTGTGTTCGCGAAGAAAACGATGTTGCATCAGTTTCCTTGGTTATTCGACGTGCTGAAACCGAATATGATGCCAGATTTTGTCTAGGTGCAGCCAAAAAAAAGTGATTCCCACGATGTCGTAAAAACGCATATGTATAATCGACTTTTTCTCGAAGACAAATCGTTCACACGCAAACTTCGCGCATTGCACTCGTGTAGTTCAACGAGACGAAGCTATTGCACGCGGTTTCATCGGCCTACGACAATGTGTGCTCAAGTTATATGCCACCATATCGAACACAAATATCAACTTCTATGATTGAGTTTTTCGTGAGCTGTGTTCGCGAAGAAAACGATGTTGCATCAGTTTCCTTGGTTATTCGACGTGCTGAAACCGAATATGATGCCAGATTTTGTCTAGGTGCAGCCAAAAAAAAGTGATTCCCACGATGTCGTAAAAACGCATATGTATAATCGACTTTTTCTCGAAGACAAATTGTTCACACGCAAACTTCGCGCATTGCACTCGTGTAGTTCGACGAGACGAAGCTATTGCACGCGGTTTCATCGGCCTACGACAATGTGTGCTCAAGTTATATGCCACCATATCGAACACAAATATCAACTTCTATGATTGAGTTTTTCGTGAGCTGTGTTCGCGAAGAAAACGATGTTGCATCAGTTTCCTTGGTTATTCGACGTGCTGAAACCGAATATGATGCCAGATTTTGTCTAGGTGCAGCCAAAAAAAAGTGATTCCCACGATGTCGTAAAAACGCATATGTATAATCGACTTTTTCTCGAAGACAAATTGTTCACACGCAAACTTCGCGCATTGCACTCGTGTAGTTCGACGAGACGAAGCTATTGCACGCGGTTTCATCGGCCTACGACAATGTGTGCCCGAGTTATATGCCATCATATCGAACACAAGTATCAACTTCTATGATTAAGTTTTTCGTGAGCTGTGTTCGCGAAGAAAACGATGTTGCATCAGTTTCCTTGGTTATTCGACGTGCTGAAACCGAATATGATGCCAGATTTTGTCTAGGTGCAGCCAAAAAAAAGTGATTCCCACGATGTCGTAAAAACGCATATGTATAATCGACTTTTTCTCGAAGACAAATCGTTCACACGCAAACTTCGCGCATTGCACTCGTGTAGTTCAACGAGACGAAGCTATTGCACGCGGTTTCATCGGCCTACGACAATGTGTGCTCAAGTTATATGCCACCATATCGAACACAAATATCAACTTCTATGATTGAGTTTTTCGTGAGCTGTGTTCGCGAAGAAAACGATGTTGCATCAGTTTCCTTGGTTATTCGACGTGCTGAAACCGAATATGATGCCAGATTTTGTCTAGGTGCAGCCAAAAAAAAGTGATTCCCACGATGTCGTAAAAACGCATATGTATAATCGACTTTTTCTCGAAGACAAATTGTTCACACGCAAACTTCGCGCATTGCACTCGTGTAGTTCGACGAGACGAAGCTATTGCACGCGGTTTCATCGGCCTACGACAATGTGTGCCCGAGTTATATGCCATCATATCGAACACAAGTATCAATTTCTATGATTGAGTTTTTCGTGAGCTGTGTTCGCGAAGAAAACGATGTTGCATCAGTTTCCTTGGTTATTCGACGTGCTGAAACCGAATATGATGCCAGATTTTGTCTAGGTGCAGCCAAAAAAAAGTGATTCCCACGATGTCGTAAAAACGCATATGTATAATCGACTTTTTCTCGAAGACAAATCGTTCACACGCAAACTTCGCGCATTGCACTCGTGTAGTTCAACGAGACGAAGCTATTGCACGCGGTTTCATCGGCCTACGACAATGTGTGCTCAAGTTATATGCCACCATATCGAACACAAATATCAACTTCTATGATTGCGTTTTTCGTGAGCTGTGTTCGCGAAGAAAACGATGTTGCATCAGTTTCCTTGGTTATTCGACGTGCTGAAACCGAATATGAAGCCAGATTTTGTCTAGGTGCAGCCAAAAAAAAGTGATTCTCACGATGTCGTAAAAACGCATATGTATAATCGACTTTTTCTCGAAGACAAATTGTTCACACGCAAACTTCGCGCATTGCACTCGTGTAGTTCGACGAGACGAAGCTATTGCACGCGGTTTCATCGGCCTACGACAATGTGTGCTCGAGTTATATGCCATCATATCGAACACAAATATCAACTTCTATGATTGAGTTATTCGTGAGCTGTGTTCGCGAAGAAAACGATGTTGCATCAGTTTCCTTGGTTATTCGACGTGCTGAAACCGAATATGAAGCCAGATTTTGTCTAGGTGCAGCCAAAAAAAAGTGATTCCCACGATGTCGTAAAAACGCATATGTATAATCGACTTTTCTCGAAGACAAATTGTTCACACGCAAACTTCGCGCATTGCACTCGTGTAGTTCGACGAGACGAAGCTATTGCACGCGGTTTCATCGGCCTACGACAATGTGTGCTCGAGTTATATGCCATCATATCGAACACAAATATCAACTTCTATGATTGAGTTTTTCGTGAGCTGTGTTCGCGAAGAAAACGATGTTGCATCAGTTTCCTTGGTTATTCGACGTGCTGAAACCGAATATGATGCCAGATTTTGTCTAGGTGCAGCCAAAAAAAAGTGATTCCCACGATGTCGTAAAAACGCATATGTATAATCGACTTTTTCTCGAAGACAAATCGTTCACACGCAAACTTCGCGCATTGCACTCGTGTAGTTCGACGAGACGAAGCTATTGCACGCGGTTTCATCGGCCTACGACAATGTGTGCCCGAGTTATATGCCATCATATCGAACACAAGTATCAACTTCTATGATTAAGTTTTTCGTGAGCTGTGTTCGCGAAGAAAACGATGTTGCATCAGTTTCCTTGGTTATTCGACGTGCTGAAACCGAATATGATGCCAGATTTTGTCTAGGTGCAGCCAAAAAAAAGTGATTCCCACGATGTCGTAAAAACGCATATGTATAATCGACTTTTTCTCGAAGACAAATCGTTCACACGCAAACTTCGCGCATTGCACTCGTGTAGTTCAACGAGACGAAGCTATTGCACGCGGTTTCATCGGCCTACGACAATGTGTGCTCAAGTTATATGCCACCATATCGAACACAAATATCAACTTCTATGATTGAGTTTTTCGTGAGCTGTGTTCGCGAAGAAAACGATGTTGCATCAGTTTCCTTGGTTATTCGACGTGCTGAAACCGAATATGATGCCAGATTTTGTCTAGGTGCAGCCAAAAAAAAGTGATTCCCACGATGTCGTAAAAACGCATATGTATAATCGACTTTTTCTCGAAGACAAATTGTTCACACGCAAACTTCGCGCATTGCACTCGTGTAGTTCGACGAGACGAAGCTATTGCACGCGGTTTCATCGGCCTACGACAATGTGTGCCCGAGTTATATGCCATCATATCGAACACAAGTATCAATTTCTATGATTGAGTTTTTCGTGAGCTGTGTTCGCGAAGAAAACGATGTTGCATCAGTTTCCTTGGTTATTCGACGTGCTGAAACCGAATATGATGCCAGATTTTGTCTAGGTGCAGCCAAAAAAAAGTGATTCCCACGATGTCGTAAAAACGCATATGTATAATCGACTTTTTCTCGAAGACAAATCGTTCACACGCAAACTTCGCGCATTGCACTCGTGTAGTTCAACGAGACGAAGCTATTGCACGCGGTTTCATCGGCCTACGACAATGTGTGCTCAAGTTATATGCCACCATATCGAACACAAATATCAACTTCTATGATTGCGTTTTTCGTGAGCTGTGTTCGCGAAGAAAACGATGTTGCATCAGTTTCCTTGGTTATTCGACGTGCTGAAACCGAATATGAAGCCAGATTTTGTCTAGGTGCAGCCAAAAAAAAGTGATTCTCACGATGTCGTAAAAACGCATATGTATAATCGACTTTTTCTCGAAGACAAATTGTTCACACGCAAACTTCGCGCATTGCACTCGTGTAGTTCGACGAGACGAAGCTATTGCACGCGGTTTCATCGGCCTACGACAATGTGTGCTCGAGTTATATGCCATCATATCGAACACAAATATCAACTTCTATGATTGAGTTATTCGTGAGCTGTGTTCGCGAAGAAAACGATGTTGCATCAGTTTCCTTGGTTATTCGACGTGCTGAAACCGAATATGAAGCCAGATTTTGTCTAGGTGCAGCCAAAAAAAAGTGATTCCCACGATGTCGTAAAAACGCATATGTATAATCGACTTTTCTCGAAGACAAATTGTTCACACGCAAACTTCGCGCATTGCACTCGTGTAGTTCGACGAGACGAAGCTATTGCACGCGGTTTCATCGGCCTACGACAATGTGTGCTCGAGTTATATGCCATCATATCGAACACAAATATCAACTTCTATGATTGAGTTTTTCGTGAGCTGTGTTCGCGAAGAAAACGATGTTGCATCAGTTTCCTTGGTTATTCGACGTGCTGAAACCGAATATGATGCCAGATTTTGTCTAGGTGCAGCCAAAAAAAAGTGATTCCCACGATGTCGTAAAAACGCATATGTATAATCGACTTTTTCTCGAAGACAAATCGTTCACACGCAAACTTCGCGCATTGCACTCGTGTAGTTCAACGAGACGAAGCTATTGCACGCGGTTTCATCGGCCTACGACAATGTGTGCTCAAGTTATATGCCACCATATCGAACACAAATATCAACTTCTATGATTGAGTTTTTCGTGAGCTGTGTTCGCGAAGAAAACGATGTTGCATCAGTTTCCTTGGTTATTCGACGTGCTGAAACCGAATATGATGCCAGATTTTGTCTAGGTGCAGCCAAAAAAAAGTGATTCCCACGATGTCGTAAAAACGCATATGTATAATCGACTTTTTCTCGAAGACAAATTGTTCACACGCAAACTTCGCGCATTGCACTCGTGTAGTTCGACGAGACGAAGCTATTGCACGCGGTTTCATCGGCCTACGACAATGTGTGCTCAAGTTATATGCCACCATATCGAACACAAATATCAACTTCTATGATTGAGTTTTTCGTGAGCTGTGTTCGCGAAGAAAACGATGTTGCATCAGTTTCCTTGGTTATTCGACGTGCTGAAACCGAATATGATGCCAGATTTTGTCTAGGTGCAGCCAAAAAAAAGTGATTCCCACGATGTCGTAAAAACGCATATGTATAATCGACTTTTTCTCGAAGACAAATTGTTCACACGCAAACTTCGCGCATTGCACTCGTGTAGTTCGACGAGACGAAGCTATTGCACGCGGTTTCATCGGCCTACGACAATGTGTGCCCGAGTTATATGCCATCATATCGAACACAAGTATCAACTTCTATGATTAAGTTTTTCGTGAGCTGTGTTCGCGAAGAAAACGATGTTGCATCAGTTTCCTTGGTTATTCGACGTGCTGAAACCGAATATGATGCCAGATTTTGTCTAGGTGCAGCCAAAAAAAAGTGATTCCCACGATGTCGTAAAAACGCATATGTATAATCGACTTTTTCTCGAAGACAAATCGTTCACACGCAAACTTCGCGCATTGCACTCGTGTAGTTCAACGAGACGAAGCTATTGCACGCGGTTTCATCGGCCTACGACAATGTGTGCTCAAGTTATATGCCACCATATCGAACACAAATATCAACTTCTATGATTGAGTTTTTCGTGAGCTGTGTTCGCGAAGAAAACGATGTTGCATCAGTTTCCTTGGTTATTCGACGTGCTGAAACCGAATATGAAGCCAGATTTTGTCTAGGTGCAGCCAAAAAAAAGTGATTCCCACGATGTCGTAAAAACGCATATGTATAATCGACTTTTTCTCGAAGACAAACTGTTCACACGCAAACTTCGCGCATTGCACTCGTGTAGTTCGACGAGACGAAGCTATTGCACGCGGTTTCATCGGCCTACGACAATGTGTGCTCGAGTTATATGCCATCATATCGAACACAAATATCAACTTCTATGATTGAGTTTTTCGTGAGCTGTGTTCGCGAAGAAAACGATGTTGCATCAGTTTCCTTGGTTATTCGACGTGCTGAAACCGAATATGATGCCAGATTTTGTCTAGGTGCAGCCAAAAAAAAGTGATTCCCACGATGTCGTAAAAACGCATATGTATAATCGACTTTTTCTCGAAGACAAATCGTTCACACGCAAACTTCGCGCATTGCACTCGTGTAGTTCAACGAGACGAAGCTATTGCACGCGGTTTCATCGGCCTACGACAATGTGTGCTCAAGTTATATGCCACCATATCGAACACAAATATCAACTTCTATGATTGAGTTTTTCGTGAGCTGTGTTCGCGAAGAAAACGATGTTGCATCAGTTTCCTTGGTTATTCGACGTGCTGAAACCGAATATGATGCCAGATTTTGTCGAGGTGCAGCCAAAAAAAAGTGATTCCCACGATGTCGTAAAAACGCATATGTATAATCGACTTTTTCTCGAAGACAAATTGTTCACACGCAAACTTCGCGCATTGCACTCGTGTAGTTCGACGAGACGAAGCTATTGCACGCGGTTTCATCGGCCTACGACAATGTGTGCTCGAGTTATATGCCATCATATCGAACACAAATATCAACTTCTATGATTGAGTTTTTCGTGAGCTGTGTTCGCGAAGAAAACGATGTTGCATCAGTTTCCTTGGTTATTCGACGTGCTGAAACCGAATATGAAGCCAGATTTTGTCTAGGTGCAGCCAAAAAAAAGTGATTCCCACGATGTCGTAAAAACGCATATGTATAATCGACTTTTTCTCGAAGACAAACTGTTCACACGCAAACTTCGCGCATTGCACTCGTGTAGTTCGACGAGACGAAGCTATTGCACGCGGTTTCATCGGCCTACGACAATGTGTGCTCGAGTTATATGCCATCATATCGAACACAAATATCAACTTCTATGATTGAGTTTTTCGTGAGCTGTGTTCGCGAAGAAAACGATGTTGCATCAGTTTCCTTGGTTATTCGACGTGCTGAAACCGAATATGATGCCAGATTTTGTCTAGGTGCAGCCAAAAAAAAGTGATTCCCACGATGTCGTAAAAACGCATATGTATAATCGACTTTTTCTCGAAGACAAATCGTTCACACGCAAACTTCGCGCATTGCACTCGTGTAGTTCAACGAGACGAAGCTATTGCACGCGGTTTCATCGGCCTACGACAATGTGTGCTCAAGTTATATGCCACCATATCGAACACAAATATCAACTTCTATGATTGAGTTTTTCGTGAGCTGTGTTCGCGAAGAAAACGATGTTGCATCAGTTTCCTTGGTTATTCGACGTGCTGAAACCGAATATGATGCCAGATTTTGTCTAGGTGCAGCCAAAAAAAAGTGATTCCCACGATGTCGTAAAAACGCATATGTATAATCGACTTTTTCTCGAAGACAAATTGTTCACACGCAAACTTCGCGCATTGCACTCGTGTAGTTCGACGAGACGAAGCTATTGCACGCGGTTTCATCGGCCTACGACAATGTGTGCCCGAGTTATATGCCATCATATCGAACACAAGTATCAACTTCTATGATTGAGTTTTTCGTGAGCTGTGTTCGCGAAGAAAACGATGTTGCATCAGTTTCCTTGGTTATTCGACGTGCTGAAACCGAATATGATGCCAGATTTTGTCTAGGTGCAGCCAAAAAAAAGTGATTCCCACGATGTCGTAAAAACGCATATGTATAATCGACTTTTTCTCGAAGACAAATCGTTCACACGCAAACTTCGCGCATTGCACTCGTGTAGTTCAACGAGACGAAGCTATTGCACGCGGTTTCATCGGCCTACGACAATGTGTGCTCAAGTTATATGCCACCATATCGAACACAAATATCAACTTCTATGATTGAGTTTTTCGTGAGCTGTGTTCGCGAAGAAAACGATGTTGCATCAGTTTCCTTGGTTATTCGACGTGCTGAAACCGAATATGATGCCAGATTTTGTCTAGGTGCAGCCAAAAAAAAGTGATTCCCACGATGTCGTAAAAACGCATATGTATAATCGACTTTTTCTCGAAGACAAATTGTTCACACGCAAACTTCGCGCATTGCACTCGTGTAGTTCGACGAGACGAAGCTATTGCACGCGGTTTCATCGGCCTACGACAATGTGTGCCCGAGTTATATGCCATCATATCGAACACAAGTATCAACTTCTATGATTGAGTTTTTCGTGAGCTGTGTTCGCGAAGAAAACGATGTTGCATCAGTTTCCTTGGTTATTCGACGTGCTGAAACCGAATATGATGCCAGATTTTGTCTAGGTGCAGCCAAAAAAAAGTGATTCCCACGATGTCGTAAAAACGCATATGTATAATCGACTTTTTCTCGAAGACAAATCGTTCACACGCAAACTTCGCGCATTGCACTCGTGTAGTTCAACGAGACGAAGCTATTGCACGCGGTTTCATCGGCCTACGACAATGTGTGCTCAAGTTATATGCCACCATATCGAACACAAATATCAACTTCTATGATTGAGTTTTTCGTGAGCTGTGTTCGCGAAGAAAACGATGTTGCATCAGTTTCCTTGGTTATTCGACGTGCTGAAACCGAATATGATGCCAGATTTTGTCTAGGTGCAGCCAAAAAAAAGTGATTCCCACGATGTCGTAAAAACGCATATGTATAATCGACTTTTTCTCGAAGACAAATTGTTCACACGCAAACTTCGCGCATTGCACTCGTGTAGTTCGACGAGACGAAGCTATTGCACGCGGTTTCATCGGCCTACGACAATGTGTGCCCGAGTTATATGCCATCATATCGAACACAAGTATCAACTTCTATGATTGAGTTTTTCGTGAGCTGTGTTCGCGAAGAAAACGATGTTGCATCAGTTTCCTTGGTTATTCGACGTGCTGAAACCGAATATGATGCCAGATTTTGTCTAGGTGCAGCCAAAAAAAAGTGATTCCCACGATGTCGTAAAAACGCATATGTATAATCGACTTTTTCTCGAAGACAAATCGTTCACATGCAAACTTCGCGCATTGCACTCGTGTAGTTCAACGAGACGAAGCTATTGCACGCGGTTTCATCGGCCTACGACAATGTGTGCTCAAGTTATATGCCACCATATCGAACACAAATATCAACTTCTATGATTGCGTTTTTCGTGAGCTGTGTTCGCGAAGAAAACGATGTTGCATCAGTTTCCTTGGTTATTCGACGTGCTGAAACCGAATATGAAGCCAGATTTTGTCTAGGTGCAGCCAAAAAAAAGTGATTCCCACGATGTCGTAAAAACGCATATGTATAATCGACTTTTTCTCGAAGACAAATTGTTCACACGCAAACTTCGCGCATTGCACTCGTGTAGTTCGACGAGACGAAGCTATTGCACGCGGTTTCATCGGCCTACGACAATGTGTGCTCGAGTTATATGCCATCATATCGAACACAAATATCAACTTCTATGATTGAGTTATTCGTGAGCTGTGTTCGCGAAGAAAACGATGTTGCATCAGTTTCCTTGGTTATTCGACGTGCTGAAACCGAATATGAAGCCAGATTTTGTCTAGGTGCAGCCAAAAAAAAGTGATTCCCACGATGTCGTAAAAACGCATATGTATAATCGACTTTTTCTCGAAGACAAATTGTTCACACGCAAACTTCGCGCATTGCACTCGTGTAGTTCGACGAGACGAAGCTATTGCACGCGGTTTCATCGGCCTACGACAATGTGTGCTCGAGTTATATGCCATCATATCGAACACAAATATCAACTTCTATGATTGAGTTATTCGTGAGCTGTGTTCGCGAAGAAAACGATGTTGCATCAGTTTCCTTGGTTATTCGACGTGCTGAAACCGAATATGAAGCCAGATTTTGTCTAGGTGCAGCCAAAAAAAAGTGATTCCCACGATGTCGTAAAAACGCATATGTATAATCGACTTTTTCTCGAAGACAAATTGTTCACACGCAAACTTCGCGCATTGCACTCGTGTAGTTCGACGAGACGAAGCTATTGCACGCGGTTTCATCGGCCTACGACAATGTGTGCTCGAGTTATATGCCATCATATCGAACACAAATATCAACTTCTATGATTGAGTTTTTCGTGAGCTGTGTTCGCGAAGAAAACGATGTTGCATCAGTTTCCTTGGTTATTCGACGTGCTGAAACCGAATATGATGCCAGATTTTGTCTAGGTGCAGCCAAAAAAAAGTGATTCCCACGATGTCGTAAAAACGCATATGTATAATCGACTTTTTCTCGAAGACAAATTGTTCACACGCAAACTTCGCGCATTGCACTCGTGTAGTTCGACGAGACGAAGCTATTGCACGCGGTTTCATCGGCCTACGACAATGTGTGCCCGAGTTATATGCCATCATATCGAACACAATTATCAATTTCTATGATTGAGTTTTTCGTGAGCTGTGTTCGCGAAGAAAACGATGTTGCATCAGTTTCCTTGGTTATTCGACGTGCTGAAACCGAATATGATGCCAGATTTTGTCTAGGTGCAGCCAAAAAAAAGTGATTCCCACGATGTCGTAAAAACGCATATGTATAATCGACTTTTTCTCGGAAGACAAATCGTTCACACGCAAACTTCGCGCATTGCACTCGTGTAGTTCAACGAGACGAAGCTATTGCACGCGGTTTCATCGGCCTACGACAATGTGTGCTCAAGTTATATGCCACCATATCGAACACAAATATCAACTTCTATGATTGCGTTTTTCGTGAGCTGTGTTCGCGAAGAAAACGATGTTGCATCAGTTTCCTTGGTTATTCGACGTGCTGAAACCGAATATGAAGCCAGATTTTGTCTAGGTGCAGCCAAAAAAAAGTGATTCCCACGATGTCGTAAAAACGCATATGTATAATCGACTTTTTCTCGAAGACAAATTGTTCACACGCAAACTTCGCGCATTGCACTCGTGTAGTTCGACGAGACGAAGCTATTGCACGCGGTTTCATCGGCCTACGACAATGTGTGCTCGAGTTATATGCCATCATATCGAACACAAATATCAACTTCTATGATTGAGTTATTCGTGAGCTGTGTTCGCGAAGAAAACGATGTTGCATCAGTTTCCTTGGTTATTCGACGTGCTGAAACCGAATATGAAGCCAGATTTTGTCTAGGTGCAGCCAAAAAAAAGTGATTCCCACGATGTCGTAAAAACGCATATGTATAATCGACTTTTTCTCGAAGACAAATTGTTCACACGCAAACTTCGCGCATTGCACTCGTGTAGTTCGACGAGACGAAGCTATTGCACGCGGTTTCATCGGCCTACGACAATGTGTGCTCGAGTTATATGCCATCATATCGAACACAAATATCAACTTCTATGATTGAGTTTTTCGTGAGCTGTGTTCGCGAAGAAAACGATGTTGCATCAGTTTCCTTGGTTATTCGACGTGCTGAAACCGAATATGATGCCAGATTTTGTCTAGGTGCAGCCAAAAAAAAGTGATTCCCACGATGTCGTAAAAACGCATATGTATAATCGACTTTTTCTCGAAGACAAATCGTTCACACGCAAACTTCGCGCATTGCACTCGTGTAGTTCAACGAGACGAAGCTATTGCACGCGGTTTCATCGGCCTACGACAATGTGTGCTCAAGTTATATGCCACCATATCGAACACAAATATCAACTTCTATGATTGAGTTTTTCGTGAGCTGTGTTCGCGAAGAAAACGATGTTGCATCAGTTTCCTTGGTTATTCGACGTGCTGAAACCGAATATGAAGCCAGATTTTGTCTAGGTGCAGCCAAAAAAAAGTGATTCCCACGATGTCGTAAAAACGCATATGTATAATCGACTTTTTCTCGAAGACAAATTGTTCACACGCAAACTTCGCGCATTGCACTCGTGTAGTTCGACGAGACGAAGCTATTGCACGCGGTTTCATCGGCCTACGACAATGTGTGCTCGAGTTATATGCCATCATATCGAACACAAATATCAACTTCTATGATTGAGTTTTTCGTGAGCTGTGTTCGCGAAGAAAACGATGTTGCATCAGTTTCCTTGGTTATTCGACGTGCTGAAACCGAATATGATGCCAGATTTTGTCTAGGTGCAGCCAAAAAAAAGTGATTCCCACGATGTCGTAAAAACGCATATGTATAATCGACTTTTTCTCGAAGACAAATCGTTCACACGCAAACTTCGCGCATTGCACTCGTGTAGTTCAACGAGACGAAGCTATTGCACACGGTTTCATCGGCCTACGACAATGTGTGCTCAAGTTATATGCCACCATATCGAACACAAATATCAACTTCTATGATTGAGTTTTTCGTGAGCTGTGTTCGCGAAGAAAACGATGTTGCATCAGTTTCCTTGGTTATTCGACGTGCTGAAACCGAATATGATGCCAGATTTTGTCTAGGTGCAGCCAAAAAAAAGTGATTCCCACGATGTCGTAAAAACGCATATGTATAATCGACTTTTTCTCGAAGACAAATTGTTCACACGCAAACTTCGCGCATTGCACTCGTGTAGTTCGACGAGACGAAGCTATTGCACGCGGTTTCATCGGCCTACGACAAGGTGTGCTCAAGTTATATGCCACCATATCGAACACAAATATCAACTTCTATGATTGAGTTTTTCGTGAGCTGTGTTCGCGAAGAAAACGATGTTGCATCAGTTTCCTTGGTTATTCGACGTGCTGAAACCGAATATGATGCCAGATTTTGTCTAGGTGCAGCCAAAAAAAAGTGATTCCCACGATGTCGTAAAAACGCATATGTATAATCGACTTTTTCTCGAAGACAAATTGTTCACACGCAAACTTCGCGCATTGCACTCGTGTAGTTCGACGAGACGAAGCTATTGCACGCGGTTTCATCGGCCTACGACAATGTGTGCCCGAGTTATATGCCATCATATCGAACACAAGTATCAACTTCTATGATTAAGTTTTTCGTGAGCTGTGTTCGCGAAGAAAACGATGTTGCATCAGTTTCCTTGGTTATTCGACGTGCTGAAACCGAATATGATGCCAGATTTTGTCTAGGTGCAGCCAAAAAAAAGTGATTCCCACGATGTCGTAAAAACGCATATGTATAATCGACTTTTTCTCGAAGACAAATCGTTCACACGCAAACTTCGCGCATTGTACTCGTGTAGTTCAACGAGACGAAGCTATTGCACGCGGTTTCATCGGCCTACGACAATGTGTGCTCAAGTTATATGCCACCATATCGAACACAAATATCAACTTCTATGATTGAGTTTTTCGTGAGCTGTGTTCGCGAAGAAAACGATGTTGCATCAGTTTCCTTGGTTATTCGACGTGCTGAAACCGAATATGAAGCCAGATTTTGTCTAGGTGCAGCCAAAAAAAAGTGATTCCCACGATGTCGTAAAAACGCATATGTATAATCGACTTTTTCTCGAAGACAAACTGTTCACACGCAAACTTCGCGCATTGCACTCGTGTAGTTCGACGAGACGAAGCTATTGCACGCGGTTTCATCGACCTACGACAATGTGTGCTCGAGTTATATGCCATCATATCGAACACAAATATCAACTTCTATGATTGAGTTTTTCGTGAGCTGTGTTCGCGAAGAAAACGATGTTGCATCAGTTTCCTTGGTTATTCGACGTGCTGAAACCGAATATGATGCCAGATTTTGTCTAGGTGCAGCCAAAAAAAAGTGATTCCCACGATGTCGTAAAAACGCATATGTATAATCGACTTTTTCTCGAAGACAAATTGTTCACACGCAAACTTCGCGCATTGCACTCGTGTAGTTCGACGAGACGAAGCTATTGCACGCGGTTTCATCGGCCTACGACAATGTGTGCTCAAGTTATATGCCACCATATCGAACACAAATATCAACTTCTATGATTGAGTTTTTCGTGAGCTGTGTTCGCGAAGAAAACGATGTTGCATCAGTTTCCTTGGTTATTCGACGTGCTGAAACCGAATATGATGCCAGATTTTGTCTAGGTGCAGCCAAAAAAAAGTGATTCCCACGATGTCGTAAAAACGCATATGTATAATCGACTTTTTCTCGAAGACAAATTGTTCACACGCAAACTTCGCGCATTGCACTCGTGTAGTTCGACGAGACGAAGCTATTGCACGCGGTTTCATCGGCCTACGACAATGTGTGCCCGAGTTATATGCCATCATATCGAACACAAGTATCAACTTCTATGATTAAGTTTTTCGTGAGCTGTGTTCGCGAAGAAAACGATGTTGCATCAGTTTCCTTGGTTATTCGACGTGCTGAAACCGAATATGATGCCAGATTTTGTCTAGGTGCAGCCAAAAAAAAGTGATTCCCACGATGTCGTAAAAACGCATATGTATAATCGACTTTTTCTCGAAGACAAATCGTTCACACGCAAACTTCGCGCATTGCACTCGTGTAGTTCAACGAGACGAAGCTATTGCACGCGGTTTCATCGGCCTACGACAATGTGTGCTCAAGTTATATGCCACCATATCGAACACAAATATCAACTTCTATGATTGAGTTTTTCGTGAGCTGTGTTCGCGAAGAAAACGATGTTGCATCAGTTTCCTTGGTTATTCGACGTGCTGAAACCGAATATGATGCCAGATTTTGTCTAGGTGCAGCCAAAAAAAAGTGATTCCCACGATGTCGTAAAAACGCATATGTATAATCGACTTTTTCTCGAAGACAAATTGTTCACACGCAAACTTCGCGCATTGCACTCGTGTAGTTCGACGAGACGAAGCTATTGCACGCGGTTTCATCGGCCTACGACAATGTGTGCCCGAGTTATATGCCATCATATCGAACACAAGTATCAATTTCTATGATTGAGTTTTTCGTGAGCTGTGTTCGCGAAGAAAACGATGTTGCATCAGTTTCCTTGGTTATTCGACGTGCTGAAACCGAATATGAAGCCAGATTTTGTCTAGGTGCAGCCAAAAAAAAGTGATTCCCACGATGTCGTAAAAACGCATATGTATAATCGACTTTTTCTCGAAGACAAATTGTTCACACGCAAACTTCGCGCATTGCACTCGTGTAGTTCGACGAGACGAAGCTATTGCACGCGGTTTCATCGGCCTACGACAATGTGTGCTCGAGTTATATGCCATCATATCGAACACAAATATCAACTTCTATGATTGAGTTATTCGTGAGCTGTGTTCGCGAAGAAAACGATGTTGCATCAGTTTCCTTGGTTATTCGACGTGCTGAAACCGAATATGAAGCCAGATTTTGTCTAGGTGCAGCCAAAAAAAAGTGATTCCCACGATGTCGTAAAAACGCATATGTATAATCGACTTTTTCTCGAAGACAAATTGTTCACACGCAAACTTCGCGCATTGCACTCGTGTAGTTCGACGAGACGAAGCTATTGCACGCGGTTTCATCGGCCTACGACAATGTGTGCTCGAGTTATATGCCATCATATCGAACACAAATATCAACTTCTATGATTGAGTTTTTCGTGAGCTGTGTTCGCGAAGAAAACGATGTTGCATCAGTTTCCTTGGTTATTCGACGTGCTGAAACCGAATATGAAGCCAGATTTTGTCTAGGTGCAGCCAAAAAAAAGTGATTCCCACGATGTCGTAAAAACGCATATGTATAATCGACTTTTTCTCGAAGACAAATTGTTCACACGCAAACTTCGCGCATTGCACTCGTGTAGTTCGACGAGACGAAGCTATTGCACGCGGTTTCATCGGCCTACGACAATGTGTGCTCGAGTTATATGCCATCATATCGAACACAAATATCAACTTCTATGATTGAGTTATTCGTGAGCTGTGTTCGCGAAGAAAACGATGTTGCATCAGTTTCCTTGGTTATTCGACGTGCTGAAACCGAATATGAAGCCAGATTTTGTCTAGGTGCAGCCAAAAAAAAGTGATTCCCACGATGTCGTAAAAACGCATATGTATAATCGACTTTTTCTCGAAGACAAATTGTTCACACGCAAACTTCGCGCATTGCACTCGTGTAGTTCGACGAGACGAAGCTATTGCACGCGGTTTCATCGGCCTACGACAATGTGTGCTCGAGTTATATGCCATCATATCGAACACAAATATCAACTTCTATGATTGAGTTTTTCGTGAGCTGTGTTCGCGAAGAAAACGATGTTGCATCAGTTTCCTTGGTTATTCGACGTGCTGAAACCGAATATGATGCCAGATTTTGTCTAGGTGCAGCCAAAAAAAAGTGATTCCCACGATGTCGTAAAAACGCATATGTATAATCGACTTTTTCTCGAAGACAAATTGTTCACACGCAAACTTCGCGCATTGCACTCGTGTAGTTCGACGAGACGAAGCTATTGCACGCGGTTTCATCGGCCTACGACAATGTGTGCCCGAGTTATATGCCATCATATCGAACACAAGTATCAATTTCTATGATTGAGTTTTTCGTGAGCTGTGTTCGCGAAGAAAACGATGTTGCATCAGTTTCCTTGGTTATTCGACGTGCTGAAACCGAATATGATGCCAGATTTTGTCTAGGTGCAGCCAAAAAAAAGTGATTCCCACGATGTCGTAAAAACGCATATGTATAATCGACTTTTTCTCGAAGACAAATCGTTCACACGCAAACTTCGCGCATTGCACTCGTGTAGTTCAACGAGACGAAGCTATTGCACGCGGTTTCATCGGCCTACGACAATGTGTGCTCAAGTTATATGCCACCATATCGAACACAAATATCAACTTCTATGATTGCGTTTTTCGTGAGCTGTGTTCGCGAAGAAAACGATGTTGCATCAGTTTCCTTGGTTATTCGACGTGCTGAAACCGAATATGAAGCCAGATTTTGTCTAGGTGCAGCCAAAAAAAAGTGATTCCCACGATGTCGTAAAAACGCATATGTATAATCGACTTTTTCTCGAAGACAAATTGTTCACACGCAAACTTCGCGCATTGAACTCGTGTAGTTCGACGAGACGAAGCTATTGCACGCGGTTTCATCGGCCTACGACAATGTGTGCTCGAGTTATATGCCATCATATCGAACACAAATATCAACTTCTATGATTGAGTTTTTCGTGAGCTGTGTTCGCGAAGAAAACGATGTTGCATCAGTTTCCTTGGTTATTCGACGTGCTGAAACCGAATATGATGCCAGATTTTGTCTAGGTGCAGCCAAAAAAAAGTGATTCCCACGATGTCGTAAAAACGCATATGTATAATCGACTTTTTCTCGAAGACAAATCGTTCACACGCAAACTTCGCGCATTGCACTCGTGTAGTTCAACGAGACGAAGCTATTGCACGCGGTTTCATCGGCCTACGACAATGTGTGCTCAAGTTATATGCCACCATATCGAACACAAATATCAACTTCTATGATTGAGTTTTTCGTGAGCTGTGTTCGCGAAGAAAACGATGTTGCATCAGTTTCCTTGGTTATTCGACGTGCTGAAACCGAATATGATGCCAGATTTTGTCTAGGTGCAGCCAAAAAAAAGTGATTCCCACGATGTCGTAAAAACGCATATGTATAATCGACTTTTTCTCGAAGACAAATTGTTCACACGCAAACTTCGCGCATTGCACTCGTGTAGTTCGACGAGACGAAGCTATTGCACGCGGTTTCATCGGCCTACGACAATGTGTGCTCAAGTTATATGCCACCATATCGAACACAAATATCAACTTCTATGATTGAGTTTTTCGTGAGCTGTGTTCGCGAAGAAAACGATGTTGCATCAGTTTCCTTGGTTATTCGACGTGCTGAAACCGAATATGATGCCAGATTTTGTCTAGGTGCAGCCAAAAAAAAGTGATTCCCACGATGTCGTAAAAACGCATATGTATAATCGACTTTTTCTCGAAGACAAATTGTTCACACGCAAACTTCGCGCATTGCACTCGTGTAGTTCGACGAGACGAAGCTATTGCACGCGGTTTCATCGGCCTACGACAATGTGTGCCCGAGTTATATGCCATCATATCGAACACAAGTATCAACTTCTATGATTAAGTTTTTCGTGAGCTGTGTTCGCGAAGAAAACGATGTTGCATCAGTTTCCTTGGTTATTCGACGTGCTGAAACCGAATATGATGCCAGATTTTGTCTAGGTGCAGCCAAAAAAAAGTGATTCCCACGATGTCGTAAAAACGCATATGTATAATCGACTTTTTCTCGAAGACAAATCGTTCACACGCAAACTTCGCGCATTGTACTCGTGTAGTTCAACGAGACGAAGCTATTGCACGCGGTTTCATCGGCCTACGACAATGTGTGCTCAAGTTATATGCCACCATATCGAACACAAATATCAACTTCTATGATTGAGTTTTTCGTGAGCTGTGTTCGCGAAGAAAACGATGTTGCATCAGTTTCCTTGGTTATTCGACGTGCTGAAACCGAATATGAAGCCAGATTTTGTCTAGGTGCAGCCAAAAAAAAGTGATTCCCACGATGTCGTAAAAACGCATATGTATAATCGACTTTTTCTCGAAGACAAACTGTTCACACGCAAACTTCGCGCATTGCACTCGTGTAGTTCGACGAGACGAAGCTATTGCACGCGGTTTCATCGACCTACGACAATGTGTGCTCGAGTTATATGCCATCATATCGAACACAAATATCAACTTCTATGATTGAGTTTTTCGTGAGCTGTGTTCGCGAAGAAAACGATGTTGCATCAGTTTCCTTGGTTATTCGACGTGCTGAAACCGAATATGATGCCAGATTTTGTCTAGGTGCAGCCAAAAAAAAGTGATTCCCACGATGTCGTAAAAACGCATATGTATAATCGACTTTTTCTCGAAGACAAATTGTTCACACGCAAACTTCGCGCATTGCACTCGTGTAGTTCGACGAGACGAAGCTATTGCACGCGGTTTCATCGGCCTACGACAATGTGTGCTCAAGTTATATGCCACCATATCGAACACAAATATCAACTTCTATGATTGCGTTTTTCGTGAGCTGTGTTCGCGAAGAAAACGATGTTGCATCAGTTTCCTTGGTTATTCGACGTGCTGAAACCGAATATGAAGCCAGATTTTGTCTAGGTGCAGCCAAAAAAAAGTGATTCCCACGATGTCGTAAAAACGCATATGTATAATCGACTTTTTCTCGAAGACAAATTGTTCACACGCAAACTTCGCGCATTGCACTCGTGTAGTTCGACGAGACGAAGCTATTGCACGCGGTTTCATCGGCCTACGACAATGTGTGCTCGAGTTATATGCCATCATATCGAACACAAATATCAACTTCTATGATTGAGTTATTCGTGAGCTGTGTTCGCGAAGAAAACGATGTTGCATCAGTTTCCTTGGTTATTCGACGTGCTGAAACCGAATATGAAGCCAGATTTTGTCTAGGTGCAGCCAAAAAAAAGTGATTCCCACGATGTCGTAAAAACGCATATGTATAATCGACTTTTTCTCGAAGACAAATTGTTCACACGCAAACTTCGCGCATTGCACTCGTGTAGTTCGACGAGACGAAGCTATTGCACGCGGTTTCATCGGCCTACGACAATGTGTGCTCGAGTTATATGCCATCATATCGAACACAAATATCAACTTCTATGATTGAGTTTTTCGTGAGCTGTGTTCGCGAAGAAAACGATGTTGCATCAGTTTCCTTGGTTATTCGACGTGCTGAAACCGAATATGATGCCAGATTTTGTCTAGGTGCAGCCAAAAAAAAGTGATTCCCACGATGTCGTAAAAACGCATATGTATAATCGACTTTTTCTCGAAGACAAATCGTTCACACGCAAACTTCGCGCATTGCACTCGTGTAGTTCAACGAGACGAAGCTATTGCACGCGGTTTCATCGGCCTACGACAATGTGTGCTCAAGTTATATGCCACCATATCGAACACAAATATCAACTTCTATGATTGAGTTTTTCGTGAGCTGTGTTCGCGAAGAAAACGATGTTGCATCAGTTTCCTTGGTTATTCGACGTGCTGAAACCGAATATGATGCCAGATTTTGTCTAGGTGCAGCCAAAAAAAAGTGATTCCCACGATGTCGTAAAAACGCATATGTATAATCGACTTTTTCTCGAAGACAAATTGTTCACACGCAAACTTCGCGCATTGCACTCGTGTAGTTCGACGAGACGAAGCTATTGCACGCGGTTTCATCGGCCTACGACAATGTGTGCTCAAGTTATATGCCACCATATCGAACACAAATATCAACTTCTATGATTGAGTTTTTCGTGAGCTGTGTTCGCGAAGAAAACGATGTTGCATCAGTTTCCTTGGTTATTCGACGTGCTGAAACCGAATATGATGCCAGATTTTGTCTAGGTGCAGCCAAAAAAAAGTGATTCCCACGATGTCGTAAAAACGCATATGTATAATCGACTTTTTCTCGAAGACAAATTGTTCACACGCAAACTTCGCGCATTGCACTCGTGTAGTTCGACGAGACGAAGCTATTGCACGCGGTTTCATCGGCCTACGACAATGTGTGCCCGAGTTATATGCCATCATATCGAACACAAGTATCAACTTCTATGATTAAGTTTTTCGTGAGCTGTGTTCGCGAAGAAAACGATGTTGCATCAGTTTCCTTGGTTATTCGACGTGCTGAAACCGAATATGATGCCAGATTTTGTCTAGGTGCAGCCAAAAAAAAGTGATTCCCACGATGTCGTAAAAACGCATATGTATAATCGACTTTTTCTCGAAGACAAATCGTTCACACGCAAACTTCGCGCATTGCACTCGTGTAGTTCAACGAGACGAAGCTATTGCACGCGGTTTCATCGGCCTACGACAATGTGTGCTCAAGTTATATGCCACCATATCGAACACAAATATCAACTTCTATGATTGAGTTTTTCGTGAGCTGTGTTCGCGAAGAAAACGATGTTGCATCAGTTTCCTTGGTTATTCGACGTGCTGAAACCGAATATGATGCCAGATTTTGTCTAGGTGCAGCCAAAAAAAAGTGATTCCCACGATGTCGTAAAAACGCATATGTATAATCGACTTTTTCTCGAAGACAAATTGTTCACACGCAAACTTCGCGCATTGCACTCGTGTAGTTCGACGAGACGAAGCTATTGCACGCGGTTTCATCGGCCTACGACAATGTGTGCCCGAGTTATATGCCATCATATCGAACACAAGTATCAATTTCTATGATTGAGTTTTTCGTGAGCTGTGTTCGCGAAGAAAACGATGTTGCATCAGTTTCCTTGGTTATTCGACGTGCTGAAACCGAATATGAAGCCAGATTTTGTCTAGGTGCAGCCAAAAAAAAGTGATTCCCACGATGTCGTAAAAACGCATATGTATAATCGACTTTTTCTCGAAGACAAATTGTTCACACGCAAACTTCGCGCATTGCACTCGTGTAGTTCGACGAGACGAAGCTATTGCACGCGGTTTCATCGGCCTACGACAATGTGTGCTCGAGTTATATGCCATCATATCGAACACAAATATCAACTTCTATGATTGAGTTATTCGTGAGCTGTGTTCGCGAAGAAAACGATGTTGCATCAGTTTCCTTGGTTATTCGATGTGCTGAAACCGAATATGAAGCCAGATTTTGTCTAGGTGCAGCCAAAAAAAAGTGATTCCCACGATGTCGTAAAAACGCATATGTATAATCGACTTTTTCTCGAAGACAAATTGTTCACACGCAAACTTCGCGCATTGCACTCGTGTAGTTCGACGAGACGAAGCTATTGCACGCGGTTTCATCGGCCTACGACAATGTGTGCTCGAGTTATATGCCATCATATCGAACACAAATATCAACTTCTATGATTGAGTTTTTCGTGAGCTGTGTTCGCGAAGAAAACGATGTTGCATCAGTTTCCTTGGTTATTCGACGTGCTGAAACCGAATATGAAGCCAGATTTTGTCTAGGTGCAGCCAAAAAAAAGTGATTCCCACGATGTCGTAAAAACGCATATGTATAATCGACTTTTTCTCGAAGACAAATTGTTCACACGCAAACTTCGCGCATTGCACTCGTGTAGTTCGACGAGACGAAGCTATTGCACGCGGTTTCATCGGCCTACGACAATGTGTGCTCGAGTTATATGCCATCATATCGAACACAAATATCAACTTCTATGATTGAGTTATTCGTGAGCTGTGTTCGCGAAGAAAACGATGTTGCATCAGTTTCCTTGGTTATTCGACGTGCTGAAACCGAATATGAAGCCAGATTTTGTCTAGGTGCAGCCAAAAAAAAGTGATTCCCACGATGTCGTAAAAACGCATATGTATAATCGACTTTTTCTCGAAGACAAATTGTTCACACGCAAACTTCGCGCATTGCACTCGTGTAGTTCGACGAGACGAAGCTATTGCACGCGGTTTCATCGGCCTACGACAATGTGTGCTCGAGTTATATGCCATCATATCGAACACAAATATCAACTTCTATGATTGAGTTTTTCGTGAGCTGTGTTCGCGAAGAAAACGATGTTGCATCAGTTTCCTTGGTTATTCGACGTGCTGAAACCGAATATGATGCCAGATTTTGTCTAGGTGCAGCCAAAAAAAAGTGATTCCCACGATGTCGTAAAAACGCATATGTATAATCGACTTTTTCTCGAAGACAAATCGTTCACACGCAAACTTCGCGCATTGCACTCGTGTAGTTCAACGAGACGAAGCTATTGCACGCGGTTTCATCGGCCTACGACAATGTGTGCTCAAGTTATATGCCACCATATCGAACACAAATATCAACTTCTATGATTGAGTTTTTCGTGAGCTGTGTTCGCGAAGAAAACGATGTTGCATCAGTTTCCTTGGTTATTCGACGTGCTGAAACCGAATATGATGCCAGATTTTGTCTAGGTGCAGCCAAAAAAAAGTGATTCCCACGATGTCGTAAAAACGCATATGTATAATCGACTTTTTCTCGAAGACAAATTGTTCACACGCAAACTTCGCGCATTGCACTCGTGTAGTTCGACGAGACGAAGCTATTGCACGCGGTTTCATCGGCCTACGACAATGTGTGCTCAAGTTATATGCCACCATATCGAACACAAATATCAACTTCTATGATTGAGTTTTTCGTGAGCTGTGTTCGCGAAGAAAACGATGTTGCATCAGTTTCCTTGGTTATTCGACGTGCTGAAACCGAATATGATGCCAGATTTTGTCTAGGTGCAGCCAAAAAAAAGTGATTCCCACGATGTCGTAAAAACGCATATGTATAATCGACTTTTTCTCGAAGACAAATTGTTCACACGCAAACTTCGCGCATTGCACTCGTGTAGTTCGACGAGACGAAGCTATTGCACGCGGTTTCATCGGCCTACGACAATGTGTGCTCGAGTTATATGCCATCATATCGAACACAAATATCAACTTCTATGATTGAGTTTTTCGTGAGCTGTGTTCGCGAAGAAAACGATGTTGCATCAGTTTCCTTGGTTATTCGACGTGCTGAAACCGAATATGATGCCAGATTTTGTCTAGGTGCAGCCAAAAAAAAGTGATTCCCACGATGTCGTAAAAACGCATATGTATAATCGACTTTTTCTCGAAGACAAATCGTTCACACGCAAACTTCGCGCATTGCACTCGTGTAGTTCAACGAGACGAAGCTATTGCACGCGGTTTCATCGGCCTACGACAATGTGTGCTCAAGTTATATGCCACCATATCGAACACAAATATCAACTTCTATGATTGAGTTTTTCGTGAGCTGTGTTCGCGAAGAAAACGATGTTGCATCAGTTTCCTTGGTTATTCGACGTGCTGAAACCGAATATGAAGCCAGATTTTGTCTAGGTGCAGCCAAAAAAAAGTGATTCCCACGATGTCGTAAAAACGCATATGTATAATCGACTTTTTCTCGAAGACAAATTGTTCACACGCAAACTTCGCGCATTGCACTCGTGTAGTTCGACGAGACGAAGCTATTGCACGCGGTTTCATCGGCCTACGACAATGTGTGCTCGAGTTATATGCCATCATATCGAACACAAATATCAACTTCTATGATTGAGTTTTTCGTGAGCTGTGTTCGCGAAGAAAACGATGTTGCATCAGTTTCCTTGGTTATTCGACGTGCTGAAACCGAATATGATGCCAGATTTTGTCTAGGTGCAGCCAAAAAAAAGTGATTCCCACGATGTCGTAAAAACGCATATGTATAATCGACTTTTTCTCGAAGACAAATCGTTCACACGCAAACTTCGCGCATTGCACTCGTGTAGTTCAACGAGACGAAGCTATTGCACGCGGTTTCATCGGCCTACGACAATGTGTGCTCAAGTTATATGCCACCATATCGAACACAAATATCAACTTCTATGATTGAGTTTTTCGTGAGCTGTGTTCGCGAAGAAAACGATGTTGCATCAGTTTCCTTGGTTATTCGACGTGCTGAAACCGAATATGATGCCAGATTTTGTCTAGGTGCAGCCAAAAAAAAGTGATTCCCACGATGTCGTAAAAACGCATATGTATAATCGACTTTTTCTCGAAGACAAATTGTTCACACGCAAACTTCGCGCATTGCACTCGTGTAGTTCGACGAGACGAAGCTATTGCACGCGGTTTCATCGGCCTACGACAATGTGTGCTCAAGTTATATGCCACCATATCGAACACAAATATCAACTTCTATGATTGAGTTTTTCGTGAGCTGTGTTCGCGAAGAAAACGATGTTGCATCAGTTTCCTTGGTTATTCGACGTGCTGAAACCGAATATGATGCCAGATTTTGTCTAGGTGCAGCCAAAAAAAAGTGATTCCCACGATGTCGTAAAAACGCATATGTATAATCGACTTTTTCTCGAAGACAAATTGTTCACACGCAAACTTCGCGCATTGCACTCGTGTAGTTCGACGAGACGAAGCTATTGCACGCGGTTTCATCGGCCTACGACAATGTGTGCCCGAGTTATATGCCATCATATCGAACACAAGTATCAACTTCTATGATTAAGTTTTTCGTGAGCTGTGTTCGCGAAGAAAACGATGTTGCATCAGTTTCCTTGGTTATTCGACGTGCTGAAACCGAATATGATGCCAGATTTTGTCTAGGTGCAGCCAAAAAAAAGTGATTCCCACGATGTCGTAAAAACGCATATGTATAATCGACTTTTTCTCGAAGACAAATCGTTCACACGCAAACTTCGCGCATTGTACTCGTGTAGTTCAACGAGACGAAGCTATTGCACGCGGTTTCATCGGCCTACGACAATGTGTGATCAAGTTATATGCCACCATATCGAACACAAATATCAACTTCTATGATTGAGTTTTTCGTGAGCTGTGTTCGCGAAGAAAACGATGTTGCATCAGTTTCCTTGGTTATTCGACGTGCTGAAACCGAATATGAAGCCAGATTTTGTCTAGGTGCAGCCAAAAAAAAGTGATTCCCACGATGTCGTAAAAACGCATATGTATAATCGACTTTTTCTCGAAGACAAACTGTTCACACGCAAACTTCGCGCATTGCACTCGTGTAGTTCGACGAGACGAAGCTATTGCACGCGGTTTCATCGACCTACGACAATGTGTGCTCGAGTTATATGCCATCATATCGAACACAAATATCAACTTCTATGATTGAGTTTTTCGTGAGCTGTGTTCGCGAAGAAAACGATGTTGCATCAGTTTCCTTGGTTATTCGACGTGCTGAAACCGAATATGATGCCAGATTTTGTCTAGGTGCAGCCAAAAAAAAGTGATTCCCACGATGTCGTAAAAACGCATATGTATAATCGACTTTTTCTCGAAGACAAATTGTTCACACGCAAACTTCGCGCATTGCACTCGTGTAGTTCGACGAGACGAAGCTATTGCACGCGGTTTCATCGGCCTACGACAATGTGTGCTCAAGTTATATGCCACCATATCGAACACAAATATCAACTTCTATGATTGCGTTTTTCGTGAGCTGTGTTCGCGAAGAAAACGATGTTGCATCAGTTTCCTTGGTTATTCGACGTGCTGAAACCGAATATGAAGCCAGATTTTGTCTAGGTGCAGCCAAAAAAAAGTGATTCCCACGATGTCGTAAAAACGCATATGTATAATCGACTTTTTCTCGAAGACAAATTGTTCACACGCAAACTTCGCGCATTGCACTCGTGTAGTTCGACGAGACGAAGCTATTGCACGCGGTTTCATCGGCCTACGACAATGTGTGCTCGAGTTATATGCCATCATATCGAACACAAATATCAACTTCTATGATTGAGTTATTCGTGAGCTGTGTTCGCGAAGAAAACGATGTTGCATCAGTTTCCTTGGTTATTCGACGTGCTGAAACCGAATATGAAGCCAGATTTTGTCTAGGTGCAGCCAAAAAAAAGTGATTCCCACGATGTCGTAAAAACGCATATGTATAATCGACTTTTTCTCGAAGACAAATTGTTCACACGCAAACTTCGCGCATTGCACTCGTGTAGTTCGACGAGACGAAGCTATTGCACGCGGTTTCATCGGCCTACGACAATGTGTGCTCGAGTTATATGCCATCATATCGAACACAAATATCAACTTCTATGATTGAGTTTTTCGTGAGCTGTGTTCGCGAAGAAAACGATGTTGCATCAGTTTCCTTGGTTATTCGACGTGCTGAAACCGAATATGATGCCAGATTTTGTCTAGGTGCAGCCAAAAAAAAGTGATTCCCACGATGTCGTAAAAACGCATATGTATAATCGACTTTTTCTCGAAGACAAATCGTTCACACGCAAACTTCGCGCATTGCACTCGTGTAGTTCAACGAGACGAAGCTATTGCACGCGGTTTCATCGGCCTACGACAATGTGTGCTCAAGTTATATGCCACCATATCGAACACAAATATCAACTTCTATGATTGAGTTTTTCGTGAGCTGTGTTCGCGAAGAAAACGATGTTGCATCAGTTTCCTTGGTTATTCGACGTGCTGAAACCGAATATGATGCCAGATTTTGTCTAGGTGCAGCCAAAAAAAAGTGATTCCCACGATGTCGTAAAAACGCATATGTATAATCGACTTTTTCTCGAAGACAAATTGTTCACACGCAAACTTCGCGCATTGCACTCGTGTAGTTCGACGAGACGAAGCTATTGCACGCGGTTTCATCGGCCTACGACAATGTGTGCTCAAGTTATATGCCACCATATCGAACACAAATATCAACTTCTATGATTGAGTTTTTCGTGAGCTGTGTTCGCGAAGAAAACGATGTTGCATCAGTTTCCTTGGTTATTCGACGTGCTGAAACCGAATATGATGCCAGATTTTGTCTAGGTGCAGCCAAAAAAAAGTGATTCCCACGATGTCGTAAAAACGCATATGTATAATCGACTTTTTCTCGAAGACAAATTGTTCACACGCAAACTTCGCGCATTGCACTCGTGTAGTTCGACGAGACGAAGCTATTGCACGCGGTTTCATCGGCCTACGACAATGTGTGCCCGAGTTATATGCCATCATATCGAACACAAGTATCAACTTCTATGATTAAGTTTTTCGTGAGCTGTGTTCGCGAAGAAAACGATGTTGCATCAGTTTCCTTGGTTATTCGACGTGCTGAAACCGAATATGATGCCAGATTTTGTCTAGGTGCAGCCAAAAAAAAGTGATTCCCACGATGTCGTAAAAACGCATATGTATAATCGACTTTTTCTCGAAGACAAATCGTTCACACGCAAACTTCGCGCATTGCACTCGTGTAGTTCAACGAGACGAAGCTATTGCACGCGGTTTCATCGGCCTACGACAATGTGTGCTCAAGTTATATGCCACCATATCGAACACAAATATCAACTTCTATGATTGAGTTTTTCGTGAGCTGTGTTCGCGAAGAAAACGATGTTGCATCAGTTTCCTTGGTTATTCGACGTGCTGAAACCGAATATGATGCCAGATTTTGTCTAGGTGCAGCCAAAAAAAAGTGATTCCCACGATGTCGTAAAAACGCATATGTATAATCGACTTTTTCTCGAAGACAAATTGTTCACACGCAAACTTCGCGCATTGCACTCGTGTAGTTCGACGAGACGAAGCTATTGCACGCGGTTTCATCGGCCTACGACAATGTGTGCCCGAGTTATATGCCATCATATCGAACACAAGTATCAATTTCTATGATTGAGTTTTTCGTGAGCTGTGTTCGCGAAGAAAACGATGTTGCATCAGTTTCCTTGGTTATTCGACGTGCTGAAACCGAATATGAAGCCAGATTTTGTCTAGGTGCAGCCAAAAAAAAGTGATTCCCACGATGTCGTAAAAACGCATATGTATAATCGACTTTTTCTCGAAGACAAATTGTTCACACGCAAACTTCGCGCATTGCACTCGTGTAGTTCGACGAGACGAAGCTATTGCACGCGGTTTCATCGGCCTACGACAATGTGTGCTCGAGTTATATGCCATCATATCGAACACAAATATCAACTTCTATGATTGAGTTATTCGTGAGCTGTGTTCGCGAAGAAAACGATGTTGCATCAGTTTCCTTGGTTATTCGACGTGCTGAAACCGAATATGAAGCCAGATTTTGTCTAGGTGCAGCCAAAAAAAAGTGATTCCCACGATGTCGTAAAAACGCATATGTATAATCGACTTTTTCTCGAAGACAAATTGTTCACACGCAAACTTCGCGCATTGCACTCGTGTAGTTCGACGAGACGAAGCTATTGCACGCGGTTTCATCGGCCTACGACAATGTGTGCTCGAGTTATATGCCATCATATCGAACACAAATATCAACTTCTATGATTGAGTTTTTCGTGAGCTGTGTTCGCGAAGAAAACGATGTTGCATCAGTTTCCTTGGTTATTCGACGTGCTGAAACCGAATATGAAGCCAGATTTTGTCTAGGTGCAGCCAAAAAAAAGTGATTCCCACGATGTCGTAAAAACGCATATGTATAATCGACTTTTTCTCGAAGACAAATTGTTCACACGCAAACTTCGCGCATTGCACTCGTGTAGTTCGACGAGACGAAGCTATTGCACGCGGTTTCATCGGCCTACGACAATGTGTGCTCGAGTTATATGCCATCATATCGAACACAAATATCAACTTCTATGATTGAGTTATTCGTGAGCTGTGTTCGCGAAGAAAACGATGTTGCATCAGTTTCCTTGGTTATTCGACGTGCTGAAACCGAATATGAAGCCAGATTTTGTCTAGGTGCAGCCAAAAAAAAGTGATTCCCACGATGTCGTAAAAACGCATATGTATAATCGACTTTTTCTCGAAGACAAATTGTTCACACGCAAACTTCGCGCATTGCACTCGTGTAGTTCGACGAGACGAAGCTATTGCACGCGGTTTCATCGGCCTACGACAATGTGTGCTCGAGTTATATGCCATCATATCGAACACAAATATCAACTTCTATGATTGAGTTTTTCGTGAGCTGTGTTCGCGAAGAAAACGATGTTGCATCAGTTTCCTTGGTTATTCGACGTGCTGAAACCGAATATGATGCCAGATTTTGTCTAGGTGCAGCCAAAAAAAAGTGATTCCCACGATGTCGTAAAAACGCATATGTATAATCGACTTTTTCTCGAAGACAAATTGTTCACACGCAAACTTCGCGCATTGCACTCGTGTAGTTCGACGAGACGAAGCTATTGCACGCGGTTTCATCGGCCTACGACAATGTGTGCCCGAGTTATATGCCATCATATCGAACACAAGTATCAATTTCTATGATTGAGTTTTTCGTGAGCTGTGTTCGCGAAGAAAACGATGTTGCATCAGTTTCCTTGGTTATTCGACGTGCTGAAACCGAATATGATGCCAGATTTTGTCTAGGTGCAGCCAAAAAAAAGTGATTCCCACGATGTCGTAAAAACGCATATGTATAATCGACTTTTTCTCGAAGACAAATCGTTCACACGCAAACTTCGCGCATTGCACTCGTGTAGTTCAACGAGACGAAGCTATTGCACGCGGTTTCATCGGCCTACGACAATGTGTGCTCAAGTTATATGCCACCATATCGAACACAAATATCAACTTCTATGATTGCGTTTTTCGTGAGCTGTGTTCGCGAAGAAAACGATGTTGCATCAGTTTCCTTGGTTATTCGACGTGCTGAAACCGAATATGAAGCCAGATTTTGTCTAGGTGCAGCCAAAAAAAAGTGATTCCCACGATGTCGTAAAAACGCATATGTATAATCGACTTTTTCTCGAAGACAAATTGTTCACACGCAAACTTCGCGCATTGCACTCGTGTAGTTCGACGAGACGAAGCTATTGCACGCGGTTTCATCGGCCTACGACAATGTGTGCTCGAGTTATATGCCATCATATCGAACACAAATATCAACTTCTATGATTGAGTTTTTCGTGAGCTGTGTTCGCGAAGAAAACGATGTTGCATCAGTTTCCTTGGTTATTCGACGTGCTGAAACCGAATATGATGCCAGATTTTGTCTAGGTGCAGCCAAAAAAAAAGTGATTCCCACGATGTCGTAAAAACGCATATGTATAATCGACTTTTTCTCGAAGACAAATCGTTCACACGCAAACTTCGCGCATTGCACTCGTGTAGTTCAACGAGACGAAGCTATTGCACGCGGTTTCATCGGCCTACGACAATGTGTGCTCAAGTTATATGCCACCATATCGAACACAAATATCAACTTCTATGATTGAGTTTTTCGTGAGCTGTGTTCGCGAAGAAAACGATGTTGCATCAGTTTCCTTGGTTATTCGACGTGCTGAAACCGAATATGATGCCAGATTTTGTCTAGGTGCAGCCAAAAAAAAGTGATTCCCACGATGTCGTAAAAACGCATATGTATAATCGACTTTTTCTCGAAGACAAATTGTTCACACGCAAACTTCGCGCATTGCACTCGTGTAGTTCGACGAGACGAAGCTATTGCACGCGGTTTCATCGGCCTACGACAATGTGTGCTCAAGTTATATGCCACCATATCGAACACAAATATCAACTTCTATGATTGAGTTTTTCGTGAGCTGTGTTCGCGAAGAAAACGATGTTGCATCAGTTTCCTTGGTTATTCGACGTGCTGAAACCGAATATGATGCCAGATTTTGTCTAGGTGCAGCCAAAAAAAAGTGATTCCCACGATGTCGTAAAAACGCATATGTATAATCGACTTTTTCTCGAAGACAAATTGTTCACACGCAAACTTCGCGCATTGCACTCGTGTAGTTCGACGAGACGAAGCTATTGCACGCGGTTTCATCGGCCTACGACAATGTGTGCCCGAGTTATATGCCATCATATCGAACACAAGTATCAACTTCTATGATTAAGTTTTTCGTGAGCTGTGTTCGCGAAGAAAACGATGTTGCATCAGTTTCCTTGGTTATTCGACGTGCTGAAACCGAATATGATGCCAGATTTTGTCTAGGTGCAGCCAAAAAAAAGTGATTCCCACGATGTCGTAAAAACGCATATGTATAATCGACTTTTTCTCGAAGACAAATCGTTCACACGCAAACTTCGCGCATTGTACTCGTGTAGTTCAACGAGACGAAGCTATTGCACGCGGTTTCATCGGCCTACGACAATGTGTGCTCAAGTTATATGCCACCATATCGAACACAAATATCAACTTCTATGATTGAGTTTTTCGTGAGCTGTGTTCGCGAAGAAAACGATGTTGCATCAGTTTCCTTGGTTATTCGACGTGCTGAAACCGAATATGAAGCCAGATTTTGTCTAGGTGCAGCCAAAAAAAAGTGATTCCCACGATGTCGTAAAAACGCATATGTATAATCGACTTTTTCTCGAAGACAAACTGTTCACACGCAAACTTCGCGCATTGCACTCGTGTAGTTCGACGAGACGAAGCTATTGCACGCGGTTTCATCGACCTACGACAATGTGTGCTCGAGTTATATGCCATCATATCGAACACAAATATCAACTTCTATGATTGAGTTTTTCGTGAGCTGTGTTCGCGAAGAAAACGATGTTGCATCAGTTTCCTTGGTTATTCGACGTGCTGAAACCGAATATGATGCCAGATTTTGTCTAGGTGCAGCCAAAAAAAAGTGATTCCCACGATGTCGTAAAAACGCATATGTATAATCGACTTTTTCTCGAAGACAAATTGTTCACACGCAAACTTCGCGCATTGCACTCGTGTAGTTCGACGAGACGAAGCTATTGCACGCGGTTTCATCGGCCTACGACAATGTGTGCTCAAGTTATATGCCACCATATCGAACACAAATATCAACTTCTATGATTGCGTTTTTCGTGAGCTGTGTTCGCGAAGAAAACGATGTTGCATCAGTTTCCTTGGTTATTCGACGTGCTGAAACCGAATATGAAGCCAGATTTTGTCTAGGTGCAGCCAAAAAAAAGTGATTCCCACGATGTCGTAAAAACGCATATGTATAATCGACTTTTTCTCGAAGACAAATTGTTCACACGCAAACTTCGCGCATTGCACTCGTGTAGTTCGACGAGACGAAGCTATTGCACGCGGTTTCATCGGCCTACGACAATGTGTGCTCGAGTTATATGCCATCATATCGAACACAAATATCAACTTCTATGATTGAGTTATTCGTGAGCTGTGTTCGCGAAGAAAACGATGTTGCATCAGTTTCCTTGGTTATTCGACGTGCTGAAACCGAATATGAAGCCAGATTTTGTCCAGGTGCAGCCAAAAAAAAGTGATTCCCACGATGTCGTAAAAACGCATATGTATAATCGACTTTTTCTCGAAGACAAATTGTTCACACGCAAACTTCGCGCATTGCACTCGTGTAGTTCGACGAGACGAAGCTATTGCACGCGGTTTCATCGGCCTACGACAATGTGTGCTCGAGTTATATGCCATCATATCGAACACAAATATCAACTTCTATGATTGAGTTTTTCGTGAGCTGTGTTCGCGAAGAAAACGATGTTGCATCAGTTTCCTTGGTTATTCGACGTGCTGAAACCGAATATGATGCCAGATTTTGTCTAGGTGCAGCCAAAAAAAAGTGATTCCCACGATGTCGTAAAAACGCATATGTATAATCGACTTTTTCTCGAAGACAAATCGTTCACACGCAAACTTCGCGCATTGCACTCGTGTAGTTCAACGAGACGAAGCTATTGCACGCGGTTTCATCGGCCTACGACAATGTGTGCTCAAGTTATATGCCACCATATCGAACACAAATATCAACTTCTATGATTGAGTTTTTCGTGAGCTGTGTTCGCGAAGAAAACGATGTTGCATCAGTTTCCTTGGTTATTCGACGTGCTGAAACCGAATATGATGCCAGATTTTGTCTAGGTGCAGCCAAAAAAAAGTGATTCCCACGATGTCGTAAAAACGCATATGTATAATCGACTTTTTCTCGAAGACAAATTGTTCACACGCAAACTTCGCGCATTGCACTCGTGTAGTTCGACGAGACGAAGCTATTGCACGCGGTTTCATCGGCCTACGACAATGTGTGCTCAAGTTATATGCCACCATATCGAACACAAATATCAACTTCTATGATTGAGTTTTTCGTGAGCTGTGTTCGCGAAGAAAACGATGTTGCATCAGTTTCCTTGGTTATTCGACGTGCTGAAACCGAATATGATGCCAGATTTTGTCTAGGTGCAGCCAAAAAAAAGTGATTCCCACGATGTCGTAAAAACGCATATGTATAATCGACTTTTTCTCGAAGACAAATTGTTCACACGCAAACTTCGCGCATTGCACTCGTGTAGTTCGACGAGACGAAGCTATTGCACGCGGTTTCATCGGCCTACGACAATGTGTGCCCGAGTTATATGCCATCATATCGAACACAAGTATCAACTTCTATGATTAAGTTTTTCGTGAGCTGTGTTCGCGAAGAAAACGATGTTGCATCAGTTTCCTTGGTTATTCGACGTGCTAAAACCGAATATGATGCCAGATTTTGTCTAGGTGCAGCCAAAAAAAAGTGATTCCCACGATGTCGTAAAAACGCATATGTATAATCGACTTTTTCTCGAAGACAAATCGTTCACACGCAAACTTCGCGCATTGCACTCGTGTAGTTCAACGAGACGAAGCTATTGCACGCGGTTTCATCGGCCTACGACAATGTGTGCTCAAGTTATATGCCACCATATCGAACACAAATATCAACTTCTATGATTGAGTTTTTCGTGAGCTGTGTTCGCGAAGAAAACGATGTTGCATCAGTTTCCTTGGTTATTCGACGTGCTGAAACCGAATATGATGCCAGATTTTGTCTAGGTGCAGCCAAAAAAAAGTGATTCCCACGATGTCGTAAAAACGCATATGTATAATCGACTTTTTCTCGAAGACAAATTGTTCACACGCAAACTTCGCGCATTGCACTCGTGTAGTTCGACGAGACGAAGCTATTGCACGCGGTTTCATCGGCCTACGACAATGTGTGCCCGAGTTATATGCCATCATATCGAACACAAGTATCAATTTCTATGATTGAGTTTTTCGTGAGCTGTGTTCGCGAAGAAAACGATGTTGCATCAGTTTCCTTGGTTATTCGACGTGCTGAAACCGAATATGAAGCCAGATTTTGTCTAGGTGCAGCCAAAAAAAAGTGATTCCCACGATGTCGTAAAAACGCATATGTATAATCGACTTTTTCTCGAAGACAAATTGTTCACACGCAAACTTCGCGCATTGCACTCGTGTAGTTCGACGAGACGAAGCTATTGCACGCGGTTTCATCGGCCTACGACAATGTGTGCTCGAGTTATATGCCATCATATCGAACACAAATATCAACTTCTATGATTGAGTTATTCGTGAGCTGTGTTCGCGAAGAAAACGATGTTGCATCAGTTTCCTTGGTTATTCGACGTGCTGAAACCGAATATGAAGCCAGATTTTGTCTAGGTGCAGCCAAAAAAAAGTGATTCCCACGATGTCGTAAAAACGCATATGTATAATCGACTTTTTCTCGAAGACAAATTGTTCACACGCAAACTTCGCGCATTGCACTCGTGTAGTTCGACGAGACGAAGCTATTGCACGCGGTTTCATCGGCCTACGACAATGTGTGCTCGAGTTATATGCCATCATATCGAACACAAATATCAACTTCTATGATTGAGTTTTTCGTGAGCTGTGTTCGCGAAGAAAACGATGTTGCATCAGTTTCCTTGGTTATTCGACGTGCTGAAACCGAATATGAAGCCAGATTTTGTCTAGGTGCAGCCAAAAAAAAGTGATTCCCACGATGTCGTAAAAACGCATATGTATAATCGACTTTTTCTCGAAGACAAATTGTTCACACGCAAACTTCGCGCATTGCACTCGTGTAGTTCGACGAGACGAAGCTATTGCACGCGGTTTCATCGGCCTACGACAATGTGTGCTCGAGTTATATGCCATCATATCGAACACAAATATCAACTTCTATGATTGAGTTATTCGTGAGCTGTGTTCGCGAAGAAAACGATGTTGCATCAGTTTCCTTGGTTATTCGACGTGCTGAAACCGAATATGAAGCCAGATTTTGTCTAGGTGCAGCCAAAAAAAAGTGATTCCCACGATGTCGTAAAAACGCATATGTATAATCGACTTTTTCTCGAAGACAAATTGTTCACACGCAAACTTCGCGCATTGCACTCGTGTAGTTCGACGAGACGAAGCTATTGCACGCGGTTTCATCGGCCTACGACAATGTGTGCTCGAGTTATATGCCATCATATCGAACACAAATATCAACTTCTATGATTGAGTTTTTCGTGAGCTGTGTTCGCGAAGAAAACGATGTTGCATCAGTTTCCTTGGTTATTCGACGTGCTGAAACCGAATATGATGCCAGATTTTGTCTAGGTGCAGCCAAAAAAAAGTGATTCCCACGATGTCGTAAAAACGCATATGTATAATCGACTTTTTCTCGAAGACAAATTGTTCACACGCAAACTTCGCGCATTGCACTCGTGTAGTTCGACGAGACGAAGCTATTGCACGCGGTTTCATCGGCCTACGACAATGTGTGCCCGAGTTATATGCCATCATATCGAACACAAGTATCAATTTCTATGATTGAGTTTTTCGTGAGCTGTGTTCGCGAAGAAAACGATGTTGCATCAGTTTCCTTGGTTATTCGACGTGCTGAAACCGAATATGATGCCAGATTTTGTCTAGGTGCAGCCAAAAAAAAGTGATTCCCACGATGTCGTAAAAACGCATATGTATAATCGACTTTTTCTCGAAGACAAATCGTTCACACGCAAACTTCGCGCATTGCACTCGTGTAGTTCAACGAGACGAAGCTATTGCACGCGGTTTCATCGGCCTACGACAATGTGTGCTCAAGTTATATGCCACCAGATCGAACACAAATATCAACTTCTATGATTGCGTTTTTCGTGAGCTGTGTTCGCGAAGAAAACGATGTTGCATCAGTTTCCTTGGTTATTCGACGTGCTGAAACCGAATATGAAGCCAGATTTTGTCTAGGTGCAGCCAAAAAAAAGTGATTCCCACGATGTCGTAAAAACGCATATGTATAATCGACTTTTTCTCGAAGACAAATTGTTCACACGCAAACTTCGCGCATTGCACTCGTGTAGTTCGACGAGACGAAGCTATTGCACGCGGTTTCATCGGCCTACGACAATGTGTGCTCGAGTTATATGCCATCATATCGAACACAAATATCAACTTCTATGATTGAGTTTTTCGTGAGCTGTGTTCGCGAAGAAAACGATGTTGCATCAGTTTCCTTGGTTATTCGACGTGCTGAAACCGAATATGATGCCAGATTTTGTCTAGGTGCAGCCAAAAAAAAGTGATTCCCACGATGTCGTAAAAACGCATATGTATAATCGACTTTTTCTCGAAGACAAATCGTTCACACGCAAACTTCGCGCATTGCACTCGTGTAGTTCAACGAGACGAAGCTATTGCACGCGGTTTCATCGGCCTACGACAATGTGTGCTCAAGTTATATGCCACCATATCGAACACAAATATCAACTTCTATGATTGAGTTTTTCGTGAGCTGTGTTCGCGAAGAAAACGATGTTGCATCAGTTTCCTTGGTTATTCGACGTGCTGAAACCGAATATGATGCCAGATTTTGTCTAGGTGCAGCCAAAAAAAAGTGATTCCCACGATGTCGTAAAAACGCATATGTATAATCGACTTTTTCTCGAAGACAAATTGTTCACACGCAAACTTCGCGCATTGCACTCGTGTAGTTCGACGAGACGAAGCTATTGCACGCGGTTTCATCGGCCTACGACAATGTGTGCTCAAGTTATATGCCACCATATCGAACACAAATATCAACTTCTATGATTGAGTTTTTCGTGAGCTGTGTTCGCGAAGAAAACGATGTTGCATCAGTTTCCTTGGTTATTCGACGTGCTGAAACCGAATATGAAGCCAGATTTTGTCTAGGTGCAGCCAAAAAAAAGTGATTCCCACGATGTCGTAAAAACGCATATGTATAATCGACTTTTTCTCGAAGACAAATTGTTCACACGCAAACTTCGCGCATTGCACTCGTGTAGTTCGACGAGACGAAGCTATTGCACGCGGTTTCATCGGCCTACGACAATGTGTGCTCGAGTTATATGCCATCATATCGAACACAAATATCAACTTCTATGATTGAGTTTTTCGTGAGCTGTGTTCGCGAAGAAAACGATGTTGCATCAGTTTCCTTGGTTATTCGACGTGCTGAAACCGAATATGAAGCCAGATTTTGTCTAGGTGCAGCCAAAAAAAAGTGATTCCCACGATGTCGTAAAAACGCATATGTATAATCGACTTTTTCTCGAAGACAAATTGTTCACACGCAAACTTCGCGCATTGCACTCGTGTAGTTCGACGAGACGAAGCTATTGCACGCGGTTTCATCGGCCTACGACAATGTGTGCCCGAGTTATATGCCATCATATCGAACACAAGTATCAATTTCTATGATTGAGTTTTTCGTGAGCTGTGTTCGCGAAGAAAACGATGTTGCATCAGTTTCCTTGGTTATTCGACGTGCTGAAACCGAATATGAAGCCAGATTTTGTCTAGGTGCAGCCAAAAAAAAGTGATTCCCACGATGTCGTAAAAACGCATATGTATAATCGACTTTTTCTCGAAGACAAATTGTTCACACGCAAACTTCGCGCATTGCACTCGTGTAGTTCGACGAGACGAAGCTATTGCACGCGGTTTCATCGGCCTACGACAATGTGTGCTCGAGTTATATGCCATCATATCGAACACAAATATCAACTTCTATGATTGAGTTATTCGTGAGCTGTGTTCGCGAAGAAAACGATGTTGCATCAGTTTCCTTGGTTATTCGACGTGCTGAAACCGAATATGAAGCCAGATTTTGTCTAGGTGCAGCCAAAAAAAAGTGATTCCCACGATGTCGTAAAAACGCATATGTATAATCGACTTTTTCTCGAAGACAAATTGTTCACACGCAAACTTCGCGCATTGCACTCGTGTAGTTCGACGAGACGAAGCTATTGCACGCGGTTTCATCGGCCTACGACAATGTGTGCTCGAGTTATATGCCATCATATCGAACACAAATATCAACTTCTATGATTGAGTTTTTCGTGAGCTGTGTTCGCGAAGAAAACGATGTTGCATCAGTTTCCTTGGTTATTCGACGTGCTGAAACCGAATATGATGCCAGATTTTGTCTAGGTGCAGCCAAAAAAAAGTGATTCCCACGATGTCGTAAAAACGCATATGTATAATCGACTTTTTCTCGAAGACAAATCGTTCACACGCAAACTTCGCGCATTGCACTCGTGTAGTTCAACGAGACGAAGCTATTGCACGCGGTTTCATCGGCCTACGACAATGTGTGCTCAAGTTATATGCCACCATATCGAACACAAATATCAACTTCTATGATTGAGTTTTTCGTGAGCTGTGTTCGCGAAGAAAACGATGTTGCATCAGTTTCCTTGGTTATTCGACGTGCTGAAACCGAATATGATGCCAGATTTTGTCTAGGTGCAGCCAAAAAAAAGTGATTCCCACGATGTCGTAAAAACGCATATGTATAATCGACTTTTTCTCGAAGACAAATTGTTCACACGCAAACTTCGCGCATTGCACTCGTGTAGTTCGACGAGACGAAGCTATTGCACGCGGTTTCATCGGCCTACGACAATGTGTGCTCAAGTTATATGCCACCATATCGAACACAAATATCAACTTCTATGATTGAGTTTTTCGTGAGCTGTGTTCGCGAAGAAAACGATGTTGCATCAGTTTCCTTGGTTATTCGACGTGCTGAAACCGAATATGATGCCAGATTTTGTCTAGGTGCAGCCAAAAAAAAGTGATTCCCACGATGTCGTAAAAACGCATATGTATAATCGACTTTTTCTCGAAGACAAATTGTTCACACGCAAACTTCGCGCATTGCACTCGTGTAGTTCGACGAGACGAAGCTATTGCACGCGGTTTCATCGGCCTACGACAATGTGTGCCCGAGTTATATGCCATCATATCGAACACAAGTATCAACTTCTATGATTAAGTTTTTCGTGAGCTGTGTTCGCGAAGAAAACGATGTTGCATCAGTTTCCTTGGTTATTCGACGTGCTGAAACCGAATATGATGCCAGATTTTGTCTAGGTGCAGCCAAAAAAAAGTGATTCCCACGATGTCGTAAAAACGCATATGTATAATCGACTTTTTCTCGAAGACAAATCGTTCACACGCAAACTTCGCGCATTGCACTCGTGTAGTTCAACGAGACGAAGCTATTGCACGCGGTTTCATCGGCCTACGACAATGTGTGCTCAAGTTATATGCCACCATATCGAACACAAATATCAACTTCTATGATTGAGTTTTTCGTGAGCTGTGTTCGCGAAGAAAACGATGTTGCATCAGTTTCCTTGGTTATTCGACGTGCTGAAACCGAATATGATGCCAGATTTTGTCTAGGTGCAGCCAAAAAAAAGTGATTCCCACGATGTCGTAAAAACGCATATGTATAATCGACTTTTTCTCGAAGACAAATTGTTCACACGCAAACTTCGCGCATTGCACTCGTGTAGTTCGACGAGACGAAGCTATTGCACGCGGTTTCATCGGCCTACGACAATGTGTGCCCGAGTTATATGCCATCATATCGAACACAAGTATCAATTTCTATGATTGAGTTTTTCGTGAGCTGTGTTCGCGAAGAAAACGATGTTGCATCAGTTTCCTTGGTTATTCGACGTGCTGAAACCGAATATGAAGCCAGATTTTGTCTAGGTGCAGCCAAAAAAAAGTGATTCCCACGATGTCGTAAAAACGCATATGTATAATCGACTTTTTCTCGAAGACAAATTGTTCACACGCAAACTTCGCGCATTGCACTCGTGTAGTTCGACGAGACGAAGCTATTGCACGCGGTTTCATCGGCCTACGACAATGTGTGCTCGAGTTATATGCCATCATATCGAACACAAATATCAACTTCTATGATTGAGTTATTCGTGAGCTGTGTTCGCGAAGAAAACGATGTTGCATCAGTTTCCTTGGTTATTCGACGTGCTGAAACCGAATATGAAGCCAGATTTTGTCTAGGTGCAGCCAAAAAAAAGTGATTCCCACGATGTCGTAAAAACGCATATGTATAATCGACTTTTTCTCGAAGACAAATTGTTCACACGCAAACTTCGCGCATTGCACTCGTGTAGTTCGACGAGACGAAGCTATTGCACGCGGTTTCATCGGCCTACGACAATGTGTGCTCGAGTTATATGCCATCATATCGAACACAAATATCAACTTCTATGATTGAGTTTTTCGTGAGCTGTGTTCGCGAAGAAAACGATGTTGCATCAGTTTCCTTGGTTATTCGACGTGCTGAAACCGAATATGAAGCCAGATTTTGTCTAGGTGCAGCCAAAAAAAAGTGATTCCCACGATGTCGTAAAAACGCATATGTATAATCGACTTTTTCTCGAAGACAAATTGTTCACACGCAAACTTCGCGCATTGCACTCGTGTAGTTCGACGAGACGAAGCTATTGCACGCGGTTTCATCGGCCTACGACAATGTGTGCTCGAGTTATATGCCATCATATCGAACACAAATATCAACTTCTATGATTGAGTTATTCGTGAGCTGTGTTCGCGAAGAAAACGATGTTGCATCAGTTTCCTTGGTTATTCGACGTGCTGAAACCGAATATGAAGCCAGATTTTGTCTAGGTGCAGCCAAAAAAAAGTGATTCCCACGATGTCGTAAAAACGCATATGTATAATCGACTTTTTCTCGAAGACAAATTGTTCACACGCAAACTTCGCGCATTGCACTCGTGTAGTTCGACGAGACGAAGCTATTGCACGCGGTTTCATCGGCCTACGACAATGTGTGCTCGAGTTATATGCCATCATATCGAACACAAATATCAACTTCTATGATTGAGTTTTTCGTGAGCTGTGTTCGCGAAGAAAACGATGTTGCATCAGTTTCCTTGGTTATTCGACGTGCTGAAACCGAATATGATGCCAGATTTTGTCTAGGTGCAGCCAAAAAAAAGTGATTCCCACGATGTCGTAAAAACGCATATGTATAATCGACTTTTTCTCGAAGACAAATTGTTCACACGCAAACTTCGCGCATTGCACTCGTGTAGTTCGACGAGACGAAGCTATTGCACGCGGTTTCATCGGCCTACGACAATGTGTGCCCGAGTTATATGCCATCATATCGAACACAAGTATCAATTTCTATGATTGAGTTTTTCGTGAGCTGTGTTCGCGAAGAAAACGATGTTGCATCAGTTTCCTTGGTTATTCGACGTGCTGAAACCGAATATGATGCCAGATTTTGTCTAGGTGCAGCCAAAAAAAAGTGATTCCCACGATGTCGTAAAAACGCATATGTATAATCGACTTTTTCTCGAAGACAAATCGTTCACACGCAAACTTCGCGCATTGCACTCGTGTAGTTCAACGAGACGAAGCTATTGCACGCGGTTTCATCGGCCTACGACAATGTGTGCTCAAGTTATATGCCACCATATCGAACACAAATATCAACTTCTATGATTGCGTTTTTCGTGAGCTGTGTTCGCGAAGAAAACGATGTTGCATCAGTTTCCTTGGTTATTCGACGTGCTGAAACCGAATATGAAGCCAGATTTTGTCTAGGTGCAGCCAAAAAAAAGTGATTCCCACGATGTCGTAAAAACGCATATGTATAATCGACTTTTTCTCGAAGACAAATTGTTCACACGCAAACTTCGCGCATTGCACTCGTGTAGTTCGACGAGACGAAGCTATTGCACGCGGTTTCATCGGCCTACGACAATGTGTGCTCGAGTTATATGCCATCATATCGAACACAAATATCAACTTCTATGATTGAGTTTTTCGTGAGCTGTGTTCGCGAAGAAAACGATGTTGCATCAGTTTCCTTGGTTATTCGACGTGCTGAAACCGAATATGATGCCAGATTTTGTCTAGGTGCAGCCAAAAAAAAGTGATTCCCACGATGTCGTAAAAACGCATATGTATAATCGACTTTTTCTCGAAGACAAATCGTTCACACGCAAACTTCGCGCATTGCACTCGTGTAGTTCAACGAGACGAAGCTATTGCACGCGGTTTCATCGGCCTACGACAATGTGTGCTCAAGTTATATGCCACCATATCGAACACAAATATCAACTTCTATGATTGAGTTTTTCGTGAGCTGTGTTCGCGAAGAAAACGATGTTGCATCAGTTTCCTTGGTTATTCGACGTGCTGAAACCGAATATGATGCCAGATTTTGTCTAGGTGCAGCCAAAAAAAAGTGATTCCCACGATGTCGTAAAAACGCATATGTATAATCGACTTTTTCTCGAAGACAAATCGTTCACACGCAAACTTCGCGTATTGCACTCGTGTAGTTCGACGAGACGGAGCTATTGCACGCGGTTTCATCGGCTTACGACAATGTGTGCTCAAGTTATATGCCACCATATCGAACACAAATATCAACTTCTATGATTGAGTTTTTCGTGAGCTGTGTTCGCGAAGAAAACGATGTTGCATCAGTTTCCTTGGTTATTCGACGTGCTGAAACCGAATATGATGCCAGATTTTGTCTAGGTGCAGCCAAAAAAAAGTGATTCCCACGATGTCGTAAAAACGCATATGTATAATCGACTTTTTCTCGAAGACAAATCGTTCACACGCAAACTTCGCGCATTGCACTCGTGTAGTTCGACGAGACGAAGCTATTGCACGTGGTTTCATCGGCTTACGACAATGTGTGCTCAAGTTATATGCCACCATATCGAACACAAATATCAACTTCTATGATTGAGTTTTTCGTGAGCTGTGTTCGCGAAGAAAACGATGTTGCATCAGTTTCCTTGGTTATTCGACGTGCTGAAACCGAATATGATGCCAGATTTTGTCTAGGTGCAGCCAAAAAAAAGTGATTCCCACGATGTCGTAAAAACGCATATGTATAATCGACTTTTTCTCGAAGACAAATCGTTCACACGCAAACTTCGCGCATTGTACTCGTGTAGTTCAACGAGACGAAGCTATTGCACGCGGTTTCATCGGCCTACGACAATGTGTGCTCAAGTTATATGCCACCATATCGAAAACAAATATCAACTTCTATGATTGAGTTATTCGTGAGCTGTGTTCGCGAAGAAAACGATGTTGCATCAGTTTCCTTGGTTATTCGACGTGCTGAAACCGAATATGATGCCAGATTTTGTCTAGGTGCAGCCAAAAAAAAGTGATTCCCACGATGTCGTAAAAACGCATATGTATAATCGACTTTTTCTCGAAGACAAATCGTCCACACGCAAACTTCGCGCATTGCACTCGTGTAGTTCAACGAGACGAAGCTATTGCACGCGGTTTCATCGGCCTACGACAATGTGTGCTCAAGTTATATGCCACCATATCGAACACAAATATCAACTTCTATGATTGAGTTTTTCGTGAGCTGTGTTCGCGAAGAAAACGATGTTGCATCAGTTTCCTTGGTTATTCGACGTGCTGAAACCGAATATGATGCCAGATTTTGTCTAGGTGCAGCCAAAAAAAAGTGATTCCCACGATGTCGTAAAAACGCATATGTATAATCGACTTTTTCTCGAAGACAAATCGTTCACACGCAAACTTCGCGCATTGCACTCGTGTAGTTCAACGAGACGAAGCTATTGCACGCGGTTTCATCGGCCTACGACAATGTGTGCTCAAGTTATATGCCACCATATCGAACACAAATATCAACTTCTATGATTGAGTTTTTCGTAAGCTGTGTTCGCGAAGAAAACGATGTTGCATCAGTTTCCTTGGTTATTCGACGTGCTGAAACCGAATATGATGCCAGATTTTGTCTAGGTGCAGCAAAAAAAAAGTGATTCCCACGATGTCGTAAAAACGCATATGTATAATCGACTTTTTCTCGAAGACAAATCGTTCACACGCAAACTTCGCGCATTGCACTCGTGTAGTTCAAAGCGACGAAGCTATTGCACGCGGTTTCATCGGCCTACGACAATGTGTGCTCAAGTTATATGCCACCATATCGAAAACAAATATCAACTTCTATGATTGAGTTATTCGTGAGCTGTGTTCGCGAAGAAAACGATGTTGCATCAGTTTCCTTGGTTATTCGACGTGCTGAAACCGAATATGATGCCAGATTTTGTCTAGGTGCAGCCAAAAAAAAGTGATTCCCACGATGTCGTAAAAACGCATATGTATAATCGACTTTTTCTCGAAGACAAATCGTTCACACGCAAACTTCGCGCATTGCACTCATGTAGTTCGACGAGACGAAGCTATTGCACGCGGTTTCATCGGCTTACGACAATGTGTGCTCAAGTTATATGCCACCATATCGAACACAAATATCAACTTCTATGATTGAGTTTTTCGTGAGCTGTGTTCGCGAAGAAAACGATGTTGCATCAGTTTCCTTGGTTATTCGACGTGCTGAAACCGAATATGATGCCAGATTTTGTCTACGTGCAGCCAAAAAAAAGTGATTCCCACGATGTCGTAAAAACGCATATGTATAATCGACTTTTTCTCGAAGACAAATCGTTCACCCGCAAACTTCGCGCATTGCACTCGTGTAGTTCGACGAGACGAAGCTATTGCACGCGGTTTCATCGGCCTACGACAATGTGTGCTCAAGTTATATGCCACCATAGCGAACACAAATATCAACTTCTATGATTGAGTTATTCGTGAGCTGTGTTCGCGAAGAAAACGATGTTGCATCAGTTTCCTTGGTTATTCGACGTGCTGAAACCGAATATGATGCCAGATTTTGTCTAGGGGCAGCCAAAAAAAAGTGATTCCCACGATGTCGTAAAAACGCATATGTATAATCGACTTTTTCTCGAAGACAAATTGTTCACACGCAAACTTCGCGCATTGCACTCGTGTAGTTCGACGAGACGAAGCTATTGCACGCGGTTTCATCGGCCTACGACAATGTGTGCTCGAGTTATATGCCACCATATCGAACACAAATATCAACTTCTATGATTGAGTTATTCGTGAGCTGTGTTCGCGAAGAAAACGATGTTGCATCAGTTTCCTCGGTTATTCGACGTGCTGAAACCGAATATGATGCCAGATTTTGTCTAGGTGCAGCCAAAAAAAAGTGATTCCCACGATGTCGTAAAAACGCATATGTATAATCGACTTTTTCTCGAAGACAAATCGTTCACACGCAAACTTCGCGCATTGCACTCGTGTAGTTGGACGAGACGAAGCTATTGCACGCGGTTTCATCGGCTTACGACAATGTGTGCTCAAGTTATATGCCACCATATCGAACACAAATATCAACTTCTATGATTGAGTTTTTCGTGAGCTGTGTTCGCGAAGAAAACGATGTTGCATCAGTTTCCTTGGTTATTCGACGTGCTGAAACCGAATATGATGCCAGATTTTGTCTACGTGCAGCCAAAAAAAAGTGATTCCCACGATGTCGTAAAAACGCATATGTATAATCGACTTTTTCTCGAAGACAAATCGTTCACACGCAAACTTCGCGCATTGCACTCGTGTAGTTCAACGAGACGAAGGTATTGCACGCGGTTTCATCGGCCTACGACAATGTGTGCTCAAGTTATATGCCACCATATCGAACACAAATATCAACTTCTATGATTGAGTTTTTCGTAAGCTGTGTTCGCGAAGAAAACGATGTTGCATCAGTTTCCTTGGTTATTCGACGTGCTGAAACCGAATATGATGCCAGATTTTGTCTAGGTGCAGCCAAAAAAAAGTGATTCCCACGATGTCGTAAAAACGCATATGTATAATCGACTTTTTCTCGAAGACAAATTGTTCACACGCAAACTTCGCGCATTGCACTCGTGTAGTTAGACGAGACGAAGCTATTGCACGCGGTTTCATCGGCCTACGACAATGTGTGCTCGAGTTATATGCCATCATATCGAACACAAGTATCAACTTCTATGATTGAGTTTTTCGTGAGCTGTGTTCGCGAAGAAAACGATGTTGCATCAGTTTCCTTGGTTATTCGACGTGCTGAAACCGAATATGATGCCAGATTTTGCCTAGGTGCAGCCAAAAAAAAGTGATTCCCACGATGTCGTAAAAACGCATATGTATAATCGACTTTTTCTCGAAGACAAATCGTTCACACGCAAACTTCGCGCATTGCACTCGTGTAGTTCAAAGAGACGAAGCTATTGCACGCGGTTTCATCGGCCTACGACAATGTGTGCTTAAGTTATATGCCACCATATCGAAAACAAATATCAACTTCTATGATTGAGTTATTCGTGAGCTGTGTTCGCGAAGAAAACGATGTTGCATCAGTTTCCTTGGTTATTCGACGTGCTGAAACCGAATATGATGCCAGATTTTGTCTAGGTGCAGCCAAAAAAAAGTGATTCCCACGATGTCGTAAAAACGCATATGTATAATCGACTTTTTCTCGAAGACAAATCGTTCACACGCAAACTTCGCGCATTGCACTCGTGTAGTTCAACGAGACGAAGCTATGGCACGCGGTTTCATCGGCCTACGACAATGTGTGCTCAAATTATATGCCACCATATCGAAAACAAATATCAACTTCTATGATTGAGTTATTCGTGAGCTGTGTTCGCGAAGAAAACGATGTTGCATCAGTTTCCTTGGTTATTCGACGTGCTGAAACCGAATATGATGCCAGATTTTGTCTAGGTGCAGCCAAAAAAAAGTGATTCCCACGATGTCGTAAAAACGCATATGTATAATCGACTTTTTCTCGAAGACAAATCGTTCACACGCAAACTTCGCGCATTGCACTCGTGTAGTTCGACGAGACGAAGCTATTGCACGCGGTTTCATCGGCTTACGACAATGTGTGCTCAAGTTATATGCCACCATATCGAACACAAATATCAACTTCTATGATTGAGTTTTTCGTGAGCTGTGTTCGCGAAGAAAACGATGTTGCATCAGTTTCCTTGGGTATTCGACGTGCTGAAACCGAATATGATGCCAGATTTTGTCTACGTGCAGCCAAAAAAAAGTGATTCCCACGATGTCGTAAAAACGCATATGTATAATCGACTTTTTCTCGAAGACAAATCGTTCACACGCAAACTTCGCGCATTGCACTCGTGTAGTTCAACGAGACGAAGCTATTGCACGCGGTTTCATCGGCCTACGACAATGTGTGCTCAAGTTATATGCCACCATATCGAACACAAATATCAACTTCTATGATTGAGTTTTTCGTAAGCTGTGTTCGCGAAGAAAACGATGTTGCATCAGTTTCCTTGGTTATTCGACGTGCTGAAACCGAATATGATGCCAGATTTTGTCTAGGTGCAGCCAAAAAAAAGTGATTCCCACGATGTCGTAAAAACGCATATGTATAATCGACTTTTTCTCGAAGACAAATTGTTCACACGCAAACTTCGCGCATTGCACTCGTGTAGTTAGACGAGACGAAGCTATTGCACGCGGTTTCATCGGCCTACGACAATGTGTGCTCGAGTTATATGCCATCATATCGAACACAAGTATCAACTTCTATGATTGAGTTTTTCGTGAGCTGTGTTCGCGAAGAAAACGATGTTGCATCAGTTTCCTTGGTTATTCGACGTGCTGAAACCGAATATGATGCCAGATTTTGCCTAGGTGCAGCCAAAAAAAAGTGATTCCCACGATGTCGTAAAAACGCATATGTATAATCGACTTTTTCTCGAAGACAAATCGTTCACACGCAAACTTCGCGCATTGCACTCGTGTAGTTCAAAGAGACGAAGCTATTGCACGCGGTTTCATCGGCCTACGACAATGTGTGCTTAAGTTATATGCCACCATATCGAAAACAAATATCAACTTCTATGATTGAGTTATTCGTGAGCTGTGTTCGCGAAGAAAACGATGTTGCATCAGTTTCCTTGGTTATTCGACGTGCTGAAACCGAATATGATGCCAGATTTTGTCTAGGTGCAGCCAAAAAAAAGTGATTCCCACGATGTCGTAAAAACGCATATGTATAATCGACTTTTTCTCGAAGACAAATCGTTCACACGCAAACTTCGCGCATTGCACTCGTGTAGTTCAACGAGTCGAAGCTATGGCACGCGGTTTCATCGGCCTACGACAATGTGTGCTCAAGTTATATGCCACCATATCGAAAACAAATATCAACTTCTATGATTGAGTTATTCGTGAGCTGTGTTCGCGAAGAAAACGATGTTGCATCAGTTTCCTTGGTTATTCGACGTGCTGAAACCGAATATGATGCCAGATTTTGTCTAGGTGCAGCCAAAAAAAAGTGATTCCCACGATGTCGTAAAAACGCATATGTATAATCGACTTTTTCTCGAAGACAAATCGTTCACACGCAAACTTCGCGCATTGCACTCGTGTAGTTCGACGAGACGAAGCTATTGCACGCGGTTTCATCGGCTTACGACAATGTGTGCTCAAGTTATATGCCACCATATCGAACACAAATATCAACTTCTATGATTGAGTTTTTCGTGAGCTGTGTTCGCGAAGAAAACGATGTTGCATCAGTTTCCTTGGTTATTCGACGTGCTGAAACCGAATATGATGCCAGATTTTGTCTACGTGCAGCCAAAAAAAAGTGATTCCCACGATGTCGTAAAAACGCATATGTATAATCGACTTTTTCTCGAAGACAAATCGTTCACACGCAAACTTCGCGCAGTGCACTCGTGTAGTTCAACGAGACGACGCTATTGCACGCGGTTTCATCGGCCTACGACAATGTGTGCTCAAGTTATATGCCACCGTATCGAACACAAATATCAACTTCTATGATTGAGTTTTTCGTAAGCTGTGTTCGCGAAGAAAACGATGTTGCATCAGTTTCCTTGGTTATTCGACGTGCTGAAACCGAATATGATGCCAGATTTTGTCTAGGTGCAGCCAAAAAAAAGTGATTCCCACGATGTCGTAAAAACGCATATGTATAATCGACTTTTTCTCGAAGACAAATTGTTCACACGCAAACTTCGCGCATTGCACTCGTGTAGTTCGACGAGACGAAGCTATTGCATGCGGTTTCATCGGCCTACGACAATGTGTGCTCGAGTTATATGCCATCATATCGAACACAAGTATCAACTTCTATGATTGAGTTTTTCGTGAGCTGTGTTCGCGAAGAAAACGATGTTGCATCAGTTTCCTTGGTTATTCGACGTGCTGAAACCGAATATGATGCCAGATTTTGTCTAGGTGCAGTCAAAAAAAAGTGATTCCCACGATGTCGTAAAAACGCATATGTATAATCGACTTTTTCTCGAAGACAAATCGTTCACACGCAAACTTCGCGCATTGCACTCGTGTAGTTCGACGAGACGAAGCTATTGCACGCGGTTTCATCGGCCTACGACAATGTGTGCTCGAGTTATATGCCATCATATCGAACACAAGTATCAACTTCTATGATTGAGTTTTTCGTGAGCTGTGTTCGCGAAGAAAACGATGTTGCATCAGTTTCCTTGGTTATTCGACGTGCTGAAACCGAATATGATGCCAGATTTTGTCTAGGTGCAGTCAAAAAAAAGTGATTCCCACGATGTCGTAAAAACGCATATGTATAATCGACTTTTTCTCGAAGACAAATCGTTCACACGCAAACTTCGCGCATTGCACTCGTGTAGTTCAAAGAGACGAAGCTATTGCACGCGGTTTCATCGGCCTACGACAATGTGTGCTCAAGTTATATGCCACCATATCGAAAACAAATATCAACTTCTATGATTGAGTTTTTCGTGAGCTGTGTTCGCGAAGAAAACGATGTTGCATCAGTTTCCTTGGTTATTCGACGTGCTGAAACCGAATATGATGCCAGATTTTGTCTAGGTGCAGCCATAAAAAAGTGATTCCCACCATGTCGTAAAAACGCATATGTATAATCGACTTTTTCTCGAAGACAAATCGTTCACACGCAAACTTCGCGCATTGCACTCGTGTAGTTCAACGAGACGAAGCTATTGCACGCGGTTTCATCGGCCTACGACAATGTGTGCTCAAGTTATATGCCACCATATCGAAAACAAATATCAACTTCTATGATTGAGTTATTCGTGAGCTGTGTTCGCGAAGAAAACGATGTTGCATCAGTTTCCTTGGTTATTCGACGTCCTGAAACCGAATATGATGCCAGATTTTGTCTAGGTGCAGCCAAAAAAAAGGGATTCCCACGATGTCGTAAAAACGCATATGTATAATCGACTTTTTCTCGAAGACAAATCGTTCACACGCAAACTTCGCGCATTGCACTCATGTAGTTCGACGAGACGAAGCTATTGCACGCGGTTTCATCGGCTTACGACAATGTGTGCTCAAGTTATATGCCACCATATCGAACACAAATATCAACTTCTATGATTGAGTTTTTCGTGAGCTGTGTTCGCGAAGAAAACGATGTTGCATCAGTTTCCTCGGTTATTCGACGTGCTGAAACCGAATATGATGCCAGATTTTGTCTCGGTGCAGCCAAAAAAAAGTGATTCCCACGATGTCGTAAAAACGCATATGTATAATCGACTTTTTCTCGAAGACAAATTGTTCACACGCAAACTTCGCGCATTGCACTCGTGTAGTTCGACGAGACGAAGCTATTGCACGCGGTTTCATCGGCCTACGACAATGTGTGCTCAAGTTATATGCCACCGTATCGAACACAAATATCAACTTCTATGATTGAGTTTTTCGTAAGCTGTGTTCGCGAAGAAAACGATGTTGCATCAGTTTCCTTGGTTATTCGACGTGCTGAAACCGAATATGATGCCAGATTTTGTCTAGGTGCAGCCATAAAAAAGTGATTCCCACCATGTCGTAAAAACGCATATGTATAATCGACTTTTTCTCGAAGACAAATCGTTCACACGCAAACTTCGCGCATTGCACTCGTGTAGTTCAACGAGACGAAGCTATTGCACGCGGTTTCATCGGCCTACGACAATGTGTGCTCAAGTTATATGCCACCATATCGAAAACAAATATCAACTTCTATGATTGAGTTATTCGTGAGCTGTGTTCGCGAAGAAAACGATGTTGCATCAGTTTCCTTGGTTATTCGACGTGCTGAAACCGAATATGATGCCAGATTTTGTCTAGGTGCAGCCAAAAAAAAGGGATTCCCACGATGTCGTAAAAACGCATATGTATAATCGACTTTTTCTCGAAGACAAATCGTTCACACGCAAACTTCGCGCATTGCACTCGTGTAGTTCGACGAGACGAAGCTATTGCACGCGGTTTCATCGGCTTACGACAATGTGTGCTCAAGTTATATGCCACCATATCGAACATAAATATCAACTTCTATGATTGAGTTTTTCGTGAGCTGTGTTCGCGAAGAAAACGATGTTGCATCAGTTTCCTTGGTTATTCGACGTGCTGAAACCGAATATGATGCCAGATTTTGTCTACGTGCAGCCAAAAAAAAGTGATTCCCACGATGTCGTAAAAACGCATATGTATAATCGACTTTTTCTCGAAGACAAATCGTTCACACGCAAACTTCGCGCATTGCACTCGTGTAGTTCGACGAGACGAAGCTATTGCACGCGGTTTCATCGGCCTACGACAATGTGTGCTCGAGTTATATGCCATCATATCGAACACAAGTATCAACTTCTATGATTGAGTTTTTCGTGAGCTGTGTTCGCGAAGAAAACGATGTTGCATCAGTTTCCTTGGTTATTCGACGTGCTGAAACCGAATATGATGCCAGATTTTGTCTAGGTGCAGTCAAAAAAAAGTGATTCCCACGATGTCGTAAAAACGCATATGTATAATCGACTTTTTCTCGAAGACAAATCGTTCACACGCAAACTTCGCGCATTGCACTCGTGTAGTTCAAAGAGACGAAGCTATTGCACGCGGTTTCATCGGCCTACGACAATGTGTGCTCAAGTTATATGCCACCATATCGAAAACAAATATCAACTTCTATGATTGAGTTTTTCGTGAGCTGTGTTCGCGAAGAAAACGATGTTGCATCAGTTTCCTTGGTTATTCGACGTGCTGAAACCGAATATGATGCCAGATTTTGTCTAGGTGCAGCCATAAAAAAGTGATTCCCACCATGTCGTAAAAACGCATATGTATAATCGACTTTTTCTCGAAGACAAATTGTTCACACGCAAACTTCGCGCATTGCACTCGTGTAGTTCAACGAGACGAAGCTATTGCACGCGGTTTCATCGGCCTACGACAATGTGTGCTCAAGTTATATGCCACCATATCGAAAACAAATATCAACTTCTATGATTGAGTTATTCGTGAGCTGTGTTCGCGAAGAAAACGATGTTGCATCAGTTTCCTTGGTTATTCGACGTGCTGAAACCGAATATGATGCCAGATTTTGTCTAGGTGCAGCCAAAAAAAAGGGATTCCCACGATGTCGTAAAAACGCATATGTATAATCGACTTTTTCTCGAAGACAAATCGTTCACACGCAAACTTCGCGCATTGCACTCGTGTAGTTCGACGAGACGAAGCTATTGCACGCGGTTTCATCGGCCTACGACAATGTGTGCTCAAGTTATATGCCACCATATCGAACACAAATATCAACTTCTATGATTGAGTTTTTCATAAGCTGTGTTCGCGAAGAAAACGATGTTGCATCAGTTTCCTTGGTTATTCGACGTGCTGAAACCGAATATGATGCCAGATTTTGTCTAGGTGCAGCCAAAAAAAAGTGATTCCCACGATGTCGTAAAAACGCATATGTATAATCGACTTTTTCTCGAAGACAAATCGTTCACACGCAAACTTCGCGTATTGCACTCGTGTAGTTCGACGAGACGGAGCTATTGCACGCGGTTTCATCGGCTTACGACAATGTGTGCTCAAGTTATATGCCACCATATCGAACACAAATATCAACTTCTATGATTGAGTTTTTCGTGAGCTGTGTTCGCGAAGAAAACGATGTTGCATCAGTTTCCTTGGTTATTCGACGTGCTGAAACCGAATATGATGCCAGATTTTGTCTAGGTGCAGCCAAAAAAAAGTGATTCCCACGATGTCGTAAAAACGCATATGTATAATCGACTTTTTCTCGAAGACAAATCGTTCACACGCAAACTTCGCGCATTGCACTCGTGTAGTTCGACGAGACGAAGCTATTGCACGTGGTTTCATCGGCTTACGACAATGTGTGCTCAAGTTATATGCCACCATATCGAACACAAATATCAACTTCTATGATTGAGTTTTTCGTGAGCTGTGTTCGCGAAGAAAACGATGTTGCATCAGTTTCCTTGGTTATTCGACGTGCTGAAACCGAATATGATGCCAGATTTTGTCTAGGTGCAGCCAAAAAAAAGTGATTCCCACGATGTCGTAAAAACGCATATGTATAATCGACTTTTTCTCGAAGACAAATCGTTCACACGCAAACTTCGCGCATTGTACTCGTGTAGTTCAACGAGACGAAGCTATTGCACGCGGTTTCATCGGCCTACGACAATGTGTGCTCAAGTTATATGCCACCATATCGAAAACAAATATCAACTTCTATGATTGAGTTATTCGTGAGCTGTGTTCGCGAAGAAAACGATGTTGCATCAGTTTCCTTGGTTATTCGACGTGCTGAAACCGAATATGATGCCAGATTTTGTCTAGGTGCAGCCAAAAAAAAGTGATTCCCACGATGTCGTAAAAACGCATATGTATAATCGACTTTTTCTCGAAGACAAATCGTCCACACGCAAACTTCGCGCATTGCACTCGTGTAGTTCAACGAGACGAAGCTATTGCACGCGGTTTCATCGGCCTACGACAATGTGTGCTCAAGTTATATGCCACCATATCGAACACAAATATCAACTTCTATGATTGAGTTTTTCGTGAGCTGTGTTCGCGAAGAAAACGATGTTGCATCAGTTTCCTTGGTTATTCGACGTGCTGAAACCGAATATGATGCCAGATTTTGTCTAGGTGCAGCCAAAAAAAAGTGATTCCCACGATGTCGTAAAAACGCATATGTATAATCGACTTTTTCTCGAAGACAAATCGTTCACACGCAAACTTCGCGCATTGCACTCGTGTAGTTCAACGAGACGAAGCTATTGCACGCGGTTTCATCGGCCTACGACAATGTGTGCTCAAGTTATATGCCACCATATCGAACACAAATATCAACTTCTATGATTGAGTTTTTCGTAAGCTGTGTTCGCGAAGAAAACGATGTTGCATCAGTTTCCTTGGTTATTCGACGTGCTGAAACCGAATATGATGCCAGATTTTGTCTAGGTGCAGCAAAAAAAAAGTGATTCCCACGATGTCGTAAAAACGCATATGTATAATCGACTTTTTCTCGAAGACAAATCGTTCACACGCAAACTTCGCGCATTGCACTCGTGTAGTTCAAAGCGACGAAGCTATTGCACGCGGTTTCATCGGCCTACGACAATGTGTGCTCAAGTTATATGCCACCATATCGAAAACAAATATCAACTTCTATGATTGAGTTATTCGTGAGCTGTGTTCGCGAAGAAAACGATGTTGCATCAGTTTCCTTGGTTATTCGACGTGCTGAAACCGAATATGATGCCAGATTTTGTCTAGGTGCAGCCAAAAAAAAGTGATTCCCACGATGTCGTAAAAACGCATATGTATAATCGACTTTTTCTCGAAGACAAATCGTTCACACGCAAACTTCGCGCATTGCACTCATGTAGTTCGACGAGACGAAGCTATTGCACGCGGTTTCATCGGCTTACGACAATGTGTGCTCAAGTTATATGCCACCATATCGAACACAAATATCAACTTCTATGATTGAGTTTTTCGTGAGCTGTGTTCGCGAAGAAAACGATGTTGCATCAGTTTCCTTGGTTATTCGACGTGCTGAAACCGAATATGATGCCAGATTTTGTCTACGTGCAGCCAAAAAAAAGTGATTCCCACGATGTCGTAAAAACGCATATGTATAATCGACTTTTTCTCGAAGACAAATCGTTCACCCGCAAACTTCGCGCATTGCACTCGTGTAGTTCGACGAGACGAAGCTATTGCACGCGGTTTCATCGGCCTACGACAATGTGTGCTCAAGTTATATGCCACCATAGCGAACACAAATATCAACTTCTATGATTGAGTTATTCGTGAGCTGTGTTCGCGAAGAAAACGATGTTGCATCAGTTTCCTTGGTTATTCGACGTGCTGAAACCGAATATGATGCCAGATTTTGTCTAGGGGCAGCCAAAAAAAAGTGATTCCCACGATGTCGTAAAAACGCATATGTATAATCGACTTTTTCTCGAAGACAAATTGTTCACACGCAAACTTCGCGCATTGCACTCGTGTAGTTCGACGAGACGAAGCTATTGCACGCGGTTTCATCGGCCTACGACAATGTGTGCTCGAGTTATATGCCACCATATCGAACACAAATATCAACTTCTATGATTGAGTTTTTCGTGAGCTGTGTTCGCGAAGAAAACGATGTTGCATCAGTTTCCTTGGTTATTCGACGTGCTGAAACCGAATATGATGCCAGATTTTGTCTAGGTGCAGCCAAAAAAAAGTGATTCCCACGATGTCGTAAAAACGCATATGTATAATCGACTTTTTCTCGAAGACAAATCGTTCACACGCAAACTTCGCGCATTGCACTCGTGTAGTTCAACGAGACGAAGCTATTGCACGCGGTTTCATCGGCCTACGACAATGTGTGCTCAAGTTATATGCCACCATATCGAACACAAATATCAACTTCTATGATTGAGTTTTTCGTAAGCTGTGTTCGCGAAGAAAACGATGTTGCATCAGTTTCCTTGGTTATTCGACGTGCTGAAACCGAATATGATGCCAGATTTTGTCTAGGTGCAGCAAAAAAAAAGTGATTCCCACGATGTCGTAAAAACGCATATGTATAATCGACTTTTTCTCGAAGACAAATCGTTCACACGCAAACTTCGCGCATTGCACTCGTGTAGTTCAAAGCGACGAAGCTATTGCACGCGGTTTCATCGGCCTACGACAATGTGTGCTCAAGTTATATGCCACCATATCGAAAACAAATATCAACTTCTATGATTGAGTTATTCGTGAGCTGTGTTCGCGAAGAAAACGATGTTGCATCAGTTTCCTTGGTTATTCGGCGTGCCGAAACCGAATATGATGGCAGATTTTGTCTAGGTGCAGCCAAAAAAAAGTGATTCCCACGATGTCGTAAAAACGCATATGTATAATCGACTTTTTCTCGAAGACAAATCGTTCACACGCAAACTTCGCGCATTGCACTCGTGTAGTTCAAAGAGACGAAGCTATTGCACGCGGTTTCATCGGCCTACGACAATGTGTGCTTAAGTTATATGCCACCATATCGAAAACAAATATCAACTTCTATGATTGAGTTTTTCGTGAGCTGTGTTCGCGAAGAAAACGATGTTGCATCAGTTTCCTTGGTTATTCGACGTGCTGAAACCGAATATGATGCCAGATTTTGTCTAGGTGCAGCCAAAAAAAAGTGATTCCCACGATGTCGTAAAAACGCATATGTATAATCGACTTTTTCTCGAAGACAAATCGTTCACACGCAAACTTCGCGCATTGCACTCATGTAGTTCGACGAGACGAAGCTATTGCACGCGGTTTCATCGGCTTACGACAATGTGTGCTCAAGTTATATGCCACCATATCGAACACAAATATCAACTTCTATGATTGAGTTTTTCGTGAGCTGTGTTCGCGAAGAAAACGATGTTGCATCAGTTTCCTCGGTTATTCGACGTGCTGAAACCGAATATGATGCCAGATTTTGTCTCGGTGCAGCCAAAAAAAAGTGATTCCCACGATGTCGTAAAAACGCATATGTATAATCGACTTTTTCTCGAAGACAAATTGTTCACACGCAAACTTCGCGCATTGCACTCGTGTAGTTCGACGAGACGAAGCTATTGCACGCGGTTTCATCGGCTTATGACAATGTGTGGTCAAGTTATATGCCACCATATCGAACACAAATATCAACTTCTATGATTGAGTTTTTCGTGAGCTGTGTTCGCGAAGAAAACGATGTTGCATCAGTTTCCTTGGTTATTCGACGTGCTGAAACCGAATATGATGCCAGATTTTGTCTACGTGCAGCCAAAAAAAAGTGATTCCCACGATGTCGTAAAAACGCATATGTATAATCGACTTTTTCTCGAAGACAAATCGTTCACACGCAAACTTCGCGCATTGCACTCGTGTAGTTCAACGAGACGAAGCTATTGCACGCGGTTTCATCGGCCTACGACAATGTGCGCTCAAGTTATATGCCACCATATCGAACACAAATATCAACTTCTATGATTGAGTTTTTCGTAAGCTGTGTTCGCGAAGAAAACGATGTTGCATCAGTTTCCTTGGTTATTCGACGTGCTGAAGTCGAATATGATGCCAGATTTTGTCTAGGTGCAGCCAAAAAAAAGTGATTCCCACGATGTCGTAAAAACGCATATGTATAATCGACTTTTTCTCGAAGACAAATCGTTCACACGCAAACTTCGCGTATTGCACTCGTGTAGTTCGACGAGACGGAGCTATTGCACGCGGTTTCATCGGCTTACGACAATGTGTGCTCAAGTTATATGCCACCATATCGAACACAAATATCAACTTCTATGATTGAGTTTTTCGTGAGCTGTGTTCGCGAAGAAAACGATGTTGCATCAGTTTCCTTGGTTATTCGACGTGCTGAAACCGAATATGATGCCAGATTTTGTCTAGGTGCAGCCAAAAAAAAGTGATTCCCACGATGTCGTAAAAACGCATATGTATAATCGACTTTTTCTCGAAGACAAATCGTTCACACGCAAACTTCGCGCATTGCACTCGTGTAGTTCGACGAGACGAAGCTATTGCACGCGGTTTCATCGGCTTACGACAATGTGTGCTCAAGTTATATGCCACCATATCGAACACAAATATCAACTTCTATGATTGAGTTTTTCGTGAGCTGTGTTCGCGAAGAAAACGATGTTGCATCAGTTTCCTTGGTTATTCGACGTGCTGAAACCGAATATGATGCCAGATTTTGTCTACGTGCAGCCAAAAAAAAGTGATTCCCACGATGTCGTAAAAACGCATATGTATAATCGACTTTTTCTCGAAGACAAATCGTTCACCCGCAAACTTCGCGCATTGCACTCGTGTAGTTCGACGAGACGAAGCTATTGCACGCGGTTTCATCGGCCTACGACAATGTGTGCTCAAGTTATATGCCACCATATCGAACACAAATATCAACTTCTATGATTGAGTTATTCGTGAGCTGTGTTCGCGAAGAAAACGATGTTGCATCAGTTTCCTTGGTTATTCGACGTGCTGAAACCGAATATGATGCCAGATTTTGTCTAGGTGCAGCCAAAAAAAAGTGATTCCCACGATGTCGTAAAAACGCATATGTATAATCGACTTTTTCTCGAAGACAAATTGTTCACACGCAAACTTCGCGCATTGCACTCGTGTAGTTCGACGAGACGAAGCTATTGCACGCGGTTTCATCGGCCTACGACAATGTGTGCTCGAGTTATATGCCATCATATCGAACACAAGTATCAACTTCTATGATTGAGTTTTTCGTGAGCTGTGTTCGCGAAGAAAACGATGTTGCATCAGTTTCCTTGGTTATTCGACGTGCTGAAACCGAATATGATGCCAGATTTTGTCTAGGTGCAGCCAAAAAAAAGTGATTCCCACGATGTCGTAAAAACGCATATGTATAATCGACTTTTTCTCGAAGACAAATCGTTCACACGCAAACTTCGCGCATTGCACTCGTGTAGTTCAACGAGACGAAGCTATTTCACGCGGTTTCATCGGCCTACGACAATGTGTGCTCAAGTTATATGCCACCATATCGAACACAAATATCAACTTCTATGATTGAGTTTTTCGTGAGCTGTGTGCGCGAAGAAAACGATGTTGCATCAGTTTCCTTGGTTATTCGACGTACTGAAACATAATATGATGCCAGATTTTGTCTAGGTGCAGCCAAAAAAAAGTGATTCCCACGATGTCGTAAAAACGCATATGTATAATCGACTTTTTCTCGAAGACAAATTGTTCACACGCAAACTTCGCGCATTGCACTCGTGTTGTTCGACGAGACGAAGCTATTGCACGCGGTTTCATTGGCCTACGACAATGTGTGCTCGAGTTATATGCCATCATATCGAACACAAATATCAACTTCTATGATTGAGTTTTTTGTGAGCTGTGTTCGCGAAGAAAACGATGTTGCATCAGTTTCCTTGGTTATTCGACGTGCTGAAACCGAATATGATGCCAGATTTTGTCTAGGTGCAGCCAAAAAAAAGTGATTCCCACGATGTCGTAAAAACGCATATGTATAATCGACTTTTTCTCGAAGACAAATTGTTCACACGCAAACTTCGCGCATTGCACTCGTGTAGTTCGACGAGACGAAGCTATTGCACGCGGTTTCATCGGCCTACGACAATGTGTGCTCGAGTTATATGCCATCATATCGAACACAAGTATCAACTTCTATGATTGAGTTTTTCGTGAGCTGTGTTCGCGAAGAAAACGATGTTGCATCAGTTTCCTTGGTTATTCGACGTGCTGAAACCGAATATGATGCCAGATTTTGTCTAGGTGCAGCCAAAAAAAAGTGATTCCCACGATGTCGTAAAAACGCATATGTATAATCGACTTTTTCTCGAAGACAAATCGTTCACACGCAAACTTCGCGCATTGCACTCGTGTAGTTCGACGAGACGAAGCTATTGCACGCGGTTTCATCGGCTTACGACAATGTGTGCTCAAGTTATATGCCACCATATCGAACACAAATATCAACTTCTATGATTGAGTTTTTCGTGAGCTGTGTTCGCGAAGAAAACGATGTTGCATCAGTTTCCTTGGTTATTCGACGTGCTGAAACTGAATATGATGCCAGATTTTGTCTACGTGCAGCCAAAAAAAAGTGATTCCCACGATGTCGTAAAAACGCATATGTATAATCGACTTTTTCTCGAAGACAAATCGTTCACACGCAAACTTCGCGCATTGCACTCGTGTAGTTCGACGAGACGAAGCTATTGCACGCGGTTTCATCGGCCTACGACAATGTGTGCTCAAGTTATATGCCACCATATCGAACACAAATATCAACTTCTATGATTGAGTTATTCGTGAGCTGTGTTCGCGAAGAAAACGATGTTGCATCAGTTTCCTTGGTTATTCGACGTGCTGAAACCGAATATGATGCCAGATTTTGTCTAGGTGCAGCCAAAAAAAAGTGATTCCCACGATGTCGTAAAAACGCATATGTATAATCGACTTTTTCTCGAAGACAAATTGTTCACACGCAAACTTCGCGCATTGCACTCGTGTAGTTCGACGAGACGAAGCTATTGCACGCGGTTTCATCGGCCTACGACAATGTGTGCTCGAGTTATATGCCATCATATCGAACACAAGTATCAACTTCTATGATTGAGTTTTTCGTGAGCTGTGTTCGCGAAGAAAACGATGTTGCATCAGTTTCCTTGGTTATTCGACGTGCTGAAACCGAATATGATGCCAGATTTTGTCTAGGTGCAGCCAAAAAAAAGTGATTCCCACGATGTCGTAAAAACGCATATGTATAATCGACTTTTTCTCGAAGACAAATCGTTCACACGCAAACTTCGCGCATTGCACTCGTGTAGTTCAACGAGACGAAGCTATTTCACGCGGTTTCATCGGCCTACGACAATGTGTGCTCAAGTTATATGCCACCATATCGAACACAAATATCAACTTCTATGATTGAGTTTTTCGTGAGCTGTGTGCGCGAAGAAAACGATGTTGCATCAGTTTCTTTGGTTATTTGACGTGCTGAAACCGAATATGATGCCAGATTTTGTCTAGGTGCAGCCAAAAAAAAGTGATTCCCACGATGTCGTAAAAACGCATATGTATAATCGACTTTTTCTCGAAGACAAATTGTTCACACGCAAACTTCGCGCATTGCACTCGTGTTGTTCGACGAGACGAAGCTATTGCACGCGGTTTCATCGGCCTACGACAATGTGTGCTCGAGTTATATGCCATCATATCGAACACAAATATCAACTTTTATGATTGAGTTATTCGTGAGCTGTGTTCGCGAAGAAAACGATGTTGCATCAGTTTCCTTGGTTATTCGACGTGCTGAAACCGAATATGATGCCAGATTTTGTCTAGGTGCAGCCAAAAAAAAGTGATTCCCACGATGTCGTAAAAACGCATATGTATAATCGACTTTTTCTCGAAGACAAATTGTTCACACGCAAACTTCGCCCATTGCACTCGTGTAGTTCGACGAGACGAAGCTATTGCACGCGGTTTCATCGGCCTACGACAATGTGTGCTCGAGTTATATGCCATCATATCGAACACAAGTATCAACTTCTATGATTGAGTTTTTCGTGAGCTGTGTTCGCGAAGAAAACGATGTTGCATCAGTTTCCTTGGTTATTCGACGTGCTGAAACCGAATATGATGCCAGATTTTGTCTAGGTGCAGCCAAAAAAAAGTGATTCCCACGATGTCGTAAAAACGCATATGTATAATCGACTTTTTCTCGAAGACAAATCGTTCACACGCAAACTTCGCGCATTGCACTCGTGTAGTTCAACGAGACGAAGCTATTGCACGCGGTTTCATCGGCCTACGACAATGTGTGCTCAAGTTATATGCCACCATATCGAAAACAAATATCAACTTCTATGATTGAGTTATTCGTGAGCTGTGTTCGCGAAGAAAACGATGTTGCATCAGTTTCCTTGGTTATTCGACGTGCTGAAACCGAATATGATGCCAGATTTTGTCTAGGTGCAGCCAAAAAAAAGTGATCCCCACGATGTCGTAAAAACGCATATGTATAATCGACTTTTTCTCGAAGACAAATCGTTCACACGCAAACTTCGCGCATTGCACTCGTGTAGTTCGACGAGACGGAGCTATTGCACGCGGTTTCATCGGCTTACGACAATGTGTGCTCAAGTTATATGCCACCATATCGAACACAAATATCAACTTCTATGATTGAGTTATTCGTGAGCTGTGTTCGCGAAGAAAACGATGTTGCATCAGTTTCCTCGGTTATTCGACGTGCTGAAACCGAATATGATGCCAGATTTTGTCTAGGTGCAGCCAAAAAAAAGTGATTCCCACGATGTCGTAAAAACGCATATGTATAATCGACTTTTTCTCGAAGACAAATCGTTCACACGCAAACTTCGCGCATTGCACTCGTGTAGTTCAACGAGACGAAGCTATTGCACGCGGTTTCATCGGCCTACGACAATGTGTGCTCAAGTTATATGCCACCATATCGAACACAAATATCAACTTCTATGATTGAGTTATTCGTGAGCTGTGTTCGCGAAGAAAACGATGTTGCATCAGTTTCCTTGGTTATTCGACGTGCTGAAACCGAATATGATGCCAGATTTTGTCTAGGTGCAGCCAAAAAAAAGTGATTCCCACGATGTCGTAAAAACGCATATGTATAATCGACTTTTTCTCGAAGACAAATTGTTCACACGCAAACTTCGCGCATTGCACTCGTGTTGTTCAACGAGACGAAGCTATTGCACGCGGTTTCATCGGCCTACGACAATGTGTGCTCGAGTTATATGCCATCATATCGAACACAAATATCAACTTTTATGATTGAGTTTTTCGTGAGCTGTGTTCGCGAAGAAAACGATGTTGCATCAGTTTCCTTGGTTATTCGACGTGCTGAAACCGAATATGATGCCAGATTTTGTCTAGGTGCAGCCAAAAAAAAGTGATTCCCACGATGTCGTAAAAACGCATATGTATAATCGACTTTTTCTCGAAGACAAATCGTTCACACGCAAACTTCGCGCATTGCACTCGTGTAGTTCGACGAGACGGAGCTATTGCACGCGGTTTCATCGGCTTACGACAATGTGTGCTCAAGTTATATGCCACCATATCGAACACAAATATCAACTTCTATGATTGAGTTTTTCGTGAGCTGTGTTCGCGAAGAAAACGATGTTGCATCAGTTTCCTTGGTTATTCGACGTGCTGAAACCGAATATGATGCCAGATTTTGTCTACGTGCAGCCAAAAAAAAGTGATTCCCACGATGTCGTAAAAACGCATATGTATAATCGACTTTTTCTCGAAGACAAATCGTTCACACGCAAACTTCGCGCATTGCACTCGTGTAGTTCAACGAGACGAAGCTATTGCACGCGGTTTCATCGGCCTACGACAATGTGTGCTCAAGTTATATGCCACCATATCGAACACAAATATCAACTTCTATGATTGAGTTATTCGTGAGCTGTGTTCGCGAAGAAAACGATGTTGCATCAGTTTCCTTGGTTATTCGACGTGCTGAAACCGAATATGATGCCAGATTTTGTCTAGGTGCAGCCAAAAAAAAGTGATTCCCACGATGTCGTAAAAACGCATATGTATAATCGACTTTTTCTCGAAGACAAATTGTTCACACGCAAACTTCGCGCATTGCACTCGTGTAGTTCGACGAGACGAAGCTATTGCACGCGGTTTCATCGGCCTACGACAATGTGTGCTCGAGTTATATGCCATCATATCGAACACAAGTATCAACTTCTATGATTGAGTTTTTCGTGAGCTGTGTTCGCGAAGAAAACGATGTTGCATCAGTTTCCTTGGTTATTCGACGTGCTGAAACCGAATATGATGCCAGATTTTGTCTAGGTGCAGCCAAAAAAAAGTGATTCCCACGATGTCGTAAAAACGCATATGTATAATCGACTTTTTCTCGAAGACAAATCGTTCACACGCAAACTTCGCGCATTGCACTCGTGTAGTTCAACGAGACGAAGCTATTGCACGCGGTTTCATCGGCCTACGACAATGTGTGCTCAAGTTATATGCCACCATATCGAACACAAATATCAACTTCTATGATTGAGTTTTTCGTGAGCTGTGTTCGCGAAGAAAACGATGTTGCATCAGTTTCCTTGGTTATTCGACGTGCTGAAACCGAATATGATGCCAGATTTTGTCTAGGTGCAGCCAAAAAAAAGTGATTCCCACGATGTCGTAAAAACGCATATGTATAATCGACTTTTTCTCGAAGACAAATCGTTCACACGCAAACTTCGCGCATTGCACTCGTGGAGTTCAACGAGACGAAGCTATTGCACGCGGTTTCATCGGCCTACGACAATGTGTGCTCAAGTTATATGCCACCATATCGAAAACAAATATCAACTTCTATGATTGAGTTATTCGTGAGCTGTGTTCGCGAAGAAAACGATGTTGCATCAGTTTCCTTGGTTATTCGACGTGCTGAAACCGAATATGATGCCAGATTTTGTCTAGGTGCAGCCAAAAAAAAGTGATTCCCACGATGTCGTAAAAACGCATATGTATAATCGACTTTGTCTCGAAGACAAATCGTTCACACGCAAACTTCGCGCATGGCACTCGTGTAGTTCAACGAGACGAAGCTATTGCACGCGGTTTCATCGGCCTACGACAATGTGTGCTCAAGTTATATGCCACCATATCGAACACAAATATCAACTTCTATGATTGAGTTATTCGTGAGCTGTGTTCGCGAAGAAAACGATGTTGCATCAGTTTCCTTGGTTATTCGACGTGCTGAAACCGAATATGATGCCAGATTTTGTCTAGGTGCAGCCAAAAAAAAGTGATTCCCACGATGTCGTAAAAACGCATATGTATAATCGACTTTTTCTCGAAGACAAATCGTTCACACGCAAACTTCGCGCATTGCACTCGTGTAGTTCAACGAGACGAAGCTATTGCACGCGGTTTCATCGGCCTACGACAATGTGTGCTCAAGTTATATGCCACCATATCGAACACAAATATCAACTTCTATGATTGAGTTATTCGTGAGCTGTGTTCGCGAAGAAAACGATGTTGCATCAGTTTCCTTGGTTATTCGACGTGCTGAAACCGAATATGATGCCAGATTTTGTCTAGGTGCAGCCAAAAAAAAGTGATTCCCACGATGTCGTAAAAACGCATATGTATAATCGACTTTTTCTCGAAGACAGATCGTCCACACGCAAACTTCGCGCATTGCACTCGTGTAGTTCAACGAGACGAAGCTATTGCACGCGGTTTCATCGGCCTACGACAATGTGTGCTCAAGTTATATGCCACCATATCGAACACAAATATCAACTTCTATGATTGAGTTTTTCGTGAGCTGTGTTCGCGAAGAAAACGATGTTGCATCAGTTTCCTTGTTTATTCGACGTGCTGAAACCGAATATGATGCCAGATTTTGTCTAGGTGCAGCCAAAAAAAAGTGATTCCCACGATGTCGTAAAAACGCATATGTATAATCGACTTTTTCTCGAAGACAAATCGTTCACACGCAGACTTCGCGCATTGCACTCGTGGAGTTCAACGAGACGAAGCTATTGCACGCGGTTTCATCGGCCTACGACAATGTGTGCTCAAGTTATATACCACCATATCGAAAACAAATATCAACTTCTATGATTGAGTTATTCGTGAGCTGTGTTCGCGAAGAAAACGATGTTGCATCAGTTTCCTTGGTTATTCGACGTGCTGAAACCGAATATGATGCCAGATTTTGTCTAGGTGCAGCCAAAAAAAAGTGATTCCCACGATGTCGTAAAAACGCATATGTATAATCGACTTTTTCTCGAAGACAAATCGTTCACACGCAAACTTCGCGCATTGCACTCGTGTAGTTCAACGAGACAAAGCTATTGCACGCGGTTTCATCGGCCTACGACAATGTGTGCTCAAGTTATATGCCACCATATCGAACACAAATATCAACTTCTATGATTGAGTTATTCGTGAGCTGTGTTCGCGAAGAAAACGATGTTGCATCAGTTTCCTTGGTTATTCGACGTGCTGAAACCGAATATGATGCCAGATTTTGTCTAGGTGCAGCCAAAAAAAAGTGATTCCCACGATGTCGTAAAAACGCATATGTATAATCGACTTTTTCTCGAAGACAAATCGTTCACACGCAAACTTCGCGCATTGCACTCGTGTAGTTCAACGAGACGAAGCTATTGCACGCGGTTTCATCGGCCTACGACAATGTGTGCTCAAGTTATATGCCACCATATCGAACACAAATATCAACTTCTATGATTGAGTTATTCGTGAGCTGTGTTCGCGAAGAAAACGATGTTGCATCAGTTTCCTCGGTTATTCGACGTGCTGAAACCGAATATGATGCCAGATTTTGTCTAGGTGCAGCCAAAAAAAAGTGATTCCCACGATGTCGTAAAAACGCATATGTATAATCGACTTTTTCTCGAAGACAAATCGTTCACACGCAAACTTCGCGCATTGCACTCGTAGAGTTCAACGAGACGAAGCTATTGCACGCGGTTTCATCGGCCTACGACAATGTGTGCTCAAGTTATATGCCACCATATCGAACACAAATATCAACTTCTATGATTGAGTTTTTCGTGAGCTGTGTTCGCGAAGAAAACGATGTTGCATCAGTTTCCTTGGTTATTCGACGTGCTGAAACCGAATATGATGCCAGATTTTGTCTAGGTGCAGCCAAAAAAAAGTGATTCCCACGATGTCGTAAAAACGCATATGTATAATCGACTTTTTCTCGAAGACAAATTGTTCACACGCAAACTTCGCGCATTGCACTCGTGTAGTTCGACGAGACGAAGCTATTGCACGCGGTTTCATCGGCCTACGACAATGTGTGCTCGAGTTATATGCCATCATATCGAACACAAGTATCAACTTCTATGATTGAGTTTTTCGTGAGCTGTGTTCGCGAAGAAAACGATGTTGCATCAGTTTCCTTGGTTATTCGACGTGCTGAAACCGAATATGATGCCAGATTTTGTCTAGGTGCAGCCAAAAAAAAGTGATTCCCACGATGTCGTAAAAACGCATATGTATAATCGACTTTTTCTCGAAGACAAATCGTTCACACGCAAACTTCGCGCATTGCACTCGTGTAGTTCAACGAGACGAAGCTATTGCACGCGGTTTCATCGGCCTACGACAATGTGTGCTCAAGTTATATGCCACCATATCGAACACAAATATCAACTTCTATGATTGAGTTTTTCGTGAGCTGTGTTCGCGAAGAAAACGATGTTGCATCAGTTCCCTTGGTTATTCGACGTGCTGAAACCGAATATGATGCCAGATTTTGTCTAGGTGCAGCCAAAAAAAAGTGATTCCCACGATGTCGTAAAAACGCATATGTATAATCGACTTTTTCTCGAAGACAAATTGTTCACACGCAAACTTCGCGCATTGCACTCGTGTAGTTCGACGAGACGAAGCTATTGCACGCGGTTTCATCGGCCTACGACAATGTGTGCTCGAGTTATATGCCATCATATCGAACACAAGTATCAACTTCTATGATTGAGTTTTTCGTGAGCTGTGTTCGCGAAGAAAACGATGTTGCATCAGTTTCCTTGGTTATTCGACGTGCTGAAACCGAATATGATGCCAGATTTTGTCTAGGTGCAGCCAAAAAAAAGTGATTCCCACGATGTCGTAAAAACGCATATGTATAATCGACTTTTTCTCAAAGACAAATCGTTCACACGCAAACTTCGCGCATTGCACTCGTGTAGTTCAACGAGACGAAGCTATTGCACGCGGTTTCATCGGCCTACGACAATGTGTGCTCAAGTTATATGCCATCATATCGAACACAAGTATCAACTGCTATGATTGAGTTTTTCGTGAGCTGTGTTCGCGAAGAAAACGATGTTGCATCAGTTTCCTTGGTTATTCGACGTGCTGAAACCGAATATGATGCCAGATTTTGTCTAGGTGCAGCCAAAAAAAAGTGATTCCCACGATGTCGTAAAAACGCATATGTATAATCGACTTTTTCTCAAAGACAAATCGTTCACACGCAAACTTCGCGCATTGCACTCGTGTAGTTCAACGAGACGAAGCTATTGCACGCGGTTTCATCGGCCTACGACAATGTGTGCTCAAGTTATATGCCATCATATCGAACACAAGTATCAACTTCTATGATTGAGTTTTTCGTGAGCTGTGTTCGCGAAGAAAACGATGTTGCATCAGTTTCCTTGGTTATTCGACGTGCTGAAACCGAATATGATGCGAGATTTTGTCTAGGTGCAGCCAAAAAAAAGTGATTCCCACGATGTCGTAAAAACGCATATGTATAATCGACTTTTTCTCGAAGACAAATTGTTCACACGCAAACTTCGCGCATTGCACTCGTGTAGTTCGAGGAGACGAAGCTATTGCACGCGGTTTCATCGGCCTACGACAATGTGTGCTCGAGTTATATGCCATCATATCGAACACAAGTATCAACTTCTATGATTGAGTTTTTCGTGAGCTGTGTTCGCGAAGAAAACGATGTTGCGACAGTTTCCTTGGTTATTCGACGTGCTGAAACCGAATATGATGCCAGATTTTGTCTAGGTGCAGCCAAAAAAAAGTGATTCCCACGATGTCGTAAAAACGCATATGTATAATCGACTTTTTCTCGAAGACAAATTGTTCACACGCAAACTTCGCGCATTGCACTCGTGTAGTTCGACGAGACGAAGCTATTGCACGCGGTTTCATCGGCCTACGACAATGTGTGCTCGAGTTATATACCACCATATCGAACACAAATATCAACTTCTATGATTGAGTTTTTCGTGAGCTGTGTTCGCGAAGAAAACGATGTTGCATCAGTTTCCTTGGTTATTCGACGTGCTGAAACCTAATATGATGCCAGATTTTGTCTAGGTGCAGCCAAAAAAAAGTGATTCCCACGATGTCGTAAAAACGCATATGTATAATCGACTTTTTCTCGAAGACAAATCGTCCACACGCAAACTTCGCGCATTGCACTCGTGGAGTTCAACGAGACGAAGCTATTGCACGCGGTTTCATCGGCCTACGACAATGTGTGCTCAAGTTATATGCCACCATATCGAAAACAAATATCAACTTCTATGATTGAGTTATTCGTGAGCTGTGTTCGCGAAGAAAACGATGTTGCATCAGTTTCCTTGGTTATTCGACGTGCTGAAACCGAATATGATGCCAGATTTTGTCTAGGTGCAGCCAAAAAAAAGTGATTCCCACGATGTCGTAAAAACGCATATGTATAATCGACTTTTTCTCGAAGACAAATCGTTCACACGCAAACTTCGCGTATTGCACTCGTGTAGTTCGACGAGACGGAGCTATTGCACGCGGTTTCATCGGCTTACGACAATGTGTGCTCAAGTTATATGCCACCATATCGAACACAAATATCAACTTCTATGATTGAGTTTTTCGTGAGCTGTGTTCGCGAAGAAAACGATGTTGCCTCAGTTTCCTTGGTTATTCGACGTGCTGAAACCGAATATGATGCCAGATTTTGTCTAGGTGCAGCCAAAAAAAAGTGATTCCCACGATGTCGTAAAAACGCATATGTATAATCGACTTTTTCTCGAAGACAAATCGTTCACACGCAAACTTCGCGCATTGCACTCGTGTAGTTCGACGAGACGAAGCTATTGCACGCGGTTTCATCGGCTTACGACAATGTGTGCTCAAGTTATATGCCACCATATCGAACACAAATATCAACTTCTATGATTGAGTTATTCGTGAGCTGTGTTCGCGAAGAAAACGATGTTGCATCAGTTTCCTTGGTTATTCGACGTGCTGAAACCGAATATGATGCCAGATTTTGTCTAGGTGCAGCCAAAAAAAAGTGATTCCCACGATGTCGTAAAAACGCATATGTATAATCGACTTTTTCTCGAAGACAAATTGTTCACACGCAAACTTCGCGCATTGCACTCGTGTAGTTCGACGAGACGAAGCTATTGCACGCGGTTTCATCGGCCTACGACAATGTGTGCTCGAGTTATATGCCATCATATCGAACACAAGTATCAACTTCTATGATTGAGTTTTTCGTGAGCTGTGTTCGCGAAGAAAACGATGTTGCATCAGTTTCCTTGGTTATTCGACGTGCTGAAACCGAATATGATGCCAGATTTTGTCTAGGTGCAGCCAAAAAAAAGTGATTCCCACGATGTCGTAAAAACGCATATGTATAATCGACTTTTTCTCGAAGACAAATCGTTCACACGCAAACTTCGCGCATTGCACTCGTGTAGTTCAACGAGACGAAGCTATTTCACGCGGTTTCATCGGCCTACGACAATGTGCGCTCAAGTTATATGCCACCATATCGAACACAAATATCAACTTCTATGATTGAGTTTTTCGTGAGCTGTGTGCGCGAAGAAAACGATGTTGCATCAGTTTCCTTGGTTATTCGACGTGCTGAAACATAATATGATGCCAGATTTTGTCTAGGTGCAGCCAAAAAAAAGTGATTCCCACGATGTCGTAAAAACGCATATGTATAATCGACTTTTTCTCGAAGACAAATTGTTCACACGCAAACTTCGCGCATTGCACTCGTGTTGTTCGACGAGACGAAGCTATTGCACGCGGTTTCATCGGCCTACGACAATGTGTGCTCGAGTTATATGCCATCATATCGAACACAAATATCAACTTCTAAGATTGAGTTTTTCGTGAGCTGTGTTCGCGAAGAAAACGATGTTGCATCAGTTTCCTTGGTTATTCGACGTGCTGAAACCGAATATGATGCCAGATTTTGTCTAGGTGCAGCCAAAAAAAAGTGATTCCCACGATGTCGTAAAAACGCATATGTATAATCGACTTTTTCTCGAAGACAAATTGTTCACACGCAAACTTCGCGCATTGCACTCGTGTAGTTCGACGAGACGAAGCTATTGCACGCGGTTTCATCGGCCTACGACAATGTGTGCTCGAGTTATATGCCATCATATCGAACACAAGTATCAACTTCTATGATTGAGTTTTTCGTGAGCTGTGTTCGCGAAGAAAACGATGTTGCATCAGTTTCCTTGGTTATTCGACGTGCTGAAACCGAATATGATGCCAGATTTTGTCTAGGTGCAGCCAAAAAAAAGTGATTCCCACGATGTCGTAAAAACGCATATGTGTGGAATCGGTGAATATTAGTGTTAGTGTAGCAATGCTTAAGTGAGTTAGTGTTAGTAAAAAGTAAGACGGCGCTGTGTCGCCTAAAATTTAAAATAAGATTCAGGTTACAGACTAAATATTAGAGACATTGTTTTTCTAAAAGTGAACAAATGAAAGAGAGTGTTGTTTAAGAGAATATTCGTGTGAAGTGTGAATGGAAAAGTGTTTGCATGGTGTGACAGTTTTATTGAGGTTCTTGTTTAGGGTTTTTGTGTTTTAGGTAGACTGAGGGTGGCCTGTGCGTCACCATTACATGGTCAGTCTAGAATAAAGAGTGCATTGAGTAAAAGTGTGAAAATGTGTACGCGTGAGATGAGAGAACGAAAATTAGTCAGTCCGTAGAAGTCTCTTGACGAGTTAAGGTCTAGAGCGACTCAGCTCATCCAATGTATCATTATAATCCTTTAAATATATTTCATTTTATACTGTTAAATTAAATAATCTATTCCACATGATTTTGATCCTACAAATTGGGGGCTCGTCCGGGATCATGTCAGGTCAACAGATGTTTTAATACAGTTAAATGAAGTGGTGAAGTAAACGGTGACAAAGCATTCGAACAGATTCGGTAAAAGTGCGTGCGGTATTCAACAGGCAGACGGCCACTCGACGATTTTTTGTGTATCGTACATAAGGTGTTAAAATGCCGGGTTCCGTGACAGATGCTATGTACGAAGCGTTGGACATTGACGATTTGCGAAGTAAACTGCAAGTGCTTGGACAGTCGATGAAAGGGTCCAAGGCTCAGTTACTCGAGCGATTAAAGAAAATTAATTTTTCTACGGGTGAAACATCAGGGATAAACCCCCAAGCACTTGATGGTGATGAAGAAGAAGAAAGTGACAATGAAGACGACTTGGATACCCTGAAAGTTGGTGAACTTAAGGATCGGTTGCGTGCATTAAAGCTTAAAGTGACGGGTAAAAAGGCAGCATTAATCGAACGCATAAGATCGGCAGAGTCAACGGTGAAAGGTGACACAGGTGACAAAAACCATGATGACAAAAGAGGTAGAGTTCCACCTGACGAAGAGGATCTCACAAAATTGAAGACCAAAGGTTTAAGGTCACGACTCACCGAATTAGGATTGAAGACGTCGGGCAACAAGGCGGACTTGCTCGCACGACTCAAGACACACCTGAATGAAGATGACAGTAGTTCAGAAAGTGAAATCAATGATGACGACAGTGATGAAGATGATGATTCATCTGGCAGTGATGATGAACCACAAACCGATAAAAAGCGACGTGGTCCTGAGAAAAGACAAACTCGAGCTAAGAGCGGTGAAGTGCATCGTTATTCGAGTAATTCGCGAAATGTTTTAACGTTCAGAGATGTCGATGATGCCCTGGAACGATTTAGTGGTGATGGAAGCCAAAACGTTCGACATTGGTTTTCCATATTCGAAGAAACTGCTGAAATGTGTTCATGGACGGACGCACAGAAGGTGATCTATGCGAAAAAGTTGTTAGACGGCCCGGCAAAATTATTTGCAAGTTACGAGTGTCATGCGAAGACGTGGATTAAACTGAAGAAAAGTTTAATCAGAGAATTTTCTGAGACAGTGAACAGTAAGCAACTACATGAACAATTGGGTCACGTGAAGAAGAAAAGTGATGAATCCTATGAAGCATACGTTTATCGCGTACTGGAGATGGCTAGTCACGGAGACATCGAGTTGGATGCACAGTTACAGTACATCATTGACGGTATTCAGGATGACGAAGTGAATAAATCAATTCTCTATGGTGCAACGACAGTGAAAGAGTTGAGGAAGAAACTAAAGCAGTATGAGACACAGAAGAAGAATTCCAAATCGAAGACTAGTGCGAAACAACCTCTGAAGAGTGACAATAAGACTGATAAATCAAAGAGATTCAATCAGGCACGTGATGAAAAAAAGACTAAACACTGTTTCAACTGTGGCAGCAAAACACACATGAGTGACCACTGTCCAGACAAGGATAAAGGGCCAATGTGTTTCAACTGCAACGAATTTGGACATTTATCTACGAAATGCCCAAAACCGAAGAAGACCCCCCGAGGTGAAAAAGGTAGAGAAGAAAAAAGAGAAAAGCCTCGTGTTGACGCACTAATGTCTGGGGACATGAAGACATACAAACAGGTCAAGATTTTGGGTAAGGAGGTTACTGCTGTGCTGGACTCAGGTAGCGACTTACATCTGGTACGGTCAAGCTGCTACGTACGACTTGGAGCTCCGATGCTCGAGTCAAAAACAATCCCTTTCAACGGCGTTGGCGCATTAAATCAACGCACACTCGGACGTTTCAAGGCGGAAATAATAATTGACAATTTGACTTTCGCGTTCGATTTTGATGTGGTTCCAGACGAATTTCTTGGACATGATTTGTTAGTGGGTGGCGAGTTGTCTAATCACGCTGAGGTGCGAGTCAAACATAGACGAGCCGTGTTGACGAAAATTGATTCCGAGGAAAATCTGGTGGAGACAGATGATCCTGGCTGGAAAGAAGTGTTGAACATTAATGTGTGTGAAGTGACAGACAATGACTATGATGTTTCGATTCAACATCTGACTGATCCAGAGATCAAGAGTGAAGTGCGGGAATTAGTGGAGAATTATGAGCCAACGAAGGAGAAAGATACAGGAGTAAAGATGCGCATTCTGCTACAAGACGACGTACCTGTATTTCAGAATCCACGACGACTCTCAGCTGAGCAGAAAAATCAAGTGAATGAAATAATCCAGACATGGATTGACGAAGGTGTGGTGAGACCAAGCATATCTAATTATGCCAGTCCAATAGTGTTGGTCGACAAAAAGAATGGTCAAAAGAGACTCTGTGTCGATTATCGGTCGTTAAATAAAAAAATCATTAAAGACAGAAATCCATTGCCATTAATTGAAGATCAATTGGATCGACTACAAGATGCTCAAGTATTCTCTACGCTGGATTTGAGGGACGGATTTTTTCATGTGCCAGTAGAGGAAGAGAGCGTGAGGTATACAGCTTTTGTTGTGCCAGATGGGCATTACGAATTCCTTAAAGTTCCGTTCGGATTGTGCAACTCTCCTGCAGTTTTCCAGAGACATATCAGAGCAGTTTTTCGTTCGCTAATTACAAGTGGTGTAGTGTTGGTTTATCTCGATGACTTGATAATTCCTGCTAAAAACGAGAGAGAGAATCTGGAAAAACTGAAAATTGTGTTGAAAACGGCGAGTGAGTACGGTTTGGTGATAAATTGGAAGAAGTGCGAATTACTAGTGAAACAAGTGGAATATTTGGGATACATCGTGGAGGCCGGACAGATTCAACCCTCCAATAAAAAGACACTCGCAGTTGCTAAATTCCCTATTCCAAAGACAGTGAGACAAGTGCAGAGTTTTCTTGGGTTGACGGGGTATTTTCGCAAATTTATCCCCCAATTTGCGGTGCACGCAAGACCTTTATCACAGTTGCTAAGAGACAATGTCAAATTCGAGTTTGGTGATAAACAGAAGGCGTCGTTCGAAAAGTTGAAGTCGGCATTGATAGAAGGACCAGTGCTTAAGTTGTATCGCGTTGGTGCAGTGACTGAATTACACACAGACGCGTGTATGGGTGGATTAGGCGCTGTGTTGTTTCAAAAAGACTCTGAGGATGGTAAGTTACATCCTGTGTACTACGCAAGTTGGAAGACATCACCTGCTGAAGAGAAATACACCAGCTACGAGTTGGAAATTTTAGCAGTGGTGAAAGCGCTAAAGAAATTTCGGGTTTACCTACTGAACATCGAATTTAAGATTGTGACGGACTGCAAATCATTTGTGTTAACAATGAAGAAAAAAGACTTGTGTTTAAGAGTATCGCATTGGGCGATGTTGATCGATCAGTTCAATTATACAATTGAACATCGACCAGGTACATCGATGCGTCACGTCGACGCATTAAGTAGAAACCCAGTCGAGATGTTATTCGTGCAGGTAGGCCGAGACGGTCTCATTGAGAAAATTGTGAAGGCTCAACAAGATGACCCAGAGTTGAAAAAAATAATTGACTCACTTCAAGATGGACGACATGATGAATTCTCGATGAAGAAAGGCGTTTTATACCGAGAAAGTAACGGAGATGAACTTATGGTGGTTCCAAAAACAATGCAGTTCGATGTCATTAAGCAGGCTCACGAGCAAGGCCATTTCGGATGGAACAAGGTGGAGTTCATGCTGAAACATGAGTATTGGTTCCCTAATATGCGACACAAAATTCAGAAGGTATGTGAGAATTGCGTAAAATGTTTATTAGCTGAAAAGAAACATGGGAAAAGTGATGGCTTTTTGAACCCCATCGAGAAGGGCGCTTTGCCATTGGACACGTTTCACATTGATCATTTGGGTCCAATGCCATCAACGAGGAAAGCATATAACCATTTATTCGTTGTCGTCGATGGATTTACTAAATTTGTATGGCTGTACCCAACGAAGTCGACGACTGCAGAGGAGACAATCAACAAACTAAAATTGCAGGCGGTTACCTTCGGAAATCCTAGGCGAATTGTCTCCGATCGAGGTACTGCATTTACGGCAAATGCATTCGAGGACTTTTGCAAAACAGAGAATATCGAGCATGTGCTCATCACTACAGGTGTCCCACGAGCGAATGGTCAAGTGGAACGGATGAACCGCGTGATTATTCCAATTTTATCCAAGCTGTCAGCAGAGAATCCTATGGAATGGTGGAAGTACGTAGGCCAGGTGCAACAATTCATGAACTCTACGATGAGCAGAAGCACCAAGAAGACACCTTTCGAGTTATTGATCGGCGAAAAAATGAAGCTGGCTGATGATCAACAGTTGAGACAGTTGGTTGAGGAGGAGCTTGTCAATTTGTTCGAAGAAAAACGAACAGATATGCGAGATGAGGCTAAGCAGAACATTCTGAAGATCCAGGAAGAAAATAAGAAGGCATTCAACCGCAAGAGGAAGCCGGCTGAACATTATGCAGTCAATGATTTAGTCGCCATTCAGAGAACTCAGTTCGGAGGAGGTCTGAAACTGTATCCAAAGTTTTTGGGTCCGTACAAAGTTGTGACGGTCATGCGAAATAATCGCTATTTAGTGGAGAAGGTTGGAGATCACGAGGGTCCCAATCGCACCAGTTCTGCAGCAGACCACATGAAACCTTGGTCAAAGGCGACCAATGGCTACAACGAGTGGTTCCAGGATGACGACGTTGACCTCGCCGAATAAGCTACTTAGAGGCGAAGCTAGGTATCGAGGACGATACGTGTGCAGGATGGCAGGTTGTGGAATCGGTGAATATTAGTGTTAGTGTAGCAATGCTTAAGTGAGTTAGTGTTAGTAAAAAGTAAGACGGCGCTGTGTCGCCTAAAATTTAAAATAAGATTCAGGTTACAGACTAAATATTAGAGACATTGTTTTTCTAAAAGTGAACAAATGAAAGAGAGTGTTGTTTAAGAGAATATTCGTGTGAAGTGTGAATGGAAAAGTGTTTGCATGGTGTGACAGTTTTATTGAGGTTCTTGTTTAGGGTTTTTGTGTTTTAGGTAGACTGAGGGTGGCCTGTGCGTCACCATTACATGGTCAGTCTAGAATAAAGAGTGCATTGAGTAAAAGTGTGAAAATGTGTACGCGTGAGATGAGAGAACGAAAATTAGTCAGTCCGTAGAAGTCTCTTGACGAGTTAAGGTCTAGAGCGACTCAGCTCATCCAATGTATCATTATAATCCTTTAAATATATTTCATTTTATACTGTTAAATTAAATAATCTATTCCACATGATTTTGATCCTACATATGTATAATCGACTTTTTCTCGAAGACAAATTGTTCACACGCAAACTTCGCGCATTGCACTCGTGTAGTTCGACGAGACGAAGCTATTGCACGCGGTTTCATCGGCCTACGACAATGTGTGCTCGAGTTATATACCACCATATCGAACACAAATATCAACTTTTATGATTGATTTACTCGTGAGCTGTGTTCGCGAAGAAAACGATGTTGCATCAGTTTCCTTGGTTATTCGACGTGCTGAAACCGAATATGATGCCAGATTTTGTCTAGGTGCAGCCAAAAAAAAGTGATTCCCACGATGTCGTAAAAACGCATATGTATAATCGACTTTTTCTCGAAGACAAATCGTTCACACGCAAACTTCGCGCATTGCACTCGTGTAGTTCAACGAGACGAAGCTATTGCACGCGGTTTCATCGGCCTACGACAATGTGTGCTCAAGTTATATGCCACCATATCGAACACAAATATCAACTTCTATGATTGAGTTATTCGTGAGCTGTGTTCGCGAAGAAAACGATGTTGCATCAGTTTCCTTGGTTATTCGACGTGCTGAAACCGAATATGATGCCAGATTTTGTCTAGGTGCAGCCAAAAAAAAGTGATTCCCACGATGTCGTAAAAACGCATATGTCTAATCGACTTTGTCTCGAAGATAAATCGTTCACACGCAAACTTCGCGCATTGCACTCGTGTTGTTCGACGAGACGAAGCTATTGCACGCGGTTTCATCGGCCTACGACAATGTGTGCTCGAGTTATATGCCATCATATCGAACACAAATATCAACTTCTATGATTGAGTTTTTCGTGAGCTGTGTTCGCGAAGAAAACGATGTTGCATCAGTTTCCTTGGTTATTCGACGTGCTGAAACCGAATATGATGCCAGATTTTGTCTAGGTGCAGCCAAAAAAAAGTGATTCCCACGATGTCGTAAAAACGCATATGTATAATCGACTTTTTCTCGAAGACAAATTGTTCACACGCAAACTTCGCGCATTGCACTCGTGTAGTTCGACGAGACGAAGCTATTTAACGCGGTTTCATCGGCCTACGACAATGTGTGCTCGAGTTATATGCCATCATATCGACCACAAGTATCAACTTCTATGATTGAGTTTTTCGTGAGCTGTGTTCGCGAAGAAAACGATGTTGCATCAGTTTCCTTGGTTATTCGACGTGCTGAAACCGAATATGATGCCAGATTTTGTCTAGGTGCAGCCAAAAAAAAGTGATTCCCACGATGTCGTAAAAACGCATATGTATAATCGACTTTTTCTCGAAGACAAATCGTTCACACGCAAACTTCGCGCATTGCACTCGTGTAGTTCGACGAGACGAAGCTATTGCACGCGGTTTCATCGGCCTACGACAATGTGTGCTCGAGTTATATGCCATCATATCGAACACAAGTATCAACTTCTATGATTGAGTTTTTCGTGAGCTGTGTTCGCGAAGAAAACGATGTTGCATCAGTTTCCTTGGTTATTCGACGTGCTGAAACCGAATATGAGGCCAGATTTTGTCTAGGTGCAGCCAAAAAAAAGTGATTCCCACGATGTCGTAAAAACGCATATGTATAATCGACTTTTTCTCGAAGACAAATCGTTCACACGCAAACTTCGCGCATTGCACTCGTGTAGTTCAACGAGACGAAGCTATTGCACGCGGTTTCATCGGCCTACGACAATGTGTGCTCAAGTTATATGCCACCATATCGAACACAAATATCAACTTCTATGATTGAGTTATTCGTGAGCTGTGTTCGCGAAGAAAACGATGTTGCATCAGTTTCCTTGGTTATTCGACGTGCTGAAACCGAATATGATGCCAGATTTTGTCTAGGTGCAGCCAAAAAAAAGTGATTCCCACGATGTCGTAAAAACGCATATGTATAATCGACTTTTTCTCGAAGACAAATCGTCCACACGCAAACTTCGCGCATTGCACTCGTGGAGTTCAACGAGACGAAGCTATTGCACGCGGTTTCATCGGCCTACGACAATGTGTGCTCAAGTTATATGCCACCATATCGAAAACAAATATCAACTTCTATGATTGAGTTATTCGTGAGCTGTGTTCGCGAAGAAAACGATGTTGCATCAGTTTCCTTGGTTATTCGACGTGCTGAAACCGAATATGATGCCAGATTTTGTCTAGGTGCAGCCAAAAAAAAGTGATTCCCACGATGTCGTAAAAACGCATATGTATAATCGACTTTTTCTCGAAGACAAATCGTTCACACGCAAACTTCGCGCATTGCACTCGTGTAGTTCAACGAGACAAAGCTATTGCACGCGGTTTCATCGGCCTACGACAATGTGTGCTCAAGTTATATGCCACCATATCGAAAACAAATATCAACTTCTATGATTGAGTTATTCGTGAGCTGTGTTCGCGAAGAAAACGATGTTGCATCAGTTTCCTTGGTTATTCGACGTGCTGAAACCGAATATAATGCCAGATTTTGTCTAGGTGCAGCCAAAAAAAAGTGATTCCCACGATGTCGTAAAAACGCATATGTATAATCGACTTTTTCTCGAAGACAAATCGTTCACACGCAAACTTCGCGCATTGCACTCGTGTAGTTCGACGAGACGGAGCTATTGCACGCGGTTTCATCGGCTTACGACAATGTGTGCTCAAGTTATATGCCACCATATCGAACACAAATATCAACTTCTATGATTGAGTTTTTCGTGAGCTGTGTTCGCGAAGAAAACGATGTTGCATCAGTTTCCTTGGTTATTCGACGTGCTGAAACCGAATATGATGCCAGATTTTTTCTACGTGCAGCCAAAAAAAAGTGATTCCCACGATGTCGTAAAAACGCATATGTATAATCGACTTTTTCTCGAAGACAAATCGTTCACACGCAAACTTCGCGCATTGCACTCGTGTAGTTCAACGAGACGAAGCTATTGCACGCGGTTTAATCGGCCTACGACAATGTGTGCTCAAGTTATATGCCACCATATCGAACACAAATATCAACTTCTATGATTGAGTTATTCGTGAGCTGTGTTCGCGAAGAAAACGATGTTGCATCAGTTTCCTTCGGTTATTCGACGTGCTGAAACCGAATATGATGCCAGATTTTGTCTAGGTGCAGCCAAAAAAAAGTGATTCCCACGATGTCGTAAAAACGCATATGTATAATCGACTTTTTCTCGAAGACAAATCGTTCACACGCAAACTTCGCGCATTGCACTCGTGTAGTTCGACGAGACGGAGCTATTGCACGCGGTTTCATCGGCTTACGACAATGTGTGCTCAAGTTATATGCCACCATATCGAACACAAATATCAACTTCTATGATTGAGTTTTTCGTGAGCTGTGTTCGCGAAGAAAACGATGTTGCATCAGTTTCCTTGGTTATTCGACGTTCTGAAACCGAATATGATGCCAGATTTTTTCTACGTGCAGCCAAAAAAAAGTGATTCCCACGATGTCGTAAAAACGCATATGTATAATCGACTTTTTCTCGAAGACAAATCGTTCACACGCAAACTTCGCGCATTGCACTCGTGTAGTTCAACGAGACGAAGCTATTGCACGCGGTTTAATCGGCCTACGACAATGTGTGCTCAAGTTATATGCCACCATATCGAACACAAATATCAACTTCTATGATTGAGTTATTCGTGAGCTGTGTTCGCGAAGAAAACGATGTTGCATCAGTTTCCTTCGGTTATTCGACGTGCTGAAACCGAATATGATGCCAGATTTTGTCTAGGTGCAGCCAAAAAAAAGTGATTCCCACGATGTCGTAAAAACGCATATGTATAATCGACTTTTTCTCGAAGACAAATCGTTCACACGCAAACTTCGCGCATTGCACCCGTGTAGTTCAACGAGACGAAGCTATTGCACGCGGTTTCATCGGCCTACGACAATGTGTGCTCAAGTTATATGCCACCATATCGAACACAAATATCAACTTCTATGATTGAGTTTTTCGTGAGCTGTGTTCGCGAAGAAAAAGATGTTGCATCAGTTTCCTTGGTTATTCGACGTGCTGAAACCGAATATGATGCCAGATTTTGTCTAGGTGCAGCCAAAAAAAAGTGATTCCCACGATGTCGTAAAAACGCATATGTATAATCGACTTTTTCTCGAAGACAAATCGTTCACACGCAAAATTCGCGCATTGCACTCGTGTAGTTCAACGAGACGAAGCTATTGCACGCGGTTTCATCGGCCTACGACAATGTGTGCTCAAGTTATATGCCACCATATCGAACACAAATATCAACTTCTATGATTGAGTTATTCGTGAGCTGTGTTCGCGAAGAAAACGATGTTGCATCAGTTTCCTTGGTTATTCGACGTGCTGAAACCGAATATGATGCCAGATTTTGTCTAGGTGCAGCCAAAAAAAAGTGATTCCCACGATGTCGTAAAAACGCATATGTATAATCGACTTTTTCTCGAAGACAGATCGTCCACACGCAAACTTCGCGCATTGCACTCGTGTAGTTCAACGAGACGAAGCTATTGCACGCGGTTTCATCGGCCTACGATAATGTGTGCTCAAGTTATATGCCACCATATCGAACACAAATATCAACTTCTATGATTGAGTTTTTCGTGAGCTGTGTTCGCGAAGAAAACGATGTTGCATCAGTTTCCTTGGTTATTCGACGTGCTGAAACCGAATATGATGCCAGATTTTGTCTAGGTGCAGCCAAAAAAAAGTGATTCCCACGATGTCGTAAAAACGCATATGTATAATCGACTTTTTCTCGAAGACAAATCGTTCACACGCAAACTTCGCGCATTGCACTCGTGGAGTTCAACGAGACGAAGCTATTGCACGCGGTTTCATCGGCCTACGACAATGTGTGCTCGAGTTATATGCCATCATATCGACCACAAGTATCAACTTCTATGATTGAGTTTTTCGTGAGCTGTGTTCGCGAAGAAAACGATGTTGCATCAGTTTCCTTGGTTATTCGACGTGCTGAAACCGAATATGATGCCAGATTTTGTCTAGGTGCAGCCAAAAAAAAGTGATTCCCACGATGTCGTAAAAACGCATATGTATAATCGACTTTTTCTCGAAGACAAATCGTTCACACGCAAACTTCGCGCATTGCACTCGTGTAGTTCAACGAGACGAAGCTATTGCACGCGGTTTCATCGGCCTACGAAAATGTGTGCTCAAGTTATATGCCACCATATCGAACACAAATATCAACTTCTATGATTGAGTTATTCGTGAGCTGTGTTCGCGAAGAAAACGATGTTGCATCAGTTTCCTTGGTTATTCGACGTGCTGAAACCGAATATGATGCCAGATTTTGTCTAGGTGCAGCCAAAAAAAAGTGATTCCCACGATGTCGTAAAAACGCATATGTATAATCGACTTTTTCTCGAAGACAAATCGTCCACACGCAAACTTCGCGCATTGCACTCGTGGAGTTCAACGAGACGAAGCTATTGCACGCGGTTTCATCGGCCTACGACAATGTGTGCTCAAGTTATATGCCACCATATCGAAAACAAATATCAACTTCTATGATTGAGTTATTCGTGAGCTGTGTTCGCGAAGAAAACGATGTTGCATCAGTTTCCTTGGTTATTCGACGTGCTGAAACCGAATATGATGCCAGATTTTGTCTAGGTGCAGCCAAAAAAAAGTGATTCCCACGATGTCGTAAAAACGCATATGTATAATCGACTTTTTCTCGAAGAAAAATCGTTCACACGCAAACTTCGCGCATTGCACTCGTGTAGTTCAACGAGACGAAGCTATTGCACGCGGTTTCATGGGCCTACGACAATGTGTGCTCAAGTTATATGCCATCATATCGAACACAATTATCAACTGCTATGATTGAGTTTTTCGTGAGCTGTGTTCGCGAAGAAAACGATGTTGCATCAGTTTCCTTGGTTATTCGACGTGCTGAAACCGAACATGATGCCAGATTTTGTCTAGGTGCAGCCAAAAAAAAGTGATTCCCACGATGTCGTAAAAACGCATATGTATAATCGACTTTTTCTCGAAGACAAATCGTTCACACGCAAACTTCGCGCATTGCACTCGTGTAGTTCAACGAGACGAAGCTATTGCACGCGGTTTCATCGGCCTACGACAATGTGTGCTCAAGTTATATGCCACCATATCGAACAGAAATATCAACTTCTATGATTGAGTTTTTCGTGAGCTGTGTTCGCGAAGAAAACGATGTTGCATCAGTTTCCTTGGTTATTCGACGTGCTGAAACCGAATATGATGCCAGATTTTGTCTAGGTGCAGCCAAAAAAAAGTGATTACCACGATGTCGTAAAAACGCATATGTATAATCGACTTTTTCTCGAAGACAAATTGTTCACACGCAAACTTCGCGCATTGCACTCGTGTAGTTCGATGAGACGAAGCTATTGCACGCGGTTTCATCGGCCTACGACAATGTGTGCTCAAGTTATATGCCATCATATCGAACACAAGTATCAACTGCTATGATTGAGTTTTTCGTGAGCTGTGTTCGCGAAGAAAACGATGTTGCATCAGTTTCCTTGGTTATTCGACGTGCTGAAACCGAATATGATGCGAGATTTTGTCTAGGTGCAGCCAAAAAAAAGTGATTCCCACGATGTCGTAAAAACGCATATGTATAATCGACTTTTTCTCGAAGACAAATTGTTCACACGCAAACTTCGCGCATTGCACTCGTGTAGTTCGACGAGACGAAGCTATTGCACGCGGTTTCATCGGCCTACGACAATGTGTGCTCGAGTTATATGCCATCATATCGAACACAAGTATCAACTTCTATGATTGAGTTTTTCGTGAGCTGTGTTCGCGAAGAAAACGATGTTGCATCAGTTTCCTTGGTTATTCGACGTGCTGAAACCGAATATGATGCCAGATTTTGTCTAGGTGCAGCCAAAAAAAAGTGATTCCCACGATGTCGTAAAAACGCATGTGTATAATCGACTTTTTCTCGAAGACAAATTGTTCACACGCAAACTTCGCGCATTGCACTAGTGTAGTTCGACGAGACGAAGCTATTGCACGCGGTTTCATCGGCCTACGACAATGTGTGCTCGAGTTATATGCCATCATATCGAACACAAGTATCAACTTCTATGATTGAGTTTTTCGTGAGCTGTGTTCGCGAAGAAAACGATGTTGCATCAGTTTCCTTGGTTATTCGACGTGCTGAAACCGAATATGATGCCAGATTTTGTCTAGGTGCAGCCAAAAAAAAGTGATTCCCACGATGTCGTAAAAACGCATGTGTATAATCGACTTTTTCTCGAAGACAAATCGTTCACACGCAAACTTCGCGCATTGCACTCGTGTAGTTCAACGAGACGAAGCTATTGCACGCGGTTTCATCGGCCTACGACAATGTGTGCTCAAGTTATATGCCACCATATCGAACGCAAATATCAACTTCTATGATTGAGTTTTTCGTGAGCTGTGTTCGCGAAGAAAACGATGTTGCATCAGTTTCCTTGGTTATTCGACGTGCTGAAACCGAATATGATGCCAGATTTTGTCTAGGTGCAGCCAAAAAAAAGTGATTCCCACAATGTCGTAAAAACGCATATGTATAATCGACTTTTTCTCGAAGACAAATTGTTCACACGCAAACTTCGCGCATTGCACTCGTGTTGTTCGACGAGACGAAGCTATTGCACGCGGTTTCATCGGCCTACGACAATGTGTGCTCGAGTTATATGCCATCATATCGAACACAAATATCAACTTCTATGATTGAGTTTTTCGTGAGCTGTGTTCGCGAAGGAAACGATGTTGCATCAGTTTCCTTGGTTATTCGACGTGCTGAAACCGAATATGATGCCAGATTTTGTCTAGGTGCAGCCAAAAAAAAGTGATTCCCACGATGTCGTAAAAACGCATATGTATAATCGACTTTTTCTCGAAGACAAATCGTTCACACGCAAACTTCGCGCATTGCACTCGTGTAGTTCAACGAGACGAAGCTATTGCACGCGGTTTCATCGGCCTACGACAATTTGTGCTCAAGTTATATGCCACCATATCGAACACAAATATCAACTTCTATGATTGAGTTTTTCGTAAGCTGTGTTCGCGAAGAAAACGATGTTGCATCAGTTTCCTTGGTTATTCGACGTGCTGAAACCGAATATGATGCCAGATTTTGTCTAGGTGCAGCCAAAAAAAAGTGATTCCCACGATGTCGTAAAAACGCATATGTATAATCGACTTTTTCTCGAAGACAAATTGTTCACACGCAAACTTCGCGCCTTGCAGTCGTGTAGTTCGACGAGACGAAGCTATTGCACGCGGTTTCATCGGCCTACGACAATGTGTGCTCGAGTTATATGCCATCATATCGAACACAAGTATCAACTTCTATGATTGAGTTTTTCGTGAGCTGTGTTCGCGAAGAAAACGATGTTGCATCAGTTTCCTTGGTTATTCGACGTGCTGAAACCGAATATGATGCCAGATTTTGTCTAGGTGCAGCCAAAAAAAAGTGATTCCCACGATGTCGTAAAAACGCATATGTATAATCGACTTTTTCTCGAAGACAAATCGTTCACACGCAAACTTCGCGCATTGCACTCGTGTAGTTCAACGAGACGAAGCTATTGCACGCGGTTTCATCGGCCTACGACAATGTGTGCTCAAGTTATATGCCACCATATCGAAAACAAATATCAACTTCTATGATTGAGTTATTCGTGAGCTGTGTTCGCGAAGAAAACGATGTTGCATCAGTTTCCTTGGTTATTCGACGTGCTGAAACCGAATATGATGCCAGATTTTGTCTAGGTGCAGCCAAAAAAAAGTGATCCCCACGATGTCGTAAAAACGCATATGTATAATCGACTTTTTCTCGAAGACAAATCGTTCACACGCAAACTTCGCGCATTGCACTCGTGTAGTTCGACGAGACGGAGCTATTGCACGCGGTTTCATCGGCTTACGACAATGTGTGCTCAAGTTATATGCCACCATATCGAACACAAATATCAACTTCTATGATTGAGTTATTCGTGAGCTGTGTTCGCGAAGAAAACGATGTTGCATCAGTTTCCTCGGTTATTCGACGTGCTGAAACCGAATATGATGCCAGATTTTGTCTAGGTGCAGCCAAAAAAAAGTGATTCCCACGATGTCGTAAAAACGCATATGTATAATCGACTTTTTCTCGAAGACAAATCGTTCACACGCAAACTTCGCGCATTGCACTCGTGTAGTTCAACGAGACGAAGCTATTGCACGCGGTTTCATCGGCCTACGACAATGTGTGCTCAAGTTATATGCCACCATATCGAACACAAATATCAACTTCTATGATTGAGTTATTCGTGAGCTGTGTTCGCGAAGAAAACGATGTTGCATCAGTTTCCTTGGTTATTCGACGTGCTGAAACCGAATATGATGCCAGATTTTGTCTAGGTGCAGCCAAAAAAAAGTGATTCCCACGATGTCGTAAAAACGCATATGTATAATCGACTTTTTCTCGAAGACAAATTGTTCACACGCAAACTTCGCGCATTGCACTCGTGTTGTTCAACGAGACGAAGCTATTGCACGCGGTTTCATCGGCCTACGACAATGTGTGCTCGAGTTATATGCCATCATATCGAACACAAATATCAACTTTTATGATTGAGTTTTTCGTGAGCTGTGTTCGCGAAGAAAACGATGTTGCATCAGTTTCCTTGGTTATTCGACGTGCTGAAACCGAATATGATGCCAGATTTTGTCTAGGTGCAGCCAAAAAAAAGTGATTCCCACGATGTCGTAAAAACGCATATGTATAATCGACTTTTTCTCGAAGACAAATCGTTCACACGCAAACTTCGCGCATTGCACTCGTGTAGTTCGACGAGACGGAGCTATTGCACGCGGTTTCATCGGCTTACGACAATGTGTGCTCAAGTTATATGCCACCATATCGAACACAAATATCAACTTCTATGATTGAGTTTTTCGTGAGCTGTGTTCGCGAAGAAAACGATGTTGCATCAGTTTCCTTGGTTATTCGACGTGCTGAAACCGAATATGATGCCAGATTTTGTCTACGTGCAGCCAAAAAAAAGTGATTCCCACGATGTCGTAAAAACGCATATGTATAATCGACTTTTTCTCGAAGACAAATCGTTCACACGCAAACTTCGCGCATTGCACTCGTGTAGTTCAACGAGACGAAGCTATTGCACGCGGTTTCATCGGCCTACGACAATGTGTGCTCAAGTTATATGCCACCATATCGAACACAAATATCAACTTCTATGATTGAGTTATTCGTGAGCTGTGTTCGCGAAGAAAACGATGTTGCATCAGTTTCCTTGGTTATTCGACGTGCTGAAACCGAATATGATGCCAGATTTTGTCTAGGTGCAGCCAAAAAAAAGTGATTCCCACGATGTCGTAAAAACGCATATGTATAATCGACTTTTTCTCGAAGACAAATTGTTCACACGCAAACTTCGCGCATTGCACTCGTGTAGTTCGACGAGACGAAGCTATTGCACGCGGTTTCATCGGCCTACGACAATGTGTGCTCGAGTTATATGCCATCATATCGAACACAAGTATCAACTTCTATGATTGAGTTTTTCGTGAGCTGTGTTCGCGAAGAAAACGATGTTGCATCAGTTTCCTTGGTTATTCGACGTGCTGAAACCGAATATGATGCCAGATTTTGTCTAGGTGCAGCCAAAAAAAAGTGATTCCCACGATGTCGTAAAAACGCATATGTATAATCGACTTTTTCTCGAAGACAAATCGTTCACACGCAAACTTCGCGCATTGCACTCGTGTAGTTCAACGAGACGAAGCTATTGCACGCGGTTTCATCGGCCTACGACAATGTGTGCTCAAGTTATATGCCACCATATCGAACACAAATATCAACTTCTATGATTGAGTTTTTCGTGAGCTGTGTTCGCGAAGAAAACGATGTTGCATCAGTTTCCTTGGTTATTCGACGTGCTGAAACCGAATATGATGCCAGATTTTGTCTAGGTGCAGCCAAAAAAAAGTGATTCCCACGATGTCGTAAAAACGCATATGTATAATCGACTTTTTCTCGAAGACAAATCGTTCACACGCAAACTTCGCGCATTGCACTCGTGGAGTTCAACGAGACGAAGCTATTGCACGCGGTTTCATCGGCCTACGACAATGTGTGCTCAAGTTATATGCCACCATATCGAAAACAAATATCAACTTCTATGATTGAGTTATTCGTGAGCTGTGTTCGCGAAGAAAACGATGTTGCATCAGTTTCCTTGGTTATTCGACGTGCTGAAACCGAATATGATGCCAGATTTTGTCTAGGTGCAGCCAAAAAAAAGTGATTCCCACGATGTCGTAAAAACGCATATGTATAATCGACTTTGTCTCGAAGACAAATCGTTCACACGCAAACTTCGCGCATGGCACTCGTGTAGTTCAACGAGACGAAGCTATTGCACGCGGTTTCATCGGCCTACGACAATGTGTGCTCAAGTTATATGCCACCATATCGAACACAAATATCAACTTCTATGATTGAGTTATTCGTGAGCTGTGTTCGCGAAGAAAACGATGTTGCATCAGTTTCCTTGGTTATTCGACGTGCTGAAACCGAATATGATGCCAGATTTTGTCTAGGTGCAGCCAAAAAAAAGTGATTCCCACGATGTCGTAAAAACGCATATGTATAATCGACTTTTTCTCGAAGACAAATCGTTCACACGCAAACTTCGCGCATTGCACTCGTGTAGTTCAACGAGACGAAGCTATTGCACGCGGTTTCATCGGCCTACGACAATGTGTGCTCAAGTTATATGCCACCATATCGAACACAAATATCAACTTCTATGATTGAGTTATTCGTGAGCTGTGTTCGCGAAGAAAACGATGTTGCATCAGTTTCCTTGGTTATTCGACGTGCTGAAACCGAATATGATGCCAGATTTTGTCTAGGTGCAGCCAAAAAAAAGTGATTCCCACGATGTCGTAAAAACGCATATGTATAATCGACTTTTTCTCGAAGACAGATCGTCCACACGCAAACTTCGCGCATTGCACTCGTGTAGTTCAACGAGACGAAGCTATTGCACGCGGTTTCATCGGCCTACGACAATGTGTGCTCAAGTTATATGCCACCATATCGAACACAAATATCAACTTCTATGATTGAGTTTTTCGTGAGCTGTGTTCGCGAAGAAAACGATGTTGCATCAGTTTCCTTGTTTATTCGACGTGCTGAAACCGAATATGATGCCAGATTTTGTCTAGGTGCAGCCAAAAAAAAGTGATTCCCACGATGTCGTAAAAACGCATATGTATAATCGACTTTTTCTCGAAGACAAATCGTTCACACGCAGACTTCGCGCATTGCACTCGTGGAGTTCAACGAGACGAAGCTATTGCACGCGGTTTCATCGGCCTACGACAATGTGTGCTCAAGTTATATACCACCATATCGAAAACAAATATCAACTTCTATGATTGAGTTATTCGTGAGCTGTGTTCGCGAAGAAAACGATGTTGCATCAGTTTCCTTGGTTATTCGACGTGCTGAAACCGAATATGATGCCAGATTTTGTCTAGGTGCAGCCAAAAAAAAGTGATTCCCACGATGTCGTAAAAACGCATATGTATAATCGACTTTTTCTCGAAGACAAATCGTTCACACGCAAACTTCGCGCATTGCACTCGTGTAGTTCAACGAGACAAAGCTATTGCACGCGGTTTCATCGGCCTACGACAATGTGTGCTCAAGTTATATGCCACCATATCGAACACAAATATCAACTTCTATGATTGAGTTATTCGTGAGCTGTGTTCGCGAAGAAAACGATGTTGCATCAGTTTCCTTGGTTATTCGACGTGCTGAAACCGAATATGATGCCAGATTTTGTCTAGGTGCAGCCAAAAAAAAGTGATTCCCACGATGTCGTAAAAACGCATATGTATAATCGACTTTTTCTCGAAGACAAATCGTTCACACGCAAACTTCGCGCATTGCACTCGTGTAGTTCAACGAGACGAAGCTATTGCACGCGGTTTCATCGGCCTACGACAATGTGTGCTCAAGTTATATGCCACCATATCGAACACAAATATCAACTTCTATGATTGAGTTATTCGTGAGCTGTGTTCGCGAAGAAAACGATGTTGCATCAGTTTCCTCGGTTATTCGACGTGCTGAAACCGAATATGATGCCAGATTTTGTCTAGGTGCAGCCAAAAAAAAGTGATTCCCACGATGTCGTAAAAACGCATATGTATAATCGACTTTTTCTCGAAGACAAATCGTTCACACGCAAACTTCGCGCATTGCACTCGTAGAGTTCAACGAGACGAAGCTATTGCACGCGGTTTCATCGGCCTACGACAATGTGTGCTCAAGTTATATGCCACCATATCGAACACAAATATCAACTTCTATGATTGAGTTTTTCGTGAGCTGTGTTCGCGAAGAAAACGATGTTGCATCAGTTTCCTTGGTTATTCGACGTGCTGAAACCGAATATGATGCCAGATTTTGTCTAGGTGCAGCCAAAAAAAAGTGATTCCCACGATGTCGTAAAAACGCATATGTATAATCGACTTTTTCTCGAAGACAAATTGTTCACACGCAAACTTCGCGCATTGCACTCGTGTAGTTCGACGAGACGAAGCTATTGCACGCGGTTTCATCGGCCTACGACAATGTGTGCTCGAGTTATATGCCATCATATCGAACACAAGTATCAACTTCTATGATTGAGTTTTTCGTGAGCTGTGTTCGCGAAGAAAACGATGTTGCATCAGTTTCCTTGGTTATTCGACGTGCTGAAACCGAATATGATGCCAGATTTTGTCTAGGTGCAGCCAAAAAAAAGTGATTCCCACGATGTCGTAAAAACGCATATGTATAATCGACTTTTTCTCGAAGACAAATCGTTCACACGCAAACTTCGCGCATTGCACTCGTGTAGTTCAACGAGACGAAGCTATTGCACGCGGTTTCATCGGCCTACGACAATGTGTGCTCAAGTTATATGCCACCATATCGAACACAAATATCAACTTCTATGATTGAGTTTTTCGTGAGCTGTGTTCGCGAAGAAAACGATGTTGCATCAGTTCCCTTGGTTATTCGACGTGCTGAAACCGAATATGATGCCAGATTTTGTCTAGGTGCAGCCAAAAAAAAGTGATTCCCACGATGTCGTAAAAACGCATATGTATAATCGACTTTTTCTCGAAGACAAATTGTTCACACGCAAACTTCGCGCATTGCACTCGTGTAGTTCGACGAGACGAAGCTATTGCACGCGGTTTCATCGGCCTACGACAATGTGTGCTCGAGTTATATGCCATCATATCGAACACAAGTATCAACTTCTATGATTGAGTTTTTCGTGAGCTGTGTTCGCGAAGAAAACGATGTTGCATCAGTTTCCTTGGTTATTCGACGTGCTGAAACCGAATATGATGCCAGATTTTGTCTAGGTGCAGCCAAAAAAAAGTGATTCCCACGATGTCGTAAAAACGCATATGTATAATCGACTTTTTCTCAAAGACAAATCGTTCACACGCAAACTTCGCGCATTGCACTCGTGTAGTTCAACGAGACGAAGCTATTGCACGCGGTTTCATCGGCCTACGACAATGTGTGCTCAAGTTATATGCCATCATATCGAACACAAGTATCAACTGCTATGATTGAGTTTTTCGTGAGCTGTGTTCGCGAAGAAAACGATGTTGCATCAGTTTCCTTGGTTATTCGACGTGCTGAAACCGAATATGATGCCAGATTTTGTCTAGGTGCAGCCAAAAAAAAGTGATTCCCACGATGTCGTAAAAACGCATATGTATAATCGACTTTTTCTCAAAGACAAATCGTTCACACGCAAACTTCGCGCATTGCACTCGTGTAGTTCAACGAGACGAAGCTATTGCACGCGGTTTCATCGGCCTACGACAATGTGTGCTCAAGTTATATGCCATCATATCGAACACAAGTATCAACTTCTATGATTGAGTTTTTCGTGAGCTGTGTTCGCGAAGAAAACGATGTTGCATCAGTTTCCTTGGTTATTCGACGTGCTGAAACCGAATATGATGCGAGATTTTGTCTAGGTGCAGCCAAAAAAAAGTGATTCCCACGATGTCGTAAAAACGCATATGTATAATCGACTTTTTCTCGAAGACAAATTGTTCACACGCAAACTTCGCGCATTGCACTCGTGTAGTTCGAGGAGACGAAGCTATTGCACGCGGTTTCATCGGCCTACGACAATGTGTGCTCGAGTTATATGCCATCATATCGAACACAAGTATCAACTTCTATGATTGAGTTTTTCGTGAGCTGTGTTCGCGAAGAAAACGATGTTGCGACAGTTTCCTTGGTTATTCGACGTGCTGAAACCGAATATGATGCCAGATTTTGTCTAGGTGCAGCCAAAAAAAAGTGATTCCCACGATGTCGTAAAAACGCATATGTATAATCGACTTTTTCTCGAAGACAAATTGTTCACACGCAAACTTCGCGCATTGCACTCGTGTAGTTCGACGAGACGAAGCTATTGCACGCGGTTTCATCGGCCTACGACAATGTGTGCTCGAGTTATATACCACCATATCGAACACAAATATCAACTTCTATGATTGAGTTTTTCGTGAGCTGTGTTCGCGAAGAAAACGATGTTGCATCAGTTTCCTTGGTTATTCGACGTGCTGAAACCTAATATGATGCCAGATTTTGTCTAGGTGCAGCCAAAAAAAAGTGATTCCCACGATGTCGTAAAAACGCATATGTATAATCGACTTTTTCTCGAAGACAAATCGTCCACACGCAAACTTCGCGCATTGCACTCGTGGAGTTCAACGAGACGAAGCTATTGCACGCGGTTTCATCGGCCTACGACAATGTGTGCTCAAGTTATATGCCACCATATCGAAAACAAATATCAACTTCTATGATTGAGTTATTCGTGAGCTGTGTTCGCGAAGAAAACGATGTTGCATCAGTTTCCTTGGTTATTCGACGTGCTGAAACCGAATATGATGCCAGATTTTGTCTAGGTGCAGCCAAAAAAAAGTGATTCCCACGATGTCGTAAAAACGCATATGTATAATCGACTTTTTCTCGAAGACAAATCGTTCACACGCAAACTTCGCGTATTGCACTCGTGTAGTTCGACGAGACGGAGCTATTGCACGCGGTTTCATCGGCTTACGACAATGTGTGCTCAAGTTATATGCCACCATATCGAACACAAATATCAACTTCTATGATTGAGTTTTTCGTGAGCTGTGTTCGCGAAGAAAACGATGTTGCCTCAGTTTCCTTGGTTATTCGACGTGCTGAAACCGAATATGATGCCAGATTTTGTCTAGGTGCAGCCAAAAAAAAGTGATTCCCACGATGTCGTAAAAACGCATATGTATAATCGACTTTTTCTCGAAGACAAATCGTTCACACGCAAACTTCGCGCATTGCACTCGTGTAGTTCGACGAGACGAAGCTATTGCACGCGGTTTCATCGGCTTACGACAATGTGTGCTCAAGTTATATGCCACCATATCGAACACAAATATCAACTTCTATGATTGAGTTATTCGTGAGCTGTGTTCGCGAAGAAAACGATGTTGCATCAGTTTCCTTGGTTATTCGACGTGCTGAAACCGAATATGATGCCAGATTTTGTCTAGGTGCAGCCAAAAAAAAGTGATTCCCACGATGTCGTAAAAACGCATATGTATAATCGACTTTTTCTCGAAGACAAATTGTTCACACGCAAACTTCGCGCATTGCACTCGTGTAGTTCGACGAGACGAAGCTATTGCACGCGGTTTCATCGGCCTACGACAATGTGTGCTCGAGTTATATGCCATCATATCGAACACAAGTATCAACTTCTATGATTGAGTTTTTCGTGAGCTGTGTTCGCGAAGAAAACGATGTTGCATCAGTTTCCTTGGTTATTCGACGTGCTGAAACCGAATATGATGCCAGATTTTGTCTAGGTGCAGCCAAAAAAAAGTGATTCCCACGATGTCGTAAAAACGCATATGTATAATCGACTTTTTCTCGAAGACAAATCGTTCACACGCAAACTTCGCGCATTGCACTCGTGTAGTTCAACGAGACGAAGCTATTTCACGCGGTTTCATCGGCCTACGACAATGTGCGCTCAAGTTATATGCCACCATATCGAACACAAATATCAACTTCTATGATTGAGTTTTTCGTGAGCTGTGTGCGCGAAGAAAACGATGTTGCATCAGTTTCCTTGGTTATTCGACGTGCTGAAACATAATATGATGCCAGATTTTGTCTAGGTGCAGCCAAAAAAAAGTGATTCCCACGATGTCGTAAAAACGCATATGTATAATCGACTTTTTCTCGAAGACAAATTGTTCACACGCAAACTTCGCGCATTGCACTCGTGTTGTTCGACGAGACGAAGCTATTGCACGCGGTTTCATCGGCCTACGACAATGTGTGCTCGAGTTATATGCCATCATATCGAACACAAATATCAACTTCTAAGATTGAGTTTTTCGTGAGCTGTGTTCGCGAAGAAAACGATGTTGCATCAGTTTCCTTGGTTATTCGACGTGCTGAAACCGAATATGATGCCAGATTTTGTCTAGGTGCAGCCAAAAAAAAGTGATTCCCACGATGTCGTAAAAACGCATATGTATAATCGACTTTTTCTCGAAGACAAATTGTTCACACGCAAACTTCGCGCATTGCACTCGTGTAGTTCGACGAGACGAAGCTATTGCACGCGGTTTCATCGGCCTACGACAATGTGTGCTCGAGTTATATGCCATCATATCGAACACAAGTATCAACTTCTATGATTGAGTTTTTCGTGAGCTGTGTTCGCGAAGAAAACGATGTTGCATCAGTTTCCTTGGTTATTCGACGTGCTGAAACCGAATATGATGCCAGATTTTGTCTAGGTGCAGCCAAAAAAAAGTGATTCCCACGATGTCGTAAAAACGCATATGTGTGGAATCGGTGAATATTAGTGTTAGTGTAGCAATGCTTAAGTGAGTTAGTGTTAGTAAAAAGTAAGACGGCGCTGTGTCGCCTAAAATTTAAAATAAGATTCAGGTTACAGACTAAATATTAGAGACATTGTTTTTCTAAAAGTGAACAAATGAAAGAGAGTGTTGTTTAAGAGAATATTCGTGTGAAGTGTGAATGGAAAAGTGTTTGCATGGTGTGACAGTTTTATTGAGGTTCTTGTTTAGGGTTTTTGTGTTTTAGGTAGACTGAGGGTGGCCTGTGCGTCACCATTACATGGTCAGTCTAGAATAAAGAGTGCATTGAGTAAAAGTGTGAAAATGTGTACGCGTGAGATGAGAGAACGAAAATTAGTCAGTCCGTAGAAGTCTCTTGACGAGTTAAGGTCTAGAGCGACTCAGCTCATCCAATGTATCATTATAATCCTTTAAATATATTTCATTTTATACTGTTAAATTAAATAATCTATTCCACATGATTTTGATCCTACAAATTGGGGGCTCGTCCGGGATCATGTCAGGTCAACAGATGTTTTAATACAGTTAAATGAAGTGGTGAAGTAAACGGTGACAAAGCATTCGAACAGATTCGGTAAAAGTGCGTGCGGTATTCAACAGGCAGACGGCCACTCGACGATTTTTTGTGTATCGTACATAAGGTGTTAAAATGCCGGGTTCCGTGACAGATGCTATGTACGAAGCGTTGGACATTGACGATTTGCGAAGTAAACTGCAAGTGCTTGGACAGTCGATGAAAGGGTCCAAGGCTCAGTTACTCGAGCGATTAAAGAAAATTAATTTTTCTACGGGTGAAACATCAGGGATAAACCCCCAAGCACTTGATGGTGATGAAGAAGAAGAAAGTGACAATGAAGACGACTTGGATACCCTGAAAGTTGGTGAACTTAAGGATCGGTTGCGTGCATTAAAGCTTAAAGTGACGGGTAAAAAGGCAGCATTAATCGAACGCATAAGATCGGCAGAGTCAACGGTGAAAGGTGACACAGGTGACAAAAACCATGATGACAAAAGAGGTAGAGTTCCACCTGACGAAGAGGATCTCACAAAATTGAAGACCAAAGGTTTAAGGTCACGACTCACCGAATTAGGATTGAAGACGTCGGGCAACAAGGCGGACTTGCTCGCACGACTCAAGACACACCTGAATGAAGATGACAGTAGTTCAGAAAGTGAAATCAATGATGACGACAGTGATGAAGATGATGATTCATCTGGCAGTGATGATGAACCACAAACCGATAAAAAGCGACGTGGTCCTGAGAAAAGACAAACTCGAGCTAAGAGCGGTGAAGTGCATCGTTATTCGAGTAATTCGCGAAATGTTTTAACGTTCAGAGATGTCGATGATGCCCTGGAACGATTTAGTGGTGATGGAAGCCAAAACGTTCGACATTGGTTTTCCATATTCGAAGAAACTGCTGAAATGTGTTCATGGACGGACGCACAGAAGGTGATCTATGCGAAAAAGTTGTTAGACGGCCCGGCAAAATTATTTGCAAGTTACGAGTGTCATGCGAAGACGTGGATTAAACTGAAGAAAAGTTTAATCAGAGAATTTTCTGAGACAGTGAACAGTAAGCAACTACATGAACAATTGGGTCACGTGAAGAAGAAAAGTGATGAATCCTATGAAGCATACGTTTATCGCGTACTGGAGATGGCTAGTCACGGAGACATCGAGTTGGATGCACAGTTACAGTACATCATTGACGGTATTCAGGATGACGAAGTGAATAAATCAATTCTCTATGGTGCAACGACAGTGAAAGAGTTGAGGAAGAAACTAAAGCAGTATGAGACACAGAAGAAGAATTCCAAATCGAAGACTAGTGCGAAACAACCTCTGAAGAGTGACAATAAGACTGATAAATCAAAGAGATTCAATCAGGCACGTGATGAAAAAAAGACTAAACACTGTTTCAACTGTGGCAGCAAAACACACATGAGTGACCACTGTCCAGACAAGGATAAAGGGCCAATGTGTTTCAACTGCAACGAATTTGGACATTTATCTACGAAATGCCCAAAACCGAAGAAGACCCCCCGAGGTGAAAAAGGTAGAGAAGAAAAAAGAGAAAAGCCTCGTGTTGACGCACTAATGTCTGGGGACATGAAGACATACAAACAGGTCAAGATTTTGGGTAAGGAGGTTACTGCTGTGCTGGACTCAGGTAGCGACTTACATCTGGTACGGTCAAGCTGCTACGTACGACTTGGAGCTCCGATGCTCGAGTCAAAAACAATCCCTTTCAACGGCGTTGGCGCATTAAATCAACGCACACTCGGACGTTTCAAGGCGGAAATAATAATTGACAATTTGACTTTCGCGTTCGATTTTGATGTGGTTCCAGACGAATTTCTTGGACATGATTTGTTAGTGGGTGGCGAGTTGTCTAATCACGCTGAGGTGCGAGTCAAACATAGACGAGCCGTGTTGACGAAAATTGATTCCGAGGAAAATCTGGTGGAGACAGATGATCCTGGCTGGAAAGAAGTGTTGAACATTAATGTGTGTGAAGTGACAGACAATGACTATGATGTTTCGATTCAACATCTGACTGATCCAGAGATCAAGAGTGAAGTGCGGGAATTAGTGGAGAATTATGAGCCAACGAAGGAGAAAGATACAGGAGTAAAGATGCGCATTCTGCTACAAGACGACGTACCTGTATTTCAGAATCCACGACGACTCTCAGCTGAGCAGAAAAATCAAGTGAATGAAATAATCCAGACATGGATTGACGAAGGTGTGGTGAGACCAAGCATATCTAATTATGCCAGTCCAATAGTGTTGGTCGACAAAAAGAATGGTCAAAAGAGACTCTGTGTCGATTATCGGTCGTTAAATAAAAAAATCATTAAAGACAGAAATCCATTGCCATTAATTGAAGATCAATTGGATCGACTACAAGATGCTCAAGTATTCTCTACGCTGGATTTGAGGGACGGATTTTTTCATGTGCCAGTAGAGGAAGAGAGCGTGAGGTATACAGCTTTTGTTGTGCCAGATGGGCATTACGAATTCCTTAAAGTTCCGTTCGGATTGTGCAACTCTCCTGCAGTTTTCCAGAGACATATCAGAGCAGTTTTTCGTTCGCTAATTACAAGTGGTGTAGTGTTGGTTTATCTCGATGACTTGATAATTCCTGCTAAAAACGAGAGAGAGAATCTGGAAAAACTGAAAATTGTGTTGAAAACGGCGAGTGAGTACGGTTTGGTGATAAATTGGAAGAAGTGCGAATTACTAGTGAAACAAGTGGAATATTTGGGATACATCGTGGAGGCCGGACAGATTCAACCCTCCAATAAAAAGACACTCGCAGTTGCTAAATTCCCTATTCCAAAGACAGTGAGACAAGTGCAGAGTTTTCTTGGGTTGACGGGGTATTTTCGCAAATTTATCCCCCAATTTGCGGTGCACGCAAGACCTTTATCACAGTTGCTAAGAGACAATGTCAAATTCGAGTTTGGTGATAAACAGAAGGCGTCGTTCGAAAAGTTGAAGTCGGCATTGATAGAAGGACCAGTGCTTAAGTTGTATCGCGTTGGTGCAGTGACTGAATTACACACAGACGCGTGTATGGGTGGATTAGGCGCTGTGTTGTTTCAAAAAGACTCTGAGGATGGTAAGTTACATCCTGTGTACTACGCAAGTTGGAAGACATCACCTGCTGAAGAGAAATACACCAGCTACGAGTTGGAAATTTTAGCAGTGGTGAAAGCGCTAAAGAAATTTCGGGTTTACCTACTGAACATCGAATTTAAGATTGTGACGGACTGCAAATCATTTGTGTTAACAATGAAGAAAAAAGACTTGTGTTTAAGAGTATCGCATTGGGCGATGTTGATCGATCAGTTCAATTATACAATTGAACATCGACCAGGTACATCGATGCGTCACGTCGACGCATTAAGTAGAAACCCAGTCGAGATGTTATTCGTGCAGGTAGGCCGAGACGGTCTCATTGAGAAAATTGTGAAGGCTCAACAAGATGACCCAGAGTTGAAAAAAATAATTGACTCACTTCAAGATGGACGACATGATGAATTCTCGATGAAGAAAGGCGTTTTATACCGAGAAAGTAACGGAGATGAACTTATGGTGGTTCCAAAAACAATGCAGTTCGATGTCATTAAGCAGGCTCACGAGCAAGGCCATTTCGGATGGAACAAGGTGGAGTTCATGCTGAAACATGAGTATTGGTTCCCTAATATGCGACACAAAATTCAGAAGGTATGTGAGAATTGCGTAAAATGTTTATTAGCTGAAAAGAAACATGGGAAAAGTGATGGCTTTTTGAACCCCATCGAGAAGGGCGCTTTGCCATTGGACACGTTTCACATTGATCATTTGGGTCCAATGCCATCAACGAGGAAAGCATATAACCATTTATTCGTTGTCGTCGATGGATTTACTAAATTTGTATGGCTGTACCCAACGAAGTCGACGACTGCAGAGGAGACAATCAACAAACTAAAATTGCAGGCGGTTACCTTCGGAAATCCTAGGCGAATTGTCTCCGATCGAGGTACTGCATTTACGGCAAATGCATTCGAGGACTTTTGCAAAACAGAGAATATCGAGCATGTGCTCATCACTACAGGTGTCCCACGAGCGAATGGTCAAGTGGAACGGATGAACCGCGTGATTATTCCAATTTTATCCAAGCTGTCAGCAGAGAATCCTATGGAATGGTGGAAGTACGTAGGCCAGGTGCAACAATTCATGAACTCTACGATGAGCAGAAGCACCAAGAAGACACCTTTCGAGTTATTGATCGGCGAAAAAATGAAGCTGGCTGATGATCAACAGTTGAGACAGTTGGTTGAGGAGGAGCTTGTCAATTTGTTCGAAGAAAAACGAACAGATATGCGAGATGAGGCTAAGCAGAACATTCTGAAGATCCAGGAAGAAAATAAGAAGGCATTCAACCGCAAGAGGAAGCCGGCTGAACATTATGCAGTCAATGATTTAGTCGCCATTCAGAGAACTCAGTTCGGAGGAGGTCTGAAACTGTATCCAAAGTTTTTGGGTCCGTACAAAGTTGTGACGGTCATGCGAAATAATCGCTATTTAGTGGAGAAGGTTGGAGATCACGAGGGTCCCAATCGCACCAGTTCTGCAGCAGACCACATGAAACCTTGGTCAAAGGCGACCAATGGCTACAACGAGTGGTTCCAGGATGACGACGTTGACCTCGCCGAATAAGCTACTTAGAGGCGAAGCTAGGTATCGAGGACGATACGTGTGCAGGATGGCAGGTTGTGGAATCGGTGAATATTAGTGTTAGTGTAGCAATGCTTAAGTGAGTTAGTGTTAGTAAAAAGTAAGACGGCGCTGTGTCGCCTAAAATTTAAAATAAGATTCAGGTTACAGACTAAATATTAGAGACATTGTTTTTCTAAAAGTGAACAAATGAAAGAGAGTGTTGTTTAAGAGAATATTCGTGTGAAGTGTGAATGGAAAAGTGTTTGCATGGTGTGACAGTTTTATTGAGGTTCTTGTTTAGGGTTTTTGTGTTTTAGGTAGACTGAGGGTGGCCTGTGCGTCACCATTACATGGTCAGTCTAGAATAAAGAGTGCATTGAGTAAAAGTGTGAAAATGTGTACGCGTGAGATGAGAGAACGAAAATTAGTCAGTCCGTAGAAGTCTCTTGACGAGTTAAGGTCTAGAGCGACTCAGCTCATCCAATGTATCATTATAATCCTTTAAATATATTTCATTTTATACTGTTAAATTAAATAATCTATTCCACATGATTTTGATCCTACATATGTATAATCGACTTTTTCTCGAAGACAAATTGTTCACACGCAAACTTCGCGCATTGCACTCGTGTAGTTCGACGAGACGAAGCTATTGCACGCGGTTTCATCGGCCTACGACAATGTGTGCTCGAGTTATATACCACCATATCGAACACAAATATCAACTTTTATGATTGATTTACTCGTGAGCTGTGTTCGCGAAGAAAACGATGTTGCATCAGTTTCCTTGGTTATTCGACGTGCTGAAACCGAATATGATGCCAGATTTTGTCTAGGTGCAGCCAAAAAAAAGTGATTCCCACGATGTCGTAAAAACGCATATGTATAATCGACTTTTTCTCGAAGACAAATCGTTCACACGCAAACTTCGCGCATTGCACTCGTGTAGTTCAACGAGACGAAGCTATTGCACGCGGTTTCATCGGCCTACGACAATGTGTGCTCAAGTTATATGCCACCATATCGAACACAAATATCAACTTCTATGATTGAGTTATTCGTGAGCTGTGTTCGCGAAGAAAACGATGTTGCATCAGTTTCCTTGGTTATTCGACGTGCTGAAACCGAATATGATGCCAGATTTTGTCTAGGTGCAGCCAAAAAAAAGTGATTCCCACGATGTCGTAAAAACGCATATGTCTAATCGACTTTGTCTCGAAGATAAATCGTTCACACGCAAACTTCGCGCATTGCACTCGTGTTGTTCGACGAGACGAAGCTATTGCACGCGGTTTCATCGGCCTACGACAATGTGTGCTCGAGTTATATGCCATCATATCGAACACAAATATCAACTTCTATGATTGAGTTTTTCGTGAGCTGTGTTCGCGAAGAAAACGATGTTGCATCAGTTTCCTTGGTTATTCGACGTGCTGAAACCGAATATGATGCCAGATTTTGTCTAGGTGCAGCCAAAAAAAAGTGATTCCCACGATGTCGTAAAAACGCATATGTATAATCGACTTTTTCTCGAAGACAAATTGTTCACACGCAAACTTCGCGCATTGCACTCGTGTAGTTCGACGAGACGAAGCTATTTAACGCGGTTTCATCGGCCTACGACAATGTGTGCTCGAGTTATATGCCATCATATCGACCACAAGTATCAACTTCTATGATTGAGTTTTTCGTGAGCTGTGTTCGCGAAGAAAACGATGTTGCATCAGTTTCCTTGGTTATTCGACGTGCTGAAACCGAATATGATGCCAGATTTTGTCTAGGTGCAGCCAAAAAAAAGTGATTCCCACGATGTCGTAAAAACGCATATGTATAATCGACTTTTTCTCGAAGACAAATCGTTCACACGCAAACTTCGCGCATTGCACTCGTGTAGTTCGACGAGACGAAGCTATTGCACGCGGTTTCATCGGCCTACGACAATGTGTGCTCGAGTTATATGCCATCATATCGAACACAAGTATCAACTTCTATGATTGAGTTTTTCGTGAGCTGTGTTCGCGAAGAAAACGATGTTGCATCAGTTTCCTTGGTTATTCGACGTGCTGAAACCGAATATGAGGCCAGATTTTGTCTAGGTGCAGCCAAAAAAAAGTGATTCCCACGATGTCGTAAAAACGCATATGTATAATCGACTTTTTCTCGAAGACAAATCGTTCACACGCAAACTTCGCGCATTGCACTCGTGTAGTTCAACGAGACGAAGCTATTGCACGCGGTTTCATCGGCCTACGACAATGTGTGCTCAAGTTATATGCCACCATATCGAACACAAATATCAACTTCTATGATTGAGTTATTCGTGAGCTGTGTTCGCGAAGAAAACGATGTTGCATCAGTTTCCTTGGTTATTCGACGTGCTGAAACCGAATATGATGCCAGATTTTGTCTAGGTGCAGCCAAAAAAAAGTGATTCCCACGATGTCGTAAAAACGCATATGTATAATCGACTTTTTCTCGAAGACAAATCGTCCACACGCAAACTTCGCGCATTGCACTCGTGGAGTTCAACGAGACGAAGCTATTGCACGCGGTTTCATCGGCCTACGACAATGTGTGCTCAAGTTATATGCCACCATATCGAAAACAAATATCAACTTCTATGATTGAGTTATTCGTGAGCTGTGTTCGCGAAGAAAACGATGTTGCATCAGTTTCCTTGGTTATTCGACGTGCTGAAACCGAATATGATGCCAGATTTTGTCTAGGTGCAGCCAAAAAAAAGTGATTCCCACGATGTCGTAAAAACGCATATGTATAATCGACTTTTTCTCGAAGACAAATCGTTCACACGCAAACTTCGCGCATTGCACTCGTGTAGTTCAACGAGACAAAGCTATTGCACGCGGTTTCATCGGCCTACGACAATGTGTGCTCAAGTTATATGCCACCATATCGAAAACAAATATCAACTTCTATGATTGAGTTATTCGTGAGCTGTGTTCGCGAAGAAAACGATGTTGCATCAGTTTCCTTGGTTATTCGACGTGCTGAAACCGAATATAATGCCAGATTTTGTCTAGGTGCAGCCAAAAAAAAGTGATTCCCACGATGTCGTAAAAACGCATATGTATAATCGACTTTTTCTCGAAGACAAATCGTTCACACGCAAACTTCGCGCATTGCACTCGTGTAGTTCGACGAGACGGAGCTATTGCACGCGGTTTCATCGGCTTACGACAATGTGTGCTCAAGTTATATGCCACCATATCGAACACAAATATCAACTTCTATGATTGAGTTTTTCGTGAGCTGTGTTCGCGAAGAAAACGATGTTGCATCAGTTTCCTTGGTTATTCGACGTGCTGAAACCGAATATGATGCCAGATTTTTTCTACGTGCAGCCAAAAAAAAGTGATTCCCACGATGTCGTAAAAACGCATATGTATAATCGACTTTTTCTCGAAGACAAATCGTTCACACGCAAACTTCGCGCATTGCACTCGTGTAGTTCAACGAGACGAAGCTATTGCACGCGGTTTAATCGGCCTACGACAATGTGTGCTCAAGTTATATGCCACCATATCGAACACAAATATCAACTTCTATGATTGAGTTATTCGTGAGCTGTGTTCGCGAAGAAAACGATGTTGCATCAGTTTCCTTCGGTTATTCGACGTGCTGAAACCGAATATGATGCCAGATTTTGTCTAGGTGCAGCCAAAAAAAAGTGATTCCCACGATGTCGTAAAAACGCATATGTATAATCGACTTTTTCTCGAAGACAAATCGTTCACACGCAAACTTCGCGCATTGCACTCGTGTAGTTCGACGAGACGGAGCTATTGCACGCGGTTTCATCGGCTTACGACAATGTGTGCTCAAGTTATATGCCACCATATCGAACACAAATATCAACTTCTATGATTGAGTTTTTCGTGAGCTGTGTTCGCGAAGAAAACGATGTTGCATCAGTTTCCTTGGTTATTCGACGTTCTGAAACCGAATATGATGCCAGATTTTTTCTACGTGCAGCCAAAAAAAAGTGATTCCCACGATGTCGTAAAAACGCATATGTATAATCGACTTTTTCTCGAAGACAAATCGTTCACACGCAAACTTCGCGCATTGCACTCGTGTAGTTCAACGAGACGAAGCTATTGCACGCGGTTTAATCGGCCTACGACAATGTGTGCTCAAGTTATATGCCACCATATCGAACACAAATATCAACTTCTATGATTGAGTTATTCGTGAGCTGTGTTCGCGAAGAAAACGATGTTGCATCAGTTTCCTTCGGTTATTCGACGTGCTGAAACCGAATATGATGCCAGATTTTGTCTAGGTGCAGCCAAAAAAAAGTGATTCCCACGATGTCGTAAAAACGCATATGTATAATCGACTTTTTCTCGAAGACAAATCGTTCACACGCAAACTTCGCGCATTGCACCCGTGTAGTTCAACGAGACGAAGCTATTGCACGCGGTTTCATCGGCCTACGACAATGTGTGCTCAAGTTATATGCCACCATATCGAACACAAATATCAACTTCTATGATTGAGTTTTTCGTGAGCTGTGTTCGCGAAGAAAAAGATGTTGCATCAGTTTCCTTGGTTATTCGACGTGCTGAAACCGAATATGATGCCAGATTTTGTCTAGGTGCAGCCAAAAAAAAGTGATTCCCACGATGTCGTAAAAACGCATATGTATAATCGACTTTTTCTCGAAGACAAATCGTTCACACGCAAAATTCGCGCATTGCACTCGTGTAGTTCAACGAGACGAAGCTATTGCACGCGGTTTCATCGGCCTACGACAATGTGTGCTCAAGTTATATGCCACCATATCGAACACAAATATCAACTTCTATGATTGAGTTATTCGTGAGCTGTGTTCGCGAAGAAAACGATGTTGCATCAGTTTCCTTGGTTATTCGACGTGCTGAAACCGAATATGATGCCAGATTTTGTCTAGGTGCAGCCAAAAAAAAGTGATTCCCACGATGTCGTAAAAACGCATATGTATAATCGACTTTTTCTCGAAGACAGATCGTCCACACGCAAACTTCGCGCATTGCACTCGTGTAGTTCAACGAGACGAAGCTATTGCACGCGGTTTCATCGGCCTACGATAATGTGTGCTCAAGTTATATGCCACCATATCGAACACAAATATCAACTTCTATGATTGAGTTTTTCGTGAGCTGTGTTCGCGAAGAAAACGATGTTGCATCAGTTTCCTTGGTTATTCGACGTGCTGAAACCGAATATGATGCCAGATTTTGTCTAGGTGCAGCCAAAAAAAAGTGATTCCCACGATGTCGTAAAAACGCATATGTATAATCGACTTTTTCTCGAAGACAAATCGTTCACACGCAAACTTCGCGCATTGCACTCGTGTAGTTCAACGAGACGAAGCTATTGCACGCGGTTTCATCGGCCTACGAAAATGTGTGCTCAAGTTATATGCCACCATATCGAACACAAATATCAACTTCTATGATTGAGTTATTCGTGAGCTGTGTTCGCGAAGAAAACGATGTTGCATCAGTTTCCTTGGTTATTCGACGTGCTGAAACCGAATATGATGCCAGATTTTGTCTAGGTGCAGCCAAAAAAAAGTGATTCCCACGATGTCGTAAAAACGCATATGTATAATCGACTTTTTCTCGAAGACAAATCGTCCACACGCAAACTTCGCGCATTGCACTCGTGGAGTTCAACGAGACGAAGCTATTGCACGCGGTTTCATCGGCCTACGACAATGTGTGCTCAAGTTATATGCCACCATATCGAAAACAAATATCAACTTCTATGATTGAGTTATTCGTGAGCTGTGTTCGCGAAGAAAACGATGTTGCATCAGTTTCCTTGGTTATTCGACGTGCTGAAACCGAATATGATGCCAGATTTTGTCTAGGTGCAGCCAAAAAAAAGTGATTCCCACGATGTCGTAAAAACGCATATGTATAATCGACTTTTTCTCGAAGAAAAATCGTTCACACGCAAACTTCGCGCATTGCACTCGTGTAGTTCAACGAGACGAAGCTATTGCACGCGGTTTCATGGGCCTACGACAATGTGTGCTCAAGTTATATGCCATCATATCGAACACAATTATCAACTGCTATGATTGAGTTTTTCGTGAGCTGTGTTCGCGAAGAAAACGATGTTGCATCAGTTTCCTTGGTTATTCGACGTGCTGAAACCGAACATGATGCCAGATTTTGTCTAGGTGCAGCCAAAAAAAAGTGATTCCCACGATGTCGTAAAAACGCATATGTATAATCGACTTTTTCTCGAAGACAAATCGTTCACACGCAAACTTCGCGCATTGCACTCGTGTAGTTCAACGAGACGAAGCTATTGCACGCGGTTTCATCGGCCTACGACAATGTGTGCTCAAGTTATATGCCACCATATCGAACAGAAATATCAACTTCTATGATTGAGTTTTTCGTGAGCTGTGTTCGCGAAGAAAACGATGTTGCATCAGTTTCCTTGGTTATTCGACGTGCTGAAACCGAATATGATGCCAGATTTTGTCTAGGTGCAGCCAAAAAAAAGTGATTACCACGATGTCGTAAAAACGCATATGTATAATCGACTTTTTCTCGAAGACAAATTGTTCACACGCAAACTTCGCGCATTGCACTCGTGTAGTTCGATGAGACGAAGCTATTGCACGCGGTTTCATCGGCCTACGACAATGTGTGCTCAAGTTATATGCCATCATATCGAACACAAGTATCAACTGCTATGATTGAGTTTTTCGTGAGCTGTGTTCGCGAAGAAAACGATGTTGCATCAGTTTCCTTGGTTATTCGACGTGCTGAAACCGAATATGATGCGAGATTTTGTCTAGGTGCAGCCAAAAAAAAGTGATTCCCACGATGTCGTAAAAACGCATATGTATAATCGACTTTTTCTCGAAGACAAATTGTTCACACGCAAACTTCGCGCATTGCACTCGTGTAGTTCGACGAGACGAAGCTATTGCACGCGGTTTCATCGGCCTACGACAATGTGTGCTCGAGTTATATGCCATCATATCGAACACAAGTATCAACTTCTATGATTGAGTTTTTCGTGAGCTGTGTTCGCGAAGAAAACGATGTTGCATCAGTTTCCTTGGTTATTCGACGTGCTGAAACCGAATATGATGCCAGATTTTGTCTAGGTGCAGCCAAAAAAAAGTGATTCCCACGATGTCGTAAAAACGCATGTGTATAATCGACTTTTTCTCGAAGACAAATTGTTCACACGCAAACTTCGCGCATTGCACTAGTGTAGTTCGACGAGACGAAGCTATTGCACGCGGTTTCATCGGCCTACGACAATGTGTGCTCGAGTTATATGCCATCATATCGAACACAAGTATCAACTTCTATGATTGAGTTTTTCGTGAGCTGTGTTCGCGAAGAAAACGATGTTGCATCAGTTTCCTTGGTTATTCGACGTGCTGAAACCGAATATGATGCCAGATTTTGTCTAGGTGCAGCCAAAAAAAAGTGATTCCCACGATGTCGTAAAAACGCATGTGTATAATCGACTTTTTCTCGAAGACAAATCGTTCACACGCAAACTTCGCGCATTGCACTCGTGTAGTTCAACGAGACGAAGCTATTGCACGCGGTTTCATCGGCCTACGACAATGTGTGCTCAAGTTATATGCCACCATATCGAACGCAAATATCAACTTCTATGATTGAGTTTTTCGTGAGCTGTGTTCGCGAAGAAAACGATGTTGCATCAGTTTCCTTGGTTATTCGACGTGCTGAAACCGAATATGATGCCAGATTTTGTCTAGGTGCAGCCAAAAAAAAGTGATTCCCACAATGTCGTAAAAACGCATATGTATAATCGACTTTTTCTCGAAGACAAATTGTTCACACGCAAACTTCGCGCATTGCACTCGTGTTGTTCGACGAGACGAAGCTATTGCACGCGGTTTCATCGGCCTACGACAATGTGTGCTCGAGTTATATGCCATCATATCGAACACAAATATCAACTTCTATGATTGAGTTTTTCGTGAGCTGTGTTCGCGAAGGAAACGATGTTGCATCAGTTTCCTTGGTTATTCGACGTGCTGAAACCGAATATGATGCCAGATTTTGTCTAGGTGCAGCCAAAAAAAAGTGATTCCCACGATGTCGTAAAAACGCATATGTATAATCGACTTTTTCTCGAAGACAAATCGTTCACACGCAAACTTCGCGCATTGCACTCGTGTAGTTCAACGAGACGAAGCTATTGCACGCGGTTTCATCGGCCTACGACAATTTGTGCTCAAGTTATATGCCACCATATCGAACACAAATATCAACTTCTATGATTGAGTTTTTCGTAAGCTGTGTTCGCGAAGAAAACGATGTTGCATCAGTTTCCTTGGTTATTCGACGTGCTGAAACCGAATATGATGCCAGATTTTGTCTAGGTGCAGCCAAAAAAAAGTGATTCCCACGATGTCGTAAAAACGCATATGTATAATCGACTTTTTCTCGAAGACAAATTGTTCACACGCAAACTTCGCGCCTTGCAGTCGTGTAGTTCGACGAGACGAAGCTATTGCACGCGGTTTCATCGGCCTACGACAATGTGTGCTCGAGTTATATGCCATCATATCGAACACAAGTATCAACTTCTATGATTGAGTTTTTCGTGAGCTGTGTTCGCGAAGAAAACGATGTTGCATCAGTTTCCTTGATTATTCGACGTGCTGAAACCGAATATGATGCAAGATTTTGTCTAGGTGCAGCCAAAAAAAAGTGATTCCCACGATGTCGTAAAAACGCATATGTATAATCGACTTTTTCTCGAAGACAAATCGTTCACACGCAAACTTCGCGCATTGCACTCGTGTAGTTCAACGAGACGAAGCTATTGCACGCGGTTTCATCGGCCTACGACAATGTGTGCTCAAGTTATATGCCATCATATCGAACACAAGTATCAACTTCTATGATTGAGTTTTTCGTGAGCTGTGTTCGCGAAGAAAACGATGTTGCATCAGTTTCCTTGGTTATTCGACGTGCTGAAACCGAATATGATGCGAGATTTTGTCTAGGTGCAGCCAAAAAAAAGTGATTCCCACGATGTCGTAAAAACGCATATGTATAATCGACTTTTTCTCGAAGACAAATTGTTCACACGAAAACTTCGCGCATTGCACTCGTGTAGTTCGACGAGACGAAGCTATTGCACGCGGCTTCATCGGCCTACGACAATGTGTGCTCGAGTTATATGCCATCATATCGAACACAAGTATCAACTTCTATGATTGAGTTTTTCGTGAGCTGTGTTCGCGAAGAAAACGATGTTGCATCAGTTTCCTTGGTTATTCGACGTGCTGAAACCGAATATGATGCCAGATTTTGTCTAGGTGCAGCCAAAAAAAAGTGATTCCCACGATGTCGTAAAAACGCATATGTATAATCGACTTTTTCTCGAAGACAAATTGTTCACACGCAAACTTCGCGCATTGCACTCGTGTAGTTCGACGAGACGAAGCTATTGCACGCGGTTTCATCGGCCTACGACAATGTGTGCTCGAGTTATATGCCATCATATCGAACACAAGTATCAACTTCTATGATTGAGTTTTTCGTGAGCTGTGTTCGCGAAGAAAACGATGTTGCATCAGTTTCCTTGGTTATTCGACGTGCTGAAACCGAATATGATGCCAGATTTTGTCTAGGTGCAGCCAAAAAAAAGTGATTCCCACGATGTCGTAAAAACGCATATGTATAATCGACTTTTTCTCGAAGACAAATCGTTCACACGCAAACTTCGCGCATTGCACTCGTGTAGTTCAACGAGACGAAGCTATTGCACGCGGTTTCATCGGCCTACGACAATGTGTGCTCAAGTTATATGCCATCATATCGAACACAAGTATCAACTTCTATGATTGAGTTTTTCGTGAGCTGTGTTCGCGAAGAAAACGATGTTGCATCAGTTTCCTTGGTTATTCGACGTGCTGAAACCGAATATGATGCGAGATTTTGTCTAGGTGCAGCCAAAAAAAAGTGATTCCCACGATGTCGTAAAAACGCATATGTATAATCGACTTTTTCTCGAAGACAAATTGTTCACACGCAAACTTCGCGCATTGCACTCGTGTAGTTCGACGAGACGAAGCTATTGCACGCGGCTTCATCGGCCTACGACAATGTGTGCTCGAGTTATATGCCATCATATCGAACACAAGTATCAACTTCTATGATTGAGTTTTTCGTGAGCTGTGTTCGCGAAGAAAACGATGTTGCATCAGTTTCCTTGGTTATTCGACGTGCTGAAACCGAATATGATGCCAGATTTTGTCTAGGTGCAGCCAAAAAAAAGTGATTCCCACGATGTCGTAAAAACGCATATGTATAATCGACTTTTTCTCGAAGACAAATTGTTCACACGCAAACTTCGCGCATTGCACTCGTGTAGTTCGACGAGACGAAGCTATTGCACGCGGTTTCATCGGCCTACGACAATGTGTGCTCGAGTTATATGCCATCATATCGAACACAAGTATCAACTTCTATGATTGAGTTTTTCGTGAGCTGTGTTCGCGAAGAAAACGATGTTGCATCAGTTTCCTTGGTTATTCGACGTGCTGAAACCGAATATGATGCCAGATTTTGTCTAGGTGCAGCCAAAAAAAAGTGATTCCCACGATGTCGTAAAAACGCATATGTATAATCGACTTTTTCTCGAAGACAAATTGTTCACACGCAAACTTCGCGCATTGCACTCGTGTAGTTCGACGAGACGAAGCTATTGCACGCGGTTTCATCGGCCTACGACAATGTGTGCTCGAGTTATATGCCATCATATCGAACACAAGTATCAACTTCTATGATTGAGTTTTTCGTGAGCTGTGTTCGCGAAGAAAACGATGTTGCATCAGTTTCCTTGGTTATTCGACGTGCTGAAACCGAATATGATGCCAGATTTTGTCTAGGTGCAGCCAAAAAAAAGTGATTCCCACGACGTCGTAAAAACGCATATGTATAATCGACTTTTTCTCGAAGACAAATCGTTCACACGCAAACTTCGCGCATTGCACTCGTGTAGTTCAACGAGACGAAGCTATTGCACGCGGTTTCATCGGCCTACGACAATGTGTGCTCAAGTTATATGCCACCGTATCGAACACAAGTATCAACTTCTATGATTGAGTTTTTCGTGAGCTGTGTTCGCGAAGAAAACGATGTTGCATCAGTTTCCTTGGTTATTCGACGTGCTGAAAAGGAACATGATGCCAGATTTTGTCTAGGTGCAGCCAAAAAAAAGTGATTCCCACGATGTCGTAAAAACGCATATGTATAATCGACTTTTTCTCGAAGACAAATCGTTCACACGCAAACTTCGCGCATTGCACTCGTGTAGTTCAACGAGACGAAGCTATTGCACGCGGTTTCATCGGCCTACGACAATGTGTGCTCAAGTTATATGCCACCATATCGAACACAAATATCAACTTCTATGATTGAGTTTTTCGTGAGCTGTGTTCGCGAAGAAAACGATGTTGCATCAGTTTCCTTGGTTATTCGACGTGCTGAAACCGAATATGATGCCAGATTTTGTCTAGGTGCAGCCAAAAAAAAGTGATTACCACGATGTCGTAAAAACGCATATGTATAATCGACTTTTTCTCGAAGACAAATTGTTCACACGCAAACTTCGCGCATTGCACTCGTGTAGTTCGATGAGACGAAGCTATTGCACGCGGTTTCATCGGCCTACGACAATGTGTGCTCGAGTTATATGCCATCATATCGAACACAAATATCAACTTCTATGATTGAGTTTTTCGTGAGCTGTGTTCGCGAAGAAAAAGATGTTGCATCAGTTTCCTTGGTTATTCGACGTGCTGAAACCGAATGTGATGCCAGATTTTGTCTAGGTGCAGCCAAAAAAAAGTGATTCCCACGATGTCGTAAAAACGCATATGTATAATCGACTTTGTCTCGAAGACAAATCGTTCACACGCAAACTTCGCGCATGGCACTCGTGTAGTTCAACGAGACGAAGCTATTGCACGCGGTTTCATCGGCCTACGACAATGTGTGCTCAAGTTATATGCCACCATATCGAACACAAATATCAACTTCTATGATTGAGTTATTCGTGAGCTGTGTTCGCGAAGAAAACGATGTTGCATCAGTTTCCTTGGTTATTCGACGTGCTGAAACCGAATATGATGCCAGATTTTGTCTAGGTGCAGCCAAAAAAAAGTGATTCCCACGATGTCGTAAAAACGCATATGTATAATCGACTTTTTCTCGAAGACAAATCGTCCACACGCAAACTTCGCGCATTGCACTCGTGGAGTTCAACGAGACGAAGCTATTGCACGCGGTTTCATCGGCCTACGACAATGTGTGCTCAAGTTATATGCCACCATATCGAAAACAAATATCAACTTCTATGATTGAGTTATTCGTGAGCTGTGTTCGCGAAGAAAACGATGTTGCATCAGTTTCCTTGGTTATTCGACGTGCTGAAACCGAATATGATGCCAGATTTTGTCTAGGTGCAGCCAAAAAAAAGTGATTCCCACGATGTCGTAAAAACGCATATGTATAATCGACTTTTTCTCGAAGAAAAATCGTTCACACGCAAACTTCGCGCATTGCACTCGTGTAGTTCAACGAGACGAAGCTATTGCACGCGGTTTCATGGGCCTACGACAATGTGTGCTCAAGTTATATGCCATCATATCGAACACAAGTATCAACTGCTATGATTGAGTTTTTCGTGAGCTGTGTTCGCGAAGAAAACGATGTTGCATCAGTTTCCTTGGTTATTCGACGTGCTGAAACCGAATATGATGCGAGATTTTGTCTAGGTGCAGCCAAAAAAAAGTGATTCCCACGATGTCGTAAAAACGCATATGTATAATCGACTTTTTCTCGAAGACAAATTGTTCACACGCAAACTTCGCGCATTGCACTCGTGTAGTTCGATGAGACGAAGCTATTGCACGCGGTTTCATCGGCCTACGACAATGTGTGCTCGAGTTATATGCCATCATATCGAACACAAATATCAACTTCTATGATTGAGTTTTTCGTGAGCTGTGTTCGCGAAGAAAAAGATGTTGCATCAGTTTCCTTGGTTATTCGACGTGCTGAAACCGAATGTGATGCCAGATTTTGTCTAGGTGCAGCCAAAAAAAAGTGATTCCCACGATGTCGTAAAAACGCATATGTATAATCGACTTTGTCTCGAAGACAAATCGTTCACACGCAAACTTCGCGCATGGCACTCGTGTAGTTCAACGAGACGAAGCTATTGCACGCGGTTTCATCGGCCTACGACAATGTGTGCTCAAGTTATATGCCACCATATCGAACACAAATATCAACTTCTATGATTGAGTTATTCGTGAGCTGTGTTCGCGAAGAAAACGATGTTGCATCAGTTTCCTTGGTTATTCGACGTGCTGAAACCGAATATGATGCCAGATTTTGTCTAGGTGCAGCCAAAAAAAAGTGATTCCCACGATGTCGTAAAAACGCATATGTATAATCGACTTTTTCTCGAAGACAAATCGTCCACACGCAAACTTCGCGCATTGCACTCGTGGAGTTCAACGAGACGAAGCTATTGCACGCGGTTTCATCGGCCTACGACAATGTGTGCTCAAGTTATATGCCACCATATCGAAAACAAATATCAACTTCTATGATTGAGTTATTCGTGAGCTGTGTTCGCGAAGAAAACGATGTTGCATCAGTTTCCTTGGTTATTCGACGTGCTGAAACCGAATATGATGCCAGATTTTGTCTAGGTGCAGCCAAAAAAAAGTGATTCCCACGATGTCGTAAAAACGCATATGTATAATCGACTTTTTCTCGAAGAAAAATCGTTCACACGCAAACTTCGCGCATTGCACTCGTGTAGTTCAACGAGACGAAGCTATTGCACGCGGTTTCATGGGCCTACGACAATGTGTGCTCAAGTTATATGCCATCATATCGAACACAAGTATCAACTGCTATGATTGAGTTTTTCGTGAGCTGTGTTCGCGAAGAAAACGATGTTGCATCAGTTTCCTTGGTTATTCGACGTGCTGAAACCGAATATGATGCGAGATTTTGTCTAGGTGCAGCCAAAAAAAAGTGATTCCCACGATGTCGTAAAAACGCATATGTATAATCGACTTTTTCTCGAAGACAAATTGTTCACACGCAAACTTCGCGCATTGCACTCGTGTAGTTCGACGAGACGAAGCTATTGCACGCGGTTTCATCGGCCTACGACAATGTGTGCTCGAGTTATATGCCATCATATCGAACACAAGTATCAACTTCTATGATTGAGTTTTTCGTGAGCTGTGTTCGCGAAGAAAACGATGTTGCATCAGTTTCCTTGGTTATTCGACGTGCTGAAACCGAATATGATGCCAGATTTTGTCTAGGTGCAGCCAAAAAAAAGTGATTCCCACGATGTCGTAAAAACGCATGTGTATAATCGACTTTTTCTCGAAGACAAATTGTTCACACGCAAACTTCGCGCATTGCACTAGTGTAGTTCGACGAGACGAAGCTATTGCACGCGGTTTCATCGGCCTACGACAATGTGTGCTCGAGTTATATGCCATCATATCGAACACAAGTATCAACTTCTATGATTGAGTTTTTCGTGAGCTGTGTTCGCGAAGAAAACGATGTTGCATCAGTTTCCTTGGTTATTCGACGTGCTGAAACCGAATATGATGCCAGATTTTGTCTAGGTGCAGCCAAAAAAAAGTGATTCCCACGACGTCGTAAAAACGCATATGTATAATCGACTTTTTCTCGAAGACAAATCGTTCACACGCAAACTTCGCGCATTGCACTCGTGTAGTTCAACGAGACGAAGCTATTGCACGCGGTTTCATCGGCCTACGACAATGTGTGCTCAAGTTATATGCCACCATATCGAAAACAAATATCAACTTCTATGATTGAGTTTTTCGTGAGCTGTGTTCGCGAAGAAAACGATGTTGCATCAGTTTCCTTGGTTATTCGACGTGCTGAAACCGAATATGATGCGAGATTTTGTCTAGGTGCAGCCAAAAAAAAGTGATTCCCACGATGTCGTAAAAACGCATATGTATAATCGACTTTTTCTCGAAGACAAATTGTTCACACGCAAACTTCGCGCATTGCACTCGTGTTGTTCGACGAGACGAAGCTATTGCACGCGGTTTCATCGGCCTACGACAATGTGTGCTCAAGTTATATGCCACCATATCGAAAACAAATATCAACTTCTATGATTGAGTTATTCGTGAGCTGTGTTCGCGAAGAAAACGATGTTGCATCAGTTTCCTTGGTTATTCGACGTGCTGAAACCGAATATGATGCCAGATTTTGTCTAGGTGCAGCCAAAAAAAAGTGATTCCCACGATGTCGTAAAAACGCATATGTATAATCGACTTTTTCTCGAAGACAAATCGTTCACACGCAAACTTCGCGCATTGCACTCGTGTAGTTCAACGAGACGAAGCTATTGCACGCGGTTTCATCGGCCTACGACAATGTGTGCTCAAGTTATATGCCATCATATCGAACACAAATATCCACTTCTATGATTGAGTTTTTCGTGAGCTGTGTTCGCGAAGAAAACGATGTTGCATCAGTTTCCTTGGTTATTCGACGTGCTGAAACCGAATATGATGCCAGATTTTGTCTAGGTGCAGCCAAAAAAAAGTGATTCCAACGATGTCGTAAAAACGCATATGTATAATCGACTTTTTCTCGAAGACAAATTGTTCACACGCAAACTTCGCGCATTGCACTCGTGTTGTTCGACGAGACGAAGCTATTGCACGCGGTTTCATCGGCCTACGACAATGTGTGCTCGAGTTATATGCCATCATATCGAACACAAATATCAACTTCTATGATTGAGTTTTTCGTGAGCTGTGTTCGCGAAGAAAACGATGTTGCATCAGTTTCGTTGGTTATTCGACGTGCTGAAACCGAATATGATGCCAGATTTTGTCTAGGTGCAGCCAAAAAAAAGTGATTCCCACGATGTCGTAAAAATGCATATGTATAATCGACTTTTTCTCGAAGACAAATTGTTCACACGCAAACTTCGCGCATTGCACTCGTGTAGTTCGACGAGACGAAGCTATTGCACGCGGTTTCATCGGCCTACGACAATGTGTGCTCGAGTTATATGCCACCATATCGAACACAAATATCAACTTCTATGATTGAGTTTTTCGTAAGCTGTGTTCGCGAAGAAAACGATGTTGCATCAGTTTCCTTGGTTATTCGACGTGCTGAAACCGAATATGATGCCAGATTTTGTCTAGGTGCAGCCAAAAAAAAGTGATTCCCACGATGTCGTAAAAACGCATATGTATAATCGACTTTTTCTCGAAGACAAATCGTTCACACGCAAACTTCGCGCATTGCACTCATGTAGTTCAACGAGACGAAGCTATTGCACGCGGTTTCATCGGCCTACGACAATGTGTGCTCAAGTTATATGCCACCATATCGAACACAAATATCAACTTCTATGATTGAGTTATTCGTGAGCTGTGTTCGCGAAGAAAACGATGTTGCATCAGTTTCCTTGGTTATTCGACGTGCTGAAACCGAATATGATGCCAGATTTTCTCTAGGTGCAGCCAAAAAAAAGTGATTCCCACGATGTCGTAAAAACGCATATGTATAATCGACTTTTTCTCGAAGACAAATCGTCCACACGCAAACTTCGCGCATTGCACTCGTGGAGTTCAACGAGACGAAGCTATTGCACGCGGTTTCATCGGCCTACGACAATGTGTGCTCAAGTTATATGCCACCATATCGAAAACAAATATCAACTTCTATGATTGAGTTATTCGTGAGCTGTGTTCGCGAAGAAAACGATGTTGCATCAGTTTCCTTGGTTATTCGACGTGCTGAAACCGAATATGATGCCAGATTTTGTCTAGGTGCAGCCAAAAAAAAGTGATTCCCACGATGTCGTAAAAACGCATATGTATAATCGACTTTTTCTCGAAGACAAATTGTTCACACGCAAACTTCGCGCATTGCACTCGTGTAGTTCGACGAGACGAAGCTATTGCACGCGGTTTCATCGGCCTACGACAATGTGTGCTCGAGTTATATGCCATCATATCGAACACAAGTATCAACTTCTATGATTGAGTTTTTCGTGAGCTGTGTTCGCGAAGAAAACGATGTTGCATCAGTTTCCTTGGTTATTCGACGTGCTGAAACCGAATATGATGCCAGATTTTGTCTAGGTGCAGCCAAAAAAAAGTGATTCCCACGATGTCGTAAAAACGCATGTGTATAATCGACTTTTTCTCGAAGACAAATCGTTCACACGCAAACTTCGCGCATTGCACTCGTGTAGTTCAACGAGACGAAGCTATTGCACGCGGTTTCATCGGCCTACGACAATGTGTGCTCAAGTTATATGCCACCATATCGAACGCAAATATCAACTTCTATGATTGAGTTTTTCGTGAGCTGTGTTCGCGAAGAAAACGATGTTGCATCAGTTTCCTTGGTTATTCGACGTGCTGAAACCGAATATGATGCCAGATTTTGTCTAGGTGCAGCCAAAAAAAAGTGATTCCCACGATGTCGTAAAAACGCATGTGTATAATCGACTTTTTCTCGAAGACAAATTGTTCACACGCAAACTTCGCGCATTGCACTCGTGTTGTTCGACGAGACGAAGCTATTGCACGCGGTTTCATCGGCCTACGACAATGTGTGCTCGAGTTATATGCCATCATATCGAACACAAATATCAACTTCTATGATTGAGTTTTTCGTGAGCTGTGTTCGCGAAGAAAACGATGTTGCATCAGTTTCCTTGGTTATTCGACGTGCTGAAACCGAATATGATGCCAGATTTTGTCTAGGTGCAGCCAAAAAAAAGTGATTCCCACGATGTCGTAAAAACGCATATGTATAATCGACTTTTTCTCGAAGACAAATCGTTCACACGCAAACTTCGCGCATTGCACTCGTGTAGTTCAACGAGACGAAGCTATTGCACGCGGTTTCATCGGCCTACGACAATTTGTGCTCAAGTTATATGCCACCATTTCGAACACAAATATCAACTTCTATGATTGAGTTTTTCGTAAGCTGTGTTCGCGAAGAAAACGATGTTGCATCAGTTTCCTTGGTTATTCGACGTGCTGAAACCGAATATGATGCCAGATTTTGTCTAGGTGCAGCCAAAAAAAAGTGATTCCCACGATGTCGTAAAAACGCATATGTATAATCGACTTTTTCTCGAAGACAAATTGTTCACACGCAAACTTCGCGCCTTGCACTCGTGTAGTTCGACGAGACGAAGCTATTGCACGCGGTTTCATCGGCCTACGACAATGTGTGCTCGAGTTATATGCCATCATATCGAACACAAGTATCAACTTCTATGATTGAGTTTTTCGTGAGCTGTGTTCGCGAAGAAAACGATGTTGCATCAGTTTCCTTGGTTATTCGACGTGCTGAAACCGAATATGATGCCAGATTTTGTCTAGGTGCAGCCAAAAAAAAGTGATTCCCACGATGTCGTAAAAACGCATATGTATAATCGACTTTTTCTCGAAGACAAATCGTTCACACGCAAACTTCGCGCATTGCACTCGTGTAGTTCAACGAGACGAAGCTATTGCACGCGGTTTCATCGGCCTACGACAATGTGTGCTCAAGTTATATGCCATCATATCGAACACAAGTATCAACTTCTATGATTGAGTTTTTCGTGAGCTGTGTTCGCGAAGAAAACGATGTTGCATCAGTTTCCTTGGTTATTCGACGTGCTGAAACCGAATATGATCCGAGATTTTGTCTAGGTGCAGCCAAAAAAAAGTGATTCCCACGATGTCGTAAAAACGCATATGTATAATCGACTTTTTCTCGAAGACAAATCGTTCACACGCAAACTTCGCGCATTGCACTCGTGTAGTTCAACGAGACGAAGCTATTGCACGCGGTTTCATCGGCCTACGACAATGTGTGCTCAAGTTATATGCCACCATATCGAAAACAAATATCAACTTCTATGATTGAGTTATTCGTGAGCTGTGTTCGCGAAGAAAACGATGTTGCATCAGTTTCCTTGGTTATTCGACATGCTGAAACCGAATATGATGCCAGATTTTGTCTAGGTGCAGCCAAAAAAAAGTGATTCCCACGATGTCGTAAAAACGCATATGTATAATCGACTTTTTCTCGAAGACAAATCGTTCACACGCAAACATCGCGCATTGCACTCGTGTAGTTCAACGAGACGAAGCTATTGCACGCGGTTTCATCGGCCTACGACAATGTGTGCTCAAGTTATATGCCATCATATCGAACACAAGTATCAACTTCTATGATTGAGTTTTTCGTGAGCTGTGTTCGCGAAGAAAACGATGTTGCATCAGTTTCCTTGGTTATTCGACGTGCTGAAACCGAATATGATGCCAGATTTTGTCTAGGTGCAGCCAAAAAAAAGTGATTCCCACGATGTCGTAAAAACGCATATGTATAATCGACTTTTTCTCGAAGACAAATTGTTCACACGCAAACTTCGCGCATTGCACTCGTGTTGTTCGACGAGACGAAGCTATTGCACGCGGTTTCATCGGCCTACGACAATGTGTGCTCAAGTTATATGCCACCATATCGAAAACAAATATCAACTTCTATGATTGAGTTATTCGTGAGCTGTGTTCGCGAAGAAAACGATGTTGCATCAGTTTCCTTGGTTATTCGACGTGCTGAAACCGAATATGATGCCAGATTTTGTCTAGGTGCAGCCAAAAAAAAGTGATTCCCACGATGTCGTAACAACGCATATGTATAATCGACTTTTTCTCGAAGACAAATCGTTCACACGCAAACTTCGCGCATTGCACTCGTGTAGTTCAACGAGACGAAGCTATTGCACGCGGTTTCATCGGCCTACGACAATGTGTGCTCAAGTTATATGCCATCATATCGAACACAAATATCCACTTCTATGATTGAGTTTTTCGTGAGCTGTGTTCGCGAAGAAAACGATGTTGCATCAGTTTCCTTGGTTATTCGACGTGCTGAAACCGAATATGATGCCAGATTTTGTCTAGGTGCAGCCAAAAAAAAGTGATTCCAACGATGTCGTAAAAACGCATATGTATAATCGACTTTTTCTCGAAGACAAATTGTTCACACGCAAACTTCGCGCATTGCACTCGTGTTGTTCGACGAGACGAAGCTATTGCACGCGGTTTCATCGGCCTACGACAATGTGTGCTCGAGTTATATGCCATCATATCGAACACAAATATCAACTTCTATGATTGAGTTTTTCGTGAGCTGTGTTCGCGAAGAAAACGATGTTGCATCAGTTTCCTTGGTTATTCGACGTGCTGAAACCGAATATGATGCCAGATTTTGTCTAGGTGCAGCCAAAAAAAAGTGATTCCCACGATGTCGTAAAAATGCATATGTATAATCGACTTTTTCTCGAAGACAAATTGTTCACACGCAAACTTCGCGCATTGCACTCGTGTAGTTCGACGAGACGAAGCTATTGCACGCGGTTTCATCGGCCTACGACAATGTGTGCTCGAGTTATATGCCACCATATCGAACACAAATATCAACTTCTATGATTGAGTTTTTCGTAAGCTGTGTTCGCGAAGAAAACGATGTTGCATCAGTTTCCTTGGTTATTCGACGTGCTGAAACCGAATATGATGCCAGATTTTGTCTAGGTGCAGCCAAAAAAAAGTGATTCCCACGATGTCGTAAAAACGCATATGTATAATCGACTTTTTCTCGAAGACAAATCGTTCACACGCAAACTTCGCGCATTGCACTCATGTAGTTCAACGAGACGAAGCTATTGCACGCGGTTTCATCGGCCTACGACAATGTGTGCTCAAGTTATATGCCACCATATCGAACACAAATATCAACTTCTATGATTGAGTTATTCGTGCGCTGTGTTCGCGAAGAAAACGATGTTGCATCAGTTTCCTTGGTTATTCGACGTGCTGAAACCGAATATGATGCCAGATTTTCTCTAGGTGCAGCCAAAAAAAAGTGATTCCCACGATGTCGTAAAAACGCATATGTATAATCGACTTTTTCTCGAAGACAAATCGTCCACACGCAAACTTCGCGCATTGCACTCGTGGAGTTCAACGAGACGAAGCTATTGCACGCGGTTTCATCGGCCTACGACAATGTGTGCTCAAGTTATATGCCATCATATCGAACACAAATATCCACTTCTATGATTGAGTTTTTCGTGAGCTGTGTTCGCGAAGAAAACGATGTTGCATCAGTTTCCTTGGTTATTCGACGTGCTGAAACCGAATATGATGCCAGATTTTGTCTAGGTGCAGCCAAAAAAAAGTGATTCCAACGATGTCGTAAAAACGCATATGTATAATCGACTTTTTCTCGAAGACAAATTGTTCACACGCAAACTTCGCGCATTGCACTCGTGTTGTTCGACGAGACGAAGCTATTGCACGCGGTTTCATCGGCCTACGACAATGTGTGCTCGAGTTATATGCCATCATATCGAACACAAATATCAACTTCTATGATTGAGTTTTTCGTGAGCTGTGTTCGCGAAGAAAACGATGTTGCATCAGTTTCCTTGGTTATTCGACGTGCTGAAACCGAATATGATGCCAGATTTTGTCTAGGTGCAGCCAAAAAAAAGTGATTCCCACGATGTCGTAAAAATGCATATGTATAATCGACTTTTTCTCGAAGACAAATTGTTCACACGCAAACTTCGCGCATTGCACTCGTGTAGTTCGACGAGACGAAGCTATTGCACGCGGTTTCATCGGCCTACGACAATGTGTGCTCGAGTTATATGCCACCATATCGAACACAAATATCAACTTCTATGATTGAGTTATTCGTGAGCTGTGTTCGCGAAGAAAACGATGTTGCATCAGTTTCCTTGGTTATTCGACGTGCTGAAACCGAATATGATGCCAGATTTTCTCTAGGTGCAGCCAAAAAAAAGTGATTCCCACGATGTCGTAAAAACGCATATGTATAATCGACTTTTTCTCGAAGACAAATCGTCCACACGCAAACTTCGCGCATTGCACTCGTGGAGTTCAACGAGACGAAGCTATTGCACGCGGTTTCATCGGCCTACGACAATGTGTGCTCAAGTTATATGCCACCATATCGAAAACAAATATCAACTTCTATGATTGAGTTATTCGTGAGCTGTGTTCGCGAAGAAAACGATGTTGCATCAGTTTCCTTGGTTATTCGACGTGCTGAAACCGAATATGATGCCAGATTTTGTCTAGGTGCAGCCAAAAAAAAGTGATTCCCACGATGTCGTAAAAACGCATATGTGTAATCGACTTTTTCTCGAAGAAAAATCGTTCACACGCAAACTTCGCGCATTGCACTCGTGTAGTTCAACGAGACGAAGCTATTGCACGCGGTTTCATGGGCCTACGACAATGTGTGCTCAAGTTATATGCCATCATATCGAACACAAGTATCAACTGCTATGATTGAGTTTTTCGTGAGCTGTGTTCGCGAAGAAAACGATGTTGCATCAGTTTCCTTGGTTATTCGACGTGCTGAAACCGAATATGATGCGAGATTTTGTCTAGGTGCAGCCAAAAAAAAGTGATTCCCACGATGTCGTAAAAACGCATATGTATAATCGACTTTTTCTCGAAGACAAATTGTTCACACGCAAACTTCGCGCATTGCACTCGTGTAGTTCGACGAGACGAAGCTATTGCACGCGGTTTCATCGGCCTACGACAATGTGTGCTCGAGTTATATGCCATCATATCGAACACAAGTATCAACTTCTATGATTGAGTTTTTCGTGAGCTGTGTTCGCGAAGAAAACGATGTTGCATCAGTTTCCTTGGTTATTCGACGTGCTGAAACCGAATATGATGCCAGATTTTGTCTAGGTGCAGCCAAAAAAAAGTGATTCCCACGATGTCGTAAAAACGCATGTGTATAATCGACTTTTTCTCGAAGACAAATCGTTCACACGCAAACTTCGCGCATTGCACTCGTGTAGTTCAACGAGACGAAGCTATTGCACGCGGTTTCATCGGCCTACGACAATGTGTGCTCAAGTTATATGCCACCATATCGAACGCAAATATCAACTTCTATGATTGAGTTTTTCGTGAGCTGTGTTCGCGAAGAAAACGATGTTGCATCAGTTTCCTTGGTTATTCGACGTGCTGAAACCGAATATGATGCCAGATTTTGTCTAGGTGCAGCCAAAAAAAAGTGATTCCCACGATGTCGTAAAAACGCATGTGTATAATCGACTTTTTCTCGAAGACAAATTGTTCACACGCAAACTTCGCGCATTGCACTCGTGTTGTTCGACGAGACGAAGCTATTGCACGCGGTTTCATCGGCCTACGACAATGTGTGCTCGAGTTATATGCCATCATATCGAACACAAATATCAACTTCTATGATTGAGTTTTTCGTGAGCTGTGTTCGCGAAGAAAACGATGTTGCATCAGTTTCCTTGGTTATTCGACGTGCTGAAACCGAATATGATGCCAGATTTTGTCTAGGTGCAGCCAAAAAAAAGTGATTCCCACGATGTCGTAAAAACGCATATGTATAATCGACTTTTTCTCGAAGACAAATCGTTCACACGCAAACTTCGCGCATTGCACTCGTGTAGTTCAACGAGACGAAGCTATTGCACGCGGTTTCATCGGCCTACGACAATTTGTGCTCAAGTTATATGCCACCATATCGAACACAAATATCAACTTCTATGATTGAGTTTTTCGTAAGCTGTGTTCGCGAAGAAAACGATGTTGCATCAGTTTCCTTGGTTATTCGACGTGCTGAAACCGAATATGATGCCAGATTTTGTCTAGGTGCAGCCAAAAAAAAGTGATTCCCACGATGTCGTAAAAACGCATATGTATAATCGACTTTTTCTCGAAGACAAATTGTTCACACGCAAACTTCGCGCCTTGCACTCGTGTAGTTCGACGAGACGAAGCTATTGCACGCGGTTTCATCGGCCTACGACAATGTGTGCTCGAGTTATATGCCATCATATCGAACACAAGTATCAACTTCTATGATTGAGTTTTTCGTGAGCTGTGTTCGCGAAGAAAACGATGTTGCATCAGTTTCCTTGGTTATTCGACGTGCTGAAACCGAATATGATGCCAGATTTTGTCTAGGTTCAGCCAAAAAAAAGTGATTCCCACGATGTCGTAAAAACGCATATGTATAATCGACTTTTTCTCGAAGACAAATCGTTCACACGCAAACTTCGCGCATTGCACTCGTGTAGTTCAACGAGACGAAGCTATTGCACGCGGTTTCATCGGCCTACGACAATGTGTGCTCAAGTTATATGCCATCATATCGAACACAAGTATCAACTTCTATGATTGAGTTTTTCGTGAGCTGTGTTCGCGAAGAAAACGATGTTGCATCAGTTTCCTTGGTTATTCGACGTGCTGAAACCGAATATGATCCGAGATTTTGTCTAGGTGCAGCCAAAAAAAAGTGATTCCCACGATGTCGTAAAAACGCATATGTATAATCGACTTTTTCTCGAAGACAAATTGTTCACACGCAAACTTCGCGCATTGCACTCGTGTAGTTCGACGAGACGAAGCTATTGCACGCGGCTTCATCGGCCTACGACAATGTGTGCTCGAGTTATATGCCATCATATCGAACACAAGTATCAACTTCTATGATTGAGTTTTTCGTGAGCTGTGTTCGCGAAGAAAACGATGTTGCATCAGTTTCCTTGGTTATTCGACGTGCTGAAACCGAATATGATGCCAGATTTTGTCTAGGTGCAGCCAAAAAAAAGTGATTCCCACGATGTCGTAAAAACGCATATGTATAATCGACTTTTTCTCGAAGACAAATTGTTCACACGCAAACTTCGCGCATTGCACTCGTGTAGTTCGACGAGACGAAGCTATTGCACGCGGTTTCATCGGCCTACGACAATGTGTGCTCGAGTTATATGCCATCATATCGAACACAAGTATCAACTTCTATGATTGAGTTTTTCGTGAGCTGTGTTCGCGAAGAAAACGATATTGCATCAGTTTCCTTGGTTATTCGACGTGCTGAAACCGAATATGATGCCAGATTTTGTCTAGGTGCAGCCAAAAAAAAGTGATTCCCACGATGTCGTAAAAACGCATATGTATAATCGACTTTTTCTCGAAGACAAATTGTTCACACGCAAACTTCGCGCATTGCACTCGTGTTGTTCGACGAGACGAAGCTATTGCACGCGGTTTCATCGGCCTACGACAATGTGTGCTCGAGTTATATGCCATCATATCGAACACAAATATCAACTTCTATGATTGAGTTTTTCGTGAACTGTGTTCGCGAAGAAAACGATGTTGCATCAGTTTCCTTGGTTATTCGACGTGCTGAAACCGAATATGATGCCAGATTTTGTCTAGGTGCAGCCAAAAAAAAGTGATTCCCACGACGTCGTAAAAACGCATATGTATAATCGACTTTTTCTCGAAGACAAATCGTTCACACGCAAACTTCGCGCATTGCACTCGTGTAGTTCAACGAGACGAAGCTATTGCACGCGGTTTCATCGGCCTACGACAATGTGTGCCCAAGTTATATGCCACCATATCGAACACAAGTATCAACTTCTATGATTGAGTTTTTCGTGAGCTGTGTTCGCGAAGAAAACGATGTTGCATCAGTTTCCTTGGTTATTCGACGTGCTGAAACCGAATATGATGCCAGATTTTGTCTAGGTGCAGCCAAAAAAAAGTGATTCCCACGATGTCGTAAAAACGCATATGTATAATCGACTTTTTCTCGAAGACAAATTGTTCACACGCAAACTTCGCGCATTGCACTCGTGTAGTTCGACGAGACGAAGCTATTGCACGCGGCTTCATCGGCCTACGACAATGTGTGCTCGAGTTATATGCCATCATATCGAACACAAGTATCAACTTCTATGATTGAGTTTTTCGTGAGCTGTGTTCGCGAAGAAAACGATGTTGCATCAGTTTCCTTGGTTATTCGACGTGCTGAAACCGAATATGATGCCAGATTTTGTCTAGGTGCAGCCAAAAAAAAGTGATTCCCACGATGTCGTAAAAACGCATATGTATAATCGACTTTTTCTCGAAGACAAATTGTTCACACGCAAACTTCGCGCATTGCACTCGTGTAGTTCGACGAGACGAAGCTATTGCACGCGGTTTCATCGGCCTACGACAATGTGTGCTCGAGTTATATGCCATCATATCGAACACAAGTATCAACTTCTATGATTGAGTTTTTCGTGAGCTGTGTTCGCGAAGAAAACGATATTGCATCAGTTTCCTTGGTTATTCGACGTGCTGAAACCGAATATGATGCCAGATTTTGTCTAGGTGCAGCCAAAAAAAAGTGATTCCCACGATGTCGTAAAAACGCATATGTATAATCGACTTTTTCTCGAAGACAAATCGTTCACACGCAAACTTCGCGCATTGCACTCGTGTAGTTCAACGAGACGAAGCTATTGCACGCGGTTTCATCGGCCTACGACAATGTGTGCTCAAGTTATATGCCACCATATCGAACACAAATATCAACTTCTATGATTGAGTTATTCGTGAGCTGTGTTCGCGAAGAAAACGATGTTGCATCAGTTTCCTTGGTTATTCGACGTGCTGAAACCGAATATGATGCCAGATTTTGTCTAGGTGCAGCCAAAAAAAAGTGATTCCCACGGTGTCGTAAAAACGCATATGTATAATCGACTTTTTCTCGAAGACAAATCGTTCACACGCAAACTTCGCGCATTGCACTCGTGTAGTTCAACGAGACGAAGCTATTGCACGCGGTTTCATCGGCCTACGACAATGTGTGCTCAAGTTATATGCCACCATATCGAACACAAATATCAACTTCTATGATTGAGTTATTCGTGAGCTGTGTTCGCGAAGAAAACGATGTTGCATCAGTTTCCTTGGTTATTCGACGTGCTGAAACCGAATATGATGCCAGATTTTGTCTAGGTGCAGCCAAAAAAAAGTGATTCCCACGATGTCGTAAAAACGCATATGTATAATCGACTTTTTCTCGAAGACAAATCGTTCACACGCAAACTTCGCGCATTGCACTCGTGGAGTTCAACGAGACGAAGCTATTGCACGCGGTTTCATCGGCCTACGACAATGTGTGCTCAAGTTATATGCCACCATATCGAAAACAAATATCAACTTCTATGATTGAGTTATTCGTGAGCTGTGTTCGCGAAGAAAACGATGTTGCATCAGTTTCCTTGGTTATTCGACGTGCTGAAACCGAATATGATGCCAGATTTTGTCTAGGTGCAGCCAAAAAAAAGTGATTCCCACGATGTCGTAAAAACGCATATGTATAATCGACTTTTTCTCGAAGACAAATCGTTCACACGCAAACTTCGCGCATTGCACTCGTGTAGTTCAACGAGACGAAGCTATTGCACGCGGTTTCATCGGCCTACGACAATGTGTGCTCAAGTTATATGCCACCATATCGAACACAAATATCAACTTCTATGATTGAGTTATTCGTGAGCTGTGTTCGCGAAGAAAACGATGTTGCATCAGTTTCCTTGGTTATTCGACGTGCTGAAACCGAATATGATGCCAGATTTTGTCTAGGTGCAGCCAAAAAAAAGTGATTCCCACGATGTCGTAAAAACGCATATGTATAATCGACTTTTTCTCGAAGACAAATCGTCCACACGCAAACTTCGCGCATTGCACTCGTGTAGTTCAACGAGACGAAGCTATTGCACGCGGTTTCATCGGCCTACGACAATGTGTGCTCAAGTTATATGCCACCATATCGAACACAAATATCAACTTCTGTGATTGAGTTTTTCGTGAGCTGTGTTCGCGAAGAAAACGATGTTGCATCAGTTTCCTTGGTTATTCGACGTGCTGAAACCGAATATGATGCCAGATTTTGTCTAGGTGCAGCCAAAAAAAAGTGATTCCCACGATGTCGTAAAAACGCATATGTATAATCGACTTTTTCTCGAAGACAAATCGTTCACACGCAAACTTCGCGCATTGCACTCGTGGAGTTCAACGAGACGAAGCTATTGCACGCGGTTTCATCGGCCTACGACAATGTGTGCTCAAGTTATATGCCACCATATCGAAAACAAATATCAACTTCTATGATTGAGTTATTCGTGAGCTGTGTTCGCGAAGAAAACGATGTTGCATCAGTTTCCTTGGTTATTCGACGTGCTGAAACCGAATATGATGCCAGATTTTGTCTAGGTGCAGCCAAAAAAAAGTGATTCCCACGATGTCGTAAAAACGCATATGTATAATCGACTTTTTCTCGAAGACAAATCGTTCACACGCAAACTTCGCGCATTGCACTCGTGTAGTTCAACGAGACGAAGCTATTGCACGCGGTTTCATCGGCCTACGACAATGTGTGCTCAAGTTATATGCCACCATATCGAACACAAATATCAACTTCTATGATTGAGTTATTCGTGAGCTGTGTTCGCGAAGAAAACGATGTTGCATCAGTTTCCTTGGTTATTCGACGTGCTGAAACCGAATATGATGCCAGATTTTGTCTAGGTGCAGCCAAAAAAAAGTGATTCCCACGATGTCGTAAAAACGCATATGTATAATCGACTTTTTCTCGAAGACAAATCGTCCACACGCAAACTTCGCGCATTGCACTCGTGTAGTTCAACGAGACGAAGCTATTGCACGCGGTTTCATCAGCCTACGAGAATGTGTGCTCAAGTTATATGCCACCATATCGAACACAAATATCAACTTCTATGATTGAGTTTTTCGTGAGCTGTGTGCGCGACGAAAACGATGTTGCATCAGTTTCCTTGGTTATTCGACGTGCTGAAACATAATATGATGCCAGATTTTGTCTAGGTGCAGCCAAAAAAAAGTGATTCCCACGATGTCGTAAAAACGCATATGTATAATCGACTTTTTCTCGAAGACAAATTGTTCACACGCAAACTTCGCGCATTGCACTCGTATTGTTCGACGAGACGAAGCTATTGCACGCGGTTTCATCGGCCTACGACAATGTGTGCTCGAGTTATATGCCATCATATCGAACACAAATATCAACTTCTATGATTGAGTTTTTCGTGAGCTGTGTTCGCGAAGAAAACGATGTTGCATCAGTTTCCTTGGTTATTCGACGTGCTGAAACCGAATATGATGCCAGATTTTGTCTAGGTGCAGCCAAAAAAAAGTGATTCCCACGATGTCGTAAAAACGCATATGTATAATCGACTTTTTCTCGAAGACAAATTGTTCACACGCAAACTTCGCGCATTGCACTCGTGTAGTTCAACGAGACGAAGCTATTGCACGCGGTTTCATCGGCCTACGACAATGTGTGCTCAAGTTATATGCCACCATATCGAACACAAATATCAACTTCTATGATTGAGTTTTTCGTGAGCTGTGTTCACGAAGAAAACGATGTTGCATCAGTTTCCTTGGTTATTCGACGTGCTGAAACCGAATATGATGCCAGATTTTGTCTAGGTGCAGCCAAAAAAAAGTGATTCCCACGATGTCGTAAAAACGCATATGTATAATCGACTTTTTCTCGAAGACAAATCGTTCACACGCAAACTTCGCGCATTGCACTCGTGGAGTTCAACGAGACGAAGCTATTGCACGCGGTTTCATCGGCCTACGACAATGTGTGCTCAAGTTATATGCCACCATATCGAAAACAAATATCAACTTCTATGATTGAGTTATTCGTGAGCTGTGTTCGCGAAGAAAACGATGTTGCATCAGTTTCCTTGGTTATTCGACGTGCTGAAACCGAATATGATGCCAGATTTTGTCTAGGTGCAGCCAAAAAAAAGTGATTCCCACGATGTCGTAAAAACGCATATGTATAATCGACTTTTTCTCGAAGACAAATCGTTCACACGCAAACTTCGCGCATTGCACTCGTGTAGTTCAACGAGACGAAGCTATTGCACGCGGTTTCATCGGCCTACGACAATGTGTGCTCAAGTTATATGCCACCATATCGAACACAAATATCAACTTCTATGATTGAGTTATTCGTGAGCTGTGTTCGCGAAGAAAACGATGTTGCATCAGTTTCCTTGGTTATTCGACGTGCTGAAACCGAATATGATGCCAGATTTTGTCTAGGTGCAGCCAAAAAAAAGTGATTCCCACGATGTCGTAAAAACGCATATGTATAATCGACTTTTTCTCGAAGACAAATCGTCCACACGCAAACTTCGCGCATTGCACTCGTGTAGTTCAACGAGACGAAGCTATTGCACGCGGTTTCATCAGCCTACGACAATGTGTGCTCAAGTTATATGCCACCATATCGAACACAAATATCAACTTCTATGATTGAGTTTTTCGTGAGCTGTGTGCGCGACGAAAACGATGTTGCATCAGTTTCCTTGGTTATTCGACGTGCTGAAACATAATATGATGCCAGATTTTGTCTAGGTGCAGCCAAAAAAAAGTGATTCCCACGATGTCGTAAAAACGCATATGTATAATCGACTTTTTCTCGAAGACAAATTGTTCACACGCAAACTTCGCGCATTGCACTCGTATTGTTCGACGAGACGAAGCTATTGCACGCGGTTTCATCGGCCTACGACAATGTGTGCTCGAGTTATATGCCATCATATCGAACACAAATATCAACTTCTATGATTGAGTTATTCGTGAGCTGTGTTCGCGAAGAAAACGATGTTGCATCAGTTTCCTTGGTTATTCGACGTGCTGAAACCGAATATGATGCCAGATTTTGTCTAGGTGCAGCCAAAAAAAAGTGATTCCCACGATGTCGTAAAAACGCATATGTATAATCGACTTTTTCTCGAAGAGAAATCGTTCACACGCAAACTTCGCGCATTGCACTCGTGTAGTTCAACGAGACGAAGCTATTGCACGCGGTTTCATCGGCCTACGACAATGTGTGCTCAAGTTATATGCCACCATATCGAACACAAATATCAACTTCTATGATTGAGTTATTCGTGAGCTGTGTTCGCGAAGAAAACGATGTTGCATCAGTTTCCTTGGTTATTCGACGTGCTGAAACCGAATATGATGCCAGATTTTGTCTAGGGGCAGCCAAAAAAAAGTGATTCCCACGATGTCGTAAAAACGCATGTGTATAATCGACTTTTTCTCGAAGACAAATCGTTCACACGCAAACTTCGCGCATTGCACTCGTGGAGTTCAACGAGACGAAGCTATTGCACGCGGTTTCATCGGCCTACGACAATGTGTGCTCAAGTTATATGCCACCATATCGAAAACAAATATCAACTTCTATGATTGAGTTATTCGTGAGCTGTGTTCGCGAAGAAAACGATGTTGCATCAGTTTCCTTGGTTATTCGACGTGCTGAAACCGAATATGATGCCAGATTTTGTCTAGGTGCAGCCAAAAAAAAGTGATTCCCACGATGTCGTAAAAACGCATATGTATAATCGACTTTTTCTCGAAGACAAATCGTTCACACGCAAACTTCGCGCATTGCACTCGTGGAGTTCAACGAGACGAAGCTATTGCACGCGGTTTCATCGGCCTACGACAATGTGTGCTCAAGTTATATGCCACCATATCGAAAACAAATATCAACTTCTATGATTGAGTTATTCGTGAGCTGTGTTCGCGAAGAAAACGATGTTGCATCAGTTTCCTTGGTTATTCGACGTGCTGAAACCGAATATGATGCCAGATTTTGTCTAGGTGCAGCCAAAAAAAAGTGATTCCCACGATGTCGTAAAAACGCATATGTATAATCGACTTTTTCTCGAAGACAAATCGTTCACACGCAAACTTCGCGCATTGCACTCGTGTAGTTCAACGAGACGAAGCTATTGCACGCGGTTTCATCGGCCTACGACAATGTGTGCTCAAGTTATATGCCACCATATCGAACACAAATATCAACTTCTATGATTGAGTTTTTCGTGAGCTGTGATCGCGAAGAAAACGATGTTGCATCAGTTTCCTTGGTTATTCGACGTGCTGAAACCGAATATGATGCCAGATTTTGTCTAGGTGCAGCCAAAAAAAAGTGATTCCCACGATGTCGTAAAAACGCATATGTATAATCGACTTTTTCTCGAAGACAAATTGTTCACACGCAAACTTCGCGTATTGCACTCGTGTAGTTCGACGAGACGAAGCTATTGCACGCGGTTTCATCGGCCTACGACAATGTGTGCTCAAGTTATATGCCACCATATCGAACACAAATATCAACTTCTATGATTGAGTTATTCGTGAGCTGTGTTCGCGAAGAAAACGATGTTGCATCAGTTTCCTTGGTTATTCGACGTGCTGAAACCGAATATGATGCCAGATTTTGTCTAGGTGCAGCCAAAAAAAAGTGATTCCCACGATGTCGTAAAAACGCATATGTATAATCGACTTTTTCTCGAAGACAAATCGTCCACACGCAAACTTCGCGCATTGCACTCGTGTAGTTCAACGAGACGAAGCTATTGCACGCGGTTTCATCAGCCTACGACAATGTGTGCTCAAGTTATATGCCACCATATCGAACACAAATATCAACTTCTATGATTGAGTTTTTCGTGAGCTGTGTGCGCGACGAAAACGATGTTGCATCAGTTTCCTTGGTTATTCGACGTGCTGAAACCGAATATGATGCCAGATTTTGTCTAGGTGCAGCCAAAAAAAAGTGATTCCCACGATGTCGTAAAAACGCATATGTATAATCGACTTTTTCTCGAAGACAAATTGTTCACACGCAAACTTCGCGTATTGCACTCGTGTAGTTCGACGAGACGAAGCTATTGCACGCGGTTTCATCGGCCTACGACAATGTGTGCTCAAGTTATATGCCACCATATCGAACACAAATATCAACTTCTATGATTGAGTTATTCGTGAGCTGTGTTCGCGAAGAAAACGATGTTGCATCAGTTTCCTTGGTTATTCGACGTGCTGAAACCGAATATGATGCCAGATTTTGTCTAGGTGCAGCCAAAAAAAAGTGATTCCCACGATGTCGTAAAAACGCATATGTATAATCGACTTTTTCTCGAAGACAAATCGTCCACACGCAAACTTCGCGCATTGCACTCGTGTAGTTCAACGAGACGAAGCTATTGCACGCGGTTTCATCAGCCTACGACAATGTGTGCTCAAGTTATATGCCACCATATCGAACACAAATATCAACTTCTATGATTGAGTTTTTCGTGAGCTGTGTGCGCGACGAAAACGATGTTGCATCAGTTTCCTTGGTTATTCGACGTGCTGAAACATAATATGATGCCAGATTTTGTCTAGGTGCAGCCAAAAAAAAGTGATTCCCACGATGTCGTAAAAACGCATATGTATAATCGACTTTTTCTCGAAGACAAATTGTTCACACGCAAACTTCGCGCATTGCACTCGTATTGTTCGACGAGACGAAGCTATTGCACGCGGTTTCATCGGCCTACGACAATGTGTGCTCGAGTTATATGCCATCATATCGAACACAAATATCAACTTCTATGATTGAGTTTTTCGTGAGCTGTGTTCGCGAAGAAAACGATGTTGCATCAGTTTCCTTGGTTATTCGACGTGCTGAAACCGAATATGATGCCAGATTTTGTCTAGGTGCAGCCAAAAAAAAGTGATTCCCACGATGTCGTAAAAACGCATATGTATAATCGACTTTTTCTCGAAGACAAATTGTTCACACGCAAACTTCGCGCATTGCACTCGTATAGTTCAACGAGACGAAGCTATTGCACGCGGTTTCATCGGCCTACGACAATGTGTGCTCAAGTTATATGCCACCATATCGAACACAAATATCAACTTCTATGATTGAGTTATTCGTGAGCTGTGTTCGCGAAGAAAACGATGTTGCATCAGTTTCCTTGGTTATTCGACGTGCTGAAACCGAATATGATGCCAGATTTTGTCTAGGTGCAGCCAAAAAAAAGTGATTCCCACGATGTCGTAAAAACGCATATGTATAATCGACTTTTTCTCGAAGAGAAATCGTTCACACGCAAACTTCGCGCATTGCACTCGTGTAGTTCAACGAGACGAAGCTATTGCACGCGGTTTCATCGGCCTACGACAATGTGTGCTCAAGTTATATGCCACCATATCGAACACAAATATCAACTTCTATGATTGAGTTATTCGTGAGCTGTGTTCGCGAAGAAAACGATGTTGCATCAGTTTCCTTGGTTATTCGACGTGCTGAAACCGAATATGATGCCAGATTTTGTCTAGGTGCAGCCAAAAAAAAGTGATTCCCACGATGTCGTAAAAACGCATGTGTATAATCGACTTTTTCTCGAAGACAAATCGTTCACACGCAAACTTCGCGCATTGCACTCGTGGAGTTCAACGAGACGAAGCTATTGCACGCGGTTTCATCGGCCTACGACAATGTGTGCTCAAGTTATATGCCACCATATCGAAAACAAATATCAACTTCTATGATTGAGTTATTCGTGAGCTGTGTTCGCGAAGAAAACGATGTTGCATCAGTTTCCTTGGTTATTCGACGTGCTGAAACCGAATATGATGCCAGATTTTGTCTAGGTGCAGCCAAAAAAAAGTGATTCCCACGATGTCGTAAAAACGCATATGTATAATCGACTTTTTCTCGAAGACAAATCGTTCACACGCAAACTTCGCGCATTGCACTCGTGGAGTTCAACGAGACGAAGCTATTGCACGCGGTTTCATCGGCCTACGACAATGTGTGCTCAAGTTATATGCCACCATATCGAAAACAAATATCAACTTCTATGATTGAGTTATTCGTGAGCTGTGTTCGCGAAGAAAACGATGTTGCATCAGTTTCCTTGGTTATTCGACGTGCTGAAACCGAATATGATGCCAGATTTTGTCTAGGTGCAGCCAAAAAAAAGTGATTCCCACGATGTCGTAAAAACGCATATGTATAATCGACTTTTTCTCGAAGACAAATCGTTCACACGCAAACTTCGCGCATTGCACTCGTGTAGTTCAACGAGACGAAGCTATTGCACGCGGTTTCATCGGCCTACGACAATGTGTGCTCAAGTTATATGCCACCATATCGAACACAAATATCAACTTCTATGATTGAGTTTTTCGTGAGCTGTGATCGCGAAGAAAACGATGTTGCATCAGTTTCCTTGGTTATTCGACGTGCTGAAACCGAATATGATGCCAGATTTTGTCTAGGTGCAGCCAAAAAAAAGTGATTCCCACGATGTCGTAAAAACGCATATGTATAATCGACTTTTTCTCGAAGACAAATTGTTCACACGCAAACTTCGCGTATTGCACTCGTGTAGTTCGACGAGACGAAGCTATTGCACGCGGTTTCATCGGCCTACGACAATGTGTGCTCGAGTTATATGCCATCATATCGAACACAAGTATCAACTTCTATGATTGACTTTTTCGTGAGCTGTGTTCGCGAAGAAAACGATGTTGCATCAGTTTCCTTGGTTATTCGACGTGCTGAAACCGAATATGATGCCAGATTTTGTCTAGGTGCAGCCAAAAAAAAGTGATTCCCACGATGTCGTAAAAACGCATATGTATAATCGACTTTTTCTCGAAGACAAATCGTTCACATGCAAAATTCGCGCATTGCACTCGTGTAGTTCAACGAGACGAAGCTATTGCACGCGGTTTCATCGGCCTACGACAATGTGTGCTCAAGTTATATGCCACCATATCGAACACAAATATCAACTTCTATGATTGAGTTTTTCGTGAGCTGTGTTCGCGAAGAAAAAGATGTTGCATCAGTTTCCTTGGTTATTCGACGTGCTGAAACCGAATATGATGCCAGATTTTGTCTAGGTGCAGCCAAAAAAAAGTGATTCCCACGATGTCGTAAAAACGCATATGTATAATCGACTTTTTCTCGAAGACAAATCGTTCACACGCAAACTTCGCGCATTGCACTCGTGTAGTTCAACGAGACGAAGCTATTGCACGCGGTTTCATCGGCCTACGACAATGTGTGCTCAAGTTATATGCCACCATATCGAACACAAATATCAACTTCTATGATTGAGTTTTTCGTGAGCTGTGATCGCGAAGAAAACGATGTTGCATCAGTTTCCTTGGTTATTCGACGTTGTGATATCCAAAACCCATTATCAATAACTTCTCCCGCATTCCCCATAGATACTAACCGACAGGAAATACATTCCTCAAATAATAAACACCACGTCCACCAAAAATCGGTTTCACCATTTCGGCAAGTGCATTCACCCCAACAAAAAGTATGACACATACCAGAGCATTGAACTCCACCGCGGAAATCATGCACTGTCAAAACTGCTGACTGCCAAAACCGCTGACTTGACAGGTCGATCCCCTCTAAGAATTGGTAGTGGGAAAACCACGCCATAATTTCCACCAATTAGAAATCAATTCGTGTAACCACCACGAACCGATCCGCTCCCCAAAATCAAAAATCGAAATCAGTCTAGAAGCAACCGTTGGAGCGATAATTTGACTTGGTGGAAATCACTTTCCGGAATCGATCTGTTTCTTTCGGGCCTCCCATATTATAATTCGCGATAGAGTCGATATAGTGCGTGGTAGTCTATTTAATCATAATAAATAGCTAAACGGTCGGAAGTATACAGGGATACTGCATCCTTCAATCGAAAGTAGGAGTGTTTCTTGCATTTTAAGAGGACTAATTAATCAGGTTCCGTGGTTGTGGACATTCTCAAAAACTTATCCAAAAACATTGTGCATTAATTATAAGCGAGTGGGTGAACGTGGCATGAATAAGAAGTATTCATGATAGGATCAGAGGCCATTCTGATTCTGGTGAAGAAAGACGATTGTGTCACCGAAGGATCCACACATCCCCAATACATAAGGGATAGTATACATTTACACACTTGAACTGTGAGTCTAATAAAAATAATTATATTCTTCTCCAATTCCAAATTAATTGGCTAATCCACTCTCTAAGAACCTATTCGGGGATAAATATTTTACCGTTATTACTTTCTTGTCAAATAAAATTTACATAAAATTCTAGATAGGAATTAATTATTGTTAATTGTAATTCAAAAAGGTTCGTAATAGAGAATATCATTCTTGAGAATAAAATTTACTCGGAATCATTTGATTATTCCTGATTCCTTTATTCCCCTTCCCACCTTTTCATTTAGATTAATAACATAATTAAGGTAAGAGCGAAAAAACTAAACCTAGCGTCGTCCAAACAAAATCTCAAATATAAAAATACTTAGCTTCATTCCATATTTTCAATTTAGCTATTCCATATTTTTATATCAAAATTTCTAGTTCTTGTTTTCCGCAAATAACCCAATTACATAACAGTTGTCCTCCGACGCTGACAACGTCTCCGGACATAACAACGTGCTGAAACCGAATATGATGCCAGATTTTGTCTAGGTGCAGCCAAAAAAAAGTGATTCCCACGATGTCGTAAAAACGCATATGTATAATCGACTTTTTCTCGAAGACAAATTGTTCACACGCAAACTTCGCGTATTGCACTCGTGTAGTTCGACGAGACGAAGCTATTGCACGCGGTTTCATCGGCCTACGACAATGTGTGCTCGAGTTATATGCCATCATATAGAACACAAGTATCAACTTCTATGATTGACTTTTTCGTGAGCTGTGTTCGCGAAGAAAACGATGTTGCATCAGTTTCCTTGGTTATTCGACGTGCTGAAACCGAATATGATGCCAGATTTTGTCTAGGTGCAGCCAAAAAAAAGTGATTCCCACGATGTCGTAAAAACGCATATGTATAATCGACTTTTTCTCGAAGACAAATCGTTCACACGCAAACTTCGCGCATTGCACTCGTGTAGTTCAACGAGACGAAGCTATTGCACGCGGTTTCATCGGCCTACGACAATGTGTGCTCAAGTTATATGCCACCATATCGAACACAAATATCAACTTCTATGATTGAGTTATTAGTGAGCTGTGTTCGCGAAGAAAACGATGTTGCATCAGTTTCCTTGGTTATTCGACGTGCTGAAACCGAATATGATACCAGATTTTGTCTAGGTGCAGCCAAAAAAAAGTGATTCCCACGATGTCGTAAAAACGCATATGTATAATCGACTTTTTCTCGAAGACAAATCGTCCACACGCAAACTTCGCGCATTGCACTCGTGTAGTTCAACGAGACGAAGCTATTGCACGCGGTTTCATCAGCCTACGACAATGTGTGCTCAAGTTATATGCCACCATATCGAACACAAATATCAACTTCTATGATTGAGTTTTTCGTGAGCTGTGTGCGCGACGAAAACGATGTTGCATCAGTTTCCTTGGTTATTCGACGTGCTGAAACATAATATGATGCCAGATTTTGTCTAGGTGCAGCCAAAAAAAAGTGATTCCCACGATGTCGTAAAAACGCATATGTATAATCGACTTTTTCTCGAAGACAAATTGTTCACACGCAAACTTCGCGCATTGCACTCGTATTGTTCGACGAGACGAAGCTATTGCACGCGGTTTCATCGGCCTACGACAATGTGTGCTCGAGTTATATGCCATCATATCGAACACAAATATCAACTTCTATGATTGAGTTTTTCGTGAGCTGTGTTCGCGAAGAAAACGATGTTGCATCAGTTTCCTTGGTTATTCGACGTGCTGAAACCGAATATGATGCCAGATTTTGTCTAGGTGCAGCCAAAAAAAAGTGATTCCCACGATGTCGTAAAAACGCATATGTATAATCGACTTTTTCTCGAAGACAAATTGTTCACACGCAAACTTCGCGCATTGCACTCGTGTAGTTCAACGAGACGAAGCTATTGCACGCGGTTTCATCGGCCTACGACAATGTGTGCTCAAGTTATATGCCACCATATCGAACACAAATATCAACTTCTATGATTGAGTTATTCGTGAGCTGTGTTCGCGAAGAAAACGATGTTGCATCAGTTTCCTTGGTTATTCGACGTGCTGAAACCGAATATGATGCCAGATTTTGTCTAGGTGCAGCCAAAAAAAAGTGATTCCCACGATGTCGTAAAAACGCATATGTATAATCGACTTTTTCTCGAAGACAAATCGTTCACACGCAAACTTCGCGCATTGCACTCGTGTAGTTCAACGAGACGAAGCTATTGCACGCGGTTTCATCGGCCTACGACAATGTGTGCTCAAGTTATATGCCACCATATCGAACACAAATATCAACTTCTATGATTGAGTTATTCGTGAGCTGTGTTCGCGAAGAAAACGATGTTGCATCAGTTTCCTTGGTTATTCGACGTGCTGAAACCGAATATGATGCCAGATTTTGTCTAGGTGCAGCCAAAAAAAAGTGATTCCCACGATGTCGTAAAAACGCATATGTATAATCGACTTTTTCTCGAAGACAAATCGTTCACACGCAAACTTCGCGCATTGCACTCGTGTAGTTCAACGAGACGAAGCTATTGCACGCGGTTTCATCGGCCTACGACAATGTGTGCTCAAGTTATATGCCACCATATCGAACACAAATATCAACTTCTATGATTGAGTTATTCGTGAGCTGTGTTCGCGAAGAAAACGATGTTGCATCAGTTTCCTTGGTTATTCGACGTGCTGAAACCGAATATGATGCCAGATTTTGTCTAGGTGCAGCCAAAAAAAAGTGATTCCCACGATGTCGTAAAAACGCATATGTATAATCGACTTTTTCTCGAAGACAAATCGTTCACACGCAAACTTCGCGCATTGCACTCGTGGAGTTCAACGAGACGAAGCTATTGCACGCGGTTTCATCGGCCTACGACAATGTGTGCTCAAGTTATATGCCACCATATCGAAAACAAATATCAACTTCTATGATTGAGTTATTCGTGAGCTGTGTTCGCGAAGAAAACGATGTTGCATCAGTTTCCTTGGTTATTCGACGTGCTGAAACCGAATATGATGCCAGATTTTGTCTAGGTGCAGCCAAAAAAAAGTGATTCCCACGATGTCGTAAAAACGCATATGTATAATCGACTTTTTCTCGAAGACAAATCGTTCACACGCAAACTTCGCGCATTGCACTCGTGGAGTTCAACGAGACGAAGCTATTGCACGCGGTTTCATCGGCCTACGACAATGTGTGCTCAAGTTATATGCCACCATATCGAAAACAAATATCAACTTCTATGATTGAGTTATTCGTGAGCTGTGTTCGCGAAGGAAACGATGTTGCATCAGTTTCCTTGGTTATTCGACGTGCTGAAACCGAATATGATGCCAGATTTTGTCTAGGTGCAGCCAAAAAAAAGTGATTCCCACGATGTCGTAAAAACGCATATGTATAATCGACTTTTTCTCGAAGACAAATCGTTCACACGCAAACTTCGCGCATTGCACTCGTGGAGTTCAACGAGACGAAGCTATTGCACGCGGTTTCATCGGCCTACGACAATGTGTGCTCAAGTTATATGCCACCATATCGAAAACAAATATCAACTTCTATGATTGAGTTATTCGTGAGCTGTGTTCGCGAAGAAAACGATGTTGCATCAGTTTCCTTGGTTATTCGACGTGCTGAAACCGAATATGATGCCAGATTTTGTCTAGGTGCAGCCAAAAAAAAGTGATTCCCACGATGTCGTAAAAACGCATATGTATAATCGACTTTTTCTCGAAGACAAATCGTTCAGACGCAAACTTCGCGCACTGCACTCGTGTAGTTCAACGAGACGAAGCTATTGCACGCGGTTTCATCGGCCTACGACAATGTGTGCTCAAGTTATATGCCACCATATCGAACACAAATATCAACTTCTATGATTGAGTTTTTCGTGAGCTGTGTTCGCGAAGAAAACGATGTTGCATCAGTTTCCTTGGTTATTCGACGTGCTGAAACCGAATATGATGCCAGATTTTGTCTAGGTGCAGCCAAAAAAAAGTGATTCCCACGATGTCGTAAAAACGCATATGTATAATCGACTTTTTCTCGAAGACAAATTGTTCACACGCAAACTTCGCGTATTGCACTCGTGTAGTTCGACGAGACGAAGCTATTGCACGCGGTTTCATCGGCCTACGACAATGTGTGCTCGAGTTATATGCCATCATATCGAACACAAGTATCAACTTCTATGATTGACTTTTTCGTGAGCTGTGTTCGCGAAGAAAACGATGTTGCATCAGTTTCCTTGGTTATTCGACGTGCTGAAACCGAATATGATGCCAGATTTTGTCTAGGTGCAGCCAAAAAAAAGTGATTCCCACGATGTCGTAAAAACGCATATGTATAATCGACTTTTTCTCGAAGACAAATCGTTCACACGCAAAATTCGCGCATTGCACTCGTGTAGTTCAACGAGACGAAGCTATTGCACGCGGTTTCATCGGCCTACGACAATGTGTGCTCAAGTTATATGCCACCATATCGAACACAAATATCAACTTCTATGATTGAGTTTTTCGTGAGCTGTGTTCGCGAAGAAAAAGATGTTGCATCAGTTTCCTTGGTTATTCGACGTGCTGAAACCGAATATGATGCCAGATTTTGTCTAGGTGCAGCCAAAAAAAAGTGATTCCCACGATGTCGTAAAAACGCATATGTATAATCGACTTTTTCTCGAAGACAAATTGTTCACACGCAAACTTCGCGCATTGCACTCGTGTAGTTCAACGAGACGAAGCTATTGCACGCGGTTTCATCGGCCTACGACAATGTGTGCTCAAGTTATATGCCACCATATCGAACACAAATATCAACTTCTATGATTGAGTTATTCGTGAGCTGTGTTCGCGAAGAAAACGATGTTGCATCAGTTTCCTTGGTTATTCGACGTGCTGAAACCGAATATGATGCCAGATTTTGTCTAGGTGCAGCCAAAAAAAAGTGATTCCCACGATGTCGTAAAAACGCATATGTATAATCGACTTTTTCTCGAAGACAAATCGTTCACACGCAAACTTCGCGCATTGCACTCGTGTAGTTCAACGAGACGAAGCTATTGCACGCGGTTTCATCGGCCTACGACAATGTGTGCTCAAGTTATATGCCACCATATCGAACACAAATATCAACTTCTATGATTGAGTTATTCGTGAGCTGTGTTCGCGAAGAAAACGATGTTGCATCAGTTTCCTTGGTTATTCGACGTGCTGAAACCGAATATGATGCCAGATTTTGTCTAGGTGCAGCCAAAAAAAAGTGATTCCCACGATGTCGTAAAAACGCATATGTATAATCGACTTTTTCTCGAAGACAAATCGTTCACACGCAAACTTCGCGCATTGCACTCGTGGAGTTCAACGAGACGAAGCTATTGCACGCGGTTTCATCGGCCTACGACAATGTGTGCTCAAGTTATATGCCACCATATCGAAAACAAATATCAACTTCTATGATTGAGTTATTCGTGAGCTGTGTTCGCGAAGAAAACGATGTTGCATCAGTTTCCTTGGTTATTCGACGTGCTGAAACCGAATATGATGCCAGATTTTGTCTAGGTGCAGCCAAAAAAAAGTGATTCCCACGATGTCGTAAAAACGCATATGTATAATCGACTTTTTCTCGAAGACAAATCGTTCACACGCAAACTTCGCGCATTGCACTCGTGGAGTTCAACGAGACGAAGCTATTGCACGCGGTTTCATCGGCCTACGACAATGTGTGCTCAAGTTATATGCCACCATATCGAAAACAAATATCAACTTCTATGATTGAGTTATTCGTGAGCTGTGTTCGCGAAGAAAACGATGTTGCATCAGTTTCCTTGGTTATTCGACGTGCTGAAACCGAATATGATGCCAGATTTTGTCTAGGTGCAGCCAAAAAAAAGTGATTCCCACGATATCGTAAAAACGCATATGTATAATCGACTTTTTCTCGAAGACAAATTGTTCACACGCAAACTTCGCGTATTGCACTCGTGTAGTTCGACGAGACGAAGCTATTGCACGCGGTTTCATCGGCCTACGACAATGTGTGCTCGAGTTATATGCCATCATATCGAACACAAGTATCAACTTCTATGATTGAGTTTTTCGTGAGCTGTGTTCGCGAAGAAAACGATGTTGCATCAGTTTCCTTGGTTATTCGACGTGCTGAAACCGAATATGATGCCAGATTTTGTCTAGGTGCAGCCAAAAAAAAGTGATTCCCACGATGTCGTAAAAACGCATATGTATAATCGACTTTTTCTCGAAGACAAATCGTTCACACGCAAACTTCGCGCATTGCACTCGTGTAGTTCAACGAGACGAAGCTATTGCACGCGGTTTCATCGGCCTACGACAATGTGTGCTCAAGTTATATGCCACCATATCGAACACAAATATCAACTTCTATGATTGAGTTTTTCGTGAGCTGTGTTCGCGAAGAAAACGATGTTGCATCAGTTTCCTTGGTTATTCGACGTGCTGAAACCGAATATGATGCCAGATTTTGTCTAGGTGCAGCCAAAAAAAAGTGATTCCCACGATGTCGTAAAAACGCATATGTATAATCGACTTTTTCTCGAAGACAAATCGTTCACACGCAAACTTCGCGCATTGCACTCGTGGAGTTCAACGAGACGAAGCTATTGCACGCGGTTTCATCGGCCTACGACAATGTGTGCTCAAGTTATATGCCACCATATCGAAAACAAATATCAACTTCTATGATTGAGTTATTCGTGAGCTGTGTTCGCGAAGAAAACGATGTTGCATCAGTTTCCTTGGTTATTCGACGTGCTGAAACCGAATATGATGCCAGATTTTGTCTAGGTGCAGCCAAAAAAAAGTGATTCCCACGATGTCGTAAAAACGCATATGTATAATCGACTTTTTCTCGAAGACAAATCGTTCACACGCAAACTTCGCGCATTGCACTCGTGGAGTTCAACGAGACGAAGCTATTGCACGCGGTTTCATCGGCCTACGACAATGTGTGCTCGAGTTATATGCCATCATAAAACGATGTTGCATCAGTTTCCTTGGTTATTCGACGTGCTGAAACCGAATATGATACCAGATTTTGTCTAGGTGCAGCCAAAAAAAAGTGATTCCCACGATGTCGTAAAAACGCATATGTATAATCGACTTTTTCTCGAAGACAAATCGTCCACACGCAAACTTCGCGCATTGCACTCGTGTAGTTCAACGAGACGAAGCTATTGCACGCGGTTTCATCAGCCTACGACAATGTGTGCTCAAGTTATATGCCACCATATCGAACACAAATATCAACTTCTATGATTGAGTTTTTCGTGAGCTGTGTGCGCGACGAAAACGATGTTGCATCAGTTTCCTTGGTTATTCGACGTGCTGAAACATAATATGATGCCAGATTTTGTCTAGGTGCAGCCAAAAAAAAGTGATTCCCACGATGTCGTAAAAACGCATATGTATAATCGACTTTTTCTCGAAGACAAATTGTTCACACGCAAACTTCGCGCATTGCACTCGTATTGTTCGACGAGACGAAGCTATTGCACGCGGTTTCATCGGCCTACGACAATGTGTGCTCGAGTTATATGCCATCATATCGAACACAAATATCAACTTCTATGATTGAGTTTTTCGTGAGCTGTGTTCGCGAAGAAAACGATGTTGCATCAGTTTCCTTGGTTATTCGACGTGCTGAAACCGAATATGATGCCAGATTTTGTCTAGGTGCAGCCAAAAAAAAGTGATTCCCACGATGTCGTAAAAACGCATATGTATAATCGACTTTTTCTCGAAGACAAATTGTTCACACGCAAACTTCGCGCATTGCACTCGTGTAGTTCAACGAGACGAAGCTATTGCACGCGGTTTCATCGGCCTACGACAATGTGTGCTCAAGTTATATGCCACCATATCGAACACAAATATCAACTTCTATGATTGAGTTATTCGTGAGCTGTGTTCGCGAAGAAAACGATGTTGCATCAGTTTCCTTGGTTATTCGACGTGCTGAAACCGAATATGATGCCAGATTTTGTCTAGGTGCAGCCAAAAAAAAGTGATTCCCACGATGTCGTAAAAACGCATATGTATAATCGACTTTTTCTCGAAGACAAATCGTTCACACGCAAACTTCGCGCATTGCACTCGTGTAGTTCAACGAGACGAAGCTATTGCACGCGGTTTCATCGGCCTACGACAATGTGTGCTCAAGTTATATGCCACCATATCGAACACAAATATCAACTTCTATGATTGAGTTATTCGTGAGCTGTGTTCGCGAAGAAAACGATGTTGCATCAGTTTCCTTGGTTATTCGACGTGCTGAAACCGAATATGATGCCAGATTTTGTCTAGGTGCAGCCAAAAAAAAGTGATTCCCACGATGTCGTAAAAACGCATATGTATAATCGACTTTTTCTCGAAGACAAATCGTTCACACGCAAACTTCGCGCATTGCACTCGTGGAGTTCAACGAGACGAAGCTATTGCACGCGGTTTCATCGGCCTACGACAATGTGTGCTCAAGTTATATGCCACCATATCGAAAACAAATATCAACTTCTATGATTGAGTTATTCGTGAGCTGTGTTCGCGAAGAAAACGATGTTGCATCAGTTTCCTTGGTTATTCGACGTGCTGAAACCGAATATGATGCCAGATTTTGTCTAGGTGCAGCCAAAAAAAAGTGATTCCCACGATGTCGTAAAAACGCATATGTATAATCGACTTTTTCTCGAAGACAAATCGTTCAGACGCAAACTTCGCGCATTGCACTCGTGTAGTTCAACGAGACGAAGCTATTGCACGCGGTTTCATCGGCCTACGACAATGTGTGCTCAAGTTATATGCCACCATATCGAACACAAATATCAACTTCTATGATTGAGTTTTTCGTGAGCTGTGTGCGCGACGAAAACGATGTTGCATCAGTTTCCTTGGTTATTCGACGTGCTGAAACATAATATGATGCCAGATTTTGTCTAGGTGCAGCCAAAAAAAAGTGATTCCCACGATGTCGTAAAAACGCATATGTATAATCGACTTTTTCTCGAAGACAAATTGTTCACACGCAAACTTCGCGCATTGCACTCGTATTGTTCGACGAGACGAAGCTATTGCACGCGGTTTCATCGGCCTACGACAATGTGTGCTCGAGTTATATGCCATCATATCGAACACAAATATCAACTTCTATGATTGAGTTTTTCGTGAGCTGTGTTCGCGAAGAAAACGATGTTGCATCAGTTTCCTTGGTTATTCGACGTGCTGAAACCGAATATGATGCCAGATTTTGTCTAGGTGCAGCCAAAAAAAAGTGATTCCCACGATGTCGTAAAAACGCATATGTATAATCGACTTTTTCTCGAAGACAAATTGTTCACACGCAAACTTCGCGCATTGCACTCGTGTAGTTCAACGAGACGAAGCTATTGCACGCGGTTTCATCGGCCTACGACAATGTGTGCTCAAGTTATATGCCACCATATCGAACACAAATATCAACTTCTATGATTGAGTTATTCGTGAGCTGTGTTCGCGAAGAAAACGATGTTGCATCAGTTTCCTTGGTTATTCGACGTGCTGAAACCGAATATGATGCCAGATTTTGTCTAGGTGCAGCCAAAAAAAAGTGATTCCCACGATGTCGTAAAAACGCATATGTATAATCGACTTTTTCTCGAAGACAAATCGTTCACACGCAAACTTCGCGCATTGCACTCGTGTAGTTCAACGAGACGAAGCTATTGCACGCGGTTTCATCGGCCTACGACAATGTGTGCTCAAGTTATATGCCACCATATCGAACACAAATATCAACTTCTATGATTGAGTTATTCGTGAGCTGTGTTCGCGAAGAAAACGATGTTGCATCAGTTTCCTTGGTTATTCGACGTGCTGAAACCGAATATGATGCCAGATTTTGTCTAGGTGCAGCCAAAAAAAAGTGATTCCCACGATGTCGTAAAAACGCATATGTATAATCGACTTTTTCTCGAAGACAAATCGTTCACACGCAAACTTCGCGCATTGCACTCGTGGAGTTCAACGAGACGAAGCTATTGCACGCGGTTTCATCGGCCTACGACAATGTGTGCTCAAGTTATATGCCACCATATCGAAAACAAATATCAACTTCTATGATTGAGTTATTCGTGAGCTGTGTTCGCGAAGAAAACGATGTTGCATCAGTTTCCTTGGTTATTCGACGTGCTGAAACATAATATGATGCCAGATTTTGTCTAGGTGCAGCCAAAAAAAAGTGATTCCCACGATGTCGTAAAAACGCATATGTATAATCGACTTTTTCTCGAAGACAAATTGTTCACACGCAAACTTCGCGCATTGCACTCGTATTGTTCGACGAGACGAAGCTATTGCACGCGGTTTCATCGGCCTACGACAATGTGTGCTCGAGTTATATGCCATCATATCGAACACAAATATCAACTTCTATGATTGAGTTTTTCGTGAGCTGTGTTCGCGAAGAAAACGATGTTGCATCAGTTTCCTTGGTTATTCGACGTGCTGAAACCGAATATGATGCCAGATTTTGTCTAGGTGCAGCCAAAAAAAAGTGATTCCCACGATGTCGTAAAAACGCATATGTATAATCGACTTTTTCTCGAAGACAAATTGTTCACACGCAAACTTCGCGCATTGCACTCGTGTAGTTCAACGAGACGAAGCTATTGCACGCGGTTTCATCGGCCTACGACAATGTGTGCTCAAGTTATATGCCACCATATCGAACACAAATATCAACTTCTATGATTGAGTTATTCGTGAGCTGTGTTCGCGAAGAAAACGATGTTGCATCAGTTTCCTTGGTTATTCGACGTGCTGAAACCGAATATGATGCCAGATTTTGTCTAGGTGCAGCCAAAAAAAAGTGATTCCCACGATGTCGTAAAAACGCATATGTATAATCGACTTTTTCTCGAAGACAAATCGTTCACACGCAAACTTCGCGCATTGCACTCGTGTAGTTCAACGAGACGAAGCTATTGCACGCGGTTTCATCGGCCTACGACAATGTGTGCTCAAGTTATATGCCACCATATCGAACACAAATATCAACTTCTATGATTGAGTTATTCGTGAGCTGTGTTCGCGAAGAAAACGATGTTGCATCAGTTTCCTTGGTTATTCGACGTGCTGAAACCGAATATGATGCCAGATTTTGTCTAGGTGCAGCCAAAAAAAAGTGATTCCCACGATGTCGTAAAAACGCATATGTATAATCGACTTTTTCTCGAAGACAAATCGTTCACACGCAAACTTCGCGCATTGCACTCGTGGAGTTCAACGAGACGAAGCTATTGCACGCGGTTTCATCGGCCTACGACAATGTGTGCTCAAGTTATATGCCACCATATCGAAAACAAATATCAACTTCTATGATTGAGTTATTCGTGAGCTGTGTTCGCGAAGAAAACGATGTTGCATCAGTTTCCTTGGTTATTCGACGTGCTGAAACCGAATATGATGCCAGATTTTGTCTAGGTGCAGCCAAAAAAAAGTGATTCCCACGATGTCGTAAAAACGCATATGTATAATCGACTTTTTCTCGAAGACAAATCGTTCAGACGCAAACTTCGCGCATTGCACTCGTGTAGTTCAACGAGACGAAGCTATTGCACGCGGTTTCATCGGCCTACGACAATGTGTGCTCAAGTTATATGCCACCATATCGAACACAAATATCAACTTCTATGATTGAGTTTTTCGTGAGCTGTGTGCGCGACGAAAACGATGTTGCATCAGTTTCCTTGGTTATTCGACGTGCTGAAACATAATATGATGCCAGATTTTGTCTAGGTGCAGCCAAAAAAAAGTGATTCCCACGATGTCGTAAAAACGCATATGTATAATCGACTTTTTCTCGAAGACAAATTGTTCACACGCAAACTTCGCGCATTGCACTCGTATTGTTCGACGAGACGAAGCTATTGCACGCGGTTTCATCGGCCTACGACAATGTGTGCTCGAGTTATATGCCATCATATCGAACACAAATATCAACTTCTATGATTGAGTTTTTCGTGAGCTGTGTTCGCGAAGAAAACGATGTTGCATCAGTTTCCTTGGTTATTCGACGTGCTGAAACCGAATATGATGCCAGATTTTGTCTAGGTGCAGCCAAAAAAAAGTGATTCCCACGATGTCGTAAAAACGCATATGTATAATCGACTTTTTCTCGAAGACAAATTGTTCACACGCAAACTTCGCGCATTGCACTCGTGTAGTTCAACGAGACGAAGCTATTGCACGCGGTTTCATCGGCCTACGACAATGTGTGCTCAAGTTATATGCCACCATATCGAACACAAATATCAACTTCTATGATTGAGTTATTCGTGAGCTGTGTTCGCGAAGAAAACGATGTTGCATCAGTTTCCTTGGTTATTCGACGTGCTGAAACCGAATATGATGCCAGATTTTGTCTAGGTGCAGCCAAAAAAAAGTGATTCCCACGATGTCGTAAAAACGCATATGTATAATCGACTTTTTCTCGAAGACAAATCGTTCACACGCAAACTTCGCGCATTGCACTCGTGTAGTTCAACGAGACGAAGCTATTGCACGCGGTTTCATCGGCCTACGACAATGTGTGCTCAAGTTATATGCCACCATATCGAACACAAATATCAACTTCTATGATTGAGTTATTCGTGAGCTGTGTTCGCGAAGAAAACGATGTTGCATCAGTTTCCTTGGTTATTCGACGTGCTGAAACCGAATATGATGCCAGATTTTGTCTAGGTGCAGCCAAAAAAAAGTGATTCCCACGATGTCGTAAAAACGCATATGTATAATCGACTTTTTCTCGAAGACAAATCGTTCACACGCAAACTTCGCGCATTGCACTCGTGGAGTTCAACGAGACGAAGCTATTGCACGCGGTTTCATCGGCCTACGACAATGTGTGCTCAAGTTATATGCCACCATATCGAAAACAAATATCAACTTCTATGATTGAGTTATTCGTGAGCTGTGTTCGCGAAGAAAACGATGTTGCATCAGTTTCCTTGGTTATTCGACGTGCTGAAACCGAATATGATGCCAGATTTTGTCTAGGTGCAGCCAAAAAAAAGTGATTCCCACGATGTCGTAAAAACGCATATGTATAATCGACTTTTTCTCGAAGACAAATCGTTCACACGCAAACTTCGCGCATTGCACTCGTGGAGTTCAACGAGACGAAGCTATTGCACGCGGTTTCATCGGCCTACGACAATGTGTGCTCAAGTTATATGCCACCATATCGAAAACAAATATCAACTTCTATGATTGAGTTATTCGTGAGCTGTGTTCGCGAAGGAAACGATGTTGCATCAGTTTCCTTGGTTATTCGACGTGCTGAAACCGAATATGATGCCAGATTTTGTCTAGGTGCAGCCAAAAAAAAGTGATTCCCACGATGTCGTAAAAACGCATATGTATAATCGACTTTTTCTCGAAGACAAATCGTTCACACGCAAACTTCGCGCATTGCACTCGTGGAGTTCAACGAGACGAAGCTATTGCACGCGGTTTCATCGGCCTACGACAATGTGTGCTCAAGTTATATGCCACCATATCGAAAACAAATATCAACTTCTATGATTGAGTTATTCGTGAGCTGTGTTCGCGAAGAAAACGATGTTGCATCAGTTTCCTTGGTTATTCGACGTGCTGAAACCGAATATGATGCCAGATTTTGTCTAGGTGCAGCCAAAAAAAAGTGATTCCCACGATGTCGTAAAAACGCATATGTATAATCGACTTTTTCTCGAAGACAAATCGTTCAGACGCAAACTTCGCGCACTGCACTCGTGTAGTTCAACGAGACGAAGCTATTGCACGCGGTTTCATCGGCCTACGACAATGTGTGCTCAAGTTATATGCCACCATATCGAACACAAATATCAACTTCTATGATTGAGTTTTTCGTGAGCTGTGTTCGCGAAGAAAACGATGTTGCATCAGTTTCCTTGGTTATTCGACGTGCTGAAACCGAATATGATGCCAGATTTTGTCTAGGTGCAGCCAAAAAAAAGTGATTCCCACGATGTCGTAAAAACGCATATGTATAATCGACTTTTTCTCGAAGACAAATTGTTCACACGCAAACTTCGCGTATTGCACTCGTGTAGTTCGACGAGACGAAGCTATTGCACGCGGTTTCATCGGCCTACGACAATGTGTGCTCGAGTTATATGCCATCATATCGAACACAAGTATCAACTTCTATGATTGACTTTTTCGTGAGCTGTGTTCGCGAAGAAAACGATGTTGCATCAGTTTCCTTGGTTATTCGACGTGCTGAAACCGAATATGATGCCAGATTTTGTCTAGGTGCAGCCAAAAAAAAGTGATTCCCACGATGTCGTAAAAACGCATATGTATAATCGACTTTTTCTCGAAGACAAATCGTTCACACGCAAAATTCGCGCATTGCACTCGTGTAGTTCAACGAGACGAAGCTATTGCACGCGGTTTCATCGGCCTACGACAATGTGTGCTCAAGTTATATGCCACCATATCGAACACAAATATCAACTTCTATGATTGAGTTTTTCGTGAGCTGTGTTCGCGAAGAAAAAGATGTTGCATCAGTTTCCTTGGTTATTCGACGTGCTGAAACCGAATATGATGCCAGATTTTGTCTAGGTGCAGCCAAAAAAAAGTGATTCCCACGATGTCGTAAAAACGCATATGTATAATCGACTTTTTCTCGAAGACAAATTGTTCACACGCAAACTTCGCGCATTGCACTCGTGTAGTTCAACGAGACGAAGCTATTGCACGCGGTTTCATCGGCCTACGACAATGTGTGCTCAAGTTATATGCCACCATATCGAACACAAATATCAACTTCTATGATTGAGTTATTCGTGAGCTGTGTTCGCGAAGAAAACGATGTTGCATCAGTTTCCTTGGTTATTCGACGTGCTGAAACCGAATATGATGCCAGATTTTGTCTAGGTGCAGCCAAAAAAAAGTGATTCCCACGATGTCGTAAAAACGCATATGTATAATCGACTTTTTCTCGAAGACAAATCGTTCACACGCAAACTTCGCGCATTGCACTCGTGTAGTTCAACGAGACGAAGCTATTGCACGCGGTTTCATCGGCCTACGACAATGTGTGCTCAAGTTATATGCCACCATATCGAACACAAATATCAACTTCTATGATTGAGTTATTCGTGAGCTGTGTTCGCGAAGAAAACGATGTTGCATCAGTTTCCTTGGTTATTCGACGTGCTGAAACCGAATATGATGCCAGATTTTGTCTAGGTGCAGCCAAAAAAAAGTGATTCCCACGATGTCGTAAAAACGCATATGTATAATCGACTTTTTCTCGAAGACAAATCGTTCACACGCAAACTTCGCGCATTGCACTCGTGGAGTTCAACGAGACGAAGCTATTGCACGCGGTTTCATCGGCCTACGACAATGTGTGCTCAAGTTATATGCCACCATATCGAAAACAAATATCAACTTCTATGATTGAGTTATTCGTGAGCTGTGTTCGCGAAGAAAACGATGTTGCATCAGTTTCCTTGGTTATTCGACGTGCTGAAACCGAATATGATGCCAGATTTTGTCTAGGTGCAGCCAAAAAAAAGTGATTCCCACGATGTCGTAAAAACGCATATGTATAATCGACTTTTTCTCGAAGACAAATCGTTCACACGCAAACTTCGCGCATTGCACTCGTGGAGTTCAACGAGACGAAGCTATTGCACGCGGTTTCATCGGCCTACGACAATGTGTGCTCAAGTTATATGCCACCATATCGAAAACAAATATCAACTTCTATGATTGAGTTATTCGTGAGCTGTGTTCGCGAAGAAAACGATGTTGCATCAGTTTCCTTGGTTATTCGACGTGCTGAAACCGAATATGATGCCAGATTTTGTCTAGGTGCAGCCAAAAAAAAGTGATTCCCACGATATCGTAAAAACGCATATGTATAATCGACTTTTTCTCGAAGACAAATTGTTCACACGCAAACTTCGCGTATTGCACTCGTGTAGTTCGACGAGACGAAGCTATTGCACGCGGTTTCATCGGCCTACGACAATGTGTGCTCGAGTTATATGCCATCATATCGAACACAAGTATCAACTTCTATGATTGAGTTTTTCGTGAGCTGTGTTCGCGAAGAAAACGATGTTGCATCAGTTTCCTTGGTTATTCGACGTGCTGAAACCGAATATGATGCCAGATTTTGTCTAGGTGCAGCCAAAAAAAAGTGATTCCCACGATGTCGTAAAAACGCATATGTATAATCGACTTTTTCTCGAAGACAAATCGTTCACACGCAAACTTCGCGCATTGCACTCGTGTAGTTCAACGAGACGAAGCTATTGCACGCGGTTTCATCGGCCTACGACAATGTGTGCTCAAGTTATATGCCACCATATCGAACACAAATATCAACTTCTATGATTGAGTTTTTCGTGAGCTGTGTTCGCGAAGAAAACGATGTTGCATCAGTTTCCTTGGTTATTCGACGTGCTGAAACCGAATATGATGCCAGATTTTGTCTAGGTGCAGCCAAAAAAAAGTGATTCCCACGATGTCGTAAAAACGCATATGTATAATCGACTTTTTCTCGAAGACAAATCGTTCACACGCAAACTTCGCGCATTGCACTCGTGGAGTTCAACGAGACGAAGCTATTGCACGCGGTTTCATCGGCCTACGACAATGTGTGCTCAAGTTATATGCCACCATATCGAAAACAAATATCAACTTCTATGATTGAGTTATTCGTGAGCTGTGTTCGCGAAGAAAACGATGTTGCATCAGTTTCCTTGGTTATTCGACGTGCTGAAACCGAATATGATGCCAGATTTTGTCTAGGTGCAGCCAAAAAAAAGTGATTCCCACGATGTCGTAAAAACGCATATGTATAATCGACTTTTTCTCGAAGACAAATCGTTCACACGCAAACTTCGCGCATTGCACTCGTGTAGTTCAACGAGACGAAGCTATTGCACGCGGTTTCATCGGCCTACGACAATGTGTGCTCAAGTTATATGCCACCATATCGAACACAAATATCAACTTCTATGATTGAGTTTTTCGTGAGCTGTGAACGCGAAGAAAACGATGTTGCATCAGTTTCCTTGGTTATTCGACGTGCTGAAACCGAATATGATGCCAGATTTTGTCTAGGTGCAGCCAAAAAAAAGTGATTCCCACGATGTCGTAAAAACGCATATGTATAATCGACTTTTTCTCGAAGACAAATTGTTCACACGCAAACTTCGCGTATTGCACTCGTGTAGTTCGACGAGACGAAGCTATTGCACGCGGTTTCATCGGCCTACGACAATGTGTGCTCAAGTTATATGCCACCATATCGAACACAAATATCAACTTCTATGATTGAGTTATTCGTGAGCTGTGTTCGCGAAGAAAACGATGTTGCATCAGTTTCCTTGGTTATTCGACGTGCTGAAACCGAATATGATGCCAGATTTTGTCTAGGTGCAGCCAAAAAAAAGTGATTCCCACGATGTCGTAAAAACGCATATGTATAATCGACTTTTTCTCGAAGACAAATCGTCCACACGCAAACTTCGCGCATTGCACTCGTGTAGTTCAACGAGACGAAGCTATTGCACGCGGTTTCATCAGCCTACGACAATGTGTGCTCAAGTTATATGCCACCATATCGAACACAAATATCAACTTCTATGATTGAGTTTTTCGTGAGCTGTGTGCGCGACGAAAACGATGTTGCATCAGTTTCCTTGGTTATTCGACGTGCTGAAACATAATATGATGCCAGATTTTGTCTAGGTGCAGCCAAAAAAAAGTGATTCCCACGATGTCGTAAAAACGCATATGTATAATCGACTTTTTCTCGAAGACAAATTGTTCACACGCAAACTTCGCGCATTGCACTCGTATTGTTCGACGAGACGAAGCTATTGCACGCGGTTTCATCGGCCTACGACAATGTGTGCTCGAGTTATATGCCATCATATCGAACACAAATATCAACTTCTATGATTGAGTTTTTCGTGAGCTGTGTTCGCGAAGAAAACGATGTTGCATCAGTTTCCTTGGTTATTCGACGTGCTGAAACCGAATATGATGCCAGATTTTGTCTAGGTGCAGCCAAAAAAAAGTGATTCCCACGATGTCGTAAAAACGCATATGTATAATCGACTTTTTCTCGAAGACAAATTGTTCACACGCAAACTTCGCGCATTGCACTCGTATAGTTCAACGAGACGAAGCTATTGCACGCGGTTTCATCGGCCTACGACAATGTGTGCTCAAGTTATATGCCACCATATCGAACACAAATATCAACTTCTATGATTGAGTTATTCGTGAGCTGTGTTCGCGAAGAAAACGATGTTGCATCAGTTTCCTTGGTTATTCGACGTGCTGAAACCGAATATGATGCCAGATTTTGTCTAGGTGCAGCCAAAAAAAAGTGATTCCCACGATGTCGTAAAAACGCATATGTATAATCGACTTTTTCTCGAAGAGAAATCGTTCACACGCAAACTTCGCGCATTGCACTCGTGTAGTTCAACGAGACGAAGCTATTGCACGCGGTTTCATCGGCCTACGACAATGTGTGCTCAAGTTATATGCCACCATATCGAACACAAATATCAACTTCTATGATTGAGTTATTCGTGAGCTGTGTTCGCGAAGAAAACGATGTTGCATCAGTTTCCTTGGTTATTCGACGTGCTGAAACCGAATATGATGCCAGATTTTGTCTAGGTGCAGCCAAAAAAAAGTGATTCCCACGATGTCGTAAAAACGCATATGTATAATCGACTTTTTCTCGAAGACAAATCGTTCACACGCAAACTTCGCGCATTGCACTCGTGTAGTTCAACGAGACGAAGCTATTGCACGCGGTTTCATCGGCCTACGACAATGTGTGCTCAAGTTATATGCCACCATATCGAACACAAATATCAACTTCTATGATTGAGTTATTCGTGAGCTGTGTTCGCGAAGAAAACGATGTTGCATCAGTTTCCTTGGTTATTCGACGTGCTGAAACCGAATATGATGCCAGATTTTGTCTAGGTGCAGCCAAAAAAAAGTGATTCCCACGATGTCGTAAAAACGCATATGTATAATCGACTTTTTCTCGAAGACAAATCGTTCACACGCAAACTTCGCGCATTGCACTCGTGGAGTTCAACGAGACGAAGCTATTGCACGCGGTTTCATCGGCCTACGACAATGTGTGCTCAAGTTATATGCCACCATATCGAAAACAAATATCAACTTCTATGATTGAGTTATTCGTGAGCTGTGTTCGCGAAGAAAACGATGTTGCATCAGTTTCCTTGGTTATTCGACGTGCTGAAACCGAATATGATGCCAGATTTTGTCTAGGTGCAGCCAAAAAAAAGTGATTCCCACGATGTCGTAAAAACGCATATGTATAATCGACTTTTTCTCGAAGACAAATCGTTCAGACGCAAACTTCGCGCATTGCACTCGTGTAGTTCAACGAGACGAAGCTATTGCACGCGGTTTCATCGGCCTACGACAATGTGTGCTCAAGTTATATGCCACCATATCGAACACAAATATCAACTTCTATGATTGAGTTTTTCGTGAGCTGTGTGCGCGACGAAAACGATGTTGCATCAGTTTCCTTGGTTATTCGACGTGCTGAAACATAATATGATGCCAGATTTTGTCTAGGTGCAGCCAAAAAAAAGTGATTCCCACGATGTCGTAAAAACGCATATGTATAATCGACTTTTTCTCGAAGACAAATTGTTCACACGCAAACTTCGCGCATTGCACTCGTATTGTTCGACGAGACGAAGCTATTGCACGCGGTTTCATCGGCCTACGACAATGTGTGCTCGAGTTATATGCCATCATATCGAACACAAATATCAACTTCTATGATTGAGTTTTTCGTGAGCTGTGTTCGCGAAGAAAACGATGTTGCATCAGTTTCCTTGGTTATTCGACGTGCTGAAACCGAATATGATGCCAGATTTTGTCTAGGTGCAGCCAAAAAAAAGTGATTCCCACGATGTCGTAAAAACGCATATGTATAATCGACTTTTTCTCGAAGACAAATTGTTCACACGCAAACTTCGCGCATTGCACTCGTGTAGTTCAACGAGACGAAGCTATTGCACGCGGTTTCATCGGCCTACGACAATGTGTGCTCAAGTTATATGCCACCATATCGAACACAAATATCAACTTCTATGATTGAGTTATTCGTGAGCTGTGTTCGCGAAGAAAACGATGTTGCATCAGTTTCCTTGGTTATTCGACGTGCTGAAACCGAATATGATGCCAGATTTTGTCTAGGTGCAGCCAAAAAAAAGTGATTCCCACGATGTCGTAAAAACGCATATGTATAATCGACTTTTTCTCGAAGACAAATCGTTCACACGCAAACTTCGCGCATTGCACTCGTGTAGTTCAACGAGACGAAGCTATTGCACGCGGTTTCATCGGCCTACGACAATGTGTGCTCAAGTTATATGCCACCATATCGAACACAAATATCAACTTCTATGATTGAGTTATTCGTGAGCTGTGTTCGCGAAGAAAACGATGTTGCATCAGTTTCCTTGGTTATTCGACGTGCTGAAACCGAATATGATGCCAGATTTTGTCTAGGTGCAGCCAAAAAAAAGTGATTCCCACGATGTCGTAAAAACGCATATGTATAATCGACTTTTTCTCGAAGACAAATCGTTCACACGCAAACTTCGCGCATTGCACTCGTGGAGTTCAACGAGACGAAGCTATTGCACGCGGTTTCATCGGCCTACGACAATGTGTGCTCAAGTTATATGCCACCATATCGAAAACAAATATCAACTTCTATGATTGAGTTATTCGTGAGCTGTGTTCGCGAAGAAAACGATGTTGCATCAGTTTCCTTGGTTATTCGACGTGCTGAAACCGAATATGATGCCAGATTTTGTCTAGGTGCAGCCAAAAAAAAGTGATTCCCACGATGTCGTAAAAACGCATATGTATAATCGACTTTTTCTCGAAGACAAATCGTTCACACGCAAACTTCGCGCATTGCACTCGTGGAGTTCAACGAGACGAAGCTATTGCACGCGGTTTCATCGGCCTACGACAATGTGTGCTCAAGTTATATGCCACCATATCGAAAACAAATATCAACTTCTATGATTGAGTTATTCGTGAGCTGTGTTCGCGAAGGAAACGATGTTGCATCAGTTTCCTTGGTTATTCGACGTGCTGAAACCGAATATGATGCCAGATTTTGTCTAGGTGCAGCCAAAAAAAAGTGATTCCCACGATGTCGTAAAAACGCATATGTATAATCGACTTTTTCTCGAAGACAAATCGTTCACACGCAAACTTCGCGCATTGCACTCGTGGAGTTCAACGAGACGAAGCTATTGCACGCGGTTTCATCGGCCTACGACAATGTGTGCTCAAGTTATATGCCACCATATCGAAAACAAATATCAACTTCTATGATTGAGTTATTCGTGAGCTGTGTTCGCGAAGAAAACGATGTTGCATCAGTTTCCTTGGTTATTCGACGTGCTGAAACCGAATATGATGCCAGATTTTGTCTAGGTGCAGCCAAAAAAAAGTGATTCCCACGATGTCGTAAAAACGCATATGTATAATCGACTTTTTCTCGAAGACAAATCGTTCAGACGCAAACTTCGCGCACTGCACTCGTGTAGTTCAACGAGACGAAGCTATTGCACGCGGTTTCATCGGCCTACGACAATGTGTGCTCAAGTTATATGCCACCATATCGAACACAAATATCAACTTCTATGATTGAGTTTTTCGTGAGCTGTGTTCGCGAAGAAAACGATGTTGCATCAGTTTCCTTGGTTATTCGACGTGCTGAAACCGAATATGATGCCAGATTTTGTCTAGGTGCAGCCAAAAAAAAGTGATTCCCACGATGTCGTAAAAACGCATATGTATAATCGACTTTTTCTCGAAGACAAATTGTTCACACGCAAACTTCGCGTATTGCACTCGTGTAGTTCGACGAGACGAAGCTATTGCACGCGGTTTCATCGGCCTACGACAATGTGTGCTCGAGTTATATGCCATCATATCGAACACAAGTATCAACTTCTATGATTGACTTTTTCGTGAGCTGTGTTCGCGAAGAAAACGATGTTGCATCAGTTTCCTTGGTTATTCGACATGCTGAAACCGAATATGATGCCAGATTTTGTCTAGGTGCAGCCAAAAAAAAGTGATTCCCACGATGTCGTAAAAACGCATATGTATAATCGACTTTTTCTCGAAGACAAATCGTTCACACACAAACTTCGCGCATTGCACTCGTGGAGTTCAACGAGACGAAGCTATTGCACGCGGTTTCATCGGCCTACGACAATGTGTGCTCAAGTTATATGCCACCATATCGAAAACAAATATCAACTTCTATGATTGAGTTATTCGTGAGCTGTGTTCGCGAAGAAAACGATGTTGCATCAGTTTCCTTGGTTATTCGACGTGCTGAAACCGAATATGATGCCAGATTTTGTCTAGGTGCAGCCAAAAAAAAGTGATTCCCACGATGTCGTAAAAACGCATATGTATAATCGACTTTTTCTCGAAGACAAATCGTTCACACGCAAACTTCGCGCATTGCACTCGTGGAGTTCAACGAGACGAAGCTATTGCACGCGGTTTCATCGGCCTACGACAATGTGTGCTCAAGTTATATGCCACCATATCGAAAACAAATATCAACTTCTATGATTGAGTTATTCGTGAGCTGTGTTCGCGAAGAAAACGATGTTGCATCAGTTTCCTTGGTTATTCGACGTGCTGAAACCGAATATGATGCCAGATTTTGTCTAGGTGCAGCCAAAAAAAAGTGATTCCCACGATGTCGTAAAAACGCATATGTATAATCGACTTTTTCTCGAAGACAAATCGTTCAGACGCAAACTTCGCGCATTGCACTCGTGTAGTTCAACGAGACGAAGCTATTGCACGCGGTTTCATCGGCCTACGACAATGTGTGCTCAAGTTATATGCCACCATATCGAACACAAATATCAACTTCTATGATTGAGTTTTTCGTGAGCTGTGTGCGCGACGAAAACGATGTTGCATCAGTTTCCTTGGTTATTCGACGTGCTGAAACATAATATGATGCCAGATTTTGTCTAGGTGCAGCCAAAAAAAAGTGATTCCCACGATGTCGTAAAAACGCATATGTATAATCGACTTTTTCTCGAAGACAAATTGTTCACACGCAAACTTCGCGCATTGCACTCGTATTGTTCGACGAGACGAAGCTATTGCACGCGGTTTCATCGGCCTACGACAATGTGTGCTCGAGTTATATGCCATCATATCGAACACAAATATCAACTTCTATGATTGAGTTTTTCGTGAGCTGTGTTCGCGAAGAAAACGATGTTGCATCAGTTTCCTTGGTTATTCGACGTGCTGAAACCGAATATGATGCCAGATTTTGTCTAGGTGCAGCCAAAAAAAAGTGATTCCCACGATGTCGTAAAAACGCATATGTATAATCGACTTTTTCTCGAAGACAAATTGTTCACACGCAAACTTCGCGCATTGCACTCGTGTAGTTCAACGAGACGAAGCTATTGCACGCGGTTTCATCGGCCTACGACAATGTGTGCTCAAGTTATATGCCACCATATCGAACACAAATATCAACTTCTATGATTGAGTTATTCGTGAGCTGTGTTCGCGAAGAAAACGATGTTGCATCAGTTTCCTTGGTTATTCGACGTGCTGAAACCGAATATGATGCCAGATTTTGTCTAGGTGCAGCCAAAAAAAAGTGATTCCCACGATGTCGTAAAAACGCATATGTATAATCGACTTTTTCTCGAAGACAAATCGTTCACACGCAAACTTCGCGCATTGCACTCGTGGAGTTCAACGAGACGAAGCTATTGCACGCGGTTTCATCGGCCTACGACAATGTGTGCTCAAGTTATATGCCACCATATCGAAAACAAATATCAACTTCTATGATTGAGTTATTCGTGAGCTGTGTTCGCGAAGAAAACGATGTTGCATCAGTTTCCTTGGTTATTCGACGTGCTGAAACCGAATATGATGCCAGATTTTGTCTAGGTGCAGCCAAAAAAAAGTGATTCCCACGATGTCGTAAAAACGCATATGTATAATCGACTTTTTCTCGAAGACAAATCGTTCACACGCAAACTTCGCGCATTGCACTCGTGGAGTTCAACGAGACGAAGCTATTGCACGCGGTTTCATCGGCCTACGACAATGTGTGCTCAAGTTATATGCCACCATATCGAAAACAAATATCAACTTCTATGATTGAGTTATTCGTGAGCTGTGTTCGCGAAGAAAACGATGTTGCATCAGTTTCCTTGGTTATTCGACGTGCTGAAACCGAATATGATGCCAGATTTTGTCTAGGTGCAGCCAAAAAAAAGTGATTCCCACGATGTCGTAAAAACGCATATGTATAATCGACTTTTTCTCGAAGACAAATCGTTCAGACGCAAACTTCGCGCACTGCACTCGTGTAGTTCAACGAGACGAAGCTATTGCACGCGGTTTCATCGGCCTACGACAATGTGTGCTCAAGTTATATACCACCATATCGAACACAAATATCAACTTCTATGATTGAGTTTTTCGTGAGCTGTGTTCGCGAAGAAAACGATGTTGCATCAGTTTCCTTGGTTATTCGACGTGCTGAAACCGAATATGATGCCAGATTTTGTCTAGGTGCAGCCAAAAAAAAGTGATTCCCACGATGTCGTAAAAACGCATATGTATAATCGACTTTTTCTCGAAGACAAATTGTTCACACGCAAACTTCGCGTATTGCACTCGTGTAGTTCGACGAGACGAAGCTATTGCACGCGGTTTCATCGGCCTACGACAATGTGTGCTCAAGTTATATGCCACCATATCGAAAAAAAATATCAACTTCTATGATTGAGTTATTCGTGAGCTGTGTTCGCGAAGAAAACGATGTTGCATCAGTTTCCTTGGTTATTCGACGTGCTGAAACCGAATATGATGCCAGATTTTGTCTAGGTGCAGCCAAAAAAAAGTGATTCCCACGATGTCGTAAAAACGCATATGTATAATCGACTTTTTCTCGAAGACAAATCGTTCACACGCGAACTTCGCGCATTGCACTCGTGTAGTTCGACGAGACGGAGCTATTGCACGCGGTTTCATCGGCTTACGACAATGTGTGCTCAAGTTATATGCCACCATATCGAACACAAATATCAACTTCTATGATTGAGTTTTTCGTGAGCTGTGTTCGCGAAGAAAACGATGTTGCATCAGTTTCCTTGGTTATTCGACCTGCTGAAACCGAATATGATGCCAGATTTTGTCTAGGTGCAGCCAAAAAAAAGTGATTCCCACGATGTCGTAAAAACGCATATGTATAATCGACTTTTTCTCGAAGACAAATCGTTCACACGCAAACTTCGCGCATTGCACTCGTGGAGTTCAACGAGACGAAGCAATTGCACGCGGTTTCATCGGCCTACGACAATGTGTGCTCAAGTTATATGCCACCATATCGAAAACAAATATCAACTTCTATGATTGAGTTATTCGTGAGCTGTGTTCGCGAAGAAAACGATGTTGCATCAGTTTCCTTGGTTATTCGACGTGCTGAAACCGAATATGATGCCAGATTTTGTCTAGGTGCAGCCAAAAAAAAGTGATTCCCACGATGTCGTAAAAACGCATATGTATAATCGACTTTTTCTCGAAGAAAAATCGTCCACACGCAAACTTCGCGCATTGCACTCGTGTAGTTCAACGAGACGAAGCTATTGCACGCGGTTTCATGGGCCTACGACAATGTGTGCTCAAGTTACATGCCATCATATCGAACACAAGTATCAACTGCTATGATTGAGTTTTTCGTGAGCTGTGTTCGCGAAGAAAACGATGTTGCATCAGTTTCCTTGGTTATTCGACGTGCTGAAACCGAATATGATGCGAGATTTTGTCTAGGTGCAGCCAAAAAAAAGTGATTCCCACGATGTCGTAAAAACGCATATGTATAATCGACTTTTTCTCGAAGACAAATTGTTCACACGCAAACTTCGCGCATTGCACTCGTGTAGTTCGACGAGACGAAGCTATTGCACGCGGTTTCATCGGCCTACGACAATGTGTGCTCGAGTTATATGCCATCATATCGAACACAAGTATCAACTTCTATGATTGAGTTTTTCGTGAGCTGTGTTCGCGAAGAAACCGATGTTGCATCAGTTTCCTTGGTTATTCGACGTGCTGAAACCGAATATGATGCCAGATTTTGTCTAGGTGCAGCCAAAAAAAAGTGATTCCCACGATGTCGTAAAAACGCATATGTATAATCGACTTTTTCTCGAAGACAAATCGTTCACACGCAAACTTCGCGCATTGCACTCGTGTAGTTCAACGAGACGAAGCTATTGCACGCAGTTTCATCGGCCTACGACAATGTGTGCTCAAGTTATATGCCACCATATCGAACACAAATATCAACTTCTATGATTGAGTTATTCGTGAGCTGTGTTCGCGAAGAAAACGATGTTGCATCAGTTTCCTTGGTTATTCGACGTGCTGAAACCGAATATGATGCCAGATTTTGTCTAGGTGCAGCCAAAAAAAAGTGATTCCCACGATGTCGTAAAAACGCATATGTATAATCGACTTTTTCTCGAAGACAAATCGTCCACACGCAAACTTCGCGCATTGCACTCGTGTAGTTCAACGAGACGAAGCTATTGCACGCGGTTTCATCAGCCTACGACAATGTGTGCTCAAGTTATATGCCACCATATCGAACACAAATATCAACTTCTATGATTGAGTTTTTCGTGAGCTGTGTGCGCGACGAAAACGATGTTGCATCAGTTTCCTTGGTTATTCGACGTGCTGAAACATAATATGATGCCAGATTTTGTCTAGGTGCAGCCAAAAAAAAGTGATTCCCACGATGTCGTAAAAACGCATATGTATAATCGACTTTTTCTCGAAGACAAATTGTTCACACGCAAACTTCGCGCATTGCACTCGTATTGTTCGACGAGACGAAGCTATTGCACGCGGTTTCATCGGCCTACGACAATGTGTGCTCGAGTTATATGCCATCATATCGAACACAAATATCAACTTCTATGATTGAGTTTTTCGTGAGCTGTGTTCGCGAAGAAAACGATGTTGCATCAGTTTCCTTGGTTATTCGACGTGCTGAAGCCGAATATGATGCCAGATTTTGTCTAGGTGCAGCCAAAAAAAAGTGATTCCCACGATGTCGTAAAAACGCATATGTATAATCGACTTTTTCTCGAAGACAAATTGTTCACACGCAAACTTCGCGCATTGCACTCGTGTAGTTCAACGAGACGAAGCTATTGCACGCGGTTTCATCGGCCTACGACAATGTGTGCTCAAGTTATATGCCACCATATCGAACACAAATATCAACTTCTATGATTGAGTTATTCGTGAGCTGTGTTCGCGAAGAAAACGATGTTGCATCAGTTTCCTTGGTTATTCGACGTGCTGAAACCGAATATGATGCCAGATTTTGTCTAGGTGCAGCCAAAAAAAAGTGATTCCCACGATGTCGTAAAAACGCATATGTATAATCGACTTTTTCTCGAAGACAAATTGTTCACACGCAAACTTCGCGTATTGCACTCGTGTAGTTCGACGAGACGAAGCTATTGCACGCGGTTTCATCGGCCTACGACAATGTGTGCTCGAGTTATATGCCATCATATCGAACACAAGTATCAACTTCTATGATTGAGTTTTTCGTGAGCTGTGTTCGCGAAGAAAACGATGTTGCATCAGTTTCCTTGGTTATTCGACGTGCTGAAACCGAATATGATGCCAGATTTTGTCTAGGTGCAGCCAAAAAAAAGTGATTCCCACGATGTCGTAAAAACGCATATGTATAATCGACTTTTTCTCGAAGACGAATCGTTCACACGCAAACTTCGCGCATTGCACTCGTGTAGTTCAACGAGACGAAGCTATTGCACGCGGTTTCATCGGCCTACGACAATGTGTGCTCAAGTTATATGCCACCATATCGAAAAAAAATATCAACTTCTATGATTGAGTTATTCGTGAGCTGTGTTCGCGAAGAAAACGATGTTGCATCAGTTTCCTTGGTTATTCGACGTGCTGAAACCGAATATGATGCCAGATTTTGTCTAGGTGCAGCCAAAAAAAAGTGATTCCCACGATGTCGTAAAAACGCATATGTATAATCGACTTTTTCTCGAAGACAAATCGTTCACACGCAAACTTCGCGCATTGCACTCGTGTAGTTCGACGAGACGGAGCTATTGCACGCGGTTTCATCGGCCTACGACAATGTGTGCTCAAGTTATATGCCACCATATCGAAAAAAAATATCAACTTCTATGATTGAGTTATTCGTGAGCTGTGTTCGCGAAGAAAACGATGTTGCATCAGTTTCCTTGGTTATTCGACGTGCTGAAACCGAATATGATGCCAGATTTTGTCTAGGTGCAGCCAAAAAAAAGTGATTCCCACGATGTCGTAAAAACGCATATGTATAATCGACTTTTTCTCGAAGACAAATCGTTCACACGCAAACTTCGCGCATTGCACTCGTGTAGTTCGACGAGACGGAGCTATTGCACGCGGTTTCATCGGCTTACGACAATGTGTGCTCAAGTTATATGCCACCATATCGAACACAAATATCAACTTCTATGATTGAGTTTTTCGTGAGCTGTGTTCGCGAAGAAAACGATGTTGCATCAGTTTCCTTGGTTATTCGACGTGCTGAAACCGAATATGATGCCAGATTTTGTCTAGGTGCAGCCAAAAAAAAGTGATTCCCACGATGTCGTAAAAACGCATATGTATAATCGACTTTTTCTCGAAGACAAATCGTTCACACGCAAACTTCGCGCATTGCACTCGTGTAGTTCAACGAGACGAAGCTATTGCACGCGGTTTCATCGGCCTACGACAATGTGGGCTCAAGTTATATGCCACCATATCGAACACAAATATCAACTTCTATGATTGAGTTTTTCGTGAGCTGTGTTCGCGAAGAAAAAGATGTTGCATCAGTTTCCTTGGTTATTCGACGTGCTGAAACCGAATATGATGCCAGATTTTGTCTAGGTGCAGCCAAAAAAAAGTGATTCCCACGATGTCGTAAAAACGCATATGTATAATCGACTTTGTCTCGAAGACAAATCGTTCACACGCAAACTTCGCGCATGGCACTCGTGTAGTTCAACGAGACGAAGCTATTGCACGCGGTTTCATCGGCCTACGACAATGTGTGCTCAAGTTATATGCCACCATATCGAACACAAATATCAACTTCTATGATTGAGTTATTCGTGAGCTGTGTTCGCGAAGAAAACGATGTTGCATCAGTTTCCTTGGTTATTCGACGTGCTGAAACCGAATATGATGCCAGATTTTGTCTAGGTGCAGCCAAAAAAAAGTGATTCCCACGATGTCGTAAAAACGCATATGTATAATCGACTTTTTCTCGAAGACAAATCGTTCACACGCAAACTTCGCGCATTGCACTCGTGTAGTTCGACGAGACGGAGCTATTGCACGCGGTTTCATCGGCTTACGACAATGTGTGCTCAAGTTATATGCCACCATATCGAACACAAATATCAACTTCTATGATTGAGTTTTTCGTGAGCTGTGTTCGCGAAGAAAACGATGTTGCATCAGTTTCCTTGGTTATTCGACGTGCTGAAACCGAATATGATGCCAGATTTTGTCTAGGTGCAGCCAAAAAAAAGTGATTCCCACGATGTCGTAAAAACGCATATGTATAATCGACTTTTTCTCGAAGACAAATCGTTCACACGCAAACTTCGCGCATTGCACTCGTGTAGTTCAACGAGACGAAGCTATTGCACGCGGTTTCATCGGCCTACGACAATGTGGGCTCAAGTTATATGCCACCATATCGAACACAAATATCAACTTCTATGATTGAGTTTTTCGTGAGCTGTGTTCGCGAAGAAAAAGATGTTGCATCAGTTTCCTTGGTTATTCGACGTGCTGAAACCGAATATGATGCCAGATTTTGTCTAGGTGCAGCCAAAAAAAAGTGATTCCCACGATGTCGTAAAAACGCATATGTATAATCGACTTTGTCTCGAAGACAAATCGTTCACACGCAAACTTCGCGCATGGCACTCGTGTAGTTCAACGAGACGAAGCTATTGCACGCGGTTTCATCGGCCTACGACAATGTGTGCTCAAGTTATATGCCACCATATCGAACACAAATATCAACTTCTATGATTGAGTTATTCGTGAGCTGTGTTCGCGAAGAAAACGATGTTGCATCAGTTTCCTTGGTTATTCGACGTGCTGAAACCGAATATGATGCCAGATTTTGTCTAGGTGCAGCCAAAAAAAAGTGATTCCCACGATGTCGTAAAAACGCATATGTATAATCGACTTTTTCTCGAAGACAAATCGTCCACACGCAAACTTCGCGCATTGCACTCGTGTAGTTCAACGAGACGAAGCTATTGCACGCGGTTTCATCGGCCTACGACAATGTGTGCTCAAGTTATATGCCACCATATCGAACACAAATATCAACTTCTATGATTGAGTTTTTCGTGAGCTGTGTTCGCGAAGAAAACGATGTTGCATCAGTTTCCTTGGTTATTCGACGTGCTGAAACCGAATATGATGCCAGATTTTGTCTAGGTGCAGCCAAAAAAAAGTGATTCCCACGATGTCGTAAAAACGCATATGTATAATCGACTTTTTCTCGAAGACAAATCGTTCACACGCAAACTTCGCGCATTGCACTCGTGGAGTTCAACGAGACGAAGCTATTGCACGCGGTTTCATCGGCCTACGACAATGTGTGCTCAAGTTATATGCCACCATATCGAAAACAAATATCAACTTCTATGATTGAGTTATTCGTGAGCTGTGTTCGCGAAGAAAACGATGTTGCATCAGTTTCCTTGGTTATTCGACGTGCTGAAACCGAATATGATGCCAGATTTTGTCTAGGTGCAGCCAAAAAAAAGTGATTCCCACGATGTCGTAAAAACGCATATGTATAATCGACTTTTTCTCGAAGAAAAATCGTCCACACGCAAACTTCGCGCATTGCACTCGTGTAGTTCAACGAGACGAAGCTATTGCACGCGGTTTCATGGGCCTACGACAATGTGTGCTCAAGTTACATGCCATCATATCGAACACAAGTATCAACTGCTATGATTGAGTTTTTCGTGAGCTGTGTTCGCGAAGAAAACGATGTTGCATCAGTTTCCTTGGTTATTCGACGTGCTGAAACCGAATATGATGCGAGATTTTGTCTAGGTGCAGCCAAAAAAAAGTGATTCCCACGATGTCGTAAAAACGCATATGTATAATCGACTTTTTCTCGAAGACAAATTGTTCACACGCAAACTTCGCGCATTGCACTCGTGTAGTTCGACGAGACGAAGCTATTGCACGCGGTTTCATCGGCCTACGACAATGTGTGCTCGAGTTATATGCCATCATATCGAACACAAGTATCAACTTCTATGATTGAGTTTTTCGTGAGCTGTGTTCGCGAAGAAAACGATGTTGCATCAGTTTCCTTGGTTATTCGACGTGCTGAAACCGAATATGATGCCAGATTTTGTCTAGGTGCAGCCAAAAAAAAGTGATTCCCACGATGTCGTAAAAACGCATATGTATAATCGACTTTTTCTCGAAGACAAATCGTTCACACGCAAACTTCGCGCATTGCACTCGTGTAGTTCAACGAGACGAAGCTATTGCACGCGGTTTCATCGGCCTACGACAATGTGTGCTCGAGTTATATGCCATCATATCGAACACAAGTATCAACTTCTATGATTGAGTTTTTCGTGAGCTGTGTTCGCGAAGAAAACGATGTTGCATCAGTTTCCTTGGTTATTCGACGTGCTGAAACCGAATATGATGCCAGATTTTGTCTAGGTGCAGCCAAAAAAAAGTGATTCCCACGATGTCGTAAAAACGCATATGTATAATCGACTTTTTCTCGAAGACAAATCGTTCACACGCAAACTTCGCGCATTGCACTCGTGGAGTTCAACGAGACGAAGCTATTGCACGCGGTTTCATCGGCCTACGACAATGTGTGCTCAAGTTATATGCCACCATATCGAAAACAAATATCAACTTCTATGATTGAGTTATTCGTGAGCTGTGTTCGCGAAGAAAACGATGTTGCATCAGTTTCCTTGGTTATTCGACGTGCTGAAACCGAATATGATGCCAGATTTTGTCTAGGTGCAGCCAAAAAAAAGTGATTCCCACGATGTCGTAAAAACGCATATGTATAATCGACTTTTTCTCGAAGAAAAATCGTCCACACGCAAACTTCGCGCATTGCACTCGTGTAGTTCAACGAGACGAAGCTATTGCACGCGGTTTCATGGGCCTACGACAATGTGTGCTCAAGTTACATGCCATCATATCGAACACAAGTATCAACTGCTATGATTGAGTTTTTCGTGAGCTGTGTTCGCGAAGAAAACGATGTTGCATCAGTTTCCTTGGTTATTCGACGTGCTGAAACCGAATATGATGCGAGATTTTGTCTAGGTGCAGCCAAAAAAAAGTGATTCCCACGATGTCGTAAAAACGCATATGTATAATCGACTTTTTCTCGAAGACAAATTGTTCACACGCAAACTTCGCGCATTGCACTCGTGTAGTTCGACGAGACGAAGCTATTGCACGCGGTTTCATCGGCCTACGACAATGTGTGCTCGAGTTATATGCCATCATATCGAACACAAGTATCAACTTCTATGATTGAGTTTTTCGTGAGCTGTGTTCGCGAAGAAAACGATGTTGCATCAGTTTCCTTGGTTATTCGACGTGCTGAAACCGAATATGATGCCAGATTTTGTCTAGGTGCAGCCAAAAAAAAGTGATTCCCACGATGTCGTAAAAACGCATATGTATAATCGACTTTTTCTCGAAGACAAATCGTTCACACGCAAACTTCGCGCATTGCACTCGTGTAGTTCAACGAGACGAAGCTATTGCACGCAGTTTCATCGGCCTACGACAATGTGTGCTCAAGTTATATGCCACCATATCGAACACAAATATCAACTTCTATGATTGAGTTATTCGTGAGCTGTGTTCGCGAAGAAAACGATGTTGCATCAGTTTCCTTGGTTATTCGACGTGCTGAAACCGAATATGATGCCAGATTTTGTCTAGGTGCAGCCAAAAAAAAGTGATTCCCACGATGTCGTAAAAACGCATATGTATAATCGACTTTTTCTCGAAGACAAATCGTCCACACGCAAACTTCGCGCATTGCACTCGTGTAGTTCAACGAGACGAAGCTATTGCACGCGGTTTCATCGGCCTACGACAATGTGTGCTCAAGTTATATGCCACCATATCGAACACAAATATCAACTTCTATGATTGAGTTTTTCGTGAGCTGTGTTCGCGAAGAAAACGATGTTGCATCAGTTTCCTTGGTTATTCGACGTGCTGAAACCGAATATGATGCCAGATTTTGTCTAGGTGCAGCCAAAAAAAAGTGATTCCCACGATGTCGTAAAAACGCATATGTATAATCGACTTTTTCTCGAAGACAAATTGTTCACACGCAAACTTCGCGCATTGCACTCGTGTTGTTCGACGAGACGAAGCTATTGCACGCGGTTTCATCGGCCTACGACAATGTGTGCTCGAGTTATATGCCATCATATCGAACACAAGTATCAACTTCTATGATTGAGTTTTTCGTGAGCTGTGTTCGCGAAGAAAACGATGTTGCATCAGTTTCCTTGGTTATTCGACGTGCTGAAACCGAATATGATGCCAGATTTTGTCTAGGTGCCGCCAAAAAAAAGTGATTCCCACGATGTCGTAAAAACGCATATGTATAATCGACTTTTTCTCGAAGACAAATTGTTCACACGCAAACTTCGCGCATTGCACTCGTGTAGTTCGACGAGACGAAGCTATTGCACGCGGTTTCATCGGCCTACGACAATGTGTGCTCGAGTTATATGCCATCATATCGAACACAAATATCAACTTCTATGATTGAGTTTTTCGTGAGCTGTGTTCGCGAAGAAAACGGTGTTGCATCAGTTTCCTTGGTTATTCGACGTGCTGAAACTGAATATGATGCCAGATTTTGTCTAGGTGCAGCCAAAAAAAAGTGATTCCCACGATGTCGTAAAAACGCATATGTATAATCGAATTTTTCTCGAAGACAAATCGTTCACACGCAAACTTCGCGCATTGCACTCGTGTAGTTCGACGAGACGAAGCTATTGCACGCGGTTTCATCGGCCTACGACAATGTGTGCTCGAGTTATATGCCATCATATCGAACACAAGTATCAACTTCTATGATTGAGTTTTTCGTGAGCTGTGTTCGCGAAGAAAACGATGTTGCATTAGTTTCCTTGGTTATTCGACGTGCTGAAACCGAATATGATGCCAGATTTTGTCTAGGTGCAGCCAAAAAAAAGTGATTCCCACGATGTCGTAAAAACGCATATGTATAATCGACTTTTTCTCGAAGACAAATCGTTCACACGCAAACTTCGCGCATTGCACTCGTGTAGTTCAACGAGACGAAGCTATTGCACGTGGTTTCATCGGCCTACGACAATGTGTGCTCAAGTTATATGCCACCATATCGAACACAAATATCAACTTCTATGATTGAGTTTTTCGTGAGCTGTGTTCCCGAAGAAAACGATGTTGCATCAGTTTCCTTGGTTATTCGACGTGCTGAAACCGAATATGATGCCAGATTTTGTCTAGGTGCAGCCAAAAAAAAGTGATTCCCACGATGTCGTAAAAACGCATATGTATAATCGACTTTTTCTCGAAGACAAATTGTTCACACGCAAACTTCGCGCATTGCACTCGTGTAGTTCGACGAGACGAAGCTATTGCACGCGGTTTCATCGGCCTACGACAATGTGTGCTCGAGTTATATGCCATCATATCGAACACAAATATCAACTTCTATGATTGAGTTTTTCGTGAGCTGTGTTCGCGAAGAAAACGGTGTTGCATCAGTTTCCTTGGTTATTCGACGTGCTGAAACTGAATATGATGCCAGATTTTGTCTAGGTGCAGCCAAAAAAAAGTGATTCCCACGATGTCGTAAAAACGCATATGTATAATCGACTTTTTCTCGAAGACAAATCGTTCACACGCAAACTTCGCGCATTGCACTCGTGTAGTTCGACGAGACGAAGCTATTGCACGCGGTTTCATCGGCCTACGACAATGTGTGCTCGAGTTATATGCCATCATATCGAACACAAGTATCAACTTCTATGATTGAGTTTTTCGTGAGCTGTGTTCGCGAAGAAAACGATGTTGCATCAGTTTCCTTGGTTATTCGACGTGCTGAAACTGAATATGATGCCAGATTTTGTCTAGGTGCAGCCAAAAAAAAGTGATTCCCACGATGTCGTAAAAACGCATATGTATAATCGACTTTTTCTCGAAGACAAATCGTTCACACGCAAACTTCGCGCATTGCACTCGTGTAGTTCAACGAGACGAAGCTATTGCACGCGGTTTCATCGGCCTACGACAATGTGTGCTCAAGTTATATGCCACCATATCGAACACAAATATCAACTTCTATGATTGAGTTTTTCGTGAGCTGTGTTCGCGAAGAAAACGATGTTGCATCAGTTTCCGTGGTTATTCGACGTGCTGAAACCGAATATGATGCCAGATTTTGTCTAGGTGCAGCCAAAAAAAAGTGATTCCCACGATGTCGTAAAAACGCATATGTATAATCGACTTTTTCTCGAAGACAAATCGTTCACACGCAAACTTCGCGCATTGCACTCGTGTAGTTCGACGAGACGGAGCTATTGCACGCGGTTTCATCGGCTTACGACAATGTGTGCTCAAGTTATATGCCACCATATCGAACACAAATATCAACTTCTATGATTGAGTTTTTCGTGAGCTGTGTTCGCGAAGAAAACGATGTTGCATCAGTTTCCTTGGTTATTCGACGTGCTGAAACCGAATATGATGCCAGATTTTGTCTAGGTGCAGCCAAAAAAAAGTGATTCCCACGATGTCGTAAAAACGCATATGTATAATCGACTTTTTCTCGAAGACAAATCGTTCACACGCAAACTTCGCGCATTGCACTCGTGTAGTTCAACGAGACGAAGCTATTGCACGCGGTTTCATCGGCCTACGACAATGTGTGCTCAAGTTATATGCCACCATATCGAACACAAATATCAACTTCTATGATTGAGTTTTTCGTGAGCTGTGTTCCCGAAGAAAACGATGTTGCATCAGTTTCCTTGGTTATTCGACGTGCTGAAACCGAATATGATGCCAGATTTTGTCTAGGTGCAGCCAAAAAAAAGTGATTCCCACGATGTCGTAAAAACGCATATGTATAATCGACTTTTTCTCGAAGACAAATTGTTCACACGCAAACTTCGCGCATTGCACTCGTGTAGTTCGACGAGACGAAGCTATTGCACGCGGTTTCATCGGCCTACGACAATGTGTGCTCGAGTTATATGCCATCATATCGAACACAAATATCAACTTCTATGATTGAGTTTTTCGTGAGCTGTGTTCGCGAAGAAAACGGTGTTGCATCAGTTTCCTTGGTTATTCGACGTGCTGAAACTGAATATGATGCCAGATTTTGTCTAGGTGCAGGCAAAAAAAAGTGATTCCCACGATGTCGTAAAAACGCATATGTATAATCGACTTTTTCTCGAAGACAAATCGTTCACACGCAAACTTCGCGCATTGCACTCGTGTAGTTCAACGAGACGAAGCTATTGCACGCGGTTTCATCGGCCTACGACAATGTGTGCTCAAGTTATATGCCACCATATCGAACACAAATATCAACTTCTATGATTGAGTTTTTCGTGAGCTGTGTTCGCGAAGAAAACGATGTTGCATCAGTTTCCGTGGTTATTCGACGTGCTGAAACCGAATATGATGCCAGATTTTGTCTAGGTGCAGCCAAAAAAAAGTGATTCCCACGATGTCGTAAAAACGCATATGTATAATCGACTTTTTCTCGAAGACAAATTGTTCACACGCAAACTTCGCGCATTGCACTCGTGTAGTTCGACGAGACGAAGCTATTGCACGCGGTTTCATCGGCCTACGACAATGTGTGCTCGAGTTATATGCCATCATATCGAACACAAGTATCACCTTCTATGATTGAGTTTTTCGTGAGCTGTGTTCGCGAAGAAAACGATGTTGCATCAGTTTCCTTGGTTATTCGACGTGCTGAAACCGAATATGATGCCAGATTTTGTCTAGGTGCAGCCAAAAAAAAGTGATTCCCACGATGTCGTAAAAACGCATATGTATAATCGACTTTTTCTCGAAGACAAATCGTTCACACGCAAACTTCGCGCATTGCACTCGTGTAGTTCAACGAGACGAAGCTATTGCACGCGGTTTCATCGGCCTACGACAATGTGTGCTCAAGTTATATGCCACCATATCGAACACAAATATCAACTTCTATGATTGAGTTTTTCGTGAGCTGTGTTCGCGAAGAAAACGATGTTGCATCAGTTTCCTTGGTTATTCGACGTGCTGAAACCGAATATGATGCCAGATTTTGTCTAGGTGCAGCCAAAAAAAAGTGATTCCCACGATGTCGTAAAAACGCAAATGTATAATCGACTTTTTCTCGAAGACAAATTGTTCACACGCAAACTTCGCGCATTGCACTCGTGTAGTTCGACGAGACGAAGCTATTGCACGCGGTTTCATCGGCCTACGACAATGTGTGCTCGAGTTATATGCCATCATATCGAACACAAATATCAACTTCTATGATTGAGTTTTTCGTGAGCTGTGTTCGCGAAGAAAACGATGTTGCATCAGTTTCCTTGGTTATTCGACGTGCTGAAACCGAATATGATGCCAGATTTTGTCTAGGTGCAGCCAAAAAAAAGTGATTCCCACGACGTCGTAAAAACGCATATGTATAATCGACTTTTTCTCGAAGACAAATTGTTCACACGCAAACTTCGCGCATTGCACTCGTGTAGTTCGACGAGACGAAGCTATTGCACGCGGTTTCATCGGCCTACGACAATGTGTGCTCGAGTTATATGCCATCATATCGAACACAAGTATCAACTTCTATGATTGAGTTTTTCGTGAGCTGTGTTCGCGAAGAAAACGATGTTGCATCAGTTTCCTTGGTTATTCGACGTGCTGAAACTGAATATGATGCCAGATTTTGTCTAGGTGCAGCCAAAAAAAAGTGATTCCCACGATGTCGTAAAAACGCATATGTATAATCGACTTTTTCTCGAAGACAAATCGTTCACACGCAAACTTCGCGCATTGCACTCGTGTAGTTCAACGAGACGAAGCTATTGCACGCGGTTTCATCGGCCTACGACAATGTGTGCTCAAGTTATATGCCACCATATCGAACACAAATATCAACTTCTATGATTGAGTTTTTCGTGAGCTGTGTTCGCGAAGAAAACGATGTTGCATCAGTTTCCTTGGTTATTCGACGTGCTGAAACCGAATATGATGCCAGATTTTGTCTAGGTGCAGCCAAAAAAAAGTGATTCCCACGATGTCGTAAAAACGCATATGTATAATCGACTTTTTCTCGAAGACAAATTGTTCACACGCAAACTTCGCGCATTGCACTCGTGTAGTTCGACGAGACGAAGCTATTGCACGCGGTTTCATCGGCCTACGACAATGTGTGCTCGAGTTATATGCCATCATATCGAACACAAGTATCAACTTCTATGATTGAGTTATTCGTGAGCTGTGTTCGCGAAGAAAACGATGTTGCATCAGTTTCCTTGGTTATTCGACGTGCTGAAACCGAATATGATGCCAGATTGTGTCTAGGTGCAGCCAAAAAAAAGTGATTCCCACGATGTCGTAAAAACGCATATGTATAATCGACTTTTTCTCGAAGACAAATCGTTCACACGCAAACTTCGCGCATTGCACTCGTGTAGTTCAACGAGACGAAGCTATTGCACGCGGTTTCATCGGCCTACGACAATGTGTGCTCAAGTTATATGCCATCATATCGAACACAAGTATCAACTTCTATGATTGAGTTTTTCGTGAGCTGTGTTCGCGAAGAAAACGATGTTGCATCAGTTTCCTTGGTTATTCGACGTGCTGAAACCGAATATGATGCCAGATTTTGTCTAGGTGCAGCCAAAAAAAAGTGATTCCCACGATGTCGTAAAAACGCATATGTATAATCGACTTTTTCTCGAAGACAAATCGTTCACACGCAAACTTCGCGCATTGCACTCGTGTAGTTCAACGAGACGAAGCTATTGCACGCGGTTTCATCGGCCTACGACAATGTGTGCTCAAGTTATATGCCACCATATCGAAAACAAATATCAACTTCTATGATTGAGTTATTCGTGAGCTGTGTTCGCGAAGAAAACGATGTTGCATCAGTTTCCTTGGTTATTCGACGTGCTGAAACCGAATATGATGCCAGATTTTGTCTAGGTGCAGCCAAAAAAAAGTGATTCCCACGATGTCGTAAAAACGCATATGTATAATCGACTTTTTCTCGAAGACAAATCGTTCACACGCAAACTTCGCGCATTGCACTCGTGTAGTTCAACGAGACGAAGCTATTGCACGCGGTTTCATCGGCCTACGACAATGTGTGCTCAAGTTATATGCCACCATATCGAAAACAAATATCAACTTCTATGATTGAGTTATTCGTGAGCTGTGTTCGCGAAGAAAACGATGTTGCATCAGTTTCCTTGGTTATTCGACGTGCTGAAACCGAATATGATGCCAGATTTTGTCTAGGTGCAGCCAAAAAAAAGTGATTCCCACGATGTCGTAAAAACGCATATGTATAATCGACTTTTTCTCGAAGACAAATCGTTCACACGCAAACTTCGCGCATTGCACTCGTGTAGTTCAACGAGACGAAGCTATTGCACGCGGTTTCATCGGCCTACGACAATGTGTGCTCAAGTTATATGCCACCATATCGAACACAAATATCAACTTCTATGATTGAGTTATTCGTGAGCTGTGTTCGCGAAGAAAACGATGTTGCATCAGTTTCCTTGGTTATTCGACGTGCTGAAAACGAATATGATGCCAGATTTTGTCTAGGTGCAGCCAAAAAAAAGTGATTCCCACGATGTCGTAAAAACGCATATGTATAATCGACTTTTTCTCGAAGACAAATCGTTCACACGCAAACTTCGCGCATTGCACTCGTGTAGTTCAACGAGACGAAGCTATTGCACGCGGTTTCATCGGCCTACGACAATGTGTGCTCAAGTTATATGCCATCATATCGAACACAAGTATCAACTTCTATGATTGAGTTTTTCGTGAGCTGTGTTCGCAAAGAAAACGATGTTGCATCAGTTTCCTTGGTTATTCGACGTGCTGAAACCGAATATGATGCCAGATTTTGTCTAGGTGCAGCCAAAAAAAAGTGATTCCCACGATGTCGTAAAAACGCATATGTATAATCGACTTTTTCTCGAAGACAAATTGTTCACACGCAAACTTCGCGCATTGCACTCGTGTTGTTCGACGAGACGAAGCTATTGCACGCGGTTTCATCGGCCTACGACAATGTGTGCTCAAGTTATATGCCACCATATCGAACACAAATATCAACTTCTATGATTGAGTTTTTCGTGAGCTGTGTTCGCGAAGAAAACGATGTTGCATCAGTTTCCTTGGTTATTCGACGTGCTGAAACCGAATATGATGCCAGATTTTGTCTAGGTGCAGCCAAAAAAAAGTGACTCCCACGATGTCGTAAAAATGCATATGTATAATCGACTTTTTCTTGAAGACAAATCGTTCACACGCAAACTTCGCGCATTGCACTCGTGTAGTTCAACGAGACGAAGCTATTGCACGCGGTTTCATCGGCCTACGACAATGTGTGCTCAAGTTATATGCCATCATATCGAACACAAGTATCAACTTCTATGATTGAGTTTTTCGTGAGCTGTGTTCGCGAAGAAAACGATGTTGCATCAGTTTCCTTGGTTATTCGACGTGCTGAAACCGAATATGATGCCAGATTTTGTCTAGGTGCAGCCAAAAAAAAGTGATTCCCACGATGTCGTAAAAACGCATATGTATAATCGACTTTTTCTCGAAGACAAATCGTTCACACGCAAACTTCGCGCATTGCACTCGTGTAGTTCAACGAGACGAAGCTATTGCACGCGGTTTCATCGGCCTACGACAATGTGTGCTCAAGTTATATGCCACCATATCGAAAACAAATATCAACTTCTATGATTGAGTTATTCGTGAGCTGTGTTCGCGAAGAAAACGATGTTGCATCAGTTTCCTTGGTTATTCGACGTGCTGAAACCGAATATGATGCCAGATTTTGTCTAGGTGCAGCCAAAAAAAAGTGATTCCCACGATGTCGTAAAAACGCATATGTATAATCGACTTTTTCTCGAAGACAAATCGTTCACACGCAAACTTCGCGCATTGCACTCGTGTAGTTCAACGAGACGAAGCTATTGCACGCGGTTTCATCGGCCTACGACAATGTGTGCTCAAGTTATATGCCACCATATCGAACACAAATATCAACTTCTATGATTGAGTTATTCGTGAGCTGTGTTCGCGAAGAAAACGATGTTGCATCAGTTTCCTTGGTTATTCGACGTGCTGAAACCGAATATGATGCCAGATTTTGTCTAGGTGCAGCCAAAAAAAAGTGATTCCCACGATGTCGTAAAAACGCATATGTATCATCGACTTTTTCTCGAAGACAAATCGTTCACACGCAAACTTCGCGCATTGCACTCGTGTAGTTCAACGAGACGAAGCTATTGCACGCGGTTTCATCGGCCTACGACAATGTGTGCTCAAGTTATATGCCACCATATCGAAAACAAATATCAACTTCTATGATTGAGTTATTCGTGAGCTGTGTTCGCGAAGAAAACGATGTTGCATCAGTTTCCTTGGTTATTCGACGTGCTGAAACCGAATATGATGCCAGATTTTGTCTAGGTGCAGCCAAAAAAAAGTGATTCCCACGATGTCGTAAAAACGCATATGTATAATCGACTTTTTCTCGAAGACAAATCGTTCACACGCAAACTTCGCGCATTGCACTCGTGTAGTTCGACGAGACGAAGCTATTGCACGCGGTTTCATCGGCTTACGACAATGTGTGCTCAAGTTATATGCCACCATATCGAACACAAATATCAACTTCTATGATTGAGTTTTTCGTGAGCTGTGTTCGCGAAGAAAACGATGTTGCATCAGTTTCCTTGGTTATTCGACGTGCTGAAACCGAATATGATGCCAGATTTTGTCTAGGTGCAGCCAAAAAAAAGTGATTCCCACGATGTCGTAAAAACGCATATGTATAATCGACTTTTTCTCGAAGACAAATCGTTCACACGCAAACTTCGCGCATTGCACTCGTGTAGTTCAACGAGACGAAGCTATTGCACGCGGTTTCATCGGCCTACGACAATGTGTGCTCAAGTTATATGCCACCATATCGAAAACAAATATCAACTTCTATGATTGAGTTATTCGTGAGCTGTGTTCGCGAAGAAAACGATGTTGCATCAGTTTCCTTGGTTATTCGACGTGCTGAAACCGAATATGATGCCAGATTTTGTCTAGGTGCAGCCAAAAAAAAGTGATTCCCACGATGTCGTAAAAACGCATATGTATAATCGACTTTTTCTCGAAGACAAATCGTTCACACGCAAACTTCGCGCATTGCACTCGTGTAGTTCAACGAGACGAAGCTATTGCACGCGGTTTCATCGGCCTACGACAATGTGTGCTCAAGTTATATGCCACCATATCGAACACAAATATCAACTTCTATGATTGAGTTATTCGTGAGCTGTGTTCGCGAAGAAAACGATGTTGCATCAGTTTCCTTGGTTATTCGACGTGCTGAAACCGAATATGATGCCAGATTTTGTCTAGGTGCAGCCAAAAAAAAGTGATTCCCACGATGTCGTAAAAACGCATATGTATAATCGACTATTTCTCGAAGACAAATCGTTCACACGCAAACTTCGCGCATTGCACTCGTGTAGTTCAACGAGACGAAGCTATTGCACGCGGTTTCATCGGCCTACGACAATGTGTGCTCAAGTTATATGCCACCATATCGAAAACAAATATCAACTTCTATGATTGAGTTATTCGTGAGCTGTGTTCGCGAAGAAAACGATGTTGCATCAGTTTCCTTGGTTATTCGACGTGCTGAAACCGAATATGATGCCAGATTTTGTCTAGGTGCAGCCAAAAAAAAGTGATTCCCACGATGTCGTAAAAACGCATATGTATAATCGACTTTTTCTCGAAGACAAATCGTTCACACGCAAACTTCGCGCATTGCACTCGTGTAGTTCAACGAGACGAAGCTATTGCACGCGGTTTCATCGGCCTACGACAATGTGTGCTCAAGTTATATGCCACCATATCGAACACAAATATCAACTTCTATGATTGAGTTATTCGTGAGCTGTGTTCGCGAAGAAAACGATGTTGCATCAGTTTCCTTGGTTATTCGACGTGCTGAAACCGAATATGATGCCAGATTTTGTCTAGGTGCAGCCAAAAAAAAGTGATTCCCACGATGTCGTAAAAACGCATATGTATAATCGACTTTTTCTCGAAGACAAACCGTTCACACGCAAACTTCGCGCATTGCACTCGTGTAGTTCAACGAGACGAAGCTATTGCACGCGGTTTCATAGGCCTACGACAATGTGTGCTCAAGTTATATGCCACCATATCGAACACAAATATCAACTTCTATGATTGAGTTTTTCGTGAGCTGTGTTCGCGAAGAAAACGATGTTGCATCAGTTTCCTTGGTTATTCGACGTGCTGAAACCGAATATGATGCCAGATTTTGTCTAGGTGCAGCCAAAAAAAAGTGATTCCCACGATGTCGTAAAAACGCATATGTATAATCGACTTTTTCTCGAAGACAAATCGTTCACACGCAAACTTCGCGCATTGCACTCGTGTAGTTCAACGAGACGAAGCTATTGCACGCGGTTTCATCGGCCTACGACAATGTGTGCTCAAGTTATATGCCATCATATCGAACACAAGTATCAACTTCTATGATTGAGTTTTTCGTGAGCTGTGTTCGCGAAGAAAACGATGTTGCATCAGTTTCCTTGGTTATTCGACGTGCTGAAACCGAATATGATGCCAGATTTTGTCTAGGTGCAGCCAAAAAAAAGTGATTCCCACGATGTCGTAAAAACGCATATGTATAATCGACTTTTTCTCGAAGACAAATCGTTCACACGCAAACTTCGCGCATTGCACTCGTGTAGTTCAACGAGACGAAGCTATTGCACGCGGTTTCATCGGCCTACGACAATGTGTGCTCAAGTTATATGCCACCATATCGAAAACAAATATCAACTTCTATGATTGAGTTATTCGTGAGCTGTGTTCGCGAAGAAAACGATGTTGCATCAGTTTCCTTGGTTATTCGACGTGCTGAAACCGAATATGATGCCAGATTTTGTCTAGGTGCAGCCAAAAAAAAGTGATTCCCACGATGTCGTAAAAACGCATATGTATAATCGACTTTTTCTCGAAGACAAATCGTTCACACGCAAACTTCGCGCATTGCACTCGTGTAGTTCAAAGAGACGAAGCTATTGCAGGCGGTTTCATCGGCCTACGACAATGTGTGCTCAAGTTATATGCCACCATATCGAACACAAATATCAACTTCTATGATTGAGTTATTCGTGAGCTGTGTTCGCGAAGAAAACGATGTTGCATCAGTTTCCTTGGTTATTCGACGTGCTGAAACCGAATATGATGCCAGATTTTGTCTACGTGCAGCCAAAAAAAAGTGATTCCCACGATGTCGTAAAAACGCATATGTATAATCGACTTTTTCTCGAAGACAAATCGTTCACACGCAAACTTCGCGCATTGCACTCGTGTAGTTCAACGAGACAAAGCTATTGCACGCGGTTTCATCGGCCTACGACAATGTGTGCTCAAGTTATATGCCACCATATCGAACACAAATATCAACTTCTATGATTGAGTTTTTCGTGAGCTGTGTTCGCGAAGAAAACGATGTTGCATCAGTTTCCTTGGTTATTCGACGTGCTGAAACCGAATATGATGCCAGATTTTGTCTAGGTGCAGCCAAAAAAAAGTGATTCCCACGATGTCGTAAAAACGCATTTGTATAATCGACTTTTTCTCGAAGACAAATTGTTCACACGCAAACTTCGCGCATTGCACTCGTGTAATTCGACGAGACGAAGCTATTGCACGCGGTTTCATCGGCCTACGACAATGTGTGCTCGAGTTATATGCCATCATATCGAACACAAATATCAACTTCTATGATTGAGTTTTTCGTGAGCTGTGTTCGCGAAGAAAACGATGTTGCATCAGTTTCCTTGGTTATTCGACGTGCTGAAACCGAATATGATGCCAGATTTTGTCTAGGTGCAGCCAAAAAAAAGTGATTCCCACGATGTCGTAAAAACGCATATGTATAATCGACTTTTTCTCGAAGACAAATTGTTCACACGCAAACTTCGCGCATTGCACTCGTGTAGTTCGACGAGACGAAGCTATTGCACGCGGTTTCATCGGCCTACGACAATGTGTGCTCGAGTTATATGCCATCATATCGAACACAAGTATCAACTTCTATGATTGAGTTTTTCGTGAGCTGTGTTCGCGAAGAAAACGATGTTGCATCAGTTTCCTTGGTTATTCGACGTGCTGAAACCGAATATGATGCCAGATTTTGTCTACGTGCAGCCAAAAAAAAGTGATTCCCACGATGTCGTAAAAACGCATATGTATAATCGACTTTTTCTCGAAGACAAACCGTTCACACGCAAACTTCGCGCATTGCACTCGTGTAGTTCAACGAGACGAAGCTATTGCACGCGGTTTCATCGGCCTACGACAATGTGTGCTCAAGTTATATGCCACCATATCGAACACAAATATCAACTTCTATGATTGAGTTTTTCGTGAGCTGTGTTCGCGAAGAAAACGATGTTGCATCAGTTTCCTTGGTTATTCGACGTGCTGAAACCGAATATGATGCCAGATTTTGTCTAGGTGCAGCCAAAAAAAAGTGATTCCCACGATGTCGTAAAAACGCATATGTATAATCGACTTTTTCTCGAAGACAAATCGTTCACACGCAAACTTCGCGCATTGCACTCGTGTAGTTCAACGAGACGAAGCTATTGCACGCGGTTTCATCGGCCTACGACAATGTGTGCTCAAGTTATATGCCATCATATCGAACACAAGTATCAACTTCTATGATTGAGTTTTTCGTGAGCTGTGTTCGCGAAGAAAACGATGTTGCATCAGTTTCCTTGGTTATTCGACGTGCTGAAACCGAATATGATGCCAGATTTTGTCTACGTGCAGCCAAAAAAAAGTGATTCCCACGATGCCGTAAAAACGCATATGTATAATCGACTTTTTCTCGAAGACAAATCGTTCACACGCAAACTTCGCGCATTGCACTCGTGTAGTTCAACGAGACGAAGCTATTGCACGCGGTTTCATCGGCCTACGACAATGTGTGCTCAAGTTATATGCCACCATATCGAACACAAATATCAACTTCTATGATTGAGTTTTTCGTGAGCTGTGTTCGCGAAGAAAACGATGTTGCATCAGTTTCCTTGGTTATTCGACGTGCTGAAACCGAATATGATGCCAGATTTTGTCTAGGTGCAGCCAAAAAAAAGTGATTCCCACGATGTCGTAAAAACGCATATGTATAATCGACTTTTTCTCGAAGACAAATTGTTCACACGCAAACTTCGCGCATTGCACTCGTGTAATTCGACGAGACGAAGCTATTGCACGCGGTTTCATCGGCCTACGACAATGTGTGCTCGAGTTATATGCCATCATATCGAACACAAATATCAACTTCTATGATTGAGTTTTTCGTGAGCTGTGTTCGCGAAGAAAACGATGTTGCATCAGTTTCCTTGGTTATTCGACGTGCTGAAACCGAATATGATGCCAGATTTTGTCTAGGTGCAGCCAAAAAAAAGTGATTCCCACGATGTCGTAAAAACGCATATGTATAATCGACTTTTTCTCGAAGACAAATTGTTCACACGCAAACTTCGCGCATTGCACTCGTGTAGTTCGACGAGACGAAGCTATTGCACGCGGTTTCATCGGCCTACGACAATGTGTGCTCGAGTTATATGCCATCATATCGAACACAAGTATCAACTTCTATGATTGAGTTTTTCGTGAGCTGTGTTCGCGAAGAAAACGATGTTGCATCAGTTTCCTTGGTTATTCGACGTGCTGAAACCGAATATGATGCCAGATTTTGTCTAGGTGCAGCCAAAAAAAAGTGATTCCCACGATGTCGTAAAAACGCATATGTATAATCGACTTTTTCTCGAAGACAAATCGTTCACACGCAAACTTCGCGCATTGCACTCGTGTAGTTCAACGAGACGAAGCTATTGCACGCGGTTTCATCGGCCTACGACAATGTGTGCTCAAGTTATATGCCACCATATCGAAAACAAATATCAACTTCTATGATTGAGTTATTCGTGAGCTGTGTTCGCGAAGAAAACGATGTTGCATCAGTTTCCTTGGTTATTCGACGTGCTGAAACCGAATATGATGCCAGATTTTGTCTAGGTGCAGCCAAAAAAAAGTGATTCCCACGATGTCGTAAAAACGCATATGTATAATCGACTTTTTCTCGAAGACAAACCGTTCACACGCAAACTTCGCGCATTGCACTCGTGTAGTTCAACGAGACGAAGCTATTGCACGCGGTTTCATCGGCCTACGACAATGTGTGCTCAAGTTATATGCCACCATATCGAACACAAATATCAACTTCTATGATTGAGTTTTTCGTGAGCTGTGTTCGCGAAGAAAACGATTTTGCATCAGTTTCCTTGGTTATTCGACGTGCTGAAACCGAATATGATGCCAGATTTTGTCTAGGTGCAGCCAAAAAAAAGTGATTCCCACGATGTCGTAAAAACGCATATGTATAATCGACTTTTTCTCGAAGACAAATCGTTCACACGCAAACTTCGCGCATTGCACTCGTGTAGTTCAACGAGACGAAGCTATTGCACGCGGTTTCATCGGCCTACGACAATGTGTGCTCAAGTTATATGCAATCATATCGAACACAAGTATCAACTTCTATGATTGAGTTTTTCGTGAGCTGTGTTCGCGAAGAAAACGATGTTGCATCAGTTTCCTTGGTTATTCGACGTGCTGAAACCGAATATGATGCCAGATTTTGTCTAGGTGCAGCCAAAAAAAAGTGATTCCCACGATGTCGTAAAAACGCATATGTATAATCGACTTTTTCTCGAAGACAAATCGTTCACACGCAAACTTCGCGCATTGCACTCGTGTAGTTCAACGAGACGAAGCTATTGCACGCGGTTTCATCGGCCTACGACAATGTGTGCTCAAGTTATATGCCACCATATCGAAAACAACTATCAACTTCTATGATTGAGTTATTCGTGAGCTGTGTTCGCGAAGAAAACGATGTTGCATCAGTTTCCTTGGTTATTCGACGTGCTGAAACCGAATATGATGCCAGATTTTGTCTAGGTGCAGCCAAAAAAAAGTGATTCCCACGATGTCGTAAAAACGCATATGTATAATCGACTTTTTCTCGAAGACAAATCGTTCACACGCAAACTTCGCGCATTGCACTCGTGTAGTTCAACGAGACGAAGCTATTGCACGCGGTTTCATCGGCCTACGACAATGTGTGCTCAAGTTATATGCCACCATATCGAACACAAATATCAACTTCTATGATTGAGTTATTCGTGAGCTGTGTTCGCGAAGAAAACGATGTTGCATCAGTTTCCTTGGTTATTCGACGTGCTGAAACCGAATATGATGCCAGATTTTGTCTAGGTGCAGCCAAAAAAAAGTGATTCCCACGATGTCGTAAAAACGCATATGTATAATCGACTTTTTCTCGAAGACAAATCGTTCACACGCAAACTTCGCGCATTGCACTCGTGTAGTTCAACGAGACGAAGCTATTGCACGCGGTTTCATCGGCCTACGACAATGTGTGCTCAAGTTATATGCCATCATATCGAACACAAGTATCAACTTCTATGATTGAGTTTTTCGTGAGCTGTGTTCGCGAAGAAAACGATGTTGCATCAGTTTCCTTGGTTATTCGACGTGCTGAAACCGAATATGATGCCAGATTTTGTCTAGGTGCAGCCAAAAAAAAGTGATTCCCACGATGTCGTAAAAACGCATATGTATAATCGACTTTTTCTCGAAGACAAATTGTTCACACGCAAACTTCGCGCATTGCACTCGTGTTGTTCGACGAGACGAAGCTATTGCATGCGGTTTCATCGGCCTACGACAATGTGTGCTCGAGTTATATGCCATCATATCGAACACAAATATCAACTTCTATGATTGAGTTTTTCGTGAGCTGTGTTCGCGAAGAAAACGATGTTGCATCAGTTTCCTTGGTTATTCGACGTGCTGAAACCGAATATGATGCCAGATTTTGTCTAGGTGCAGCCAAAAAAAAGTGATTCCCACGATGTCGTAAAAACGCATATGTATAATCGACTTTTTCTCGAAGACAAATCGTTCACACGCAAACTTCGCGGATTGCACTCGTGTAGTTCAACGAGACGAAGCTATTGCACGCGGTTTCATCGGCCTACGACAATGTGTGCTCAAGTTATATGCCACCATATCGAACACAAATATCAACTTCTATGATTGAGTTTTTCGTAAGCTGTGTTCGCGAAGAAAACGATGTTGCATCAGTTTCCTTGGTTATTCGACGTGCTGAAACCGAATATGATGCCAGATTTTGTCTAGGTGCAGCCAAAAAAAAGTGATTCCCACGATGTCGTAAAAATGCATATGTATAATCGACTTTTTCTCGAAGACAAATTGTTCACACGCAAACTTCGCGCATTGCACTCGTGTAGTTCGACGAGACGAAGCTATTGCACGCGGTTTCATCGGCCTACGACAATGTGTGCTCGAGTTATATGCCATCATATCGAACACAAGTATCAACTTCTATGATTGAGTTTTTCGTGAGCTGTGTTCGCGAAGAAAACGATGTTGCATCAGTTTCCTTGGTTATTCGACGTGCTGAAACCGAATATGATGCCAGATTTTGTCTACGTGCAGCCAAAAAAAAGTGATTCCCACGATGTCGTAAAAACGCATATGTATAATCGACTTTTTCTCGAAGACAAATCGTTCACACGCAAACTTCGCGCATTGCACTCGTGTAGTTCAACGAGACGAAGCTATTGCACGCGGTTTCATCGGCCTACGACAATGTGTGCTCAAGTTATATGCCACCATATCGAACACAAATATCAACTTCTATGATTGAGTTATTCGTGAGCTGTGTTCGCGAAGAAAACGATGTTGCATCAGTTTCCTTGGTTATTCGACGTGCTGAAACCGAATATGATGCCAGATTTTGTCTAGGTGCAGCCAAAAAAAAGTGATTCCCACGATGTCGTAAAAACGCATATGTATAATCGACTTTTTCTCGAAGACAAACCGTTCACACGCAAACTTCGCGCATTGCACTCGTGTAGTTCAACGAGACGAAGCTATTGCACGCGGTTTCATCGGCCTACGACAATGTGTGCTCAAGTTATATGCCACCATATCGAACACAAATATCAACTTCTATGATTGAGTTTTTCGTGAGCTGTGTTCGCGAAGAAAACGATGTTGCATCAGTTTCCTTGGTTATTCGACGTGCTGAAACCGAATATGATGCCAGATTTTGTCTAGGTGCAGCCAAAAAAAAGTGATTCCCACGATGTCGTAAAAACGCATATGTATAATCGACTTTTTCTCGAAGACAAATCGTTCACACGCAAACTTCGCGCATTGCACTCGTGTAGTTCAACGAGACGAAGCTATTGCACGCGGTTTCATCGGCCTACGACAATGTGTGCTCAAGTTATATGCCATCATATCGAACACAAGTATCAACTTCTATGATTGAGTTTTTCATGAGCTGTGTTCGCGAAGAAAACGATGTTGCATCAGTTTCCTTGGTTATTCGACGTGCTGAAACCGAATATGATGCCAGATTTTGTCTAGGTGCAGCCAAAAAAAAGTGATTCCCACGATGTCGTAAAAACGCATATGTATAATCGACTTTTTCTCGAAGACAAATCGTTCACACGCAAACTTCGCGCATTGCACTCGTGTAGTTCAACGAGACGAAGCTATTGCACGCGGTTTCATCGGCCTACGACAATGTGTGCTCAAGTTATATGCCACCATATCGAAAACAACTATCAACTTCTATGATTGAGTTATTCGTGAGCTGTGTTCGCGAAGAAAACGATGTTGCATCAGTTTCCTTGGTTATTCGACGTGCTGAAACCGAATATGATGCCAGATTTTGTCTAGGTGCAGCCAAAAAAAAGTGATTCCCACGATGTCGTAAAAACGCATATGTATAATCGACTTTTTCTCGAAGACAAATCGTTCACACGCAAACTTCGCGCATTGCACTCGTGTAGTTCAACGAGACGAAGCTATTGCACGCGGTTTCATCGGCCTACGACAATGTGTGCTCAAGTTATATGCCACCATATCGAACACAAATATCAACTTCTATGATTGAGTTATTCGTGAGCTGTGTTCGCGAAGAAAACGATGTTGCATCAGTTTCCTTGGTTATTCGACGTGCTGAAACCGAATATGATGCGAGATTTTGTCTAGGTGCAGCCAAAAAAAAGTGATTCCCACGATGTCGTAAAAACGCATATGTATAATCGACTTTTTCTCGAAGACAAATCGTTCACACGCAAACTTCGCGCATTGCACTCGTGTAGTTCAACGAGACGAAGCTATTGCACGCGGTTTCATCGGCCTACGACAATGTGTGCTCAAGTTATATGCCATCATATCGATCACAAGTATCAACTTCTATGATTGAGTTTTTCGTGAGCTGTGTTCGCGAAGAAAACGATGTTGCATCAGTTTCCTTGGTTATTCGACGTGCTGAAACCGAATATGATGCCAGATTATGTCTAGGTGCAGCCAAAAAAAAGTGATTCCCACGATGTCGTAAAAACGCATATGTATAATCGACTTTTTCTCGAAGACAAACCGTTCACACGCAAACTTCGCGCATTGCACTCGTGTAGTTCAACGAGACGAAGCTATTGCACGCGGTTTCATCGGCCTACGACAATGTGTGCTCAAGTTATATGCCACCATATCGAACACAAATATCAACTTCTATGATTGAGTTTTTCGTGAGCTGTGTTCGCGAAGAAAACGATGTTGCATCAGTTTCCTTGGTTATTCGACGTGCTGAAACCGAATATGATGCCAGATTTTGTCTAGGTGCAGCCAAAAAAAAGTGATTCCCACGATGTCGTAAAAACGCATATGTATAATCGACTTTTTCTCGAAGACAAATCGTTCACACGCAAACTTCGCGCATTGCACTCGTGTAGTTCAACGAGACGAAGCTATTGCACGCGGTTTCATCGGCCTACGACAATGTGTGCTCAAGTTATATGCCATCATATCGAACACAAGTATCAACTTCTATGATTGAGTTTTTCGTGAGCTGTGTTCGCGAAGAAAACGATGTTGCATCAGTTTCCTTGGTTATTCGACGTGCTGAAACCGAATATGATGCCAGATTTTGTCTAGGTGCAGCCAAAAAAAAGTGATTCCCACGATGTCGTAAAAACGCATATGTATAATCGACTTTTTCTCGAAGACAAATCGTTCACACGCAAACTTCGCGCATTGCACTCGTGTAGTTCAACGAGACGAAGCTATTGCACGCGGTTTCATCGGCCTACGACAATGTGTGCTCGAGTTATATGCCATCATATCGAACACAAGTATCAACTTCTATGATTGAGTTTTTCGTGAGCTGTGTTCGCGAAGAAAACGATGTTGCATCAGTTTCCTTGGTTATTCGACGTGCTGAAACCGAATATGATGCCAGATTTTGTCTAGGTGCAGCCAAAAAAAAGTGATTCCCACGATGTCGTAAAAACGCATATGTATAATCGACTTTTTCTCGAAGACAAATCGTTCACACGCAAACTTCGCGCATTGCACTCGTGTAGTTCGACGAGACGAAGCTATTGCACGCGGTTTCATCGGCTTACGACAATGTGTGCTCAAGTTATATGCCACCATATCGAACACAAATATCAACTTCTATGATTGAGTTTTTCGTGAGTTGTGTTCGCGAAGAAAACGATGTTGCATCAGTTTCCTTGGTTATTCGACGTGCTGAAACCGAATATGATGCCAGATTTTGTCTACGTGCAGCCAAAAAAAAGTGATTCCCACGATGTCGTAAAAACGCATATGTATAATCGACTTTTTCTCGAAGACAAATCGTTCACACGCAAACTTCGCGCATTGCACTCGTGTAGTTCAACGAGACGAAGCTATTGCACGCGGTTTCATCGGCCTACGACAATGTGTGCTCAAGTTATATGCCACCATATCGAAAACAAATATCAACTTCTATGATTGAGTTATTCGTGAGCTGTGTTCGCGAAGAAAACGATGTTGCATCAGTTTCCTTGGTTATTCGACGTGCTGAAACCGAATATGATGCCAGATTTTGTCTAGGTGCAGCCAAAAAAAAGTGATTCCCACGATGTCGTAAAAACGCATATGTATAATCGACTTTTTCTCGAAGACAAACCGTTCACACGCAAACTTCGCGCATTGCACTCGTGTAGTTCAACGAGACGAAGCTATTGCACGCGGTTTCATCGGCCTACGACAATGTGTGCTCAAGTTATATGCCACCATATCGAACACAAATATCAACTTCTATGATTGAGTTTTTCGTGAGCTGTGTTCGCGAAGAAAACGATGTTGCATCAGTTTCCTTGGTTATTCGACGTGCTGAAACCGAATATGATGCCAGATTTTGTCTAGGTGCAGCCAAAAAAAAGTGATTCCCACGATGTCGTAAAAACGCATATGTATAATCGACTTTTTCTCGAAGACAAATCGTTCACACGCAAACTTCGCGCATTGCACTCGTGTAGTTCAACGAGACGAAGCTATTGCACGCGGTTTCATCGGCCTACGACAATGTGTGCTCAAGTTATATGCCATCATATCGAACACAAGTATCAACTTCTATGATTGAGTTTTTCGTGCGCTGTGTTCGCGAAGAAAACGATGTTGCATCAGTTTCCTTGGTTATTCGACGTGCTGAAACCGAATATGATGCCAGATTTTGTCTAGGTGCAGCCAAAAAAAAGTGATTCCCACGATGTCGTAAAAACGCATATGTATAATCGACTTTTTCTCGAAGACAAATCGTTCACACGCAAACTTCGCGCATTGCACTCGTGTAGTTCAACGAGACGAAGCTATTGCACGCGGTTTCATCGGCCTACGACAATGTGTGCTCAAGTTATATGCCACCATATCGAAAACAAATATCAACTTCTATGATTGAGTTATTCGTGAGCTGTGTTCGCGAAGAAAACGATGTTGCATCAGTTTCCTTGGTTATTCGACGTGCTGAAACCGAATATGATGCCAGATTTTGTCTAGGTGCAGCCAAAAAAAAGTGATTCCCACGATGTCGTAAAAACGCATATGTATAATCGACTTTTTCTCGAAGACAAATCGTTCACACGCAAACTTCGCGCATTGCACTCGTGTAGTTCAACGAGACGAAGCTATTGCACGCGGTTTCATCGGCCTACGACAATGTGTGCTCAAGTTATATGCCACCATATCGAACACAAATATCAACTTCTATGATTGAGTTATTCGTGAGCTGTGTTCGCGAAGAAAACGATGTTGCATCAGTTTCCTTGGTTATTCGACGTGCTGAAACCGAATATGATGCCAGATTTTGTCTAGGTGCAGCCAAAAAAAGTGATTCCCACGATGTCGTAAAAACGCATATGTATAATCGACTTTTTCTCGAAGACAAATCGTTCACACGCAAACTTCGCGCATTGCACTCGTGTAGTTCAACGAGATGAAGCTATTGCACGCGGTTTCATCGGCCTACGACAATGTGTGCTCAAGTTATATGCCACCATATCGAACACAAATATCAACTTCTATGATTGAGTTATTCGTGAGCTGTGTTCGCGAAGAAAACGATGTTGCATCAGTTTCCTTGGTTATTCGACGTGCTGAAACCGAATATGATGCCAGATTTTGTCTACGTGCAGCCAAAAAAAAGTGATTCCCACGATGTCGTAAAAACGCATATGTATAATCGACTTTTTCTCGAAGACAAATCGTTCACACGCAAACTTCGCGCATTGCACTCGTGTAGTTCAACGAGACGAAGCTATTGCACGCGGTTTCATCGGCCTACGACAATGTGTGCTCAAGTTATATGCCACCATATCGAAAACAAATATCAACTTCTATGATTGAGTTATTCGTGAGCTGTGTTCGCGAAGAAAACGATGTTGCATCAGTTTCCTTGGTTATTCGACGTGCTGAAACCGAATATGATGCCAGATTTTGTCTAGGTGCAGCCAAAAAAAAGTGATTCCCACGATGTCGTAAAAACGCATATGTATAATCGACTTTTTCTCGAAGACAAATCGTTCACACGCAAACTTCGCGCATTGCACTCGTGTAGTTCAACGAGACGAAGCTATTGCACGCGGTTTCATCGGCCTACGACAATGTGTGCTCGAGTTATATGCCATCATATCGAACACAAGTATCAACTTCTATGATTGAGTTTTTCGTGAGCTGTGTTCGCGAAGAAAACGATGTTGCATCAGTTTCCTTGGTTATTCGACGTGCTGAAACCGAATATGATGCCAGATTTTGTCTAGGTGCAGCCAAAAAAAAGTGATTCCCACGATGTCGTAAAAACGCATATGTATAATCGACTTTTTCTCGAAGACAAATCGTTCACACGCAAACTTCGCGCATTGCACTCGTGTAGTTCGACGAGACGAAGCTATTGCACGCGGTTTCATCGGCTTACGACAATGTGTGCTCAAGTTATATGCCACCATATCGAACACAAATATCAACTTCTATGATTGAGTTTTTCGTGAGTTGTGTTCGCGAAGAAAACGATGTTGCATCAGTTTCCTTGGTTATTCGACGTGCTGAAACCGAATATGATGCCAGATTTTGTCTACGTGCAGCCAAAAAAAAGTGATTCCCACGATGTCGTAAAAACGCATATGTATAATCGACTTTTTCTCGAAGACAAATCGTTCACACGCAAACTTCGCGCATTGCACTCGTGTAGTTCAACGAGACGAAGCTATTGCACGCGGTTTCATCGGCCTACGACAATGTGTGCTCAAGTTATATGCCACCATATCGAAAACAAATATCAACTTCTATGATTGAGTTATTCGTGAGCTGTGTTCGCGAAGAAAACGATGTTGCATCAGTTTCCTTGGTTATTCGACGTGCCGAAACCGAATATGATGCCAGATTTTGTCTAGGTGCAGCCAAAAAAAAGTGATTCCCACGATGTCGTAAAAACGCATATGTATAATCGACTTTTTCTCGAAGACAAACCGTTCACACGCAAACTTCGCGCATTGCACTCGTGTAGTTCAACGAGACGAAGCTATTGCACGCGGTTTCATCGGCCTACGACAATGTGTGCTCAAGTTATATGCCACCATATCGAACACAAATATCAACTTCTATGATTGAGTTTTTCGTGAGCTGTGTTCGCGAAGAAAACGATGTTGCATCAGTTTCCTTGGTTATTCGACGTGCTGAAACCGAATATGATGCCAGATTTTGTCTAGGTGCAGCCAAAAAAAAGTGATTCCCACGATGTCGTAAAAACGCATATGTATAATCGACTTTTTCTCGAAGACAAATCGTTCACACGCAAACTTCGCGCATTGCACTCGTGTAGTTCAACGAGACGAAGCTATTGCACGCGGTTTCATCGGCCTACGACAATGTGTGCTCAAGTTATATGCCATCATATCGAACACAAGTATCAACTTCTATGATTGAGTTTTTCGTGCGCTGTGTTCGCGAAGAAAACGATGTTGCATCAGTTTCCTTGGTTATTCGACGTGCTGAAACCGAATATGATGCCAGATTTTGTCTAGGTGCAGCCAAAAAAAAGTGATTCCCACGATGTCGTAAAAACGCATATGTATAATCGACTTTTTCTCGAAGACAAATCGTTCACACGCAAACTTCGCGCATTGCACTCGTGTAGTTCAACGAGACGAAGCTATTGCACGCGGTTTCATCGGCCTACGACAATGTGTGCTCAAGTTATATGCCACCATATCGAAAACAAATATCAACTTCTATGATTGAGTTATTCGTGAGCTGTGTTCGCGAAGAAAACGATGTTGCATCAGTTTCCTTGGTTATTCGACGTGCTGAAACCGAATATGATGCCAGATTTTGTCTAGGTGCAGCCAAAAAAAAGTGATTCCCACGATGTCGTAAAAACGCATATGTATAATAGACTTTTTCTCGAAGACAAATCGTTCACACGCAAACTTCGCGCATTGCACTCGTGTAGTTCAACGAGACGAAGCTATTGCACGCGGTTTCATCGGCCTACGACAATGTGTGCTCAAGTTATATGCCACCATATCGAACACAAATATCAACTTCTATGATTGAGTTATTCGTGAGCTGTGTTCGCGAAGAAAACGATGTTGCATCAGTTTCCTTGGTTATTCGACGTGCTGAAACCGAATATGATGCCAGATTTTGTCTACGTGCAGCCAAAAAAAAGTGATTCCCACGATGTCGTAAAAACGCATATGTATAATCGACTTTTTCTCGAAGACAAATCGTTCACACGCAAACTTCGCGCATTGCACTCGTGTAGTTCAACGAGACGAAGCTATTGCACGCGGTTTCATCGGCCTACGACAATGTGTGCTCAAGTTATATGCCACCATATCGAACACAAATATCAACTTCTATGATTGAGTTTTTCGTGAGCTGTGTTCGCGAAGAAAACGATGTTGCATCAGTTTCCTTGGTTATTCGACGTGCTGAAACCGAATATGATGCCAGATTTTGTCTAGGTGCAGCCAAAAAAAAGTGATTCCCACGATGTCGTAAAAACGCATATGTATAATCGACTTTTTCTCGAAGACAAATTGTTCACACGCAAACTTCGCGCATTGCACTCGTGTAATTCGACGAGACGAAGCTATTGCACGCGGTTTCATCGGCCTACGACAATGTGTGCTCGAGTTATATGCCATCATATCGAACACAAATATCAACTTCTATGATTGAGTTTTTCGTGAGCTGTGTTCGCGAAGAAAACGATGTTGCATCAGTTTCCTTGGTTATTCGACGTGCTGAAACCGAATATGATGCCAGATTTTGTCTAGGTGCAGCCAAAAAAAAGTGATTCCCACGATGTCGTAAAAACGCATATGTATAATCGACTTTTTCTCGAAGACAAATTGTTCACACGCAAACTTCGCGCATTGCACTCGTGTAGTTCGACGAGACGAAGCTATTGCACGCGGTTTCATCGGCCTACGACAATGTGTGCTCGAGTTATATGCCATCATATCGAACACAAGTATCAACTTCTATGATTGAGTTTTTCGTGAGCTGTGTTCGCGAAGAAAACGATGTTGCATCAGTTTCCTTGTTTATTCGACGTGCTGAAACCGAATATGATGCCAGATTTTGTCTAGGTGCAGCCAAAAAAAGTGATTCCCACGATGTCGTAAAAACGCATATGTATAATCGACTTTTTCTCGAAGACAAATCGTTCACACGCAAACTTCGCGCATTGCACTCGTGTAGTTCAACGAGACGAAGCTATTGCACGCGGTTTCATCGGCCTACGACAATGTGTGCTCAAGTTATATGCCACCATATCGAACACAAATATCAACTTCTATGATTGAGTTATTCGTGAGCTGTGTTCGCGAAGAAAACGATGTTGCATCAGTTTCCTTGGTTATTCGACGTGCTGAAACCGAATATGATGCCAGATTTTGTCTACGTGCAGCCAAAAAATAGTGATTCCCACGATGTCGTAAAAACGCATATGTATAATCGACTTTTTCTCGAAGACAAATCGTTCACACGCAAACTTCGCGCATTGCACTCGTGTAGTTCAACGAGACGAAGCTATTGCACGCGGTTTCATCGGCCTACGACAATGTGTGCTCAAGTTATATGCCACCATATCGAACACAAATATCAACTTCTATGATTGAGTTTTTCGTGAGCTGTGTTCGCGAAGAAAACGATGTTGCATCAGTTTCCTTGGTTATTCGACGTGCTGAAACCGAATATGATGCCAGATTTTGTCTAGGTGCAGCCAAAAAAAAGTGATTCCCACGATGTCGTAAAAACGCCTATGTATAATCGACTTTTTCTCGAAGACAAATTGTTCACACGCAAACTTCGCGCATTGCACTCGTGTAATTCGACGAGACGAAGCTATTGCACGCGGTTTCATCGGCCTACGACAATGTGTGCTCGAGTTATATGCCATCATATCGAACACAAATATCAACTTCTATGATTGAGTTTTTCGTGAGCTGTGTTCGCGAAGAAAACGATGTTGCATCAGTTTCCTTGGTTATTCGACGTGCTGAAACCGAATATGATGCCAGATTTTGTCTAGGTGCAGCCAAAAAAAAGTGATTCCCACGATGTCGTAAAAACGCATATGTATAATCGACTTTTTCTCGAAGACAAATTGTTCACACGCAAACTTCGCGCATTGCACTCGTGTAGTTCGACGAGACGAAGCTATTGCACGCGGTTTCATCGGCCTACGACAATGTGTGCTCGAGTTATATGCCATCATATCGAACACAAGTATCAACTTCTATGATTGAGTTTTTCGTGAGCTGTGTTCGCGAAGAAAACGATGTTGCATCAGTTTCCTTGTTTATTCGACGTGCTGAAACCGAATATGATGCCAGATTTTGTCTAGGTGCAGCCAAAAAAAAGTGATTCCCACGATGTCGTAAAAACGCATATGTATAATCGACTTTTTCTCGAAGACAAATCGTTCACACGCAAACTTCGCGCATTGCACTCGTGTAGTTCAACGAGACGAAGCTATTGCACGCGGTTTCATCGGCCTACGACAATGTGTGCTCAAGTTATATGCCACCATATCGAAAACAAATATCAACTTCTATGATTGAGTTATTCGTGAGCTGTGTTCGCGAAGAAAACGATGTTGCATCAGTTTCCTTGGTTATTCGACGTGCTGAAACCGAATATGATGCCAGATTTTGTCTAGGTGCAGCCAAAAAAAAGTGATTCCCACGATGTCGTAAAAACGCATATGTATAATCGACTTTTTCTCGAAGACAAACCGTTCACACGCAAACTTCGCGCATTGCACTCGTGTAGTTCAACGAGACGAAGCTATTGCACGCGGTTTCATCGGCCTACGACAATGTGTGCTCAAGTTATATGCCACCATATCGAACACAAATATCAACTTCTATGATTGAGTTTTTCGTGAGCTGTGTTCGCGAAGAAAACGATTTTGCATCAGTTTCCTTGGTTATTCGACGTGCTGAAACCGAATATGATGCCAGATTTTGTCTAGGTGCAGCCAAAAAAAAGTGATTCCCACGATGTCGTAAAAACGCATATGTATAATCGACTTTTTCTCGAAGACAAATCGTTCACACGCAAACTTCGCGCATTGCACTCGTGTAGTTCAACGAGACGAAGCTATTGCACGCGGTTTCATCGGCCTACGACAATGTGTGCTCAAGTTATATGCCATCATATCGAACACAAGTATCAACTTCTATGATTGAGTTTTTCGTGAGCTGTGTTCGCGAAGAAAACGATGTTGCATCAGTTTCCTTGGTTATTCGACGTGCTGAAACCGAATATGATGCCAGATTTTGTCTAGGTGCAGCCAAAAAAAAGTGATTCCCACGATGTCGTAAAAACGCATATGTATAATCGACTTTTTCTCGAAGACAAATCGTTCACACGCAAACTTCGCGCATTGCACTCGTGTAGTTCAACGAGACGAAGCTATTGCACGCGGTTTCATCGGCCTACGACAATGTGTGCTCAAGTTATATGCCACCATATCGAAAACAAATATCAACTTCTATGATTGAGTTATTCGTGAGCTGTGTTCGCGAAGAAAACGATGTTGCATCAGTTTCCTTGGTTATTCGACGTGCTGAAACCGAATATGATGCCAGATTTTGTCTAGGTGCAGCCAAAAAAAAGTGATTCCCACGATGTCGTAAAAACGCATATGTATAATCGACTTTTTCTCGAAGACAAACCGTTCACACGCAAACTTCGCGCATTGCACTCGTGTAGTTCAACGAGACGAAGCTATTGCACGCGGTTTCATCGGCCTACGACAATGTGTGCTCAAGTTATATGCCACCATATCGAACACAAATATCAACTTCTATGATTAAGTTTTTCGTGAGCTGTGTTCGCGAAGAAAACGATTTTGCATCAGTTTCCTTGGTTATTCGACGTGCTGAAACCGAATATGATGCCAGATTTTGTCTAGGTGCAGCCAAAAAAAAGTGATTCCCACGATGTCGTAAAAACGCATATGTATAATCGACTTTTTCTCGAAGACAAATCGTTCACACGCAAACTTCGCGCATTGCACTCGTGTAGTTCAACGAGACGAAGCTATTGCACGCGGTTTCATCGGCCTACGACAATGTGTGCTCAAGTTATATGCCATCATATCGAACACAAGTATCAACTTCTATGATTGAGTTTTTCGTGAGCTGTGTTCGCGAAGAAAACGATGTTGCATCAGTTTCCTTGGTTATTCGACGTGCTGAAACCGAATATGATGCCAGATTTTGTCTAGGTGCAGCCAAAAAAAAGTGATTCCCACGATGTCGTAAAAACGCATATGTATAATCGACTTTTTCTCGAAGACAAATCGTTCACACGCAAACTTCGCGCATTGCACTCGTGTAGTTCAACGAGACGAAGCTATTGCACGCGGTTTCATCGGCCTACGACAATGTGTGCTCAAGTTATATGCCACCATATCGAAAACAAATATCAACTTCTATGATTGAGTTATTCGTGAGCTGTGTTCGCGAAGAAAACGATGTTGCATCAGTTTCCTTGGTTATTCGACGTGCTGAAACCGAATATGATGCCAGATTTTGTCTAGGTGCAGCCAAAAAAAAGTGATTCCCACGATGTCGTAAAAACGCATATGTATAATCGACTTTTTCTCGAAGACAAATCGTTCACACGCAAACTTCGCGCATTGCACTCGTGTAGTTCAACGAGACGAAGCTATTGCACGCGGTTTCATCGGCCTACGACAATGTGTGCTCAAGTTATATGCCACCATATCGAACACAAATATCAACTTCTATGATTGAGTTATTCGTGAGCTGTGTTCGCGAAGAAAACGATGTTGCATCAGTTTCCTTGGTTATTCGACGTGCTGAAACCGAATATGATGCCAGATTTTGTCTAGGTGCAGCCAAAAAAAAGTGATTCCCACGATGTCGTAAAAACGCATATGTATAATCGACTTTTTCTCGAAGACAAATCGTTCACACGCAAACTTCGCGCATTGCACTCGTGTAGTTCAACGAGACGAAGCTATTGCACGCGGTTTCATCGGCCTACGACAATGTGTGCTCAAGTTATATGCCATCATATCGAACACAAGTATCAACTTCTATGATTGAGTTTTTCGTGAGCTGTGTTCGCGAAGAAAACGATGTTGCATCAGTTTCCTTGGTTATTCGACGTGCTGAAACCGAATATGATGCCAGATTTTGTCTGGGTGCAGCCAAAAAAAAGTGATTCCCACGATGTCGTAAAAACGCATATGTATAATCGACTTTTTCTCGAAGACAAATTGTTCACACGCAAACTTCGCGCCTTGCACTCGTGTTGTTCGACGAGACGAAGCTATTGCACGCGGTTTCATCGGCCTACGACAATGTGTGCTCGAGTTATATGCCATCATATCGAACACAAATATCAACTTCTATGATTGAGTTTTTCGTGAGCTGTGTTCGCGAAGAAAACGATGTTGCATCAGTTTCCTTGGTTATTCGACGTGCTGAAACCGAATATGATGCCAGATTTTGTCTAGGTGCAGCCAAAAAAAAGTGATTCCCACGATGTCGTAAAAACGCATATGTATAATCGACTTTTTCTCGAAGACAAATCGTTCACACGCAAACTTCGCGGATTGCACTCGTGTAGTTCAACGAGACGAAGCTATTGCACGCGGTTTCATCGGCCTACGACAATGTGTGCTCAAGTTATATGCCACCATATCGAACACAAATATCAACTTCTATGATTGAGTTTTTCGTAAGCTGTGTTCGCGAAGAAAACGATGTTGCATCAGTTTCCTTGGTTATTCGACGTGCTGAAACCGAATATGATGCCAGATTTTGTCTAGGTGCAGCCAAAAAAAAGTGATTCCCACGATGTCGTAAAAACGCATATGTATAATCGACTTTTTCTCGAAGATAAATCGTTCACACGCAAACTTCGCGCATTGCACTCGTGTAGTTCAACGAGACGAAGCTATTGCACGCGGTTTCATCGGCCTACGACAATGTGTGCTCAAGTTATATGCCACCATATCGAACACAAATATCAACTTCTATGATTGAGTTATTCGTGAGCTGTGTTCGCGAAGAAAACGATGTTGCATCAGTTTCCTTGGTTATTCGACGTGCTGAAACCGAATATGATGCCAGATTTTGTCTACGTGCAGCCAAAAAAAAGTGATTCCCACGATGTCGTAAAAACGCATATGTATAATCGACTTTTTCTCGAAGACAAATCGTTCACACGCAAACTTCGCGCATTGCACTCGTGTAGTTCAACGAGACGAAGCTATTGCACGCGGTTTCATCGGCCTACGACAATGTGTGCTCAAGTTATATGCCACCAAATCGAACACAAATATCAACTTCTATGATTGAGTTATTCGTGAGCTGTGTTCGCGAAGAAAACGATGTTGCATCAGTTTCCTTGGTTATTCGACGTGCTGAAACCGAATATGATGCCAGATTTTGTCTAGGTGCAGCCAAAAAAAAGTGATTCCCACGATGTCGTAAAAACGCATATGTATAATCGACTTTTTCTCGAAGACAAATCGTTCACACGCAAACTTCGCGCATTGCACTCGTGTAGTTCAACGAGACGAAGCTATTGCACGCGGTTTCATCGGCCTACGACAATGTGTGCTCAAGTTATATGCCATCATATCGAACACAAGTATCAACTTCTATGATTGAGTTTTTCGTGAGCTGTGTTCGCGAAGAAAACGATGTTGCATCAGTTTCCTTGGTTATTCGACGTGCTGAAACCGAATATGATGCCAGATTTTGTCTAGGTGCAGCCAAAAAAAAGTGATTCCCACGATGTCGTAAAAACGCATATGTATAATCGACTTTTTCTCGAAGACAAATTGTTCACACGCAAACTTCGCGCATTGCACTCGTGTTGTTCGACGAGACGAAGCTATTGCACGCGGTTTCATCGGCCTACGACAATGTGTGCTCGAGTTATATGCCATCATATCGAACACAAATATCAACTTCTATGATTGAGTTTTTCGCGAGCTGTGTTCGCGAAGAAAACGATGTTGCATCAGTTTCCTTGGTTATTCGACGTGCTGAAACCGAATATGATGCCAGATTTTGTCTAGGTGCAGCCAAAAAAAAGTGATTCCCACGATGTCGTAAAAACGCATATGTATAATCGACTTTTTCTCGAAGAGAAATTGTTCACACGCAAACTTCGCGCATTGCACTCGTGTAGTCCGACGAGACGAAGCTATTGCACGCGGTTTCATCGGCCTACGACAATGTGTGCTCGAGTTATATGCCATCATATCGAACACAAATATCAACTTGTATGATTGAGTTTTTCGTGAGCTGTGTTCGCGAAGAAAACGGTGTTGCATCAGTTTCCGTGGTTATTCGACGTGCTGAAACCGAATATGATGCCAGATTTTGTCTAGGTGCAGCCAAAAAAAAGTGATTCCCACGATGTCGTAAAAACGCATATGTATAATCGACTTTTTCTCGAAGACAAATTGTTCACACGCAAACTTCGCGCATTGCACTCGTGTAGTTCGACGAGACGAAGCTATTGCACGCGGTTTCATCGGCCTACGACAATGTGTGCTCAAGTTATATGCCACCATATCGAACACAAATATCAACTTCTATGATTGACTTTTTCGTAAGCTGTGTTCGCGAAGAAAACGATGTTGCATCAGTTTCCTTGGTTATTCGACGTGCTGAAACCGAATATGATGCCAGATTTTGTCTAGGTGCTGCCAAAAAAAAGTGATTCCCACGATGTCGTAAAAACGCATATGTATAATCGACTTTTTCTCGAAGACAAATCGTTCACACGCAAACTTCGCGCATTGCACTCGTGTAGTTCAACGAGACGAAGCTATTGCACGCGGTTTCATCGGCCTACGACAATGTGTGCTCAAGTTATATGCCACCATATCGAACACAAATATCAACTTCTATGATTGAGTTATTCGTAAGCTGTGTTCGCGAAGAAAACGATGTTGCATCAGTTTCCTTGGTTATTCGACGTGCTGAAACCGAATATGATGCCAGATTTTGTCTAGGTGCAGCCAAAAAAAAGTGATTCCCACGATGTCGTAAAAACGCATATGTATAATCGAATTTTTCTCGAAGACAAATTGTTCACACGCAAACTTCGCGCATTGCACTCGTGTAGTTCGACGAGACGAAGCTATTGCACGCGGTTTCATCGGCCTACGACAATGTGTGCTCGAGTTATATGCCATCATATCGAACACAAGTATCAACTTCTATGATTGAGTTTTTCGTGAGCTGTGTTCGCGAAGAAAACGATGTTGCATCAGTTTCCTTGGTTATTCGACGTGCTGAAACCGAATATGATGCCAGATTTTGTCTAGGTGCAGCCAAAAAAAAGTGATTCCCACGATGTCGTAAAAACGCATATGTATAATCGACTTTTTCTCGAAGACAAATCGTTCACACGCAAACTTCGCGCATTGCACTCGTGTAGTTCAACGAGACGAAGCTATTGCACGCGGTTTCATCGGCCTACGACAATGTGTGCTCGAGTTATATGCCATCATATCGAACACAAATATCAACTTCTATGATTGACTTTTTCGTAAGCTGTGTTCGCGAAGAAAACGATGTTGCATCAGTTTCCTTGGTTATTCGACGTGCTGAAACCGAATATGATGCGAGATTTTGTCTAGGTGCAGCCAAAAAAAACTGATTCCCACGATGTCGTAAAAACGCATATGTATAATCGACTTTTTCTCGAAGACAAATTGTTCACACGCAAACTTCGCGCATTGCACTCGTGTAGTTCGACGAGACGAAGCTATTGCACGCGGTTTCATCGGCCTACGACAATGTGTGCTCAAGTTATATGCCACCATATCGAACACAAATATCAACTTCTATGATTGACTTTTTCGTAAGCTGTGTTCGCGAAGAAAACGATGTTGCATCAGTTTCCTTGGTTATTCGACGTGCTGAAACCGAATATGATGCCAGATTTTGTCTAGGTGCTGCCAAAAAAAAGTGATTCCCACGATGTCGTAAAAACGCATATGTATAATCGACTTTTTCTCGAAGACAAATCGTTCACACGCAAACTTCGCGCATTGCACTCGTGTAGTTCAACGAGACGAAGCTATTGCACGCGGTTTCATCGGCCTACGACAATGTGTGCTCAAGTTATATGCCACCATATCGAACACAAATATCAACTTCTATGATTGAGTTATTCGTAAGCTGTGTTCGCGAAGAAAACGATGTTGCATCAGTTTCCTTGGTTATTCGACGTGCTGAAACCGAATATGATGCCAGATTTTGTCTAGGTGCAGCCAAAAAAAAGTGATTCCCACGATGTCGTAAAAGCGCATATGTATAATCGAATTTTTCTCGAAGACAAATTGTTCACACGCAAACTTCGCGCATTGCAATCGTGTAGTTCGACGAGACGAAGCTATTGCACGCGGTTTCATCGGCCTACGACAATGTGTGCTCGAGTTATATGCCATCATATCGAACACAAGTATCAACTTCTATGATTGAGTTTTTCGTGAGCTGTGTTCGCGAAGAAAACGATGTTGCATCAGTTTCCTTGGTTATTCGACGTGCTGAAACCGAATATGATGCCAGATTTTGTCTAGGTGCAGCCAAAAAAAAGTGATTCCCACGATGTCGTAAAAACGCATATGTATAATCGACTTTTTCTCGAAGACAAATCGTTCACACGCAAACTTCGCGCATTGCACTCGTGTAGTTCAACGAGACGAAGCTATTGCACGCGGTTTCATCGGCCTACGACAATGTGTGCTCGAGTTATATGCCATCATATCGAACACAAATATCAACTTCTATGATTGACTTTTTCGTAAGCTGTGTTCGCGAAGAAAACGATGTTGCATCAGTTTCCTTGGTTATTCGACGTGCTGAAACCGAATATGATGCGAGATTTTGTCTAGGTGCAGCCAAAAAAAACTGATTCCCACGATGTCGTAAAAACGCATATGTATAATCGACTTTTTCTCGAAGACAAATTGTTCACACGCAAACTTCGCGCATTGCACTCGTGTAGTTCGACGAGACGAAGCTATTGCACGCGGTTTCATCGGCCTACGACAATGTGTGCTCGAGTTATATGCCATCATATCGAACACAAATATCAACTTCTATGATTGAGTTTTTCGTGAGCTGTGTTCGCGAAGAAAACGATCTTGCATCAGTTTCCTTGGTTATTCGACGTGCTGAAACCGAATATGATGCGAGATTTTGTCTAGGTGCAGCCAAAAAAAAGTGATTCCCACGATGTCGTAAAAACGCATATGTATAATCGACTTTTTCTCGAAGACAAATCGTTCACACGCAAACTTCGCGCATTGCACTCGTGTAGTTCAACGAGACGAAGCTATTGCACGCGGTTTCAACGGCCTACGACAATGTGTGCTCAAGTTATATGCCACCATATCGAACACAAATATCAACTTCTATGATTGAGTTTTTCGTGAGCTGTGTTCGCGAAGAAAACGATGTTGCATCAGTTTCCTTGGTTATTCGACGTGCTGAAACCGAATATGATGCCAGATTTTGTCTAGGTGCAGCCAAAAAAAAGTGATTCCCACGATGTCGTAAAAACGCATATGTATAATCGACTTTTTATCGAAGACAAATCGTTCACACGCAAACTTCGCGCATTGCACTCGTGTAGTTCAACGAGACGAAGCTATTGCACGCGGTTTCATCGGCCTACGACAATGTGTGCTCAAGTTATATGCTACCATATCGAACACAAATATCAACTTCTATGATTGGGTTTTCGTTAGCTGTGTTCGCGAAGAAAACGATGTTGCATCAGTTTCCTTGGTTATTCGACGTGCTGAAACCGAATATGATGCCAGATTTTGTCTAGGTGCAGCCAAAAAAAAGTGATTCCCACGATGTCGTAAAAACGCATATGTATAATCGACTTTGTCTCGAAGACAAATCGTTCACACGCAAACTTCGCGCATTGCACTCGTGTAGTTCAACGAGACGAAGCTATTGCACGCGGTTTCATCGGCCTACGACAATGTGTGCTCAAGTTATATGCCACCATATCGAACACAAGTATCAACTTCTATGATTGAGTTTTTCGTGAGCTGTGTTCGCGAAGAAAACGATGTTGCATCAGTTTCCTTGGTTATTCGACGTGCTGAAACCGAATATGATGCCAGATTTTGTCTAGGTGCAGCCAAAAAAAAGTGATTCCCACGATGTCGTAAAAACGCATATGTATAATCCACTTTTTCTCGAAGACAAATCGTTCACACGCAAACTTCGCGCATTGCACTCGTGTAGTTCAACGAGACGAAGCTATTGCACGCGGTTTCATCGGCCTACGACAATGTGTGCTCAAGTTATATGCCACCATATCGAACACAAATATCAACTTCTATGATTGAGTTTTTCGTGAGCTGTGTTCGCGAAGAAAACGATGTTGCATCAGTTTCCTTGGTTATTCGACGTGCTGAAACCGAATATGATGCGAGATTTTGTCTAGGTGCAGCCAAAAAAAAGTGATTCCCACGATGTCGTAAAAACGCATATGTATAATCGGCTTTTTCTCGAAGACAAATTGTTCACACGCAAACTTCGCGCATTGCACTAGTGTAGTTCGACGAGACGAAGCTATTGCACGCGGTTTCATCGGCCTACGACAATGTGTGCTCGAGTTATATGCCATCATATCGAACACAAATATAATCTTCTATGATTGAGTTTTTCGTGAGCTGTGTTCGCGAAGAAAACGATGTTGCATCAGTTTCCTCGGTTATTCGACGTGCTGAAACCGAATATGATGCGAGATTTTGTCTAGGTGCAGCCAAAAAAAAGTGATTCCCACGATGTCGTAAAAACGCATATGTATAATCGACTTTTTCTCGAAGACAAATCGTTCACACGCAAACTTCGCGCATTGCACTCGTGTAGTTCAACGAGACGAAGCTATTGCACGCGGTTTCATCGGCCTACGACAATGTGTGCTCAAGTTATATGCCACCATATCGAACACAAATATCAACTTCTATGATTGAGTTTTTCGTGAGCTGTGTTCGCGAAGAAAACGATGTTGCATCAGTTTCCTTGGTTATTCGACGTGCTGAAACCGAATATGATGCCAGATTTTGTCTAGGTGCAGCCAAAAAAAAGTGATTCCCACGATGTCGTAAAAACGCATATGTATAATCGACTTTTTCTCGAAGACAAATCGTTCACACGTAAACTTCGCGCATTGCACTCGTGTAGTTCAACGAGACGAAGCTATTGCACGCGGTTTCAACGGCCTACGACAATGTGTGCTCAAGTTATATGCCACCATATCGAACACAAATATCAACTTCTATGATTGAGTTTTTCGTGAGCTGTGTTCGCGAAGAAAACGATGTTGCATCAGTTTCCTTGGTTATTCGACGTGCTGAAACCGAATATGATGCCAGATTTTGTCTAGGTGCAGCCAAAAAAAAGTGATTCCCACGATGTCGTAAAAACGCATATGTATAATCGACTTTTTCTCGAAGACAAATCGTTCACACGCAAACTTCGCGCATTGCACTCGTGTAGTTCAACGAGACGAAGCTATTGCACGCGGTTTCATCGGCCTACGACAATGTGTGCTCAAGTTATATGCCACCATATCGAACACAAATATCAACTTCTATGATTGAGTTATTCGTGAGCTGTGTTCGCGAAGAAAACGATGTTGCATCAGTTTCCTTGGTTATTCGACGTGCTGAAACCGAATATGATGCCAGATTTTGTCTAGGTGCAGCCAAAAAAAAGTGATTCCCACGATGTCGTAAAAACGCATATGTATAATCGACTTTTTATCGAAGACAAATCGTTCACACGCAAACTTCGCGCATTGCACTCGTGTAGTTCAACGAGACGAAGCTATTGCACGCGGTTTCATCGGCCTACGACAATGTGTGCTCAAGTTATATGCTACCATATCGAACACAAATATCAACTTCTATGATTGGGTTTTCGTTAGCTGTGTTCGCGAAGAAAACGATGTTGCATCAGTTTCCTTGGTTATTCGACGTGCTGAAACCGAATATGATGCCAGATTTTGTCTAGGTGCAGCCAAAAAAAAGTGATTCCCACGATGTCGTAAAAACGCATATGTATAATCGACTTTGTCTCGAAGACAAATCGTTCACACGCAAACTTCGCGCATTGCACTCGTGTAATTCAACGAGACGAAGCTATTGCACGCGGTTTCATCGGCCTACGACAATGTGTGCTCAAGTTATATGCCACCATATCGAACACAAGTATCAACTTCTCTGATTGAGTTTTTCGTGAGCTGTGTTCGCGAAGAAAACGATGTTGCATCAGTTTCCTTGGTTATTCGACGTGCTGAAACCGAATATGATGCCAGATTTTGTCTAGGTGCAGCCAAAAAAAAGTGATTCCCACGATGTCGTAAAAACGCATATGTATAATCCACTTTTTCTCGAAGACAAATCGTTCACACGCAAACTTCGCGCATTGCACTCGTGTAGTTCAACGAGACGAAGCTATTGCACGCGGTTTCATCGACCTACGACAATGTGTGCTCAAGTTATATGCCACCATATCGAACACAAATATCAACTTCTATGATTGAGTTTTTCGTGAGCTGTGTTCGCGAAGAAAACGATGTTGCATCAGTTTCCTTGGTTATTCGACGTGCTGAAACCGAATATGATGCGAGATTTTGTCTAGGTGCAGCCAAAAAAAAGTGATTCCCACGATGTCGTAAAAACGCATATGTATAATCGACTTTTTCTCGAAGACAAATTGTTCACACGCAAACTTCGCGCATTGCACTCGTGTAGTTCGACGAGACGAAGCTATTGCACGCGGTTTCATCGGCCTACGACAATGTGTGCTCGAGTTATATGCCATCATATCGAACACAAATATAATCTTCTATGATTGAGTTTTTCGTGAGCTGTGTTCGCGAAGAAAACGATGTTGCATCAGTTTCCTTGGTTATTCGACGTGCTGAAACCGAATATGATGCCAGATTTTGTCTAGGTGCAGCCAAAAAAAAGTGATTCCCACGATGTCGTAAAAACGCATATGTATAATCGACTTTTTCTCGAAGACAAATCGTTCACACGCAAACTTCGCGCATTGCACTCGTGTAGTTCAACGAGACGAAGCTATTGCACGCGGTTTCATCGGCCTACGACAATGTGTGCTCAAGTTATATGCCACCATATCGAACACAAATATCAACTTCTATGATTGAGTTTTTCGTGAGCTGTGTTCGCGAAGAAAACGATGTTGCATCAGTTTCCTTGGTTATTCGACGTGCTGAAACCGAATATGATGCCAGATTTTGTCTAGGTGCAGCCAAAAAAAAGTGATTCCCACGATGTCGTAAAAACGCATATGTATAATCGACTTTTTCTCGAAGACAAATTGTTCACACGCAAACTTCGCGCATTGCACTCGTGTAGTTCGACGAGACGAAGCTATTGCACGCGGTTTCATCGGCCTACGACAATGTGTGCTCGAGTTATATGCCATCATATCGAACACAAATATCAACTTCTATGATTGAGTTTTTCGTGAGCTGTGTTCGCGAAGAAAACGATGTTGCATCAGTTTCCTTGGTTATTCGACGTGCTGAAACCGAATATGATGCCAGATTTTGTCTAGGTGCAGCCAAAAAAAAGTGATTCCCACGATGTCGTAAAAACGCATATGTATAATCGACTTTTTCTCGAAGACAAATCGTTCACACGCAAACTTCGCGCATTGCACTCGTGTAGTTCAACGAGACGAAGCTATTGCACGCGGTTTCATCGGCCTACGACAATGTGTGCTCAAGTTATATGCCATCATATCGAACACAAATATCAACTTCTATGATTGAGTTTTTCGTGAGCTGTGTTCGCGAAGAAAACGATGTTGCATCAGTTTCCTTGGTTATTCGACGTGCTGAAACCGAATATGATGCCAGATTTTGTCTAGGTGCAGCCAAAAAAAAGTGATTCCCACGATGTCGTAAAAACGCATATGTATAATCGACTTTTTCTCGAAGACAAATCGTTCACACGCAAACTTCGCGCATTGCACTCGTGCAGTTCAACGAGACGAAGCTATTGCACGCGGTTTCAACGGCCTACGACAATGTGTGCTCAAGTTATATGCCACCATATCGAACACAAATATCAACTTCTATGATTGAGTTTTTCGTGAGCTGTGTTCGCGAAGAAAACGATGTTGCATCAGTTTCCTTGGTTATTCGACGTGCTGAAACCGAATATGATGCCAGATTTTGTCTAGGTGCAGCCAAAAAAAAGTGATTCCCACGATGTCGTAAAAACGCATATGTATAATCGACTTTTTCTCGAAGACAAATCGTTCACACGCAAACTTCGCGCATTGCACTCGTGTAGTTCAACGAGACGAAGCTATTGCACGTGGTTTCATCGGCCTACGACAATGTGTGCTCAAGTTATATGCCACCATATCGAACACAAATATCAACTTCTATGATTGAGTTATTCGTCAGCTGTGTTCGCGAAGAAAACGATGTTGCATCAGTTTCCTTGGTTATTCGACGTGCTGAAACCGAATATGATGCCAGATTTTGTCTAGGTGCAGCCAAAAAAAAGTGATTCCCACGATGTCGTAAAAACGCATATGTATAATCGACTTTTTATCGAAGACAAATCGTTCACACGCAAACTTCGCGCATTGCACTCGTGTAGTTCAACGAGACGAAGCTATTGCACGCGGTTTCATCGGCCTACGACAATGTGTGCTCAAGTTATATGCCACCATATCGAACACAAATATCAACTTCTATGATTGAGTTATTCGTGAGCTGTGTTCGCGAAGAAAACGATGTTGCATCAGTTTCCTTGGTTATTCGACGTGCTGAAACCGAATATGATGCCAGATTTTGTCTAGGTGCAGCCAAAAAAAAGTGATTCCCACGATGTCGTAAAAACGCATATGTATAATCGACTTTGTCTCGAAGACAAATCGTTCACACGCAAACTTCGCGCATTGCACTCGTGTAGTTCAACGAGACGAAGCTATTGCACGCGGTTTCATCGGCCTACGACAATGTGTGCTCAAGTTATATGCCACCATATCGAACACAAGTATCAACTTCTATGATTGAGTTTTTCGTGAGCTGTGTTCGCGAAGAAAACGATGTTGCATCAGTTTCCCTGGTTATTCGACGTGCTGAAACCGAATATGATGCCAGATTTTGTCTAGGTGCAGCCAAAAAAAAGTGATTCCCACGATGTCGTAAAAACGCATATGTATAATCCACTTTTTCTCGAAGACAAATCGTTCACACGCAAACTTCGCGCATTGCACTCGTGTAGTTCAACGAGACGAAGCTATTGCACGCGGTTTCATCGACCTACGACAATGTGTGCTCAAGTTATATGCCACCATATCGAACACAAATATCAACTTCTATGATTGAGTTTTTCGTGAGCTGTGTTCGCGAAGAAAACGATGTTGCATCAGTTTCCTTGGTTATTCGACGTGCTGAAACCGAATATGATGCGAGATTTTGTCTAGGTGCAGCCAAAAAAAAGTGATTCCCACGATGTCGTAAAAACGCATATGTATAATCGACTTTTTCTCGAAGACAAATTGTTCACACGCAAACTTCGCGCATTGCACTCGTGTAGTTCGACGAGACGAAGCTATTGCACGCGGTTTCATCGGCCTACGACAATGTGTGCTCGAGTTATATGCCATCATATCGAACACAAATATAATCTTCTATGATTGAGTTTTTCGTGAGCTGTGTTCGCGAAGAAAACGATGTTGCATCAGTTTCCTTGGTTATTCGACGTGCTGAAACCGAATATGATGCCAGATTTTGTCTAGGTGCAGCCAAAAAAAAGTGATTCCCACGATGTCGTAAAAACGCATATGTATAATCGACTTTGTCTCGAAGACAAATCGTTCACACGCAAACTTCGCGCATTGCACTCGTGTAGTTCAACGAGACGAAGCTATTGCACGCGGTTTCATCGGCCTACGACAATGTGTGCTCAAGTTATATGCCACCATATCGAACACAAGTATCAACTTCTATGATTGAGTTTTTCGTGAGCTGTGTTCGCGAAGAAAACGATGTTGCATCAGTTTCCTTGGTTATTCGACGTGCTGAAACCGAATATGATGCCAGATTTTGTCTAGGTGCAGCCAAAAAAAAGTGATTCCCACGATGTCGTAAAAACGCATATGTATAATCGACTTTTTCTCGAAGACAAATTGTTCACACGCAAACTTCGCGCATTGCACTCGTGTAGTTCGACGAGACGAAGCTATTGCACGCGGTTTCATCGGCCTACGACAATGTGTGCTCGAGTTATATGCCATCATATCGAACACAAATATAATCTTCTATGATTGAGTTTTTCGTGAGCTGTGTTCGCGAAGAAAACGATGTTGCATCAGTTTCCTTGGTTATTCGACGTGCTGAAACCGAATATGATGCCAGATTTTGTCTAGGTGCAGCCAAAAAAAAGTGATTCCCACGATGTCGTAAAAACGCATATGTATAATCGACTTTGTCTCGAAGACAAATCGTTCACACGCAAACTTCGCGCATTGCACTCGTGTAGTTCAACGAGACGAAGCTATTGCACGCGGTTTCATCGGCCTACGACAATGTGTGCTCAAGTTATATGCCACCATATCGAACACAAGTATCAACTTCTATGATTGAGTTTTTCGTGAGCTGTGTTCGCGAAGAAAACGATGTTGCATCAGTTTCCTTGGTTATTCGACGTGCTGAAACCGAATATGATGCCAGATTTTGTCTAGGTGCAGCCAAAAAAAAGTGATTCCCACGATGTCGTAAAAACGCATATGTATAATCGACTTTTTCTCGAAGACAAATTGTTCACACGCAAACTTCGCGCATTGCACTCGTGTAGTTCGACGAGACGAAGCTATTGCACGCGGTTTCATCGGCCTACGACAATGTGTGCTCGAGTTATATGCCATCATATCGAACACAAATATAATCTTCTATGATTGAGTTTTTCGTGAGCTGTGTTCGCGAAGAAAACGATGTTGCATCAGTTTCCTTGGTTATTCGACGTGCTGAAACCGAATATGATGCGAGATTTTGTCTAGGTGCAGCCAAAAAAAAGTGATTCCCACGATGTCGTAAAAACGCATATGTATAATCGACTTTTTCTCGAAGACAAATCGTTCACACGCAAACTTCGCGCATTGCACTCGTGTAGTTCAACGAGACGAAGCTATTGCACGCGGTTTCATCGGCCTACGACAATGTGTGCTCAAGTTATATGCCACCATATCGAACACAAATATCAACTTCTATGATTGAGTTTTTCGTGAGCTGTGTTCGCGAAGAAAACGATGTTGCATCAGTTTCCTTGGTTATTCGACGTGCTGAAACCGAATATGATGCCAGATTTTGTCTAGGTGCAGCCAAAAAAAAGTGATTCCCACGATGTCGTAAAAACGCATATGTATAATCGACTTTTTCTCGAAGACAAATCGTTCACACGCAAACTTCGCGCATTGCACTCGTGTAGTTCAACGAGTCGAAGCTATTGCACGCGGTTTCATCGGCCTACGACAATGTGTGCTCGAGTTATATGCCATCATATCGAACACAAATATAATCTTCTATGATTGAGTTTTTCGTGAGCTGTGTTCGCGAAGAAAACGATGTTGCATCAGTTTCCTTGGTTATTCGACGTGCTGAAACCGAATATGATGCGAGATTTTGTCTAGGTGCAGCCAAAAAAAAGTGATTCCCACGATGTCGTAAAAACGCATATGTATAATCGACTTTTTCTCGAAGACAAATCGTTCACACGCAAACTTCGCGCATTGCACTCGTGTAGTTCAACGAGACGAAGCTATTGCACGCGGTTTCATCGGCCTACGACAATGTGTGCTCAAGTTATATGCCACCATATCGAACACAAATATCAACTTCTATGATTGAGTTTTTCGTGAGCTGTGTTCGCGAAGAAAACGATGTTGCATCAGTTTCCTTGGTTATTCGACGTGCTGAAACCGAATATGATGCCAGATTTTGTCTAGGTGCAGCCAAAAAAAAGTGATTCCCACGATGTCGTAAAAACGCATATGTATAATCGACTTTTTCTCGAAGACAAATCGTTCACACGCAAACTTCGCGCATTGCACTCGTGTAGTTCAACGAGACGAAGCTATTGCACGCGGTTTCATCGGCCTACGACAATGTGTGCTCAAGTTATATGCCACCATATCGAACACAAATATCAACTTCTATGATTGAGTTATTCGTGAGCTGTGTTCGCGAAGAAAACGATGTTGCATCAGTTTCCTTGGTTATTCGACGTGCTGAAACCGAATATGATGCCAGATTTTGTCTAGGTGCAGCCAAAAAAAAGTGATTCCCACGATGTCGTAAAAACGCATATGTATAATCGACTTTTTCTCGAAGACAAATCGTTCACACGCAAACTTCGCGCATTGCACTCGTGTAGTTCAACGAGACGAAGCTATTGCATGCGGTTTCATCGGCCTACGACAATGTGTGCTCAAGTTATATGCCACCATATCGAACACAAATATCAACTTCTATGATTGAGTTATTCGTGAGCTGTGTTCGCGAAGAAAACGATGTTGCATCAGTTTCCTTGGTTATTCGACGTGCTGAAACCGAATATGATGCCAGATTTTGTCTAGGTGCAGCCAAAAAAAAGTGATTCCCACGATGTCGTAAAAACGCATATGTATAATCGACTTTTTCTCGAAGACAAATCGTTCACACGCAAACTTCGCGCATTGCACTCGTGTAGTTCAACGAGACGAAGCTATTGCATGCGGTTTCATCGGCCTACGACAATGTGTGCTCAAGTTATATGCCACCATATCGAACACAAATATCAACTTCTATGATTGAGTTATTCGTGAGCTGTGTTCGCGAAGAAAACGATGTTGCATCAGTTTCCTTGGTTATTCGACGTGCTGAAACCGAATATGATGCCAGATTTTGTCTAGGTGCAGCCAAAAAAAAGTGATTCCCACGATGTCGTAAAAACGCATATGTATAATCGACTTTGTCTCGAAGACAAATCGTTCACACGCAAACTTCGCGCATTGCACTCGTGTAGTTCAACGAGAGGAAGCTATTGCACGCGGTTTCATCGGCCTACGACAATGTGTGCTCAAGTTATATGCCACCATATCGAACACAAGTATCAACTTCTATGATTGAGTTTTTCGTGAGCTGTGTTCGCGAAGAAAACGATGTTGCATCAGTTTCCTTGGTTATTCGACGTGCTGAAACCGAATATGATGCCAGATTTTGTCTAGGTGCAGCCAAAAAAAAGTGATTCCCACGATGTCGTAAAAACGCATATGTATAATCGACTTTTTCTCGAAGACAAATTGTTCACACGCAAACTTCGCGCATTGCACTCGTGTAGTTCGACGAGACGAAGCTATTGCACGCGGTTTCATCGGCCTACGACAATGTGTGCTCGAGTTATATGCCATCATATCGAACACAAATATCAACTTCTATGATTGAGTTTTTCGTGAGCTGTGTTCGCGAAGAAAACGATGTTGCATCAGTTTCCTTGGTTATTCGACGTGCTGAAACCGAATATGATGCGAGATTTTGTCTAGGTGCAGCCAAAAAAAAGTGATTCCCACGATGTCGTAAAAACGCATATGTATAATCGACTTTTTCTCGAAGACAAATTGTTCACACGCAAACTTCGCGCATTGCACTCGTGTAGTTCGACGAGACGAAGCTATTGCACGCGGTTTCATCGGCCTACGACAATGTGTGCTCGAGTTATATGCCATCATATCGAACACAAATATCAACTTCTATGATTGAGTTTTTCGTGAGCTGTGTTCGCGAAGAAAACGATGTTGCATCAGTTTCCTTGGTTATTCGACGTGCTGAAACCGAATATGATGCGAGATTTTGTCTAGGTGCAGCCAAAAAAAAGTGATTCCCACGATGTCGTAAAAACGCATATGTATAATCGACTTTTTCTCGAAGACAAATCGTTCACACGCAAACTTCGCGCATTGCACTCGTGTAGTTCAACGAGACGAAGCTATTGCACGCGGTTTCATCGGCCTACGACAATGTGTGCTAAAGTTATATGCCACCATATCGAACACAAATATCAACTTCTATGATTGAGTTTTTCGTGAGCTGTGTTCGCGAAGAAAACGATGTTGCATCAGTTTCCTTGGTTATTCGACGTGCTGAAACCGAATATGATGCCAGATTTTGTCTAGGTGCAGCCAAAAAAAAGTGATTCCCACGATGTCGTAAAAACGCATATGTATAATCGACTTTTTCTTGAAGACAAATTGTTCACACGCAAACTTCGCGCAGTGCACTCGTGTAGTTCGACGAGACGAAGCTATTGCACGCGGTTTCATCGGCCTACGACAATGTGTGCTCGAGTTATATGCCATCATATCGAACACAAATATCAACTTCTATGATTGAGTTTTTCGTGAGCTGTGTTCGCGAAGAAAACGATGTTGCATCAGTTTCCTTAGTTATTCGACGTGCTGAAACCGAATATGATGCCAGATTTTGTCTAGGTGCAGCCAAAAAAAAGTGATTCCCACGATGTCGTAAAAACGCATATGTATAATCGACTTTTGCTCGAAGACAAATCGTTCACACGCAAACTTCGCGCATTGCACTCGTGTAGTTCAACGAGACGAAGCTATTGCACGCGGTTTCATCGGCCTACGACAATGTGTGCTCAAGTTATATGCCACCATATCGAACACAAATATCAACTTCTATGATTGAGTTATTCGTGAGCTGTGTTCGCGAAGAAAACGATGTTGCATCAGTTTCCTTGGTTATTCGACGTGCTGAAACCGAATATGATGCCAGATTTTGTCTAGGTGCAGCCAAAAAAAAGTGATTCCCACGATGTCGTAAAAACGCATATGTATAATCGACTTTTTCTCGAAGACAAATCGTTCACACGCAAACTTCGCGCATTGCACTCGTGTAGTTCAACGAGACGAAGCTATTGCATGCGGTTTCATCGGCCTACGACAATGTGTGCTCAAGTTATATGCCACCATATCGAACACAAATATCAACTTCTATGATTGAGTTATTCGTGAGCTGTGTTCGCGAAGAAAACGATGTTGCATCAGTTTCCTTGGTTATTCGACGTGCTGAAACCGAATATGATGCCAGATTTTGTCTAGGTGCAGCCAAAAAAAAGTGATTCCCACGATGTCGTAAAAACGCATATGTATAATCGACTTTTTCTCGAAGACAAATCGTTCACACGCAAACTTCGCGCATTGCACTCGTGTAGTTCAACGAGACGAAGCTATTGCATGCGGTTTCATCGGCCTACGACAATGTGTGCTCAAGTTATATGCCACCATATCGAACACAAATATCAACTTCTATGATTGAGTTATTCGTGAGCTGTGTTCGCGAAGAAAACGATGTTGCATCAGTTTCCTTGGTTATTCGACGTGCTGAAACCGAATATGATGCCAGATTTTGTCTAGGTGCAGCCAAAAAAAAGTGATTCCCACGATGTCGTAAAAACGCATATGTATAATCGACTTTGTCTCGAAGACAAATCGTTCACACGCAAACTTCGCGCATTGCACTCGTGTAGTTCAACGAGAGGAAGCTATTGCACGCGGTTTCATCGGCCTACGACAATGTGTGCTCAAGTTATATGCCACCATATCGAACACAAGTATCAACTTCTATGATTGAGTTTTTCGTGAGCTGTGTTCGCGAAGAAAACGATGTTGCATCAGTTTCCTTGGTTATTCGACGTGCTGAAACCGAATATGATGCCAGATTTTGTCTAGGTGCAGCCAAAAAAAAGTGATTCCCACGATGTCGTAAAAACGCATATGTATAATCGACTTTTTCTCGAAGACAAATTGTTCACACGCAAACTTCGCGCATTGCACTCGTGTAGTTCGACGAGACGAAGCTATTGCACGCGGTTTCATCGGCCTACGACAATGTGTGCTCGAGTTATATGCCATCATATCGAACACAAATATAATCTTCTATGATTGAGTTTTTCGTGAGCTGTGTTCGCGAAGAAAACGATGTTGCATCAGTTTCCTTGGTTATTCGACGTGCTGAAACCGAATATGATGCGAGATTTTGTCTAGGTGCAGCCAAAAAAAAGTGATTCCCACGATGTCGTAAAAACGCATATGTATAATCGACTTTTTCTCGAAGACAAATCGTTCACACGCAAACTTCGCGCATTGCACTCGTGTAGTTCAACGAGACGAAGCTATTGCACGCGGTTTCATCGGCCTACGACAATGTGTGCTCAAGTTATATACCACCATATCGAACACAAATATCAACTTCTATGATTGAGTTTTTCGTGAGCTGTGTTCGCGAAGAAAACGATGTTGCATCAGTTTCCTTGGTTATTCGACGTGCTGAAACCGAATATGATGCCAGATTTTGTCTAGGTGCAGCCAAAAAAAAGTGATTCCCACGATGTCGTAAAAACGCATATGTATAATCGACTTTTTCTCGAAGACAAATCGTTCACACGCAAACTTCGCGCATTGCACTCGTGTAGTTCAACGAGACGAAGCTATTGCACGCGGTTTCATCGGCCTACGACAATGTGTGCTCAAGTTATATGCCACCATATCGAACACAAATATCAACTTCTATGATTGAGTTATTCGTGAGCTGTGTTCGCGAAGAAAACGATGTTGCATCAGTTTCCTTGGTTATTCGACGTGCTGAAACCGAATATGATGCCAGATTTTGTCTAGGTGCAGCCAAAAAAAGTGATTCCCACGATGTCGTAAAAACGCATATGTATAATCGACTTTGTCTCGAAGACAAATCGTTCACACGCAAACTTCGCGCATTGCACTCGTGTAGTTCAACGAGACGAAGCTATTGCACGCGGTTTCATCGGCCTACGACAATGTGTGCTCAAGTTATATGCCACCATATCGAACACAAGTATCAACTTCTATGATTGAGTTTTTCGTGAGCTGTGTTCGCGAAGAAAACGATGTTGCATCAGTTTCCTTGGTTATTCGACGTGCTGAAACCGAATATGATGCCAGATTTCGTCTAGGTGCAGCCAAAAAAAAGTGATTCCCACGATGTCGTAAAAACGCATATGTATAATCGACTTTTTCTCGAAGACAAATCGTTCACACGCAAACTTCGCGCATTGCACTCGTGTAGTTCAACGAGACGAAGCTATTGCACGCGGTTTCATCGGCCTACGACAATGTGTGCTAAAGTTATATGCCACCATATCGAACACAAATATCAACTTCTATGATTGAGTTTTTCGTGAGCTGTGTTCGCGAAGAAAACGATGTTGCATCAGTTTCCTTGGTTATTCGACGTGCTGAAACCGAATATGATGCCAGATTTTGTCTAGGTGCAGCCAAAAAAAAGTGATTCCCACGATGTCGTAAAAACGCATATGTATAATCGACTTTTTCTCGAAGACAAATTGTTCACACGCAAACTTCGCGCATTGCACTCGTGTAGTTCGACGAGACGAAGCTATTGCACGCGGTTTCATCGGCCTACGACAATGTGTGCTCGAGTTATATGCCATCATATCGAACACAAATATCAACTTCTATGATTGAGTTTTTCGTGAGCTGTGTTCGCGAAGAAAACGATGTTGCATCAGTTTCCTTAGTTATTCGACGTGCTGAAACCGAATATGATGCCAGATTTTGTCTAGGTGCAGCCAAAAAAAAGTGATTCCCACGATGTCGTAAAAACGCATATGTATAATCGACTTTTTCTCGAAGACAAATCGTTCACACGCAAACTTCGCGCATTGCACTCGTGTAGTTCAACGAGACGAAGCTATTGCACGCGGTTTCATCGGCCTACGACAATGTGTGCTCAAGTTATATGCCACCATATCGAACACAAATATCAACTTCTATGATTGAGTTATTCGTGAGCTGTGTTCGCGAAGAAAACGATGTTGCATCAGTTTCCTTGGTTATTCGACGTGCTGAAACCGAATATGATGCCAGATTTTGTCTAGGTGCAGCCAAAAAAAAGTGATTCCCACGATGTCGTAAAAACGCATATGTATAATCGACTTTGTCTCGAAGACAAATCGTTCACACGCAAACTTCGCGCATTGCACTCGTGTAGTTCAACGAGACGAAGCTATTGCACGCGGTTTCATCGGCCTACGACAATGTGTGCTCAAGTTATATGCCACCATATCGAACACAAATATCAACTTCTATGATTGGGTTTTCGTTAGCTGTGTTCGCGAAGAAAACGATGTTGCATCAGTTTCCTTGGTTATTCGACGTGCTGAAACCGAATATGATGCCAGATTTTGTCTAGGTGCAGCCAAAAAAAAGTGATTCCCACGATGTCGTAAAAACGCATATGTATAATCGACTTTGTCTCAAAGACAAATCGTTCACACGCAAACTTCGCGCATTGCACTCGTGTAGTTCGACGAGACGAAGCTATTGCACGCGGTTTCATCGGCCTACGACAATGTGTGCTCGAGTTATATGCCATCATATCGAACACAAATATCAACTTCTATGATTGAGTTTTTCGTGAGCTGTGTTCGCGAAGAAAACGATGTTGCATCAGTTTCCTTGGATATTCGACGTGCTGAAACCGAATATGATGCCAGATTTTGTCTAGGTGCAGCCAAAAAAAAGTGATTCCCACGATGTCGTAAAAACGCATATGTATAATCGACTTTTTCTCGAAGACAAATCGTTCACACGCAAACTTCGCGCATTGCACTCGTGTAGTTCAACGAGACGAAGCTATTGCACGGGGTTTCATCGGCCTACGACAATGTGTGCTCAAGTTATATGCCACCATATCGAACACAAATATCAACTTCTATGATTGAGTTATTCGTGAGCTGTGTTCGCGAAGAAAACGATGTTGCATCAGTTTCCTTGGTTATTCGACGTGCTGAAACCGAATATGATGCCAGATTTTGTCTAGGTGCAGCCAAAAAAAAGTGATTCCCACGATGTCGTAAAAACGCATATGTATAATCGACTTTTTCTTGAAGACAAATCGTTCACACGCAAACTTCGCGCATTGCACTCGTGTAGTTCAACGAGACGAAGCTATTGCACGCGGTTTCATCGGCCTACGACAATGTGTGCTCGAGTTATATGCCATCATATCGAACACAAGTATCAACTTCTATGATTGAGTTTTTCGTGAGCTGTGTTTGCGAAGAAAACGATGTTGCATCAGTTTCCTTGGTTATTCGACGTGCTGAAACCGAATATGATGCGAGATTTTGTCTAGGTGCAGCCAAAAAAAAGTGATTCGCACGATGTCGTAAAAACGCATATGTATAATCGACTTTTTCTCGAAGACAAATCGTTCACACGCAAACTTCGCGCATTGCACTCGTGTAGTTCAACGAGACGAAGCTATTGCACGCGGTTTCATCGGCCTACGACAATGTGTGCTCAAGTTATATGCCACCATATCGAAAACAAATATCAACTTCTATGATTGAGTTATTCGTGAGCTGTGTTCGCGAAGAAAACGATGTTGCATCAGTTTCCTTGGTTATTCGACGTGCTGAAACCGAATATGATGCCAGATTTTGTCTAGGTGCAGCCAAAAAAAAGTGATTCCCACGATGTCGTAAAAACGCATATGTATAATCGACTTTTTCTCGAAGACAAATCGTTCACACGCAAACTTCGCGCATTGCACTCGTGTAGTTCAACGAGACGAAGCTATTGCACGCGGTTTCATCGGCCTACGACAATGTGTGCTCAAGTTATATGCCACCATATCGAAAACAAATATCAACTTCTATGATTGAGTTATTCGTGAGCTGTGTTCGCGAAGAAAACGATGTTGCATCAGTTTCCTTGGTTATTCGACGTGCTGAAACCGAATATGATGCCAGATTTTGTCTAGGTGCAGCCAAAAAAAAGTGATTCCCACGATGTCGTAAAAACGCATATGTATAATCGACTTTTTCTCGAAGACAAATCGTTCACACGCAAACTTCGCGCATTGCACTCGTGTAGTTCAACGAGACGAAGCTATTGCACGCGGTTTCATCGGCCTACGACAATGTGTGCTCAAGTTATATGCCACCATATCGAACACAAATATCAACTTCTATGATTGAGTTATTCGTGAGCTGTGTTCGCGAAGAAAACGATGTTGCATCAGTTTCCTTGGTTATTCGACGTGCTGAAACCGAATATGATGCCAGATTTTGTCTAGGTGCAGCCAAAAAAAAGTGATTCCCACGATGTCGTAAAAACGCATATGTATAATCGACTTTTTCTCGAAGACAAATCGTTCACACGCAAACTTCGCGCATTGCACTCGTGTAGTTCAACGAGACGAAGCTATTGCACGCGGTTTCATCGGCCTACGACAATGTGTGCTCAAGTTATATGCCACCATATCGAACACAAATATCAACTTCTATGATTGAGTTTTTCGTGAGCTGTGTTCGCGAAGAAAACGATGTTGCATCAGTTTCCTTGGTTATTCGACGTGCTGAAACCGAATATGATGCCAGATTTTGTCTAGGTGCAGCCAAAAAAAAGTGATTCCCACGATGTCGTAAAAACGCATATGTATAATCGACTTTGTCTCAAAGACAAATTGTTCACACGCAAACTTCGCGCATTGCACTCGTGTAGTTCGCCGAGACGAAGCTATTGCACGCGGTTTCATCGGCCTACGACAATGTGTGCTCGAGTTATATGCCATCATATCGAACACAAGTATCAACTTCTATGATTGAGTTTTTCGTGAGCTGTGTTCGCGAAGAAAACGAGGTTGCATCAGTTTCCTTGGTTATTCGACGTGCTGAAACCGAATATGATGCCAGATTTTGTCTAGGTGCAGCCAAAAAAAAGTGATTCCCACGATGTCGTAAAAACGCATATGTATAATCGACTTTTTCTCGAAGACAAATCGTTCACACGCAAACTTCGCGCATTGCACTCGTGTAGTTCAACGAGACGAAGCTAATGCACGCGGTTTCATCGGCCTACGACAATGTGTGCTCGAGTTATATGCCATCATATCGAACACAAGTATCAACTTCTATGATTGAGTTTTTCGTGAGCTGTGTTCGCGAAGAAAACGATGTTGCATCAGTTTCCTTGGTTATTCGACGTGCTGAAACCGAATATGATGCCAGATTTTGTCTAGGTGCAGCCAAAAAAAAGTGATTCCTACGATGTCGTAAAAACGCATATGTATAATCGACTTTTTCTCGAAGACAAATCGTTCACACGCAAACTTCGCGCATTGCACTCGTGTAGTTCAACGAGACGAAACTATTGCACGCGGTTTCATCGGCCTACGACAATGTGTGCTCAAGTTATATGCCACCATATCGCAAACAAATATCAACTTCTGTGATTGAGTTATTCGTGAGCTGTGTTCGCGAAGAAAACGATGTTGCATCAGTTTCCTTGGTTATTCGACGTGCTGAAACCGAATATGATGCCAGATTTTGTCTAGGTGCAGCCAAAAAAAAGTGATTCCCACGATGTCGTAAAAACGCATATGTATAATCGACTTTTTCTCGAAGACAAATCGTTCACACGCAAACTTCGCGCATTGCACTCGTGTAGTTCGACGAGACGAAGCTATTGCACGCGGTTTCATCGGCCTACGACAATGTGTGCTCGAGTTATATGCCATCATATCGAACACAAATATCAACTTCTATGATTGAGTTTTTCATGAGCTGTGTTCGCGAAGAAAACGATGTTGCATCAGTTTCCTTGGTTATTCGACGTGCTGAAACCGAATATGATGCCAGATTTTGTCTAGGTGCAGCCAAAAAAAAGTGATTCCCACGATGTCGTAAAAACGCATATGTATAATCGACTTTTTCTCGAAGACAAATCGTTCACACGGAAACTTCGCGCATTGCAATCGTGTAGTTCGACGAGACGAAGCTATTGCACGCGGTTTCATCGGCTTACGACAATGTGTGCTCAAGTTATATGCCACCATATCGAAAACAAATATCAACTTCTATGATTGAGTTATTCGTGAGCTGTGTTCGCGAAGAAAACGATGTTGCATCAGTTTCCTTGGTTATTCGACGTGCTGAAACCGAATATGATGCCAGATTTTGTCTAGGTGCAGCCAAAAAAAAGTGATTCCCACGATGTCGTAAAAACGCATATGTATAATCGACTTTTTCTCGAAGACAAATCGTTCACACGCAAACTTCGCGCATTGCAATCGTGTAGTTCAACGAGACGAAGCTATTGCACGCGGTTTCATCGGCCTACGACAATGTGTGCTCAAGTTATATGCCACCATATCGAACACAAATATCAACTTCTATGATTGAGTTATTCGTGAGCTGTGTTCGCGAAGAAAACGATGTTGCATCAGTTTCCTTGGTTATTCGACGTGCTGAAACCGAATATGATGCCAGATTTTGTCTTGGTGCAGCCAAAAAAAAGTGATTCCCACGATGTCGTAAAAACGCATATGTATAATCGATTTTTTCTCGAAGACAAATTGTTCACACGCAAACTTCGCGCATTGCACTCGTGTAGTTCAACGAGACGAAGCTATTGCACGCGGTTTCATCGGCCTACGACAATGTGTGCTCAAGTTATATGCCACCATATCGAACACAAATATCAACTTCTATGATTGAGTTTTTCGTGAGCTGTGTTCGCGAAGAAAACGATGTTGCATCAGTTTCCTTGGTTATTCGACGTGCTGAAACCGAATATGATGCCAGATTTTGTCTAGGTGCAGCCAAAAAAAGTGATTCCCACGATGTCTTAAAAACGCATATGTATAATCGACTTTTTCTCGAAGACAAATCGTTCACACGCAAACTTCGCGCATTGCACTCGTGTAGTTCGACGAGACGAAGCTATTGCACGCGGTTTCATCGGCCTACGACAATGTGTGCTCGAGTTATATGCCATCATATCGAACACAAATATCAACTTCTATGATTGAGTTTTTCGTGAGCTGTGGTCGCGAAGAAAACGATGTTGCATCAGTTTCCTTGGTTATTCGACGTGCTGAAACCGAATATATCTGCCAGATTTTGTCAAGGTGAAGCCAAAAAAAAGTCTCATCGGCCTACGACAATGTGTGCTCAAGTTATATGCCATCATATCGAACACAAATATCAACTTCTATGATTGAGTTTTCCGTGAGCTGTGTTCGCCAAGAAAACGATGTTGCATCAGTTTCCTTGGTTATTCGACGTGCTGAAACCGAATATGATGCCAGATTTTGTCTAGGTGCAGCCGAAAAAAAGTGATTCCCACGATGTCGTAAAAACGCATATGTATAATCGACTTTTTCTCGAAGACAAATTGTTCACACGCAAACTTCGCGCATTGCACTCGTGTAGTTCGACGAGACGAAGCTATTACACGCGGTTTCATCGGCCTACGACAATGTGTGCTCAAGTTATATGCCATCATATCGAACACAAATATCAACTTCTATGATTGAGTTTTTCGTGAGCTGTGTTCGCCAAGAAAACGATGTTGCATCAGTTTCCTTGGTTATTCGACGTGCTGAAACCGAATATGATGCCAGATTTTGTCTAGGTGCCGCCGCAAAAAAGTGATTCCCACGATGTCGTAAAAACGCATATGTATAATCGACTTCTTCTCGAAGACAAATCGTTCACACGCAAACTTCGCGCAATGCACTCGTGTAGTTCAACGAGACGAAGCTATTGCACGCGGTTTCATAGGCCTACGACAATGTGTGCTCAAGTTATATGTCATCATATCGAACACAAATATCAACTTCTATGATTGAGTTTTTCGTGAGCTGTGATCGCGAAGAAAACGATGTTGCATGAGTTTCCTTGGTTATTCGACGTGCTGAAACCGAATATGATGCCAGATTTTGTCTAGGTGCAGCCAAAAAAAGTGATTCCCACGATGTCTTAAAAACGCATATGTATAATCGACTTTTTCTCGAAGACAAATCGTTCACACGCAAACTTCGCGCATTGCACTCGTGTAGTTCGACGAGACGAAGCTATTGCACGCGGTTTCATCGGCCTACGACAATGTGTGCTCGAGTTATATGCCATCATATCGAACACAAATATCAACTTCTATGATTGAGTTTTTCGTGAGCTGTGGTCGCGAAGAAAACGATGTTGCATCAGTTTCCTTGGTTATTCGACGTGCTGAAACCGAATATATCTGCCAGATTTTGTCAAGGTGAAGCCAAAAAAAAGTCTCATCGGCCTACGACAATGTGTGCTCAAGTTATATGCCATCATATCGAACACAAATATCAACTTCTATGATTGAGTTTTCCGTGAGCTGTGTTCGCCAAGAAAACGATGTTGCATCAGTTTCCTTGGTTATTCGACGTGCTGAAACCGAATATGATGCCAGATTTTGTCTAGGTGCAGCCGAAAAAAAGTGATTCCCACGATGTCGTAAAAACGCATATGTATAATCGACTTTTTCTCGAAGACAAATTGTTCACACGCAAACTTCGCGCATTGCACTCGTGTAGTTCGACGAGACGAAGCTATTACACGCGGTTTCATCGGCCTACGACAATGTGTGCTCAAGTTATATGCCATCATATCGAACACAAATATCAACTTCTATGATTGAGTTTTTCGTGAGCTGTGTTCGCCAAGAAAACGATGTTGCATCAGTTTCCTTGGTTATTCGACGTGCTGAAACCGAATATGATGCCAGATTTTGTCTAGGTGCCGCCGCAAAAAAGTGATTCCCACGATGTCGTAAAAACGCATATGTATAATCGACTTCTTCTCGAAGACAAATCGTTCACACGCAAACTTCGCGCAATGCACTCGTGTAGTTCAACGAGACGAAGCTATTGCACGCGGTTTCATAGGCCTACGACAATGTGTGCTCAAGTTATATGCCATCATATCGAACACAAATATCAACTTCTATGATTGAGTTTTTCGTGAGCTGTGATCGCGAAGAAAACGATGTTGCATGAGTTTCCTTGGTTATTCGACGTGCTGAAACCGAATATGATGCCAGATTTTGTCTAGGTGCAGCCAAAAAAAGTGATTCCCACGATGTCGTAAAAACGCATATGTATAATCGACTTTTTCTCGAAGACAAATCATTCACACGCAAACTTCGCGCATTGCACTCGTGTAGTTCGACGAGACGAAGCTATTGCACGCGGTTTCATCGGCCTACGACAATGTGTGCTCGAGTTATATGCCATCATATCGAACACAAATATCAACTTCTATGATTGAGTTTTTCGTGAGCTGTGGTCGCGAAGAAAACGATGTTGCATCAGTTTCCTTGGTTATTCGACGTGCTGAAACCGAATGGGATGCCAGATTTTGTCTAGGTGCAGCCGAAAAAAAGTGATTCTCACGATGTCGTAAAAACGCATATGTATAATCGACTTTTTCTCGAACACAAATTAATCACACGCTAACTTCGCGCATTGCACTCGTGTCGTTCGACGAGACGAAGCTATTGCACGCGGTTTCATCGGCCTATGACAATGTGTGCTCGAGTTTTATGCCATCATATCGAACACAAATATCAACTTCTATGATTGAGTTTTTCGTGAGCTGTGGTAGCGAAGAAAACGATGTTGCATCAGTTTCCTTGGTTATTCGACGTGCTGAACCCGAATATGATGCCAGATTTTGTCTAGGCGCAGCCAAACAAAAGTCATTCCCTCGATGTCGCAAAAACGCATATGTATAATCGACTTTTTCTCGAAGACAAATTGTTCACACGCAAACTTCGCGCATTGCACTCGTGTAGTTCGACGAGACGAAGCTATTGCACGCGGTTTCATAGGCCTACGACAATGTGTGCTCAAGTTATATGCCATCATATCGAACACAAATATCAACTTCTATGATTGAGTTTTTCGCGAGCTGTGTTCGCCAAGAAAACGATGTTGCATCAGTTTCCTTGGTTATTCGACGTGCTGAAACCGAATATGATGCCAGATTTTGTCTAGGTGCAGCCGAAAAAAAGTGATTCGCACTATGTCGTAAAAACGCATATGTATAATCGACTTTTTCTCGAAGACAAATTGTTCACACGCAAACTTCGCGCATTGCACTCGTGTAGTTCGACGAGACGAAGCTATTACACGCGGTTTCATCGGCCTACGACAATGTGTGCTCAAGTTATATGCCATCATATCGAACACAAATATCAACTTCTATGATTGAGTTTTTCGTGAGCTGTGGTCGCGAAGAAAACGATGTTGCATCAGTTTCCTTGGTTATTCGACGTGCTGAAACCGAATATGCTGCCAGATTTTGTCTAGGTGAAGCCAAAAAAAAGTCTCATCGGCCTACGACAATGTGTGCTCAAGTTATATGCCATCATATCGAACACAAATATCAACTTCTATGATTGAGTTTTTCGTGAGCTGTGGTCGCGAAGAAAACGATGTTGCATCAGTTTCCTTGGTTATTCGACGTGCTGAAACCGAATGGGATGCCAGATTTTGTCTAGGTGCAGCCGAAAAAAAGTGATTCTCACGATGTCGTAAAAACGCATATGTATAATCGACTTTTTCTCGAACACAAATTGTTCACACGCTAACTTCGCGCATTGCACTCGTGTAGTTCGACGAGACGAAGCTATTGCACGCGGTTTCATCGGCCTACGACAATGTGTGCTCGAGTTATATGCCATCATATCGAACACAAATATCAACTTCTATGATTGAGTTTTTCGTGAGCTGTGGTAGCGAAGAAAACGATGGTGCATCAGTTTCCTTGGTTATTCGACGTGCTGAACCCGAATATGATGCCAGATTTTGTCTAGGCGCAGCCAAAAAAAAGTCATTCCCTCGATGTCGCAAAAACGCATATGTATAATCGACTTTTTCTCGAAGACAAATTGTTCACACGCAAACTTCGCGCATTGCACTCGTGTAGTTCGACGAGACGAAGCTATTACACGCGGTTTCATCGGCCTACGACAATGTGTGCTCAAGTTATATGCCATCATATCGAACACAAATATCAACTTCTATGATTGAGTTTTTCGTGAGCTGTGGTCGCGAAGAAAACGATGTTGCATCAGTTTCCTTGGTTATTCGACGTGCTGAAACCGAATATGCTACCAGATTTTGTCTAGGTGAAGCCAAAAAAAAGTCTCATCGGCCTACGACAATGTGTGCTCAAGTTATATGCCATCATATCGAACACAAATATCAACTTCTATGATTGAGTTTTTCGTGAGCTGTGTTCGCCAAGAAAACGATGTTGCATCAGTTTCCTTGGTTATTCGACGTGCTGAAACCGAATATGATGCCAGATTTTGTCTAGGTGCAGCCAAAAAAAGTGATTCCCACGATGTCGTAAAAACGCATATGTATAATCGACTTTTTCTCGAAGACAAATCGTTCACACGCAAACTTCGCGCATTGCACTCGTGTAGTTCGACGAGACGAAGCTATTGCACGCGGTTTCATCGGCCTACGACAATGTGTGCTCGAGTTATATGCCATCATATCGAACACAAATATCAACTTCTATGATTGAGTTTTTCGTGAGCTGTGGTCGCGAAGAAAACGATGTTGCATCAGTTTCCTTGGTTATTCGACGTGCTGAAACCGAATATGCTGCCAGATTTTGTCTAGGTGAAGCCAAAAAAAAGTCTCATTGGCCTACGACAATGTGTGCTCAAGTTATATGCCATCATATCGAACACAAATATCAACTTCTATGATTGAGTTTTTCGTGAGCTGTGTTCGCCAAGAAAACGATGTTGCATCAGTTTCCTTGGTTATTCGACGTGCTGAAACCGAATCTGATGCCAGATTTTGTCTAGGTGCAGCCGAAAAAAAGTGATTCCCACGATGTCGTAAAAACGCATATGTATAATCGACTTTTTCTCGAAGACAAATTGTTCACACGCAAACTTCGCGCATTGCACTCGTGTAGTTCGACGAGACGAAGCTATTACACGCGGGTTCATCGGCCTACGACAATGTGTGCTCAAGTTATATGCCATCATATCGAACACAAATATCAACTTCTATGATTGAGTTTTTCGTGAGCTGTGGTCGCGAAGAAAACGATGTTGCATCAGTTTCCTTGGTTATTCGACGTGCTGAAACCGAATATGCTGCCAGATTTTGTCTAGGTGAAGCCAAAAAAAAGTCTCATCGGCCTACGACAATGTGTGCTCAAGTTATATGCCATCATATCGAACACAAATTTCAACTTCTATGATTGAGTTTTTCGTGAGCTGTGGTCGCGAAGAAAACGATGTTGCATCAGTTTCCTTGGTTATTCGACGTGCTGAAACCGAATGGGATGCCAGATTTTGTCTAGGTGCAGCCGAAAAAAAGTGATTCTCACGATGTCGTAAAAACGCATATGTATAATCGACTTTTTCTCGAACACAAATTGTTCACACGCTAACTTCGCGCATTGCACTCGTGTAGTTCGACGAGACGAAGCTATTGCACGCGGTTTCATCGGCCTACGACAATGTGTGCTCGAGTTATATGCCATCATATCGAACACAAATATCAACTTCTATGATTGAGTTTTTCGTGAGCTGTGGTAGCGAAGAAAACGATGGTGCATCAGTTTCCTTGGTTATTCGACGTGCTGAACCCGAATATGATGCCAGATTTTGTCTAGGCGCAGCCAAAAAAAAGTCATTCCCTCGATGTCGCAAAAACGCATATGTATAATCGACTTTTTCTCGAAGACAAATTGTTCACACGCAAACTTCGCGCATTGCACTCGTGTAGTTCGACGAGACGAAGCTATTGCACGCGGTTTCATCGGCCTACGACAATGTGTGCTCAAGTTATATGCCATCATATCGAACACAAATATCAACTTCTATGATTGAGTTTTTCGTGAGCTGTGTTCGCGAAGAAAACGATGTTGCATCAGTTGCCTTGGTTATTCGACGTGCTGAAACCGAATGGGATGCCAGATTTTGTCTAGGTGCAGCCGAAAAAAAGTGATTCTCACGATGTCGTAAAAACGCATATGTATAATCGACTTTTTCTCGAACACAAATTGTTCACACGCTAACTTCGCGCATTGCACTCGTGTAGTTCGACGAGACGAAGCTATTGCACGCGGTTTCATCGGCCTACGACAATGTGTGCTCGAGTTATATGCCATCATATCGAACACAAATATCAACTTCTATGATTGAGTTTTTCGTGAGCTGTGGTAGCGAAGAAAACGATGTTGCATCAGTTTCCTTGGTTATTCGACGTGCTGAACCCGAATATGATGCCAGATTTTGTCTAGGCGCAGCCAAAAAAAAGTCATTCCCTCGATGTCGCAAAAACGCATATGTATAATCGACTTTTTCTCGAAGACAAATTGTTCACACGCAAACTTCGCGCATTGCACTCGTGTAGTTCGACGAGACGAAGCTATTGCACGCGGTTTCATAGGCCTACGACAATGTGTGCTCAAGTTATATGCCATCATATCGAACACAAATATCAACTTCTATGATTGAGTTTTTCGTGAGCTGTGTTCGCCAAGAAAACGATGTTGCATCAGTTTCCTTGGTTATTCGACGTGCTGAAACCGAATATGATGCCAGATTTTGTCTAGGTGCAGCCGAAAAAAAGTGATTCCCACGATGTCGTAAAAACGAATATGTATAATCGACTTTTTCTCGAAGACAAATGCTTCACACGCAAACTCCGCGCATTGCACTCGTGTAGTTCGATGAGACGAAGCTATTGCACGCGGTTTCATCGGCCTACGCCAATTCGTGCTCGAGTTATATGCCAGCATGTCGAACTCAAATATCAACTTCTATGACTGAGTTTTTCGTGGGCTGTGTTCGCGAAGAAAACGATGTTGCATCAGTTTCCTTGGTTATTCGACGTGCTGAAACCGAATATGATGCCAGATTTTGTCTAGGTGCAGCCAAAAAAAAGTCATTCCCACGATGTCGTAAAAACGCATATATATTGTAACGTGGTATTTTACCAGTTACTGGTCCTCGACCGTTGCGCGATTTTAGAGACCTCCACCAGGCGGGAAGTCACCTTCGATGGCGAGAGTTCGAGGTGATAGTGATGAGCTGAGGTATTCGTATTATTTATTTTTTTTGTTTTGGATTCAAATGACGCGCCACCGCGTTCTCACGGAGGACGTCATCGAGGGTCCTGGAGAAGCTGGGAGATGGCAGTAGTCGCCAGGATACCTGAGAGGATGAAGGAGCGGATTGGTTGGCCGACAGCGGAGCCACGATCCCGGGGGCAGGTGCCCGGAAGTGACGCAGTGGTCGCGCAAACTCCGGATTTTGGCTGATGACTGGATTTGCAATGTGGTCGATGAGGGAGCCACAATCCAGCTATTGATTAACACGGAAGTGACGTCTCACCAGAGCACGAGGTCTCGCGATTAATGGGAATATAGGACTACGTTAATCAGTAGGGTTACTAGTCTCATGGGTAGTAATTAACGCACGGATGATGTGGTTAATTGAGCCTAGTTGTAGTTGAAGGCACATGTGCTATAATTAATGGGCCTGTTGCGCATGGCTGGTCGTGGGGGATTGGCGGGAAATGACGATGATCACCCCCCCCCCACTCATAATCACTGAAATCACCATGTTACCGACCTGTTGCGGATTTTCACGTGGCGAGGGAAATCACTTCGTGTTTGGTGGAGAGTGAGAGCGGACCTGTGACAGTTTCGTGTTGCCACGGACGTCATTTTCCGGCCGAGTAGCTTTTGGAGGCTGTAAAGCATCGTGGGACGGATTTGAGGAAGTGTGGAGGCTTCGGGTGAGGGTTGTGGCCATTTCTTTTGGTTTTTTTTAGATTTTTGAATATTGTGGGCAGAGATTCTAGTTTTTGGCGGTGTTACGTACACCTGGGTCCTGCGGACCGTTAGTTGAATGATTCTGTCAGGGAATCTCTGGCCACTCCTCCCAGCGATTTTTTTTTTAACTCTCTCTCTCATTCTGCAAATTGTGTTAGAATTAGTTTAAATGGGAATTTGTTAATTAACTGTCTGGGGTGAGTCCTGCGATTTCTGTTTGATGATTTGTGTCGCGGACTCGTTACTCTCTCGCTCTGAAAATTTCTTGAGAGTTGTTCAAGGATTGTTAAAATTCTGGGCTGTTGAGAAATGTTAGCGAATTTTCTATGATGAGTATTGCGACTTCTTTCCGATGATTCGTGTCGCAAAACTCATCAATCTCTCGCCATCGAATTGTGGTCGATTCTGATAGTTTCGAGGTCGCGTGACCTTCGGATTATTGCTGTCTCTGGTATTGTAATTATCTCTGGAGTTTTGTTTGATCGAGGTCACGCAGCCTTATCGATGTTTGCGTTACTGTTTCGAGTCACTGGGTTATTTTGACCAAAATTATAACGTTTAGATTCTGATTCATTTATTTGACTGTAATGGGATTTCGTGACTCCGTCGTTTGATTTAAATTATGTTTTATGTTCTTGGACCCTAGCAACTTGCGTCTTGGAACGCGGTTGTTCATTTGGTATTTATTATGACTCCTTTGACCGTTTTAACATTCATGACTGGTCTTTCATATTGGCGGACTTCAGAAGAGTTTTGCTTGATTCTAATTCGACAACAGTGACATTATCGTATAAATTAAACTTCTGTGTGATAACGCTTGATCGATGTCCGGGGATAGATTTAATCGATTTATCTTTTTTATTGTATCGATATTGTTCTCTTTATTTTTTTTATTTATTAAACGTTGTGATCCCCGACGATTTTGAGAATTGTGTTACTCTTTGAATTCCTAGTTGCATCCCCCTTTCAGCTTTTGATTAATTGAATCTCAACGAACCGAGCTGCCGGAGTTATTGAAGCTGAGAGCGGAGGAGTATTTGGTGTACGGTGGTCATTCCGTTTTAATGACCTGGCGCCTAACGGATTTTTTTGATTTGGTTTGAGGGGTGTTCTGTCGCCAGAGGGCGGGCGGATGGACGAAGGGTTCCGCGAGCCTTGGAAAATACGTCACAATATAATCGACTTTTTCTCGAAGACAAATTGTACACAGGCAAACTTCGCGCATTGCACTCGTGTAGTTCGACGAGACGAAGCTATTGCACGCAGTTTCATTGGCCTACGACAATGTGTACTCAAGTTATATGCCATCGTATATAACACGAATATCAACTGCTATGATTGAGTTTTTCGTGAGCTGTGGTCGCGAACAAAACGATGTTGGATCAGTTTCCTTGGTTATTCGACGTGCTGAAACCGAATATGATGCCAAATTTTGTCTAGGTGCAGCCAAAAAAAAGTGATTCCCACGATGTCGTAAAAACGCATATGTATAATCGACTTTTTCTCGAAGACAAATCGTTCACACGCAAACTTCGCGCATTGCCCTCATGTAGTTCGACGAGACGAAGCTATTGCACGCGGTTTCATCGGCCTACGACGATGTGTGCTCAAGTTATATGCCATCATATCGAACACAAATATCAACTTCTATGATTGAGTTTTTCGTGAGCTGCGGTTTCATTGGCCTACGACAATGTGTACTCAAGTTATATGCCATCGTATCTAACACGAATATCAACTTCTATGATTGAGTTTTTCGTGAGCTGTTGTCGCGAACAAAACGATGTTGGATCAGTTTCCTTGGTTATTCGACGTGCTGAAACCGAATATGATGCCAAATTTTGTCTAGGTGCAGCCAAAAAAAAGTGATTCCCACGATTTGTAAAAACGCATATGTATAATCGAATTTTTCTCAAAGACAAATCGTTCCCACGCAAACTTGGAATGAATAATTTTACCAATGAATTTTTATGAATTCATCAATTTTTGCCACTTACTGGCTACTAATTATGTACAATAATAAGCCAATAATATGGTTTTAATACGAGAAACTAAACTAATTACTATTTTAATATATTAAGTATTTAAGGGATCATAAGAAAAATGAAAAATGTTTTTTAGAAAGAATTTTGCTAAACAAAAAATATATAAGTTCTTCCTGACCACCCAATAAATACCTCAATGAGAAATTATAAAATTAATTCTTCCTAAGTATTGATGAATCTATGTCACTAATCTTGCGGTAGTAAAACAGGGCACCTCTGTTTTACATTATCGTATGTATAATTAATTGACAGAGATGAATCCCCCGGCCAATGCCACTGCACTCGAGTGACAAATGTCTCGAGGAAGCTGGCACAAGCTGATTCTGGTCGACAATTAGCATAAAAATTTTCATTCGTCATAGATTTGAAGTAATAATGATCTCTAGTTTTCTTGCTGATAACACGTGTCCAGGGTGCACTAGTTGTCTTCAAGAATACCACACTATTTGGTACAAAGGATAGTGGATCGTTATCGGGGCGTGTCCTCCTCGGGTATGACTGTTGTAGATAATGTACTAATATTTTCTTCTTGTTTATCAATGTACTGGGTTGTACATGAAGTGTCATGGGTAACTCACGATCCACTGGATGCAATTCCTTGGCACGAACTGGACAAGACGTAGAGTTTTTGGGCTTCCACAGAGCCTCACAGAATTTATTGATGAGATCATACCTAAAAAAGCAATGATTTCAAATAGATTAGAAAAGTAATTTTAAACGTCAGTATAAAATTTTTTAAAAAGTCCAAAACATACCTTTCTGGAACTGAATTTCTGCTGACATCCTCTCGTCCCAGGAGATCAGCATCGACAATATGCACTGCTTCAGTTCTCCGGATATTATTTTCCATTCCTCTCAACTCCTCCACCAGTTCAGCATAAACAAATGTATTAGGAGGCAGTTCAATATTGTCGGCCCTCTCCCAGGTATTCTGCACCAACCTAAAGACTTTGGTTATTCCCATACCCAAGTTGAAAGTCAATTGTTTGCTAGGTGTTGTTCCACTGGGATCCGATCCACAGACTACTGCATACCAATCACAGGGATTTTCCAGGATAGTCGTTGTCATATTTTTAGAAGTCAAAATCATGGGAGGAGCGCTCAGGTACTTTACAACAGATTCTCCGACGATTGAGCGAAGTCTTTCCTCTGGTTTCAAGTGCTTGGGGACTATTCTAGTCTGGTCCGGTAGATGCCAATATTCAAGCCACTCCTTACTCATCTGCGTCTGCTTCGGCTCAGAGAGGTGCCGATTCTCGGCAAAGGCAGCGTGTCCCATCACTTGTTACCTTCCGAGATCGTTGTTGGAACTACAAATGTAGTTGTGGAAGCTATCGGCATCTTGGAGCAACTCCACATGTACCAATTCCCTGATATCGCCGTTCCCGTCTACCCTCAGAAGAACTTCCGTAGGATATGAAAGATAGTTGATCACAGCCTCAATTTCACTCTTCTTCTTCCCGCAAATCAAGTACCTAGAACACAGGAAAGAAAAATTAAATAAATTATTGGAAAATTTAGAAAAAAAAAATGTATTTTATTTTGTAAAAATAAGACAATACACACCTTTCAGAGTTGCCAGGTCTTGAAGTATTCGGCTTGAAAATTGATATTTTTTCGAAGCATCTGTATAGCAAGTAAATCAATCCCACGCTGAATGGTGTGAACAGATCCAACAACTTAGTAACAAAGTGTCCACCTGTTCGCACAATCTTACGGGCAATCAGGCATTGGCACAAGTATAACTGTTTCGACAAAATCTCCTGAATACTTTCTATTCCCTCAACCGAAAATCCTTCATCAGCCATCATGAAGTGAACACCCTGTCCTTGGGTGTGGTTCATGATAAGTTGTTGATAGGCGAGTTGATTCTCCAGATCATAGATATTACTATCACCCTTGGATCCATAAAAAGGATGAAAAGTTTCTGGTGGTCCAGCGTAAAATTCATGTAGTTGAAAGTCGTTGGAGTCCCTCAGGGTGAATCCAAAGCCCTTTGCATGCCACGTCCTCCTCCACAGGACATATTCACTGAAACCCCCAGGACCGGCGCATACGTCGGCGAAGTAGAGAATCTCATGTGGATTTGCAGTTGTTGGATTAGTGAACATGAAATTGCAGGCTCTGTCAATATTAGCCATTTTTACAGCATCTTGATTAAGAAAAAATACACCTCTGATTGTTTCAAAAGGATTGGAATGAATCCTCGCCCTTTGTATTTCACGTTTTTCTAAACCATCAAAAATGCTCTTCGAGCTTATGACCTGGTGAAGGATCTGGGGCTCGCAAAATAAAGTTTCATCATCAATGGTTTTTTTCCAGGGAGCCCTGCGCATCCAACCCCTGAAATCCTCTGCGATTGGTGGTTCCTGATCATTCCTCAACCAGTAGATTTTTTCCCTAACGCTTATGATTTCTTGGGATGGATCCCATTTCCCAATGGCTTTGATAAGAGCTTGATTACTATGACCCAAACCTCGTCTAACCTTATGCAAGGAAGCCTGAATGGACTCACTGATACCATGATTTTTCTTACCCAGGCCCTTGCCACGAGTAAAGTCCGTATTTTCCATTATTATATGGACGAGGTTTGATGTCACGTGGCAAGAAGCAGAGGATTCCTCCAGAAGGGAGCCATCCCGAGTCATTGGGGTTGAGAGAGAACCACATCCTCTTCGCCGTTTAACCATATCCGAAGGATTATCAAAAGTTGGAATTCCGGTCTCTTCCGGTTTAGCGACGTAATCGTAACACCTTTTGCGCGAAGCGGAAGCCTGGACGACATCGCCGTGCGACGATTCTAAAATATCAAGAAAACAATCGATTCTAGCTACGGAACTCGAGGTAAATTTATCGGATTTTATCATTATTAATGAGATTTTCTAGATAATTCAAAATGAAATGTTACGATAAAACTAATTAATCTGAATTTTCAAAAATAATCAAATAAATATTTATAATATGATATCGAATTATTGTCAAATTATTTCCCGTTTCGCGAATAATCTGAAAAATAAACAAATGACAAAAGCTCAAACGAATAGAAAAATAATCAAGAATCCGCGGAATTCTCTGTATTGATTAAAAAATTAATCTGTCCTGAAATATGACGATTAAACTAATTCAGCTGTCGCGTTATTAATTTAGTTAGTACTTTTTTGATACATACCAATAATTCCAAACTTCTTCCTCGATCCAATTTTCACCAGGTCCTTTTCACTCGGAAGGCTAGCAGACGATCCTTCGTGCAAGTTATCTCCAAAAGCTCTGGCAGTATCCATTTTCCACCTGAACAACACAATTAACACTATTTTCGTTAAACATTCAATCACTGTTTGATAATTTACCCCACCATAACTCTACTTCCAACAATTTATTTCCCTCAAAAATCAACTCAACACTTCTGAATAGAAATTATTTCCCAAAAAGACGTTATAATAACTAGCTTTTTAAGAAATTAATTCAAGAATATAAACATCTAACAATATTAAAATCTTGAACTCTACAACTTGGTAAAATATCAACTTACACTTTGCACTGGCGTTTCTAACACGAGTATAGTTTTCTCACTCACACGACTACTTCACCAACAAGTTAAACAGAGCAAGATACTCCACAAGAATTCAATAGACAATGTTCAATTGTTCAATTTTCGTTCACTACACGAAGTGAATTGTTTACTATTTTTCAAACGATTCATGATACAAACGAACGGGTATAAGCTCACGACCGAAGATGGCGCGAATCTGACATGATTTTCAAAATTGGAAGTTCGATAGACCTGACTATTCCCTCCACTTGTCCAAAAATGTGGACAAGTAGAACCAATCAGAGAGGTGGAATAGGTCATTATGAGGACGGAAGGAGGAAAGGAAGGTCGCCTGTTGGGGATTAGAGTGGGGACGGCCCCAGCCCAGGGGCCGTATAATTCCCAATAATCCGGAGCCCGACACTATGGCGTGACACTAGACCTGCCCCCTCCACCTGTAAATTTATGTATTAAGACAAAGGTGCCTAATGATTATACTGGTCGTTATTATATTGTTAATTATATCAAATAATTTTTCATCGCTGGTGGTCACAGAAGTAAATATTTTTTATTATTAAAAATAAAATAAACGTAGAGTATTTTATATTGGATTTACCTTAGAGGTCTTGTCATGTAAAATATTTACTGGAGTTTTTTTTAATTGTTATCGTGAATAATTTAAATAAATAGCTGCAAAATGATGACTTGATGTTTGAAATTGTTTGTTTTAAAGTTGACATAGAAATTTGTTTAATTTTGACAGCTTTTCTCGTGGTCAAAGGAAGCGTGACGGATCAGTATTTTTAAAAAATAACGGCTCGATAATTTTATAAATAAAAATTGTTTAAAATTGAAGGCTCATCATTGAATGCCGGAAAAAAAATTGAATCGATTGACCGTTTTGTTTTCGAAGAATAGTAATAAAAGTCCGAGCGCTGAACGAAGCCCCCAGATTTTATATTGAATGATAGATTCATTGATACGTTTAAACAATTAGTTTAAGAAGAATTTGTTGAGTGGCTCATTGTTACATCTCAAATAATCTTAGTTAAATAATTATTTTACGAATATTTATCATAAAACACCTAATCAATATCAAATATATTTATTGACTTTATTGACTTTATTGTTTGAGACGGTCCTAACCAGAGGTGGAATCAGCCTCTCGGCCATTTTACACCCTGCCGTTAGGCGGCCGTCTAGTCGCTGGTCTCCAGTATCTGTGCCCTACGAGCTAACTTATAGAACCCCTTGATCCCGTCCCTGTCGACACCTATATCTTTGCATGCCGACCCAAAAACATCCCACCTGGCTTGATCGAGCCCGCTGCATCTTGTGCATAGGTTAAGAGGATCTTCCTCCGTCAACCCGCATCTTTTGCATAGGGGTCCCCTTGCCTATCCTTGACAAATACAGAGCCAGGGGCCAGTGTCCAGTGATAAGCCCCACAATAGCACGGAACTTTGCCCTGTTGAGGCCAAACAAAGTTTCTGCAATCTTCCTAGTGGGTTTTCCCAAGAGGGATTTCGTGTGTCTGGCACCCGTCTCCCAGTCCCACCTCTCCACAATCCTGGTATCCCCTGGCTCCTTGACCAGGTCCTTCACGAAGTCGGTGTGCACGCCTACGTGCTCCACCTCCCCCTGAGAGGCCCTACTGCTACCGTTCTTTGCTAGCTCATCAGCTTTCTCATTGCCTTTGATGCCAGCGTGGTCCGGAATCCAAGCCACCTCAAGCCGATTATTTACGGCAATTTCCTCCATCAGCTCAACACATTCACCCACTGACTTAGAGCAACACTCGTACCTGAGTATTGCCCTCAGCGCGCGTCTGCTGTCTGAGTAGATGAAGATCTTTTTGCCCTTGTCCCTTCTCTCCAGGATCCTCCTGGCGCAGGTCCTTAGGGCGGGCAGCTCAGTCTGGAGCACGGTAGCGTGCGAGTCCAGCCCGATGGCCCTCGCTATTGCGGGCCCCTCTGACCAGACCCCCGCTCCTAACTGTCCGCTCACCCGTGATCCATCCGTATAGCAGACTAGTCCACGGGGCGGGGCCCAGTCCGCGTCCTTTCCTGACGGGGTTTCCCCCATCCAAGGTTGACAGAGAACTTTCTGCGAAAGTGCCATCTGGGTCTGCAGGCGTCAACACCTCGCGACAGTAGCCCTTCCAGCTCTCTGTCTGCGCGGAGGACACTAGCATGCCCATTCCTGGCTCCCTTCCACGTTCTCTGCAGCCGCAATCTTGCAGCCGCTTTTGCCGCCTCCTCCCTTATAATCAGGTGTGGCGGTTGCTTCAAGAGCAGGGCCTCCAGTGCTGAGCTCGGGGTCGTTCGAAGGGCCCCTGTTATGCCCAGCATAGCAAGCCTGCCTACTCTGTCCACCGCTTTCCTGTGGCAGGCCTTCTTCAAGGCTGACCACCACACTACGGCTCCGTATGTTAGCTGTGGGGTCCTAATAGCCGTGTAGATCCACTTGACCATCTTCGGCCTTAGAACCCATGTGCTCCCGAACATTCGCCTGCATGCCCAGTATGTCATAGTGACCTTGTTGGTTTGCATGGCGATATGCTTGTTCTAGCAGAGCTCCTTGTCGAGCCAAATACCTAGGTATTTGACTTCCCCAGAGAATGTCAGCACTGTGTTATAAATAAAAGGAGCTTTGACGGCACCCCTCCTTCTGCTTGTGAAGTGCACCATCTCCGTCTTGCCTGGGTTTACCCTCAGGCCCTTCGATGTCCACCAGTGCTGACCATAGTCCAGCGCCTTCTGCATTTCACTATGTAGCATTCTCGCGTCCCTGCTAGTTGCCAGCAGTGCCACATCATCGGCGTATGCGACTGGCCTTACCCAATGCGGTGGTATGAAAACAAACTTGCCAGGTTATGGTTTTCGGAAACCTCGCATGGCCTATTAATCTACTCTACTTACATGATAACAAGCACTTAGGCCATTACCCACTGCAAAGGGGGGGTTTGGAAAAATCCATACTGTCAGGTGGTTCAGATGGCCGAAGGACACTTTGCAACCATGACGGCGCCGGGTCACAAGTGACTGACGCAGGAATGGCTCCCACGGGGAACCTCGGGGCGGTGGTCCTTGGTGTCAGCCTGACACCCAGAATGTGAAAGGTGGATAAGGGTATTTGGGATTAAAAGAAATAGAATAGAAGAAGAGGAAGAAAGGAGAAGAGGTGACTCTAATACTCATTCATATCTCCAACCGGGACGGGTTACCCAGAGAAGGTTACCGGGTTCCTGTCCCACGAATCTCGTCTCCGACAACGAGAGCTGGTTGGTCCCATTCATTCGTTCACTCATCGTCGCCGCGATTTCTAATTTCTGCGTAAGCTTCCACGCATTTTAACCACATGCATTCTCTACAAAATTCCGCGAACACGGCGAATGACTCCCTCGACGACACTAGCGCTTGTGCCGCCTGGGGCCATGGGCGATTGCCGATTATTCCCGCGATGCACTCCCGCTGTAGTGTATATATCGGACAGTCCATTATAAGATGCTGGACTGTGTCATCAGCCTGGTCGCACTCGCAGTTGCGTGATTGGGCAAGGCACCGGTCGTGAAGATAAGACCGGAATTGCCCATGCCCTGTCAGGACCTGCGAGATCCAGTGGTCGCACTCGACCCACTTAGCTTCCAGGCGCGCCGCAGTACCGGGGAAGAACGCACAGGCGTTCCTCCCAGTTGAAGCCCGCTCGAACCGAGCTTTCCAGAGATTACGGATCTCTGCTTTTATATCGTCGACGGCCTCGATCGGGCGGCCGTTGCTACCACTGCGCGGATTCGCGGGGTCTATATCTAAATCTTCTATTCTGACCGGAATGCCTTTCTTGGCTTGGTAACGCGCTGCTCTTTCCCTCAACAAAAGGTCCACAGGAAGAACTCCCGCCGCTGCGCAGAGTGCTTCGTGTGAGGCCGTCCTATACGCGCCAGTCACTGTTAGCAGCGCGCTCTTCTGTGCGGTGCGGAGCTTCCGCCAGTCATACGATATACACCGGTCCACCCACCCGTGGGCTGCATACGACGCGACAGCCTGAAATACGATCTTTACCGATCGGTACCGGAATCCCCAATGCTTGTGCATTAGGGCCGATAGCCGAGTGAAAAGGACCCGAGCCTTTTCTTATATGTATTCGGTATGGGTCCGGACCCGCATGTTCCTATTAAAATGTACCCCGAGGTACCTAACGCTTTCCTTAAACCGAATCTTCTCCCCGGCGAGCCTAATTTCAGGTGGGCGGATATCTAACACCGGTTTTACGTGTCGGCGTTGCTTTCGCGCCCGATCCCACCTGTACTGCGTCGGCGGCGCTCTCTTCTGCGAATTGCATGACAGGACTATTGCCTCTGTCTTGCTCTTCGAGAGTTCGAGCCTCGCCGATGCGCACCACGAGGCGATGTGATTAACCACGGCTTGGCCTATTCTCTCTAATTCCTTACGCGAGTCGGCCGATACGACCGCGATAAGGTCGTCCGCGTACGCGACTTCGATTTCGCCGAAGTTTTGCTCGATGTTCTTGAGGAGGGCATCGAACATGAGATACCAGCAAGCGGGGCCCAGGACTGATCCTTGCGGACAGCCCCGGGTGGCCGGCTTGGAAACCTCTTGGTTGCGCCAGGCGATCTTGACGGTCCGATTGTCGAAGTAGCTCCGGAGCACTTCAAAGACGTTCTTCGGACAGTCTCGATCCGCCAAAGACTGGAGCACTAGGGGCCACCACACGTTGTCAAAGGCACTTGAGATATCGAAGAGGAGTCCAATGACGTACCTCTTGTCGTTACCGCGTTCGACTAATTCACGCAACTCTACTATCGCGTCTTCCGTGGAGCGTCCAGACAGAAAGCCATATTGACGCCCTGATAATTTGTCCTCAGTAAGGACTTTCGCCGTAAGGATCCCGTGCAGGACCTTTTCGAAAAATTTCCCGACAACCGACAAGAGGCAAATGGGACGGTAGGATTTGGGGTCGGACACATCCTTGTGAACTCCTTTGAGGAGAGCACGAAGTGTGCCGACTTTCCAAACTGTGGGGAAAACGCGGTGCTTAAGGCAGGCGTTGAATAGTCTTGTAAAGATGTGAGGCATCCTCATGACGGCGACTTTTAAGACCCTAACTTCTACTAATTCGCATCCTGGGGATTTGTCATTCTTAAGGGTCTTTACGAGGCCCTTAAGTTGGTCGTCCGTCAGGTCTCGTGCGTCCTCTGTCTGGACCGTTAGGTTCCTCTCGCGTTCGCGGATGTCAGTCTGTTCGGGTGTGTCTTCGTTGGGGTCATCGTCAGGTACGTGTGTGTCCAACAATACCTCAGCAGTCTGACGCATCGTAAGTGTCGTGCCTTTCGCGGTTCTAAGTGTGCTGAGTACCGTGCCTACACGTAATTTATCAGCCGCGTATTTATAATGGCAGCCCCAGGGATTCGCGTTACTTTCGGTCGTTATGTAACCGCGCCAGCTATTTTCCTTAGATGTCCTAAGTAGCCTGGTATACGATCGCAGGACTACACGATACCTGCTCTGTTTAATTTTTCGCGCGTCAGACTTAGTCTCCCTTCGGTAGCCGTTTCGGAGACGACTGACCAGTTTGCGTTTGCTGGTCAGCTCCTCGGTCCACCACGGATTCGCGCGACAGTAATGTCTACGGCGCGGCATCGAATCTTGGCAGGCTTTCGTGAGTGCGTCAGCCAGTACTTCTGCCATTCTCTCCACATCCGCTGTGGAATCCAGCGGATGGTCCGCGTGCTTCTCACGGGCCTCCTCATCGAGGGTCGCCTCGAACTTTTCCCAGTCGGCCCGACGAACGTTGAACCGCATGGTAGATCCCTCGCCGACTCCCGAGTTATTGACGCGCTGTGAGGAACTCCGGATCGCTAAACGAAAGAAAACCGACGTGTCGTCACCGGTGGACCTCTCGTCCTCCAACCTCCATGCACGTATGAATTTATACATGCCAGGAGTGGCCAGTTTGACGTCGATGAACGACGTACCTGCCGCACTCCTGAAGGTTGGGCCCTGCCTAGCATCATTCGCGACGCGGAGACCGAAAGACTCGATGAGCTCACCCAGGAGGACACCACGGTCAGTGGTCCTGGGGCTCCAAAGGGAGTGTTGGGCGTTGGAATCGGCCGCCACCAGAACGCGGCGACCCCTGAGACAGCTGAGAACCTTTTCAAGCTGCCTCAGGTGGATTTCCATGTCGTCCGAGTACTGAAAATAACTGGAGACGACGAAGAAGGATCGACCGGGGACGCGGGCTTCAGCACCGATGCAATGTGCTGTACTAAGTTGGGACACGTAAGCAATCTCCACGATGGAGTTGCACGCAACGACGGCCGCCCACGGTCGCTCCGTTGAGCTCGCGGCAATACGCATTCCGAGTCCTAGGCCGCGGATGGCCCAGGTGTTCACCTCACGAATGGCATACGGCTCTTGGAGCAACAATATGTCCAGACGCTCTTTGCGAATTAGCTGGAAGACCTCCCCGGTTACTGCAATTGAGCGGGACATGTTCAATTGCAGTATTCTAACGTCGCGTTGCGCGTCCTGTCCCTCGATCGCAGGGGTCCGGGGAGGATGACCTATTGGGACGGGGGGTACCGGTGAGCCTCCGGTCGCGGCGTGATGACTATCGATCCTACTTAAACTAACGTGGCACTCGCGAATCCTACCTAATAAATGAGTGAACTCACCGGTTGATGGTCTTGAAGATCCCGGCGTTGGCTGGCTCGGCTGCGCAGTCAATTCCGCGTTGTCTGCGACGTCCTCGTGGCACAGCACGAAGGCTGGAACCTTTCTTTCGTCGGGAGGGCAGTACCCCGGCGCACGGCGGGCGACTACGAACCCTTGAGGGAACCACCCTCCTTGGGTCCCTCGATGTAGTCGCTGGAGATGATGTTCTGGCAAGCTGGGAAGCGATGCACAGACTTCGCCGCACGACGGACGCATTATTGTGCCCCCCCGGAGATCCGATTGGGGGCAGTTTAGCCTCTGGAAAAAATTTGCAACAATGCCCTGCCATGGTTGGAAGTAGACGATACGGTCGCCGGCCGTGCCAAAAGGCAAGAGCTGAAAAGCTGAAAAGTAAAACAGAAAGTGAAAATAAGAGGATTAAGGATTAAATGGGGCGGTTCCCCGCGGCACGGAGCTGGGTAGCTCGGGACGCTGGGCACCGTCCCTGACGGGCCTTCCGGTTCCCGCCGAGCTGCGTAGCTCGGATCGGGGCCCGGCGGAGGCGCTGCGGGATGCTCCACCTCGACTCCCCTCGAAAGAGGAGCAGAGAGGGAGCAGACCCACAGAAAGGGGGAACCCACCCGTTGGACCCAACGACCCACCCCGCGAACCGTCCCTTTCCGGAGGGATACCCACCCACTCCCCCTGAGGCCCCGCCCCACGTGTGGCGTCTCGTTTTCGCCGGCCTCCACTGTTGCGGGAGGTTCCGACTACTGACGCGTGGCTGGAACTAGTTGCGCGAACCGCAATGTCCATGCCCTTCGCACTGCGAAGCAGCCAGTCCCCCCTCCCCCGCACCGGCCCGCGAACCGTCCCTGTTCCGAGGGATACCCACCCACTCCCCCTGACCCAACCCCCACGTGTGGCGTCGCGTTTTCGCCGGCCTCCACCGTTGCGGGAGGTTCCGACTACTAACGCGTAGCTGGAACTACTTGCGAGAACCGCAGCGTCCATGCCCTTCGCACTGCGAAGCAGCCTATCCCCCCGAACCCCCACCCCCGCGTGCAACCACCCCACCGCTAACCGATTTCGCCCTCCACCAAGTGGAACCACCCCTCCACCAGCCGATTTCGCCCTCCCTCGCGTCTCCCGAAGTCCAATCCGCGACCCTCCCCCTCCGAACCCACCAATAGGTAGGTCTCGCGCCCCACCACCCGCCGCTTTCGCCCACCACCACGTGGACCCAGTCCTCCACCGCGTAGACCCACCCCTCCACCCGCCGATTTGGACATCCCCCGCGACTCCTGAAGTCCGGCCCACCCCACCGGGACCAAATCCGCGACCCGCCCCCTCCGAGCCCCCCCTTGGGCGCAGGGGTTCACCCTGCACCCGTAACCCCCCTTTGGTATAATTATTAAGACCCCCCAAAAGGGGGATCCCAATCCTTACACCAAGTTGGACTCAGCGTCCGCGGGGTCGTCACACCCCGTGTGTAAGGGCGGTTTTACCAGCCATTACACCCCCTGCGGGACGACTGTCCTTACCCCCAGCTCCTCGAGTCCAGTGAGGAGTTCGTCGACAACGAAGAGCCACAGCAGAGGGGAGATAGTCACCCCCCTGCGGGCAGCCACGCCTCGCCACAGCCCTTACCGCACTGTCGCCAACGGTGGAGTGGACAACTCTAGTTCGGAGCATGGCGGCTATCCATTTGGGGACCGACTCCTCGATCCCAAAAAATGCCGCCGCTTTCTCCATCGTTTCTAAGAAAGTGTTATCGAAGGCCCCTTCGATGTCTATAAAGACACCAAGGGTGTCTTCCCCCCTTTCCTTTGCGTTTTCTATTATGCCTACCAAGTGGTGCAGCGCAGTCTCAGTTGATCTGCCAGCTTGGTATGCATGTTGTGAGGAGCATATTTGGTTAGACCTCAGTAGCAGTATCCTATTAGCCGCAAAAAAACGATTTTTGAACAAAAAAACTTATAGAATCGTTTGTACTTCCTTAGCAGGTGATTGTACCTTTGTTTTTAACGTTTAAAAGTTGATTATTCTTCTTTAATTCATTAATCAAAATAATGCGTGAAGTTAGCCGCCGAGATTTTGAAAAATCAATTATTTTGAGTTTTTTTTTTTTTTATTCGATTCTAAATCGTTTGTACAATCCGCCTCTATGATTATTATCGTTTAAGAGTCCATATTTTTTTATGAATCATATATTTTTCTCAATATCATTTGACATCGGCTCCCCCCCCCCCTGTACTATATTAGCCGACAAAGGTCAGAAAAATACAGTATCGCAATATTCTCTTCCTGTCATCAATAAGAAATCGTTTGTAGTATCTAAATCTAAATCATTTATTGTTTAAGAGTAGATATTTTGCTTATATTGTAGCGCATGTACTCATCCGCATGCGCACTCGTCCGTCAGAATAATATTATTTAATTAATTAATAGCCCATAAATGATGATTGATAGACTAATGACAATGGACTATACAGGGTGGCGATCAGATAGGGGCGAACTCTAAACAGGCATGTTTTGGGCGTGATTCTGAGCAGAAAAGTCCTTTTCTACTTTTCGATCGGACTCACCCCTGCAGAGATATGGGGGTGAAAAGAACGGCCAATGGGGCGCGAGCATTGCGCGGCTCTCCGTCCGTGTGCCGCGGGTAAGCAGTGTGCGTGCTTCCCCTTCTCCTCGGGCGGACAATCCTTTCAGGGGGGGGAGGCGCTAGGATGATTAAAAACCGATTATTATTTACCTTAGTATTATTTATTAAAAGACAAGACTCTGAAAACCGCGGGCATCCCCCTTGGCGTTCCAAAGCTAATTATTTAAATGTTAATTATCTCATTATGCAATAGCCCTACAGTGTTTTGTCAAGAGATCTTTTTTATTGTAAATTTAATTTACAACAAGAAAGGTCTCTTGACAAAATGCTGTAAAAGAGCCTATTATCGAGATAATTAATAATAAACAATCGCGGGCAAATTTCAGAGGGGATAGCTCGCGATTTTCGCGGAATCCGGAGCAATAACCGCGTTATCTTGATTATCACGTAAACAAATGGATTTACGGCCTTTTGTCACAAGACATTTTTTGCAGAGAATAAAATTATCTACAATAAATGTCTCCTGGTGGAATCCCGTAAATCCATTTGTTTATTGAATAATTGGATTTGAATTTTAAACAACAATCCGCGATTAATTATCAAATTAAGACATCTACGCGATTTTTCGATAAGATCATTAATGTTTAAAATTGCATTTCTCGCAAAAAAGCCGTCTTGACAAAATGTTGTAAACCCATTTGTTTACAAGATAATTGGCAAAACGGGTTTTTTGTTGGAAAAATTCGGAAAATCGTGGGCATCCCCCTTGGCGTTCCAAAGCTAATTATTTAAATGTTAATTATCTCATTATGCAATAGCCCTACAGTGTTTTGTCAAAAGATCTTTTTTATTGTAAATTTAATTTACAACAAGAAAGGTCTCTTGACAAAATGCTGTAGGGCTATTGCATAATGAGATAATTAACATTTAAATAATTAGCTTTGGAACGCCAAGGGGGATGCCCACGATTTTCCGAATTTTTCCAACAAAAAACCCGTTTTGGCAATTATCTTGTAAACAAATGGGTTTACAACATTTTGTCAAGACGGCTTTTTTGCGAGAAATGCAATTTTAAACATTAATGATCTTATCGAAAAATCGCGTAGATGTCTTAATTTGATAATTAATCGCGGATTGTTGTTTAAAATTCAAATCCAATTATTCAATAAACAAATGGATTTACGGGATTCCACCAGGAGACATTTATTGTAGATAATTTTATTCTCTGCAAAAAATGTCTTGTGACAAAAGGCCGTAAATCCATTTGTTTACGTGATAATCAAGATAACGCGGTTATTGCTCCGGATTCCGCGAAAATCGCGAGCTATCCCCTCTGAAATTTGCCCGCGATTGTTTATTATTAATTATCTCGATAATAGGCTCTTTTACAGCATTTTGTCAAGAGACCTTGTTTAAACTATAGCTAAAAAACGCCCCCCAACTCAACGACATGTGATCGATGAATTTCGGATACTTCCGGGGTTCATCGGGTCACTGGTCATCGGTCTCGGTCACCAACTTGAGACCCCCCCCCAAATCAGTCTTTCAACGTATCTTCAACGTACCGGTCAACGTAATTCTATAATTTCGCCTTTATCAACGTCTCTCAACTACAATTAGAATATCAGCGATCCAGGATTTCACACGGGTGAAACCCAACGAACTTTGTGAAACTTGTATAGTTTTTTACAATTAGTGACAATAAACATACGAAGTTTTTATAACTTAGTGTCGTGTGTCTTCAATTGCATCTCACTACACCAATCCCAATTTTTCCGACGCCCGACCACCCAAAACAACGTTCCTCAACTAAACAGACCTTTCTTGTTGTAAATTAAATTTACAATAAAAAAGATCTCTTGACAAAGCACTGTAGGGCTATTGCATAATGAGATAATTAACATTTAAATAATTAGCTTTGGAACGCCAAGGAGGATGCCCGCGGTTTTCAGAATCTTGTCTTTTAATAAATAATACTAAGGTAAATAATAATCGGTTTTTAATCATCCTAGCGCCCCCCCCCCCCTGAAAGGATTGTCATGAAATATCTTTCCCCCTGTCTCTCTCTTACTCACTAGCGGAATGGAACGTCCGCCCGAGGAGAAGGGGAAGCACGCACACTGCTTACCCGCGGCACACGGACGGAGAGCCGCGCAATGCTCGCGCCCCATTGTCCGTTCTTTTCACCCCCATATCTCTGCAGGGGTGAGTCCGATCGAAAAGTAGAAAAGGACTTTTCTGCTCAGAATCACCCCCAAAACATGCCTGTTTAGAGTTCGCCCCTACCTGATCGCCACCCTGTATATGACCTACAAACAATTTTCAATCCAATGACGAGGTTACTTTTGACCTCCAATCGAAAAATAAAAAATGGGGTGCTCACTTTTGCTTGAAAAAGTTTTTAATTAATAAAAAAATAGATATTGACTATCAAAGCAAATTGATCGAATATCAATGGTCTTCCATGATAACTCCAATGTACTGTCCAGCATTTCGTTTTGGACTGACTCAACTGACAATTTCTTCATGAGCCACGACCATAAACCCGCTTTATTTTGACGCTTTTTATTTTATTTCAGTTTATTGTACCAATTATGATGGGACCAAGCATTGTCTTTCTCTTTTTCAAGATCTTTCCACACCTTATGTGAGTAGATCGGAATCTCTCCTGATCGGAAATAAATTTCGTACTTCATCAGAATCGCGAGTGCTTCTTCATCGGAAATTCTACACGTTGGTGGCATTTTTATTGTTTTAATGTTAACTTGTTGCAAAGTATTTGAGACACAGTGAAAATACTTTTTAGAATAGTCTTTATTACCACAAGGAAGACACGTCTTAGGTAGAGGACCGTTGTCCAGAGACTGAAAACTATATCAAAGGGAAAACGCTCTCAGGGAAAAGAAAAACAGTTTTATGACTCAAAATGAACGCGGTCCATTGTTGAAATTTCAGCACATGTTTAGGATTAAACCATCTCGAAAGCGGAGTTTGTTTCAAGTAGGAGATATCAAGACAAGTATTGTGAAAAAGAAAAATAATAGGGAACTTGCATGATTTTTTATAATTTTTTTACATAGTTAATGGTAACAATTAATTATCGATTTTTCAAAAAATGTAATTTTCAAATGTTCCAAAAGCTCTCATGACGTCTTCGGTGGGTCCTATACTTCCTCATGTGGCGCCATCCACCGGATCATACACTCCTACCGTCGGTATATAAAATTGAACGTATAATTACATTTTTAGTATTTTCAGCAATGAGCTATTTAATCCTGAACTGCTATTTATTTATATTTAATAAGATAAGCTCTGCTGTATGTTGACACCGGCTGACGTTTAGAAAAACATCAGTGCTGTCATCTAGCGACTGCGATAAGAACCCGGAGTCACCGCCTGATGACGTCACGAGCGTTAAAACGGGCGGGGGCTCCGTTTGTACTTTCACAACTGTACAAATGGATGAACTGTAGAGAAAATTTTCAAACGTTGAGAGCACCGGTGTGCAGGGATCCAACTGTCGAGACAAAAAGCTAAGCTGTACATATGGGGCTGGGTCCACATGTACAGCCATATTTTGGTCTCGACAGTTGGATCCCTGCACACCGGTGCTCTCAACGTTTGAAAATTCTCTCTACAGTTCATCCATTTGTACAGTTGTGAAAGTACAAACGGAGCCCCCCCAAACGGGGTTCAAAATTATGCAATTTTCGATTGATTGTTAAAAAAAACTGCAATGAATTAGAATGCATTTTTCATTGGAGAGTATTGCATAGACTTTAAACTATTTACTAATACATTTATTTCTCAAATCTGGGCCGCATGCACGTTCCCTTGAAAGGTTTTTTTGAAATGAGGAGAAAATTCGCTCATAAACGATAAACAACTGATATATACTGTGACGTATTTTCGAAGGCTCGCGGAACCCTTCGTCCATCCGCCCCCCCTCTGGCACCGGAACACCCCTCAACCAAATCAGAAAAATCCGTTAGGCGCCAGGTCATTAAAACGGAATGACCACCGTACACAAAATACTCCTCCGCTCTCAGCTTCAATAACTGCGGCAGCTCGGTTCGTTGAGATTCAATTAATCAAAAGCTGAAAGGGGGAATGCAACTGGGACTTTCTTGAAAGCCGCAAAAAAAAACAACGCAATTGTCAAAATTGTCGGGGATCACAATGTTTAATAAATAAAAGAACATAAAGAAAATAATCGATACAATCAAAAGAAATCAATTAGATAAATCCCCGGACATCGATCAAGCGTAATCACACAAAAGTTTGACCTATACGATACTGTCACTGGTGTCCAATTAAAATCAAGTAAAACGCTTCTGAAGTCAGCCAACAAGAAAATCAATTCACAGAGGTTAAAACGGTCAACTGAGTCATAAATAAATACTGAATGAACAACCGCGGTCCAAGACGCAGGTTGCTATAGTCCGAAACATAAAACATAATTTAAATCAAACCACGGAGTCACAAAGCTCCATCGCTGTCGGAAAAGTCAGATAAATTAATCAGAATCTAAACGTTATGATATTGTCAAAATGCTCCAGTGATTCGGAACCGTAACGCAAAAATCGATAAATCTGCGTGACCTCGAACAACCAAAATTCCAATCAATAAATACACAATGATCCAGAGGTCACGCGACCTTGAAATTACAGAAATCAGACTAGAATTCGATGGCGAGAGATTGATGAGTTCTGCGACACGAATCATCGGACAGAAGTCGCAATACTCATCATAGAAAATTCGCCAACATTTCTCCACAGCCCCGAATTTTAACAATCCTTAAACAAATCTCAACAAATTTTCAGAGCGAGAGAGTAACGAGTCCGCGACACAAATCATCAAACAGAAGTCGCAGGACTCACTCCAGACCGTTAATTAACAAATTCCCATTTAAACTAATTCTAACATGATCTGCAGAATGAGAGAGAGGTAAAAAAAAATCCGCTGAGAGAAGTGGCCAGAGATCCCTGGACAGAAGAATTCAACTAACGGTCCGCAGGACCCAGGTGTACAGAACACCAACAAAACTGGGATCTCTGCCCACAATCTTTACACAAATTCCAAAAAAACTAGACAAATGGCCACCACGCTCACCCTGAGACTCCATCCTTCCCTCGGATCCGTCCTCAAAAATGCTTTACAGCCTCAACGGGATCCTCGTGCGAGACGGCGCGCGTGGCACCACACAATTAACACACAGGTCTGCTCTGGATGTCCACCAACCAGGAAGGGATTTCCCTCGCCACGTGAAAATCCGCAACAGGTCGGCAACCTGATGATTTCAGGTGATTGTGAGTGGGGGGGGGGGGTGATCGTCGTCATTTCCCACCAATCCCCCACGACCAGCCATGCGCAATATGCCCATTCATTACTGCGCATGTGCCATCAACTACAACTAGGCTCAATTAACCACATCATCCGTGCGTTAATTACTACCCATGAGACTAGTAACCCTACTGATTAACGTAGTCCTATATTCCCATTAATCGCGAGACCTCGTGCTCTGGTGAGACGTCACTTCCGTGTTAATTAATAGCTGGATTGTGGCTCCCTCATAGACCACATTGCAAATCCAGTCATCAGCCAAAATCCGGAGTTCGCCGACCACAGCGTCACTTCCGGGTAGAGGATTCCTGGAGGGTGGCTCCAACGTCGGCCAACCCAACCTCTCCTTCATCCTCTCAATGCTCCTGCAGACTCACGCCATCTCCCGGCTTCCCCAGGATCCTCGCCGTCGTCCTCAGCGGGAACGCGGTGGCACGTAGTTCAATTTAAAACAAAATAAAATCATAAATAACCAACTCTATCCTCCTCTCTGCTCGAACCCTCGCCATCGAAGGTGACTTCCCGCCTGGTGGACGTCTCCCGAATCGCGGAACGGTCGAGGACCAGTAACGCGGTAAAATACCACGTTACAATACATTCTACAAACGATTTGCCATTAATAGTAAGAAGGAAATCGAGATACTATATTTTTCTAACCTTTCTCAGCTAATATAGTGCAAGGGGCGAGGGGGAGCCTATGTCAAATGGTATTGATAAAAATATATGATTCATAAAAAAATATGGACTCTTAAACGATAATAATTTTAGAGGCGGATTATACAAACGATTTACAATCGAATGAAAAAAAAACTCAAAATAATTGATTTTTCAAAATTTCGTCGGCTAACTTCACGCATTATTTCGATTAATAAATTAAAGAAGAATAATCAACTCTTAAACGTTAAAAACAAAGGTACAATCACCTGCTAACGAAGTACAAACGATTCTATAAGTTTTTTTGTTCAAAAATCGTTTTTTTGCGGCTAATAGGATACTGCTGACCTCAGTGCCCCCTCCTTAATGTGCCTGTCGAGCAGCCTTTCCCCTCCTTAATGTGCCTGTCGAGCAGAAGGAGCTTAGACTGATTGGTCTGTAGGCTTTCGCATTGTCATAGCTGCATTTACCCGGTTTGGGGATAAAGACAACTCTGACTTCCCGCCACCTGCTGGGCACATAGCCCAATGCTAGGCAGGCCCTAAGTGCGGGTAACAGTCTGCGCAGGAGCCATGGACCCCCTCTTCGCAAGAGGGCCGGATGTATCCCATCCGGACCCGGACTCTTGTACATGTCAAAGGAGTCCACCGCCCATCGCAGCCTGTCCAGCGTTACTATTCTTGTGGCTAGTTCCCAGTCAGGATCGCCGCCTCCTGTTCGCGTCCAGTCCGCCTCAGGACACTCCCCAGGGTGCTCTATAGTAGAGTCCGGAAAGTGCGTGCGAACCAGATGCTCAAGGACCTCTCGCAGTTCTGTGATGATATCTCCGCTTGTCAGCGTGATTCCACCCAGCCCTTGTGCAGGGCCCCCCGAGAAAACCCTGCGAAGCGTGGAAATGCTTGAAAGCGCCTCCAGTTCCTCACAGTATGTTTTCCAGGTGAGCTCCTTTAATTGTTTTATGAGCCTCTCGTACTCCCTCTGCACATTTCTGTACAGTGTCCAGTCTTCGGCTCTCTTGGATTTGTGCGCTCGATTCCCGAGTCTCCTGGACTGGCTTCTCAGCCTATCCAGTTCACGACTCTACCAAGGCACTTGGTTTCCTTCCCTGCATCGTTTAGCCGGGCATGCCATCTAGAAGGACTCGGTTAGGGCAACGTGGATTCTCTCCACCTCGTCCTCCAACCTGTCCTCCCTGCAGGGCCTTACGCGCCCTACCCTGAGCCTTTTCTCCAGGTTCCCCGCAAAAGGAGTCCCAGTCGGTGGCCCTTGGGTTTCTGGGCAGGCAGTCCCGCTGTAGTTTGGCACAGTCCTTAATGCTAAATCTAATGCGTCGATGGTCGGAGAGTGTGTCCTCCCGGTCCACTCTCTAGTCCCTGCATCGCCCCGCCAGCCGGCGGGTGCACATGGTTACGTCAATGATACATTGACAGCGTAACGTGACAAACGTCGGCCTCGAGCGCCTGTTTAGGATCTCCAGGTCCACGTCTGCCATAAATTCCAGGAGAGCAGTTCCCCTGTCATTACATCTTTCACTGCCCCACACCACATTCTGCGCATTTGCGTCACATCATATGATGAGTAGCAACTTTTTGGCTCTGCAGTGATACACCAAATCACGCAGTTCCTTGGTAGGTGGTGGTGTCGGCGAGACATGCAGGAAGTAAGCCGAGCAGAACACAATGTCCTCCGCTTCAACCTCCCCCCGAAGTCTCACGACAACCGCCACCAAATCCCCGTGGCAGAAGTTAGCCATTCTCCTGGCTCCGCACGCTTTTTTGACAGCAATGCAGGCCCTGGGGCCCAGGTCGCCCTGGGCATAGAATAGGTCCACCTCGCCTCCAGATAAGTCTTTAACCGAGCCTCCGTGATGGCAGGGCTCTTGTATAAGGCATATGTCTGCGTGCTCTACCGCAAGGCTGCGACTCAGCAGGACAGTCGCAGCCTTGCAGTGCTCCTAGTTGATCTGGGAGCAGTGGACTAGCAGTGAGACTAAGCCGTCTTCCCGCATCTCGTCTCCTGCTCCTCCACCCCTCGTCAACCTGGCCATTGGTGGGCCTTTTAGGCAGGGTCGCCTGTTGTCCCCCTTACCTGCCCCGGGTGAGATGAACCCGGCAGGGCCGAGTTGAGGGTCCCTTGAGACCTCCTTCCAGTTCCCGCCGAGCCCCCTCTCACCAGAGGCGGCCTTCCTCTACGGCCCTTTCGACGTCCGCACAGCGGAGGTCGTGTAACGGCGAGGGGGTCCCTCTGTAAGAGAGAATCTTCACCGCTCTCCTGCGCGCCACCCTCGCGGCCGCCTTCCCCGGCAGTTGCAGGGGCCATCTCCGGACCATCTGATCCAGTTGGCGCTCCCTTCCACCCACCCTTATCCCCTGCAGCCCCTGACCCACTTTGGTCAGTGACCGCGTTCCCAGGGTCCCGCTGTGCCTGGGGCGCCTTTTCTCCCACCGCTCTCCGCTGTGTCACGTAAAAACGAGCCCGGCCGAGGCAGTAGAAGGGGGCCATCCCCAGACCCTTCAGGACCTCTAGGGACTTAGGGTCCACTCCCAGCACCAGATTGAGCCCCTCGCCCCCGCTTCGGCAGTCCCAGACTCTCCACTTACCAGTGGTGAGGGGCTGGTTCTGCAACCTGAGCCTCTCAAGGGCCACCGCCGCTCCCACGGATTTTTCCGGCAGAAAGGCCCTAAACCTGATAAGCTTCTGGAGCGCTTCCTTATCCACTAGGATAAGGGAGGCCCCTTCCCAGGGTTCCAGGGTGGGCACCACGGTCTTCAGCCAGTCCTTCGGCCGACTATCCCTGCATGCCACCCACCGCACACCATCATCGAATCGGTAGCCATCAAAGCTCGGAAGCTGACCGTCTAGGTCAGCCCCGAACAGTGCTGCCACCAGCGCCTCCTGAACCAGGTCGGCCTGCTCCCTCCTCAGGGACAGCTCAGGGTTGCCAGTTAACACTACGGCCACCCTGCCTCCACCCTTCGCCGCCTCCCTGAAGGAAGCTGCCCCCAGTCCTTCCACCGCCCGCACCCTCTTCGCGGGCATGGCCACATCTGGGGGAGTGGAACCAGAGGACCTGGGCCTCTTGGGCCCTGTCCCCTGTTCCTCCGTGCCCTCTGACGCGGTCGCTACCTGCGGGGATTGCAGATCCCGGGAGGCCTCGGCTTTCAGCCTAGCCTGGCGGGCCCTGCGCTTCTCCGCGCCCGTCCGTCCCTTCTTTCTTTTACCCTGAGTAGGGTCACGCGACAGCGGGCCCACCAAGGCTAGGCCCCTCTGAAGCTGGCTCCCCCTCCACCAACATCTGCATCCGCGCTTGTTCCCCTTCTGGGGCCCTACCGCAGATCATCTTCTCCTCTACCCTGTAAGCCTCTGCCGTTCCCTCAGAGAGGGCACCGTCATCGGCGTTAAAATTTTTATTAGTGGTTTGTTCCAATGAAATTCCCACCAGTGATCAGCAAAAAGAAGTCCACCTCCACAGAGCCTGAATACGGGGGTAAGGCATGAATACAATGGGGTGCTGCCTGATTCCCCAAGGATATCGTTTGAGACACTGTTCCCCAGTATCATTCAGCCCTCGGCACGATTATTTCCACCTTGGCTTCCTGAGTCTGGTCCGCGGCGACGCCTTGGGTCTTCCGGACGGGTCTGTACTCCCGTAGGTCGACGTTATAGCCGTCGCTAGCCGGGTTCCGAAGTGGGCCCCAGGATCCCGGATTCAGGTGCTGTTATTCAGCCTCCTGTCTCCGTTCCCGAGCTGCCACCCATTCTCCGGCCTTCCCCCTATCCGCCACCTGGGGACGCGCTCAGTCGGTGACTCAAACCGTCCCCTTCGTCTCGTTTATCGAGCACGTCAGGGGTGAGTATTGTAGCAGACATTTGGGGATGTCTGTTTGGAACCCCAAAGACGGGAGGAAGACCACCAAATCCCGAGACGACGAATAGAATAAGAGCGTGAGTGAGAGGGAAGAGAGAGAGAATATTTTTATTTATTTTTGTACTATTCCACCCCGGTGTGGCTAAACCCGGAAAATAGGGATTTTTAGATTTTCCCCTCCACCCTCGGGTGGTCAATGAAGGAATTTGCTCGTCCTTTACCGACCCAAGTAGGAGTTTTGTGGTCCCATTAAAATTATCGCGAAGAAGGGCCAAAATACGAGTCATCCGGTAATTTTGGTGGGGTTCACCCTTAGTTAATCGTTCGGGCATTTGAATAAGCCCGGTTGAAATACCGGCGCTCCAAAAAACGGATTTTAGGGGGATTAATTGTTTACGTTTTAGTTTTTGGTGGAAGGTCGCTCAAAGCAGGTACAGCCCCTGTCTTCGACGAATTGCCAGGCTGTTTTGGATTTGGAGAATTAGTTTTTGATTTTGCTTAAGTTTATTTAACCCCCCTAGATCCCGGAGAGTCAAACCCGCAGGAAGCGCCAAAACCCCAGAAACACTAGTGAGTAATCACGTCCCTAGAACCCGGTCGGTAAAGGGGAGAGTCAGGACCACGATTGGACTAATTAGAATAGAGAGGATGACACTACCCGGTGCCCTCGGAAAATTTCGGGAGGACCTCGGGAAATAGGGCGGAGCCTCCCGGTTCTTCCCCATCCGATCACATCGACGTGATCGATCAGTTGCGATCTGCGAATCGAAGGGGTAAGGAGTAAGAGTTAGAATCATTTGTGAATAGTCGGTGAAATCGAGAATGAAGGGAAAAGGCAGGCGTTGACGCCTAGATTTAATGGTGAGTTAGTTATTTTATTTATTCGCCTTGTGTTAAGCCCAAAGCGCCCTTTCTCCACTTCCGGGTGGTTAATGTTTAGAGTTAGTGATGTTTTCCCAAGTTATGACGATTTACCCGTCAATGAAGTACGGGTGTTCTCCAGGTTTTACCTGGCCCAAAAATCCTCTTGAAGCGTTTTATTAGTGTTTCTTTTTGTGTAATTCCGAGCCGTAATGAGTAAATAAAAGATAGAATAATGGTTACGGTACTGCGTAGTAGTGTGAAGGATAGAGCGGGGTGGGGATTGCATCCTCCACCCGTTCGATATCCCGATCGAAATTCCGCCGGAACTTATAATAGTTCCCGGTCGGCTACTAATGATCCGCAATCTCTCATATTTTGTTAGATTGCTCGGGGAGGTATTCTCTTAAGATGGGTCTTTGGATTTCGGATACCCACTCAGCCGTTTTCGAGATATGTTAAATCGCCGGTTTACCGGTTAATTCCCCCCTTGGTGTAACACCTTGGGTGGGCCCATTGAAGCGTGTTCGCGTTTCCGACAGGATTACGATGATCCTGTACGGCCAGAAATGATTAAAAATCGTTGAAATTTTACTGGGAGCATCTACTAGAATATCGCGCTTTAATGGGCTAAAATGTTTGATGTTCGCCTCTACGGATTAGGCGTTTTCGTGAATCTCCGGAAGCGTGATTTCCGGCCTTCCAAAGAATCTCCCCCATGCGTGGTGGGTTTCGCATCCGTCTCTCTCGCTCTCTATCTCTCTCTCTCCCGCACGCGTTATATTAGATTTGCTGCAAGATCTTTAATATTTATTGGTTATTTCCACATTGTTTGAAGGGAAATTTTTAAGGGGCACATATTTAGGGAATTAGGCGAAGTATTTGGTAACCTATCCCGTAGCTTTGATAGTAATTAAGGATTTATTAAAGATTATCCAGGCTTATTAATCCTGGCTAAGATTAAAAGAAATTAAGGGGAATGTCGAAGAAAAATAATGTTAGGAAAGTTTTGCATATCATTTGTGGATAATTGGGAGGGCGGAAAATTTGGAAGAATATACATAATTTAATTGTTCTAGTGACTCCTTTTTTTTTATTTTTCCCTCCTAAACCTCTTATTTTGTAGCCAATACATCTAGTTCCACCTGAAATCCACCCCTCTCTCCACAACCGAGCATACTGAGCGACCTGAGGACCGTTACCTTTCCCCCGAAATCTAATTGTCTCCTTTTTTTGAAGTGAAAACTTCTTATGGCGCGTTGGGCACTTTTGTGGGTGAGCATTTTCTCGTAAATTCGCGACAGATGAGATTTTACAGTGATGCCAGATGTGGGACCCTCACGTCTCCCACTGCCCCACTCCGCAGCAGTAGTTGCGCGAGGGAGTTGCGCATGAAACCCCCCCACGCGTGGGATTTTTGCCCCCGTCTGGCATCACTGCTATTAGTATACGCATAGGTATATATGAGCTGTTTCTTTCTTCCGCTAGGGAAACAACTTCCTGTTTTAGCAACAGTTACATTAAAAGAATACAAGTTTGACGCTAGCGTTTAAAAAGGCGCTGCATTTAAAGTTTGAAGTTGATAAATTTCCACAAAATTACAGAAAATCTCGAAATTTTGGGGAATTAGGAAAATTATCAGTATGCTCATTTCAGCTAAGAATTAAAAATTATCGGAAAGCCGGAAAAGTAGGAAAACCTGAAAAATCGAAAATATACTCGTTTTATTAGAGAATTTTACTAGGGACGTGATCCGATGGTCGGAAAATCGCTAAAAATTATGGGAACGCCGGAAAAGTAGAAAAACCCAAAAAATCGAAAATGCACTCAATTTAGTAGAGAATCTCACTAGGGACGTGAATCGGCGGTCGGGAAATCGCTAAAAATTATGGGAAAGCCGGAAAAGTAGGAAAACCCGAAAAATCGAAAATATACTCAATTTAGTAGAGAATTTCACTAGGGACGTGAATCGACGATCGGAAATTCGGATGGTCGGAAAAAATATATATGCTACGATTATAGCTTCAAAAAAATCTACATTTTTATTTTTGATTATAGATTTGTCTTGAAAATGGATGCGGTTTTATATGAAGAATTTGATTTAACGATGTCCAATGATCGCAATGTTAGCACAAAAAATACAAAACTACTAGTGGTGCAGTATTCACAAGAAATATAAATAGATTTAAATAAAAATTGTTCATTTCACACTTTAGTTGCCATAGACCTATTGTTTCAGTTATAGAATTTGATGAAAATGCAGATAATGATGATGTAAGAGTTGTTGAAATCATGGATGAGAATTGATAAATTTTGTATTTACTATTTACTAATATTTACTCATTTAAATAAAACCACTTCCTTCGAATATAGTTTCTATATTATTATACTTCATGTCCATTCAAAAAGTGCCCACATTGCTTTGATAAACTTGATTTTTTATGTACAATTTCTCATGTCGCGAGCGCACCTAAAAATGCTCACCCAAAAAAGTGCCAAACGCGCCATAAGTTGAAGTTTTCACTTCTGCCTGCATTTCATATATATATGTTTTAGTTACGTTTTCGTTTTTGCGTATTTTGGGATTTAACGATTGAGGTTCAGTCAAAGCACCGGTTTGATACTTCCGGCTTAAAAAGTATCTGGCGCCCATTGATTAAAATTTTTGAGTCTAATTAGATAAAGGGGAAGGAGGGCGAAGGTGATGGGGATTTTCCGACCCCCATAGAAAATGTCACGTTACAGTATTAATCCTAATATAATTTATAAATTACTAATATGATTGATATGAATATAATTAATTAAATATATGAATATAATAATTACATTGATGGAGACATGAAAAATACGATCTAATTACTGATGACTTGGTAGTATGCCATAGTGTAGTTTCCCTTTCTTCGCACACGGTTGATCACTTTGATCTTCTAAGTTATCACTATCACACATATTTTATTGTCAAAAATTGAAATGAAAAATTAAATAAAACACAGATTATGTGTACCGTAGTAAAGAACCACGTGGAACTGCGTGAAAAGCCACACCGTACACTCTACTACACATAATATATATAGTGTAACGTGTTATTTTAATTCGACCGTTCGACGGTGAAATTATGTCGTCCAGGCGGGAAGTCACCAGGGCGAGACGAGACTTATTCGTTTATGTTTTTTTTGTTCCGATTATTTTGGACTGTTTGTTTTTTTATTATTTCGTCGAGTCATCCCGTCTCCGTCCACCGTTGGAGAGGAGTTGGTGGCTATGGAGACCTGTTGGAGGATGTAGACCGGGCTGAAGGCGCGAGCAGCTGGAAACGCAGTTTTGAATTGTTGAGTAGTTGCCGCGCTCCTGTTCTGGGACAGCCGTTGGGAGGATGTGGCCAGCTGACGGGTGGAAAGTTCTGGACTCTACCGTGGTAGTGGGGGGTCTCAGAGCGGAAGAGGAGTCAAGTGACGATCTGTGGAAATCCTGGACGTGGGCTAGGGGTCCACTCATTATGGGTAAGTCCTCGAGAAATTGTTCAGGATGCTTGGGATTCGACAGCAGGCTGGAGCAACGAGATTTGCTCTTTATTGAGCCCTTGCGTTTTATTGAGAACGGATTTGGATTCTCAGTCGGTCAGGGTTCAGAGATCCGAGTTTAGTTACCCAATTAGAGCATCGGTTGCTTACCGATGCAGAGAACCGACCAATGGGGAGCCCGCTAGTATCGATAAGGAACCGTCACCTGCGGGAAAGCACGGTGACGGGTGACTTCCAGTTTGGACGACAGCGAGTGTGGCAGGAAAATTGTGTGTCTCTGTCACCGCGTGTTAATTGTGGAAGCTGAGAGGCAACGCGGAGAGTTGGACGGCTAATCCTCCCCCGGTCATCCTGGAGGTTTGGATTTGAAGTGGAGGAGACGGTGAGCGTGGAACTGACTCGTATTCAATGGTGATTTCTGTTCAACCATTTTTGGATTTTTTAAATTTTTGATCTTAGACGCTTTGCGTCAGGCGTTGTAAGGCCATTAGTGAGGGAGTTCAATTTGCTGTCGGCTTCCCCCTGGCTCGGTGGAGAGTTTAAAATTTAGCCCCAACCGTGGCATTCGTTGTTATTCTGTAGTTTAATTCAATTATTTTGTAAAATTTATTAATGAGAATCAGTGACCCTAGTGCAACTACGGAACTCTCGTTTCGGATAGTATGTGACTCGCATTTCTCTCATGTCGGACATTTCAAATTTGTTCAGTAAATTATAATATTTTTAAGTCGGGGAATCGCTCGCCATAAATTACCGCGGAAAGTGAAATTGTAGCGTGTAACGACGCTCGAGTGAATTTGTGGGTTCGTTGCTTAATTACCGTTGAAGGTCACGGCTTTGTATTCGTCCCTCGAGACAATTTCACTTATCGCCGGATAATTCCCGAATTCCTTGCTCGGTCTCGAATATTATTGTGTGTCAGTGAACTCAAGTTTCTCGGTTTCTTATTGTAATATATTTCGGTGTCCTATTGTAAAGTCTTTGACTAATATTTTAATTTGCGTGATTGATATCTATCTTATTTTGGACGTCGCTGAGGCGACTGCGACTGTTAGATTTTATCTTGTTTTGACTGATCAATTGTAAGCGGTAAACTGATTAATTGTAAATGTGGATCAATATCATTAATTTATTTGTGATGGTTTGTTTTAATACCGAGAATGTCGGCTACTGGATAATGAGAGAGAGGGTTTAAGAATTTGATTAAATAAGTGATTCTTTGTTAATGTGGCGTTTTTATTCCGGATCCGAGCCCAGCCCGTCCAGACAATTTTCCGGAACAGTATTTTGGATCCAGCCGCCTCCGCGGTGGCAATGGTGGATAACAGGAAGAGAATATTATGATACTGTATTTTTCTGACCTTTGTCGGCTAATATAGTACAGGGGGGGAGCCTATGTCAAATGGTATTGAGAAAAATATATGATTCATAAAAAAATATGGACTCTTAAACGATAATAATTATAGAGGCTGATTGTACAAACGATTTAGAATCGAATGAAAAAAAAAACTCAAAATAATTGATTTTTCAAAATTTCGTCGGCTAACTTCACGCATTATTTTGATTAATGAATTAAAGAAGAATAATCAACTCTTAAACGTTCAAAACGAAGGTACAATCACCTGCTAACGAAGTACAAACGATTCTATAAATTTTTTTGTTCAAAAATCGTTTTTTTGCGGCTAATAGGATACTGCTGTAAATGCGAGCAGACTTTCGCAGTAGAATTCCTCACATCCGTAGCGGAGATATTGTTTTAACAGACTGGGATTTTTTCTCATAGCGACTTCCCAGAGCTCTATAATGCTTTCAGAAACATCAATTTGGTATACGTCAATTCGATCATGCGGTGTCACTCACATGCGGTGTCTCCACGTGCTCGTTAGCTGTCGCAGCGAACATTTGCAAAATACAATCATAAGTCGATCCAAATTTCACGTGGTACTTTCTCTCCGTGAGCTCCACACAGTTCATAAATCTGTCAATTTCCTCAAAACTTACCGGTTGAATACCTGAATCAATTTTTTCGCTGCATTGGATTAATTGATCGTAATTGACTGTGGGGTCTTCAGTCGATATGTCTTCGCAAGGAGCATCCGTCGATGCGAACGTGGTTTCTGCAACATTGTCTAGATGTTCCGAATCTGTGTGAGCGTCAGCAGGACATTGGAAGTGTATCATGTCATTGGAGTTGACTCCAGGCTCTTCTGTCAAATCATGTTCGGAAATCTCGTCCAACTTTCCATGATAATTGGGATTATTTAGGGGAGCCAATATGTCGAACGAAACATTTGATGAAGCTGGTATAATCTCTGAAGTATTGCCTAAACTTTCCGAATTCCTTTGTGTATCGAGTGCAGTCTCTGAGAGTCCTCGATCCATTTCAATAATGTAAGAATCCGCCTTTCCCTCGAAGACAGCGGACGCTGAGACATCCTCGATTGAGTAAATCGCTAAATGCGGATATATTTGACGTCCTGAGCTACTAGGCTGCATTCTAACATTCAGATCATTATAAATCTGCCATCGTTCATTGGCTCTTCGGCAGTGAGCAATGAAATGACTGTTCTTTTCGGTAGCTTCCTTTTTGAACTCAACAACACCGCTCAATCTGAAAATTTATCACATTTCGAATTCAATAATATTGTAGGTACAACAAATTACTAATATACAAATTCAATAGTATTGTAGGAGAATCCTCATCGCTTACTGGAAAATGTCCGAGGATCTACTATGCTGCTATAGGAAAAACTAGTAGAATTTCAAATTTTTACACAAATTTTTCTATTGCAATATTTTTTTCAGTCAATTTATAGCATAATAACTACCAAATCTGAATTTGGGAAATTTTCTCCACTCCATTGTTCTCCCCATGGAATTTACATTATCTAACAAAAAAATATTTGGAATTTGAAAGGAGGCTTTCTATCGAAAGTATCGTAATAGTGTAAGTTGCAAGAAAAGCTCGAGGTACCTTAACTTTCTTCATAGTAAGGTTTTCGCTTAACACTTCTGTTGAACTCAAATTCAAACTAAGTATAAAATCCTTAAATAAAATTGGCGAACCACTATTGAAAACTAGAATAGAAATGCAATATAATTTTTCAGTAAATGGACTATGTTTTTGAATGGCATTTTTCTCGATTGTAATCAGTTAATGAAATTACCTGTATGATTTCGGAAGTTCCAAACGAGTTGGGATGGCTCGGATTGAGCAATTTTTCCCCTGAGTTGTCTCATTACTGGTATCTAATTCAATAAGTAGTTGAAAATTTGGCTCCCGAGTCACCTAGCAATTAAAGGCTCCACAACTATCGCATTGAATTTCTTCAGCATCAAAGTAATGATGGAGATAATGTAATAAAAGTAATAATGTTGATAATGTAGTGTGGGACAAAAACTGTGGGCTGATAGCATTTGCTCTGATTGTGGCAATGCTGGCAGTGGTGTTGGATTGAAAGGCTGGGGAATTCGGGAAGTGACTGAGTCCACGTTTCTGAACAATTGTTGTGGGTATCAACTTCGTACGATAAAACACGTGTTGTTGTTTCCTGAACAACTGTTATCCTATTACTAAATAGATTCCTTAGGATCATTGCTCGTTGTTCGTAAGTATTGATAGAAATATGACCTTGCTTTATCAAGTTACTTACAAACTGGAATGTTGCATTTTTATTCTTGACGATGAAATCTTTAACTGCATCGTTATCGTATGCTGCACACATGATTATCTGACTAACAACATCATAATGGCATGTACCGTAAAAGAAATAAGTACCATCATCCAGATCCAAAACACCAACATTGTTTCCATTCTGTAATAGTAGACCTTTGCTTATATCTTTCAAGTGGCTGTTTTGATGAGAAATTTCGGGATTCGGAATAAAGGAACTTCCTTTTGCCTTTCGCGTCTTTCGACTATCCGGGTTCCTCTGAGGGTCATCATTATTAGTTCTATTTTTGATAGCTAATAATTGAATTTGTTGCCTTTCAATGCCGCGATTTCTCCAATTGTCTAGTAGTATACTGTCTGAATTGGATGCCATCTGATGCAAATCTCCGCGACCAATCACCAATGTCCAAGTTCAGAGTGGCTGCAACCGAATGAGTTGAATCCGATTCAGAAATAAATTTTCGTCGCTCTGGCGTTCGAGGTTTCTCTTCAAGTAGAGACGTTAAGGCTTGACTTGAAGCTGAAGAGCTGGAATCTGGCTGATGATTTACATTTTTTTGTTACTTGAGAATTATTTTCACACGGACTCACTGAGCAGTGCCCTGATGGGTTCAACCCTGGTTTAGGCGTTAAGACATTCCTTTTTTCAAACTGGACATTTTTCGTCATAGAAGTTTCAACGCTTCTACCTTGGATAACAAACTTTGCTAGTTCAGATTCAACTGCTTTAGCCCTGTTCGGGTTGTCTTGCAATTGTAGTTTCAGACATTTATCCAGTCTCATGTTTCAAAGTGTTGAAGTAACCTTCGGTGAACGACGTCGATGCGTGATCAGCAAAAAAGGGCAGTCCAGCCGGTGTGAAAAGTGGAAACTCATAGCATAATTTTGTCAAATCAGCTACAAAATCAGGAGCATAGAATGCATTTGGTTCTGTTGGTGACTCTAGACCTTTCGTGACCTTGGCTTCCTTCACTATCGTATCAATCCATTCACGAATGTGACTTCGGTACGTGGTCCTCACTTCATCACAAAAAAAATCGTTTTTAATGTCTCCGTCAGAGCCGTCTTCAATACCATCTTTTTTTAAAAACTCTTCATCACGGCGTGCTATTTTTTCTTCTAAATTTCTCCGAGCATCCAACACTGTTGCGTTATTGGGGAGTCCTGTGATAATTTCATCTTAATACTCATGCAATCGAAGTATACAGACTAGGCGAAAAATCTCCGCAAAAGGCAGGCAGAGTCTGATAGTTGATGAGTAATCCAAGACAAAATTTATACATTCTCCGAACTGTTTGAAGTGGTAATTTGGTCAAAGAATTGCGATGCAGCATCATCTTGACCAAATGTGCTACATCAAGCCTGATCTATGTGCTTATTTGAGGTCGATAGGGAGACTCCTCGTGACCTGATGCATACATAAAGCATGTATCCACGTATACTGAGATAGGTTGGTCATTAAGAGCAAGACAACTTCCGTTCAATAAAGCTCGGGAGCCATCACAGATCAATTGTGATGGTTTCGGTTGCTCAGGGAACGTTCGAGGTGGATTTATCCATATCCTAAAGAATCTTTCAAATGTTTCTATCGTCTGACTTTCCCTGAACAGCCCATGAACGGGGAGCACTTGGCCTTCATAATTTATGACAATAGGATAGTAGAAAATGTGCCCTGATCGCGTGCCATCCAGACGTGTAAAGCTCCCTACTAGAGATCCTGTCCCATCCACTCCTACTGTTGCTCGTTTCCCAAGAGTTTTTCGATATCGGCTGTATGCATGACGTTGTGAAGGAGTGCTAAAAGTAACGAAGAATGGTCTCCCATTGAAGTCAAGAATGGTATTGAAATAATCTGCGCTATTTTGCATCTTTAAAATAGTTAAAAGCTCGTTCTTCCCGTCATCTGGGCCTACATCAAGTTTGCTATCAATGTAACTCTGTTTTACATTATGAAGGGTTCTTAGACGGGGAATAATCAGTGGATTGCTCTCTTCCAATTTCGTTGTTTCCCCCAGTCTTCGTCGTCTCCAATTGGCACTGCCTTCAAAAAATACTTGCTTGCCTATCTTTTGACGAACTAATCCTCGGCAAGGACGCTTCATGTCTTCATGTTCCTTGTAACGTATGTCATGAGTACGTATAGTTAACTCGAAGTCAGTCTCACCTGGTTTTTCATACACATATGCAAAAAAAGGATTTTGGCACACCTTGCTTTTGCAACAACCTCTGATCCTCATATAATGCATACTTTCTGGCCTTTCAAATATATTGACATTGTTGATTGTGTAAGAACATAGGAGTCTTAATTGTGCCCATATCGCCTCAAAAAAACCGTACTGCCAAATATCGTTGACCAAGCTTGATCTATTTTTTTTAGATGGATCAATTTCGTTTATCCCTCCTCGCATGTCTTTCCAATCGCCCTGAGAGATAACGACTGTGAATTTGTCCAGCCCTTTAGATTCCAGTTCCAACTCGAAATCTTCATCATTTCGGTCATCCTCAAAGCTGCTTTCTAGCAGTGTGGAATTATTGATAGACTTGTTCGGAATCGTAGGGGAAACAATAACTCCTTCCAGCCTCCGAGCCTCACTCAAAAATTCTCTTAGGTTCTCACGAACATTTGTGTAGATATTGTGATTTTCCCAGTTATAGTCGTTATTTCGATTGTTAAGCCAATCAATCATCTGGTCCCAAACTGGGGAGTCATGGGCAGGTACAACAGTCTTAAAATAGTTTATGAAGACTCTGACCACGTTTGTGGCATCTTCAATAGATACCAGTGCTGGGCGTCCCTTTGCCTATTGAAGAAGCTATATAATTATTGAACTGTATATGATCTGAATAAAAAACAATAATAATTTTTCAAACTTTCTGAATCGTCGATTTACTTAGGTACAATACAGTGGAGGGATCGGTTTTGGAACAGGGATAAGTTAATAGACTCATTAAATTTGCTTACTCAAAAACCACACGCTTGTGTAGTAAATATTTTACTTGTGAACCGACTGTAATGGTTGGGCGAGTGTGGTGTTGCTCCGGCGATCATCCAGGCTAAGCAGCGTTCCACTGGGATACTACTTGGATGGGTGACCGCTTAGGAACACCGTTCGCTCGCTCAAAAATTACTGCGCGGAAGGCACGGGAATGGAGACCCAGTGTACCCTTCGAGTCAGTGTGACGGAAGGGTACACTGGGACCCTGCACTATCGGCCGACTGTACGGTAGAGGTTTTCCATGGTTTCCCCCTACCCCTGTGCAAATGCAGTACAGTTGGGGAAAAAAGTGGGTCCCATGGCACCGCAGGGGAAGGGAAAAACAAAAAGTGTAGGAAGAGAGGAGAAAGGCTAAGAGAGGCGGGAGGAGATGTAAAACAACGGAAATACGTTATAACATCAAGGAAATAAACAAATAAAAAAAATATTTTACTTGTGGATAAATAATGTAACAACTCTTTTATTTCAGGATAATTCTGGTTATAGCCGCAAACTGAGACACAAATAATTGGAAGCTTATACGCCCGCGTTACTGGGGGAGCTGAACTGATTTTGTTCCCAGTGAAGATGTTTGATGCTGTATCGGTCACCATCAATCGGGCGATCGTCATTTGTTTTGACGATCAAGTTCCGACCTGCCTCGCCACGATCCAATGCCTCTCGTGTAACTATTTATCAATTTCGGTGGTTCCCCGTATAAGACCGTCTTTGTTCCCTACCCCTAAAGCCTCCGATCAACCTCGGAAAAATTCCTCCCACACTTGCATTTGTTTACTCAACAAAACCAAGATTGCGTTTGCGAATGCAATCTTGCTTTTGCATTCAAATTTTGTTCAATGAAATAGAAGTATCAGCCCTGTTCACTAACTGATTCATCATATCACTGTTCCATCACCCATCCCTCCATCATCATTCGAGATAATTCTAATTTTTAACAATCATTATGCGAGGACTTTTGTTGAATAACACTTCCAGGAGGCGTCTCTGCAGAATCAGTTGAATGAGAGGAGGACGCAGGTGTTGATTGCTTCATGCTGAACATCTGTAGGTCCAAGAGCAGAGGATGCATTACGAGTCTCAGAGTGTTCCCATGACTGAGTTCAATATTTGCCGTGTTTGTATGAAGAGATTTGGGAATCAAAAATCAATATCAATACGATTTAATTTAATATAAACTTTCATTTAGACCATTGGATTTTTCTCCTAAATTTGATTGTTCTCTTATGCTTTGTTTATTATTTTTGTTATTTGTTCGGTATTAGGTAAGAACTCAGGCAATTCATCTTCCTATTGACCGAATTCCCTGTCTTAACTACTGGCCTTCTACTGACTTTCATCGTCTCACTTTTCTGCATCACAATCATCCTTTCTCGTGAGCTAGTCAAGACGTCGAGACCCACATCCGTGTCATGCATCAACACACCATCCACCGGTTTCGCCCCCAACCGTTGCCTCTTGCCGTCGATTGTTATTTCCGTCTTCCCTCCGGTGCCGGCATTTCCCTCCATCCATTTGCCCCCCACTACCCACTCTGCCACCGTAGGTACATCGACGGGCAACTGCCACTCCTCATCCATGAACCTCTTCGCCTCGGCGTTAAGCCTACACAGGTACTCTTCCTCACCCAGCGGCCCCCCCAGTGTAAGTGGGGTACAGAGCCAGTTCTCAACCTCCCCCCATAGCTCCTCCTCATCCTTGTAAGGTACGTAGCCATAACTGGTCTCCCAATAACAGAATTCCCCCCAATAGGGCGTGATCTTCGTTGCCCCCATCTTCAGAAAACCTGTCTCGACCTTAAGTACTTTACATATCCCATGCCGGCATGCTCCTGACCACCTCCGACGGAGCCGATTGAACCGCTCCACCATTGCCAAACCCCTTCGTGGACGCGCTACCCGGGCGAGGATATGTACGTTGTCCTCAAATACCCCCTGCCCCAAAACACAACCCTCACACTTAGGGTGATCACTCATTTTCATCTTTATGTTTTGCTCCATGAAGGTATCGTAGGCCATATTCCACGCACTAATCCCGCATCCGCAGTTGTAATCCGCAGTCCACATCTCCTCGTCCTCCCTGAGATTGTCCTCCACCTTCACCTTAAATAACGCAGGACTCCAGCACCACTCCGGGTGTATGGGATCTACGTCCCCCCAGTGTCCGCATTCCTCCTCGCTGCTCCGGCGGCCAGCTCCCTCTGATCCTCCCCCCGTCCATGTTCTTCCACCCCAGAGGGTGTAGGCTGCGGCCTGTCCCTCCTCCCTGTGACACCGGCATTGTCCCTCACTGGAGCGTCGGGATCCTCGAAATTGAAGGTCATCCTCTGCTCTGCAACTCTGGCAGCTTTCAACTGTTTTATCCTTTCCTCCAGCGTTGCAATCTCCTGCTCCGCGGTCACCTCCTGACGGGGGGCCGCCCTTCCCGCGCCGTCCTCTTGCTCCCCCCGTTTTGTAAAACCCTTCGGGTCTACCCCAATCGCTCGGTCGAGATAATGTTGTTGGAACCCAGTGACCACCTGGTCCCTACATCCCCTGTAGAGTATTGTCCCATCGTTGTAGTGGGCTGCACACAGTACACCCCCAGTACCTTTCGGAATCACTAAGGTCTTCAGAGTCCCACCCCTGTAATCCTTAATGCGGGAGAACAACCCCCACCCCCATTTATCCTCGACCGGTTTGGGACACCCTTTCTCCAGCCACCCCATCTCTCGAGCAAGCCTTCCCCCGTACGTCGAATCCACCACGAAGTGGATACCTGCCATCTCCGCGTACTGTGGATGGGTGATATACGTATACCCCCAGTCTGCTGCCAGCAAGTCTGTGCAACACGTCAAATCCTCAAGTTGACAGTCGTCTTCCCCCTTCCCCAGTTGACGGTACATGTTATACGTCCATGACATCCTGGTATCGTCAAAGACGTACGCATCATTAACGGGTCTACCCGTCCCAGGGATAACGCATGTCGACCACTCCGTATTGATCAAGGATCTCCCCCAACCCGATATGGTCCTCACACCGGTAAATGTACCTACCCCCCGTTGACCGGGTGCGATATTCATGTTCCAATCCCATTCGACCTAATCGGTAATGAATGTCCTAGCAAACCATTCAGTGGTGGCTCCATCCCCGTCTGCTCTGTTAATGATACCCGCCCAGTATATCATAGCATCAGGCACCTCCTCCGGGAATGCGATCCTGTCTGTCTGTGCCGCTGCCCTCTTGAATTGCTCGAAACCAACCCTGAGCGCGGCGCCCCTTGCCAGCCTGTCCAGCCCCCCTGCATATAGCCTTGCCCTCACGCTATTAGCGTCTTCCACGTTGAATGTGTCGTAGGTTGCGTAATCCGACGCCAACGCGATACTTGCCATGTTGCCCCACGTGCCTAAACCAATTCCCGGACTTTCTCGTGCTTGTAAGCGCGTGATAAACCTTTGGTCCAGTCCGTTCACAGCCGCCCTTCCTCCGTACCCCTCGTACGACGCCTCGTTGATCGTAGGTGCCGGGCGCTGACCCATCGCCTCCCGCACATGATTTGGCGCCCCCACTTCCATCAAGTCTGGATGATCTCCGTATACCTCGACCCTCTGGTGCCACCTAACCGTCAGGGATACTAGGAGTGAGTTAATCTCAAGCCAATTAACCCCCCTTAGGAAGTAAGCCGCAACATAATCGCCGAACCCGCTTCCCTGAGTGAGTACTGGTGGTCGGTGACAGATTGGACCATCTCGGACACAGACGCATCTACGTCATGGACAGGCACTCCGTTGGCAGGAGGCTCACCTCTGTGGTTTGTCATCGACACTGTGTAACTCTCGCCCCCCAACTCCACCGACGTCGTTGTCTTTGTCGGTATGAGGAAGATGATCCTATCAGCGGGGTCGTACATGTCTACTAACCCCGCCGTCCGTCTGAACACTTCAGCTGTCGGCTCCTCCTCCCCTCCTACCTCGCGCATCCTCATCTCCTCCATCACCCAGGCTAATAGGTATTTCAAGTGGGGCAGAATTCACATATCACGCCTTTTGGTCCTACCCCCTGATTCTCCCCCAGCGTGATGTTCTTCACACGTTCATCCTTGAGGAACCAGATATCACCGTCGTTCGTTGGCAGCCGCCCCCCGCTTCTCAAGGCTACCTCCATCAAGTCAGTGGTGACGAAGATCGCGTCATAATGCCATTCCCCGAGCTTGTCCAACGTGACCGTCACCTTTTCTGGCATTTCTGGCATTGCCCAAGCATACTCTACCCCCGAGAGTGAGCGAGGGGTGGGGATGTCCATTGAGGGAACTGGCGAGGGGGGGAGGGAGAGTTCCTCCGAGTCTTCCCTGGTCGACGTCTCGGGGGTCTGGTGCGTGGGAGTCTCCAATGTCCTCGTCAGGGGGGGGGCTCCTGACCGGAGGGTGGCCATACGTCCGATACCGATCCGTTTCGATCCGAGCTTGGCGGAGCATTACCTCCATCTCCCACCACTCCGCTGTGCGTGGAGGAGTTTTGGGCGTTACTTCTCCCACTGGGGCCCGATACGGCCCTCTTCCGAAGAGGGGAGTTCTCCTCATCCTTAGCATTCTCGGTGATATCTAAAGGGGAGCGGGAGACAAAGGGTCTGTGGTCAGAAATATGAATTTTGGGGATTCGATTACCATGGGGGTCTTCCAAGTCATACATTATAGGGGAAATTATGTTTAAGACGAGATAAGGGCCATCGTATTTAGGGGCTAACTTCGCGGTGAAATGGGTAGCGGCATGGGAGAGGGGGCGATGTTTTCGCAGAACCAGGTCTCCGACCGCGAACGCGAGATCTTTCCTTCCTTGATTATACCGTTCGGCTTGCTTCGCAAAAGCTTCACCCATATATTTTCGTGCGAGATCATAGAAGTCATACGCTCAACACGCGACTGCCACGGTCCCGGGGGTGACGAGGTTAGGGGTTCAGGTGATTTGGGGGTCGGTTCGGCAATAGCACTGGGGGGAGCAGGGATGCGACCCATATTCAGGAAGGCTGGGGAAAGGCCAAGGGAGGAGTCGATTCAGGTGTTGAGGGCGAAGGCAAATTCGGGGAGGAATTGGTCCCAATTCCTATGATCTTCTCCCGTGTAGATGCGTAGCATGGGTTTCAAGGATCGATTAACTCGTTCGACAGGAGTGGACTGGGCATGGTAGGGAGGGGTGGTTATGTGGGTGATTCCTAGCTGGGCTCAGGTGTTGGGCCAGATCTTTTCCTACAACTTCGGTACCATTATCGCTGAGGAAAAACTGCGGTTTTCCCCTGCGCAGGATCACTGTTTCGTACAGGATCTTCCAAATATTTTTTGCTGTGGCCTTCCGAAGGGGTTTCAATTCCACATACCGGGTGAAAACGTCCTCTAGGACAAGGATATATCGATTTTGACTACGACTGGGGGAAAGGGGCCCATAATATCACCCGCGACGGTGGACCAGGGCTCGGTGGTCGTCCGCTCGCGCATTAATCCACGGGGTCCGGTTTGAATCGATTTATATCGTTGACAGGAGGGACAAGCTCGGACATATTTAGAGACATCGCGATAAATACCCGGCCAATAAAAATAAGTCGAAACTCTCTGGTAGGTCTTATCGATACCTCCATGGGCGGCATGGGGACTGTCATGGGCATCTTGGACAGTGCCAAGTCTGAGTCCCGGGGGAAGAACGGTCTTCCATCGGTTCAGATCAGGGACTGTCGGGTCAATCTGGGGACAAGGGCGTAAAAAGTAAAGGACGTCGTCGTCTACTGTCCAGTCAGGGTATTTATGGGGATTTTCTTTGACGTCTGTCTTTTTCTTCTGATACCATCTATCAGGGGAGGACTGCATCAAATCAAGGGCAGCTAGGGTATGGGGACAAATACGGGAAAGGGCGTCGGGGACAATATGAAGGGATCCTTTACGGTGGACTAGGTCAAAGTTATGGGACTGGAGTTCGAGGGCCCAACGGGATACTCGACCGGTGGCATTTTTGAAATTCACTAGCCATTTCAGGCTAGCATGATCGGTAATGACTCTAAACTTACTTCCCTCAAGGTAGGGGCGGAATTTTCTGATGGCCCACAGGACGGCGTGGCATTCTCGTTCCGTCACTGTGTAATTTCGCTCGGCAGGGGTAAGAACTCGACTGGCAAAGTAACTGAGTCGGTCAGAACCAAGGGAAGCTTTATTGTTTAAGTGGTCGGAGCCAAATTCGGACTCCTGCGTAAGTACGACTCCGATGGCCACGTCACTAGTGTCAGTCTGGATTGTAAAGGGTTTGTCAAAGTCGGGTCGGGCGAGGACGGGGGTAGTGGTAAGGGATTGTTTAAGGACGTCGAAAGCAGTCTGTTGATCATCGGTCCAGCTCCAGGGTTGCTCTTTATGTAATAGGAGGAGGAGAGGAACTTTGTCGTTGGATAACTGGGGAAGGAATCGGGAGTACCACCCTACCATACCAAGAAATCGTTGTAATTCCTTGATATTTCGGGGTGGGGGTTAATTGGTTATAGGAGCAGTCTTCTCAGGGTCAGCAGCTAATCCGTCAGGGGTGAGGATATATCCAAGGAATTCGAGGCGGTCACAAAGCAAAGAACATTTGTCGGGATTTACCGTCAGGTTATTATCCTGCAGTCTTTTGAGGAGTTGGGAAACAAACCATTCGTGTTCCTCTAGAGTTCGGGTAAAAATCAGGAAGTCGTCCGCATATTTACGGACATTGGTGGACCATTGGGCGGGGATTATCATGTAGGTGAGGAGCTGGAACATGGCAGGGCCATTTTTCAGCCCGAAGGGCATCCGCTTATATTGAAATAAGCCGGGGGGTAGTCCGGGGATCGCGAAAGCAGTTTTTTCCTTGCTTTCGTCGTCCAGGGGGATATGATGAAAGGCTCGGCTAACATCGATTTTGGACACATAGACCGTTCCATGAGCACAGTCAAGTAAATCTTCAAGACTCTGCATGGGGACGGCTAGGTGTTTCGTGACAGCGTTGAGGGGGCGGTAATCGATGCACAGTCGATAACTGTCATCGGGTTTTCGAACTAAAACGGGCCAACTACACCAATCGCTTTGGGACGGTTCTACTATCCCTTGTTTCAATAATTTTTTGGTCTTTTCTTGGGCAACTTTCAGAATTTGGGGGGCGTATCGTCTTGTGGGGCTGCGTATAGGGGGATGTCCTTGGGTGTCAATGTGCATTGTCAATAGGGGACAAACGTTAGCGACTTCTGGGGCAGGTTTGATCCAGCTTTTAAATTTCTCTCTCAGAGAAGCTGATTGATCTTCCGGGATGATGGCTAGGGAGGTGAGGGTGCAGGGAGGGGGTCTGTCGAGGTTTATGGGTTTAGGAGGAGGTCCGTCTGAGGGGTACCAGATAGTGAGGGGTTGAGCGGTTAAGGTAACAAAGGGGGGGCAGGGTCATCCCGATGATTTTTACGACACTCGAGGTTAAGCCCTAATTGCCGAAGGGCGTCCATCCCGAGAACGCAATCAAAGGCCAGGGCATTGGTAAGTCGAAAGGGGACAATACTAAGATAAGCCTCGGAAATTAATCGCATTGCGACGCATCCTTCGAGGGGCCTTGATTCGCCGCTTCCTAGCATAACGTCTTCGCCGACGTCGACCGCGTAATTTCGCAAATGGGGTCCTATTTCGGTGCTGATCAAAGATCGGTTGGCACCGGAGTCGATCAAAGTCCGTAATTTCATGTTGCCTAGACTAAGTTGCGCGAAATATCTATTTTCGGAGGGGTCATCATAAACAAGGGTCAAAAAGTCTTCATATGTAATAAAGTCAGGATTGTCTAGGTCGTTAATTGTCAGGGTCAGTAGGGTCAGGATTTCTTCGGGGGGAGGGTTGCTGGGAGTCGGGGTTTTTTGACGTTTGGGGGTGTGGGGATACAGGAAGTTTGGGGCAAGGGGGTTGATGGTAAAGGGGTCGAGGTAGAGCGGCCGGGGGAAGGGGGAATGGTTTCTTGGGTAGGGAGTTCAGGGATGGGATTTATAGAGGTGATGACTGGGTTTGAAAGGGTAGCTAGCGGAGCAGGAGATTCAGTGGAATTTTCAGGGGTAGGATTTACAGGGTTAGTTACAGGGCGTGAGGGGGTGGTTACTGGGATCAGGGAATCGGCAAGATTTTCAGGGGGTGGAAGGGGAAGGTCGGGGTCAGGTTCTCCAGCGATCCGCTGTTATAAGGGGTGGTGAAAGGAGGGGGTGGTATTGCCAGACTCATTAAAGGGGGAGGGGAACGATATTGGGTATCAGGAGTGGAGAAAGTGGGGGGAGTTCGGGAACGTCTTGGGGGAATAGGACTGTGAGGGGGACTGGTTGGGATTCCACGAGTGGATGAAGGACGGGAAAAGGGGTCAGTATGATCAGGAGGGGGGGCGTAAGGATTAGTGGCAAACTGTGCTGGGGGAACGTCGGGGGCTCTCAGGGGTTGTGCATCCAGAGCCGAATAATGGGTCGTGTTTCGTCTCTGTCCTTTGGGGGCTGGAGTGCTAAAGGCATAAGCCGAAGCATAACTGTCTTCGACTGAGGGGGGAGGTTGGCAACGGGATGCATTAATCGCGGTATATTCTACTTCATGGGCGCTTTCTAATAGCTGGGCGTACGTGGTGAAAGATTTTCGTTTGATTTCCTTTGCAAACGAGGGGTGCATTTGGGAGTGCACAATATTTAATTGTCTGGTTAAGGGGGGAGGGGGGTGGAGGTTCGCGAAAAGACCACGCATACAAATGATGTAATCCCGGATTGATTCTTTGGGGGCCTGGGTACGTCGTCGAATATCCTGCGAAATACTCTCTTCCCTTCCGAAGGGACAGAAAGTGGCAGTAAAGGACGATACAAAATCGTCGAAAGTAATTAAGTACGGATGTTCCGTACGGTACCATGTTCTGGCGTTTCCCCGAAACGCAAAGGCGAGGGCGCGAAGGGTCTCCTCTTCGGTGAGGTTGTATGCTGCGCAACTATCACCGATTTGGTCCAGAAATAGATAAGGATCCTCACTTTTCGCTCCCGAGAAAGTGATTCCATCCCTCTTAAAAACCGAACGAATTTTTAATTCGCGGGACGTAGGGTCCGCCGATCCCTGATCGCGGAAAGTGGTATGATGGGGAGTGTGGGGAAAGAATGGTTGGGGCTGTTCAGAAGGATCGTAATCATTAAGGGCGAGGGGGGGGGGAATTCGGGAGGCAAAATTCAGGGTACAGGAAGGTCTATGGGTAGGGGGACGGGGTCTGTTACTGGGGAGAAAGGGATATCTGGGGTTGGTGCGAGGAGGAAATACCGGCTCATCCACATTCTACGTGGAGTGAGCGGCAGGAGGGGGTGGGTAGGTAGCGGGAGGGGCAGTGGAATGGGACTCAGTGGAGAAATTGGCAGAAGGGAAAGGGGGGAAAAGGGTAGTGGGCCGGGGACGGGGAGTGGATTGAATGGGGTATGTCTGGGAATAAGGCAGGGAGACCTGAGGATCAGTGTGGGCAGAGAGGGGTTGGGGGGTGGTAAGGGGAATTGGGTTGTAGGAGGAGGTGGTAATAAGGGGGGCGTAAGAGGAAGTGGTGACAGGGAGGTTGAGGGTGACTCGATTAGGGGAGCGGTGATCAGTCTGAGGGGAGTCGTGGGTAGGGGAACATTGAGTCTGCCCGAGGGGGCTGGGATCCTGATAAATGCCCATACTTTGCCCTGCTCTAAGATATTCGCGAGTCCGATCGCGAATGGAATCGTCCACTTCCGGGACGAGTTGAAAACCGATCGTAGTTAAGGGAACCGTCATGGAATCATTAGACGTATCCGAATAAGCGGCATGAGGCCCGAACTTCCGCCTGATTTCGACCCGAACGAACCGATCCTTAAGGGTCACATATGACCCGACTGTTGATAGACCCAGCGAATCTAATAAAATCATGTGATCGCGTGGGTGTAGACCGTCATATCGATTTTCCAATTCATATCTGAATTGGGATATTTCCGAGGGACCTGGTTCCGGGGGTGGGAGAGGGGGAGGCAGTGAGGAGACCATCCGAGGGTAGGTGTCCATAGACGTCGCCGTAATGACGCATGTACTAGCGGCAGCGGTAATACCGGGAGCACAAGTACAGCGGGAAGAGGGGGTGTGAACGTGAGTAACCATGGTGGTACTCGTACAGGTAACGGGGGGGGAGGTAGTAGTAGCAACTACCTCCGAATACAAAGGGATTCCGGTAATTGGGGGATCTGTGGGGTCCATGGTGGGGGAAAAACAAAAAATTCAATAAAGGGGGAAAAGGTCGAAAACATTCAAAATTATTGAAAATCAATCAAAAATCCTTGAGGAGAAACAAGGAAAAGAAAACTGAACAAAAAAGACCGGTAATTAGGGAATCTTCTTTTTTTTTTATTATTATTCAAAAATAATTTAATTTTATTTAGGAAAGATTTTATTTTATTCAGGAGAGATTAAACAATAGAGTGTTGTTTATCAAATAATTAGGGGGGGATTTGCAAAAGAATCAAAAAAGGTGAATTTTCAATTTATAATTATTTCTAACCCGAAATTACAATATTATTTTCGGATTAGGACGGATGGGTGAAGGGAGTAGCGAATAGACAGGGGGAAAGGGGGGCGGAAATAATATTGAAGATTTTATCGAATTGGAATGGATAGGGAATGGAGGAGGCCTCGATAACTCGAGGGGCGGGTCTGTTTACATGCCGATGTAAACACGGCCACGCGAACGAATTTCTTGATTGTACGCGAGTCAAGTACAAAAAGAAATATTATTTTGTGAAATATTCACGACAAGGATTTCCGAGAATTAATTTTATTATATTCGGGTATTATTTTCCCGATTTGAGTGGGGGAGGGTGAACAAAAGAAGCCGATTTGAAATCACGGCGATTTTAACAATAGAATGTAGAATGGGGTCACGGGAAAAGAGGGGCGGAAAAAATCGCGGGGAGAAAAGGGGTTTGTACGGGGGAAATCGTACCACTCGGAAGACAAAGAAATAATCACTGATCCAATAAAATAATACAAAATAATACAAAATGAAATTAATCTAATGAAAAAATGAAGGCGGAATATTTTTCTAAATAATTACACTACTCCCTATTTTATTAAATTTTTTCCCACCTCCAACGGTGAAAATAAAAAACAGATACTTGCGGGGGGGGGGAACAAAAAATAGCCGATATACAGCGCCTGCCCCACGTTGGGCGCCAATTTGTGACCTTTTGTCTAATTATTAATTATTAGGACGGGTCAAGTATTAAATAAAAAGGGGCAGAGGCTGTTAATATCAAATATATTTAATTATCAATACTAATCAATAGAATTTTACAAGAGTATGTCCAAATTACAATGAAAAGAAATAATGCCTGTTTCTGGGAATTCTCAGGGGTGGGGGGCAGGCAGGTCACTTGTCGGACCACTTTTGAATTAATACAAAGAAAAAGGGGGTGGCTCTACATTTGAGAAAAAAGGGGAGAATTGAGGGATCCAATGATAATAATAATAAGAATAATACAATAATAATATTAATAATATCTAGGAAAAGAATAGGGTTAATTGACACCGTTGGAGGGGTTCCGAGAATCGTAATTGAGGGGAAATGACGCCGCTGGGTAATGAGGGGAAAGAAAGGGTACTCACTCGGGTGATGCTTTTTGTCCTGATTTTTCTCTGTCTTCTCTCCGGGTTTTTCTAGGAGGTGTCCACCTTTTTCCTGGGGTCCACCAAGGTTGTCTTTGGTCCAGATGAGCCTCTCTTTTGACTCGGGCGATCCTGGGCCACTTCACTATTTCTCCGCGATTGATTTGATAATAAATGATTGACGGACGTACTGACTATATTGACAGCTGAACGACGAGTGGCGATCGATTAGCCACTTGAGGACCTCCTCGAAGTATTCGGGGGTCCTCTGCCCATTCTCGTCCATTTCCGGGGTGTAATATTCGGCTTCCCCTGATCCACCGATCGATGCTTTAGGGCATCTTCGGGGGCCGGGGGACGTGCGTGTGCGCCCATTGTCCTGCAACGCGTGGTGAACAGGGGACTACGGTGGGGAGGCGCTACGTCATTCGCTTCTTTTTCCAAGTGGGAGCGTGGTGAGTAGGGGACCGGAGGAAGGAGGGGGACGGCCTACGTCATCCCATCCTTCAGTGGTGCTTCTTTCCGATGTTTCTCCCGCTGTCCGAGCGCGCCGAGTAGGGGATCGGGGGAGGGGGAAGGATTTATGGGAAGGGGTTCTCCAACGGTGAATAAATAAGTAGATACTAGTAAAATAGGGGGCGTGCGGAGGGGAATGTCAACATAACCTAGAGGTTATGTTGCCTCGTCACAACATCCATATTAATACTTCCTAAAGTTAATACTGGAATTTCGGAAATTCCGTGAAACTCGATTATATTCGACTTATTTATTTGTACATTTTCTTCCACGTATTTATTTTTAATTAAATTCGGTGACGCTCCCGAATCAAGCATTAATTTTATTTCATCATTATTTTTGTTAAAACCGATTTTTATGAATGGAATATCATCATTATTTTTAAAATGAACCGAAATTACTGGGAGTCGTCTTCCGACTCCGATGCTTGAATTGCTGTTACTGGGCGCTGAGTAAGCGTATCTTTCCTCGCGCCCGATTGGAAGGATGACCCCTGGTTTTCCGAATTTTTTTGAGCCAGAATCTGGCAATTTTCCAAAACGTGTCCCTCTTGTTTACAATATCGACAAGTTACATTCTTTGATTGACTCGAATTATTAAATCGATTCGATTGACTCCAACCACCCCTGCATCTAGCTGCAGTGTGGCCTAAATTGTCACATAATTGACATTTTAATTGATTTTCTTGTGAATTCTGATTTAAAAGATAACACGTTTTTGCAGTGGGATTACCCTTACTACAAATCTAACAAATCACTTTATTTGAATTTTGATTGTTTAACACGTTGGCTGCCGCGCAAATTTTACATGACTTGGCCAAGGCGCCACCATGTATTAGGTATTTTAACTATTGGGCGCGCCGCCGGTCACCGGTGGCCCCCACGGCCCTGTAGTCAAGTCGAGTGTCGGTCACCGGTGGCCCCCACGGCAGCCAACGTGTTAAACGAGTGAAACACGTTTTAGCAGAATGGCCACGTTTATTACAAATTTGACAGATGGCCCCGCCATTAGATTGGAAATTATTTTTATTATACCCGCGATTATTTTCATTATTGAAATTTTTATGATTTTGACCATTTTTATTACGATTCCCCTTCTGGGCATTACGTGAATTCGCGTTTTTATTTTGATTTTTATTGTTTTTTATGAATTTAACCGCTTTTTGATCTTTCGATTGATCACCAAATTTTTTCTCTTCAATTTTCTTTACTTTTTCGCCTCTTAACTCGCTTTTCGCAATTAATTTACGCTCGATTTCAATTGCTTTATCGTACGCGTCTTTCATTGTTACACATGTCGGCATGCGCTGATCAATGTCCGGTTTTAAACCTTGAAGAAAACATCGTTTGACATTTTCATCAACATTATCGTTATAGACTTTAAGTTGGTCTTCGTTGTATTCAGGGTTTTTTACCTTGAGCAATTCAACGATTTCTTGACCCTTTTTCCTTAATTTATTTGCAAAGACCACTACTAAATCCGTGTCTCTCTGAAATAATGACCCTAGTTCTCCTTGCAACTGCCATTCAGTCTTGATAGGAGTGTAAATAGATTTTAATGCTTTGATTAAATCTTTAATTTCACAATCCCCCCACACGTGTAATGTGTGTGTATGTGTGTAATGTGGCTGTACATGTGGACCCAGCGCCACATGTACAGCTTACCTTTTTGTCTCGACAGTTGGATCCCTGCACTCCGGTGCTCTCAACGTTTGAAAATGCTCTCTACTGTTCATCATTTGTACAGTTGAAAAAGTACAAACGGAGCCCCCCCTTTCTGAGAAGGGTTACCGATTCTCTGTCGAGAACTGTCGAGACAAAAAGCTAAACTGTAGCATGTGGCGCTGGGTCCACATGTACAGCCACATTTTTGTCTCGACAGTTGAATCCCTGCACAGTGGTGCTCTCACCGTTTGAAAATTTTCTGTACAATTGATCATTTGTACAGTTGAGAAAGTACAAACGGAGCCCCCCCCCCGATTCTCAGGGGGGCGCCACCGTCAGCTTTGACTGGCAGGATTTTAGCCATTCGTATTTTCAATTGAAAAACGAAGTTTCAAAAACCCGCGGCCCGTGAAAATGAAAATTAGCTGTAAGAAAAATGTATGTTATATAAAGAAAAATAAATAAAAAAATAAAAATTAGAAAAAAGATTCCCTTTATGTTTTTCCCCACCCAATTCCTATTTAATAATAATTTGAAAATAAAAAAAGTAAACACTTAAAAAAAAAGAATCGAAATATTTATTTTAAAAACTTTTTATTTAAAAAAACTTAAAACTAGACTACACTATTTCAAATAATAATCTTAAATCTAACATTACTTTTTTCTTAATATTTCAACTTAAAACTAAGGGGAAGGAATTATGTAAAAAAAGGAATACAAATATTTATTGTAAAAATTTTTTTATTGAAAAACTTAGACCTGAAATACAGTTTATTTTAAACTTAAAACTAAACGGAAGTAAATCTTGGGGTAGAAATATATATTTAAAAATCAAAGGAAAACATTTATTTAAAAAAATTTTTTTATTAAAACAACTTAAAACTAAAATACAGATTTTAACTTAAAACTAAGGTTAGAGGATATGTAAAAAAAGAGAAAAAGGAAAGCAAAAATTTAATAGAAAAAGAACGGAAATATTTATTTAAATAAAAATTTTCTATTTGAACAACTTAAACTAAAATACAGATTTTTTTTTTTCAAATATTAAAATTTTTTGTATTTTTTTTTGTTTTGTTTTCTAATTGAAAACTAAGGGAAATAAATAAATAAATAAACAAAAAAATATTGATTTAAAAATTTTATTTTATTTTTAAAAAACTTAAAATTAAAAATACAAATTTTTTTTTTAATTTAAGATTAACGAGAAGGGGGGAGAGGGGCCTCACTCCCACTGCTCCAGGGTCCAGTCCTCCTCCGTCAGATCGGGATGCGCTGGTTCCTCTCCAAAGAGGATCCTAAGGTCCCAGGCATCCTCCACCTCGTACAGGGCGAACACCTGCTCGCCCTCGGCTTCCAGGCCACGCGCCTCACGCCTCAGAGCGCGGATCCACCGCGCTCTCGGGGTGTCCGGGCCGACACCTCCCTCCCAATGGGCTCCGGCCTGAAACAAAAGGAAAATAAGAACACATTAATATTGAATATTTATAGGAAAATGAGGAAAGGAGGGGGTATTTTAGTAGAGGACTGATAGGCATGACAGGAAGGGGTTAGAGGGAATAGAGAGAGAGAGACGGACAGACAGACAGACAAAGCTTACCATGTAAGCCTCGTCCTCGGCATCCGCCAACCATTTGGCGGCCCTGGCGTGCATCGCCATCCAGGGTTTCACCCTCCTCATCCTCCCACCGCAGCCACTCGTTGGCCTCCCTCTGGTAGGCCCGCTTCCTCCTGGTGGCCTGCATCTGGAAAATAGAAAAAGCACAATGAATTAAAAATTTAAAAAAAGACAAACAGAATGAATTTAAAAAACTAAAACAAACGAAAAACGAAAAATCTAAAAACTAAAACAAACGAAAAATTAAAAAATCTAAAACAAGCGAAATGAATTTGAAAACTAAACAACTAAAACAAACGAAAATTAAAAGCTAAAACAACAAAAATTGAAATAAGAAAAATACGCGGATTCTAAATTTTAAAACCACGAAACCTATACCCCGCGACGGGCAGGTATTTAAACAATATAAAAACGCGTGAAAAAAACATTAAAAAAAGAACCCTCGGACGGTAAAACACTGAGAATTAAAAAACCGCGAAACACACACCAACAACTGCGAAACACCACGAAAAACATGCAAAAAATATAGAAAAAAACTTACCTCGCGAGCATAATCTTGACATGCTCCTGCACAGGTGACTTTCACCATGTTTAATTTTTTTTTTAATAAAAAACGAAAAACAAAAAAAACACTAAAACTTGACGAACACTGGAGTCCTCCGGATGACGATGGTGAAAGAGGACGAGTAGTGGAACCTCACGGTTTATATAACTTTGCCCCACTATTCGCCCTCAACCCTCTAACCCGTAAGTTAGAGGGAGATGAGGGTAAGGATATATGTAGGAAAGACGAGGAAAAAGTCAAAATTGTTCTCTAAACCCTCTTAACAACGAGAAGGAAAGAGACAATAAACGAAAGGATTCAGGGCACCGACGAAGAAGAAGAAGCGAGAGAAATTTCCTCTAGCTTCTACGAGAAAAAAAAGGGCTGGGGACAGGAGAGGGAATATTGGGTCTTGCCTAGCAATAAAAAAAAGTCAAGACATCACTCTTGCAATAAAATTTATGACCTTTATTGCAGCTATCTAAAAAAATACAAAAATGTTTAATAAATGTTTAAGCCGAACGGTTACTGGGTGATAACGGGTAAAATCAAGACTCTGGAGGGCCAATCGTTCATCATCATCATTAGCGCTTTGATCCAATTGCATCGCAATGTGATCAAGCTCTTTTTGACGCTGCGTTGGAGTGCATCGCGCTTCGTAATCGCCCTCGCGATTCCTTTGTTCTAGATTCGCGCCCAACGCGACTAGAACGGCCTCGATTTCCTCGATAGTTTTCCGCGGTTCTGAAACAAAAAACAATACAAGATTAGCTTAAGTCAATCTAATCTAAAAATTCCTATGATTGATTGGTTGAATATTTACTTGTGAGGGTTGAGGCCGCGAAATTCAGTGGCCCATGCTGAGCATCTTCACCCTCGCGTTCCAGGATTAAATTAATAACTGATGGAGTGCTGGGAATGATCTCGATCGATGAATCCAATTCCATCATGGTCTCAGGGATGATATCCTTCGATGTGTGGTCCTTGGATCGATTTTTTTCGGATTCGCGAGCTCTAAATTGTCTTTGTTTTTCCTTAGCTAGTTCGCGGCGTTTTTCGCGAGCGATAAAGTCGGCCTTCTTTTTTTCCGCGAGTTTTAAACGTTTTTCGCGAGCCTGTATTTTTTTCAGATCCTTTTTCTTATCAATATAGTTCACTTGATTGAATACGTCAAGATCTTGTTCTAGCATATTAATCCACAACTTTTTTTTTTCTGTGCTCACTTGCACGATTTCACTTGTTTTTTTATTATTGACTTTCAGGATTTTAGAGTCACTTTGAGTGCTACCGGGTGATTTATGGCCCAATCGTCTGGTTGAGTTTTTCTTCTTCTTCTCAACCGTTTGAAGGTCAGAGTCAATATTTTGTAACGTGGTAGATTTTTACGGACATAAAAATGAACCAGTTAACCCGCCCTTTTCCTTTGATCGTCCAAAAACGGAACAAATGCTCTGAAGGGCGCCAGTTGTTCTTTGTCTCGACGGGAACAACAAACCGAAAAACGTACTCGAAGCGGATAACTCACGGCAACGAACTAAAATTCCAACTAAAACGTAAACTCAATAACTTAAAGCTAAAAGATCAAAGAAAAGGTGGTATTTGCTCACGCTGGTCAGGATGTAGGTTATGGAGAGAGGGGTGGTTCGGGGTGTGCTGGTCACTGGGCTATCAATTCCATAAATTCAAAACTCAACACATATTTAATATTTCTTTACGGAACTATATTCTTTAACTTTCGATAATAAGAACTCAAAATACAATTTTCTACAATATTCCAAATATTAATAATAACGCAGATATAAACCCAATAATTTTTGTGAGAGAGAGAGAGAGATCTTATAAATTACTCGATATTCCATTTATTTTAAGGAACGTAAGCGTATCGTCGCAGAGAGAAATTCAACTATGTTAATCCATCTAATCCATTACAATAAATTTTATCAAAACCAAATAAAACAAAGAGAATATACCGATCCTAATATCGAGCTAAATGTTATTAATTTACCCGAAAACCTAACAGTCCATAATTTGGAACTCAGTGCTAATACTCGATAAATTCAATAAATCCGAATTATAATTTTCAAGGCGTCATAAACGCAATTAATAATGACAATTCCTAACGTAACATAATCTATAAAACGTACGGGCTCCGAGAGCATAACACATAGTATCTAAAACGACGGACGCGGGATATACACTATACGGAGGCGCGACCTTGGCGAGAGAAATACGCGGGACATTCTCGCGGAGACGCGTAACGTAAACACACGTAAACTCGTATTCGAAACGACGAATCATTAGACACTTTTTATTAGCGAAGTGTAATTCGCAATGGTCTAAGGCACAATAAAAGAAAAAGAACAAATCTCTAGGCGATAAACGCAAACACAGCTTTCCAGAAAAATATCTGTAAAAGACAATAATCTACAAATGATCCACACGACTAACACGTATCCAAATTCAGATTTTGGATTATAAAATAAACCAAAAGGGCCAAAGGCACAAAAATGGAATAAATCCATAGGCGATAAACGCAGACACAATATTTCATAGAAATATCGGTAAAAGGCAAAACTTGCAAATTCTTCCAAATTAATTTGGAATATATGGATAATCCATAATAAAACGTAATTTTGGAATATATAAAATAAACCAAAAGGCACAAATGTACAAAAGAATTCGAAATTCCAAAGGCAGTAACGTAAAATCAAATATTTTGGCGACTAGCGCAAAGTATTTCCTCAATACGAGAATATTCTCCCAAATTCCACAACAGGTGTGACCTCATCAAGGTCATGAGTATTGCGTCACCCTGACATGGCTTGCAATTGCTAGGCAATTGTTAAGCAATATAAAAGACGTTGAACGTAAAAGACGTAACTGCATGGTTTTGGCGTTATTTAGGCTCTACCGCACAGAGCAATATCTAATCGAACTAAATAAACCGCAAAATACTACCCTGAAATGAGAATCCAGGATAAATTGATTTAATCTCTAATAACCATTATTAACAATAAATGAAAAGCTCACGGTTGCGACGTGTACGCGCTGGGAGACAATGATCGATTATATCTCGGACAACGCGTCGATTCGACTTCAATGGTCCTCGGATAATTGTCCTGATGATTTGGTGTTCTCCTGGCGATGGTTCGAGCACAACTAATAAACTAATTATCACTAAATTCACTACTAATTCGATTGATGCTGATACCACACGTGGTGATGTCGGCGACGTCTGCGTAGCAACTGTTGCTACGCGACAGGTTGGCGCATGGCGACCGACGGGAGCGTAGCGCTCCAGGCGTTATGGCAACGCAGAGTTGGCCTGGTAGGTCTCGGCGCGAAAGTTCAAATGGTCGCGTAACTCAAATTCTATCTCCGCGGTCGTATTCTCGGGATCTCCGGGGTTAGAAGAAACGTAACTAAATAATTAAAATAAAATAACATTTTCGCGATTTGTTTTTATTTTCTATCGCTCTAAATTTTAACGTAAACGTAACCTAAATCGACCTTTGGCAATCCACGCGATGGTAATGGTCGTGATTACTCGCGTGGCCTTCCACCCTAAAACTAAACTCAAAACCCATCCTACCCCGTAAATCCACTTATCTGAGCGGCAGTATTTCACCTGCACCTACACGTTTCCGCGAAAACAATAGAGGGGTTTCAATTCGAATAAATTACGTGGCTTGGTAATATCTTGGCCTAAAAGCGTAATAATTCTCCTTGAACCAATAACCCAAATTGCCAAACCGCGACACGCGTCAATTATCCGCAAAACCCAATAAACGTAACAAAAATTCCATATAGCTACTGATTTTACTATTCCGAAACCTAATTAACTAAAAACGCAAGAATATATATTTTAGATCTCTTAAAAATAATTAAATTAATCCCTCATTCTAAATTCTTACTGATTTATTTTCTCTCTCTCTCTTTTACTCACGAAATCTAGGTTGGTATAGACCTCAAAGGATTCCTTTGGAATTCCTTACACCCCTTCCCCTTGACGGTTCCGTATCCGGGTACGCCTTGTTCAAGAGTTGGTATTGGTGGTGTTGGGTGTCCGTCCTTCCTTCCTTCAGCACTGTAGCATAGTGCTCACCTGATGGTTTGGTGTCCTTCGAACCCACGACCTCAGTTGAGAGTCTCATGTCTTGACACTCTGGAGTCGATGACGTAGGGAATTTTTGGGTCCATACTCGAAACAATGGATTTATTCAGTCAATGGTTCTCACAGGTTAACTAAATGTTGATAAGTCTCCCTTCTCTCTCCCTTTACCATTCGACTTTGGACGGTCGTATCCGCAAAACAACGAGAAATATAGGCTCATAGGGGAGCATGTGGCGCGATAGGCTGATGAGCAAAAAAAAAAGGTTGTCCTTTATTTTGGAGGCCCTGCTGTCCTCATCTTCTCCACGAACCGGGCAAAGGCAGCTGGGTCCAAACGCGCAATACCCTCTAGCTATTCCTCGGCATTCCGGGGGGTGGCAGTCGTAATACTGATCCTCCGGGTCTCAGTGGGATCACTACCCGAAGACCGCTTGGCCGGATTGGCAGATTGTTTGGAGGTACCTTGGGCAGACTCAGAGGTGGTGGACGAGACTACCGAAGGGACCTTCTGACCCATCGCGGAGGTCTTCAGCCGTTTGGCGACTGAATCCGCATAAGTGAGGCCTTGGGCATGACTCAATCTGGCTTGGACAGATTGTCTCTCCGAAGGGCTGGAGCGGATAGTTCCATCAGGGAGGTAGATAGTGACGGACCTCTTGGGCACAGCTCCCTGATTGTCCTTCGGGGTTCTGAACTTGTTCAGGATGGTGGCACGTGGTGCAGTTTTGGGGTTCGGCTGGGGTAGCTGGTCCACCGAATTGGCCTTGATGGCAGCTCGAGCTCTCTCGTGGCGTTGGAGTTCACCAGAAAAGACGTTACAACGCCACTTCCCGCAGACGACGCAGTAGTCATGCCTGACGAGGTTTGGACAGTCGGGGTATCCATGACCATACCCATGGCATTGATGACACCGAACTCCTCTCCGGGAGCGTTTGGTGAAATCTTTGGAGACTTCTCCAACCTTCTCACTTGGAGTGATCTCGGGCAGATCTTTGACCGTCAGGTGTTTGGCAGGATCTTCTGCAGGGGTTTCAGCCAATTCTTCTTGGGACGCGTGTATTTCCAATACATCAGCAGGATTGGTGGGTTCCTCACAAGGGGTGTTGGGTGTGGGCTCGGGGTTAGACATAGGAGTGGTGGTGTTGGGGTTAGGTTCTGGGCAGGGTGAGGATATGTCCGGAGTGGGAATTGAGGGATTCGCATTTGTGGCAGTTGCATCTGCAATTGGGGTTGAGGGATAGGTGAACCACGGACTGGGGAGTTGAGTGTGGTCAGGTGGACAGGGTGTTGGGTCGGGATTAGGTGTTGGGGAAACGTCCCCAATGGCCATTTGGGCAACCTCCTCAGCAATGCAGGCGGAGTACCAATCCTGCGTCTGGGGCTTCTCCCCCTGAATTTCCTCCAGTGATGGAAATGGAGGCATCTGAGTAAACTCTGCAGGTGGCTCTTGGTTGAGCAGAGAGGTGGCGAATAAACGCAAGACGGCCATAAAGGCAGGCTCTTTATGGGCTATAGCCCAAAGTGCTTCACCAAATGATGTCAATGGTGACCACCACATCTTCTCAGCTTTTGGCAGCTGAATGACGGTGGTGTCCTTGGCCTTACTGGCAGTGGCTTGGTCAGCAGGTGGGAGAGTCGCTTGACTCTCGACTGGGTTGGCGTCCTTGGTCGCAGTTTTCGAGACAGTAGTCTCCTCAAGGTTGGCGTCCCGTATCGCAAAGTTTGAGGGTGTTCTCTCTGGGTCGTTGACCTTCATAGGCTCCTCACCCATCTCCTTCTCCATGGTATTCTGAGAAATTGGATGTATAAGTAAGGGAATTTGTTCATATATAGTGAGGTGCAATAGGTGAAATATGGCATACAATAGCAAAATAAAAGCGATTCTCATCTCGGGTACTTAGATTATGATTCGTCATCCTCATCTAATTCAGCGACGGTGTATATGGTTTTAAATCCTGTACTGATACTTCACCTTGATTTTTACCTGAGAAATCCGCAAGTTGATAACGTGTTTTCGATATTTTCTTATAAACAACGTAAGAGCCTTCAAAGGGTGGCACAAGAGCGGCAGAGAAATGTTTCGCTGCATTCGAAAGTGGGTGTGATCGGCGCACAACAAGGTCTCCTTCATGAAATTCATGATCACGACGGCGCAAATTATAATAGTGAGCTTGGTGAGCTTGAGCTTCAAATAACGCATGATGCAGGGTCTTACGGAGGATCTCCAGCCGTTTCATACGTTTTACCCACTCTTCCGGTGATCCAGGTTCTATTTCTAGCTCACCTTCCAGGTCTCGACGAAGAGAAATAGCCGGTAGAGGTTCACGACCAAAATTGGCAAAGGCAGGAGTAGACTGCAAGGCGTTGTGAAACGCGGTATTGAATGCGAATCGAAATTCATGCAGGTGTGAATATCGAAATCCCCGATGTGACGTCAAAGGAAATCGTTGGATAGGATTTTGGATGAGGTAGGAAGGGGAACAGGATAATTCTCCATATAATTTTTGCAAGAAAAATTACTCACGTTCGATGGTCGCTATCCACAAAGGCTCTAAGCATCATTTTTAAAACCCGATTCACCCGTTCGACAGGATTTGCCTGAGGGTGATACGGAGGCGAGGTTTGGTGTCGCATACCCGTGATGGCGACTAAGGCACGGATATCCTTATTGATGAACTCCGTCCCATTGTCCGTGAATAGGACTCTCGGAGTTCCCCAACGAGATACTATAACATTCTCAAGATGTTCTCGAATAATTTTCCCAGTTGCACCACGCAAAGGGATGACTTCGATCCATTTCGTGAAGAGATCTTGAAGAACGAGAATGTAACAATGGCCAGCTTTACTAGCAGTGATTGGGCCCATGATATCGGCGGCAACCGTAGTCCAAGGTTCTTCAATTACTCGATTCCCCATGAAACCTCTAGGTGGTGCGTTCTCCACCTTACATAATTGGCACGTAGTGCAGCGGTTGACGAAACTTATGACGTCACTTAACATCTTGGGCCAGTAGTACAATTGGACCAGTCGTCGATAAGTTTTATCTACTCCAAGGTGGCCAGATTGCGGCAATTCGTGGCATTCAGCAATAGCTTGTGAGCGAAGTACCCTTGGGAGAACCAGTTTCCAAGCGTCCAAGTCTTCCATCTCCACGGAAATAAATTCGGAAGGGCGATGATGGTATAATTGTCCCTTTGAAATTTTCCAATCGGGGAAGAATTTCGGCACCTTCTGCACATGGTAGAACTTATTGTTGTACCATTTATCGTCGCTTACGCGAATACGCTCGATTGTCTCATAATCGGCACTCTCCTGATCTGGAGCACGGGATAGGGCATCAGGTACGTGATGCAGAGCTCCACGACGGTGTACAATCTTGAAGTCATACTCCATCATGCTGAGGGCCCACCTGGCAAGTCGTCCAGTTGGATTTTTCAGATTATGCAACCAGCGAAGGCTACTGTGATCAGTGATCACCGTAAAGGCATACCCTTCCAGGTAGCAACGAAATTTATGGATAGACCATAAGACGGCTAAGCACTCTAACTCGGTGACCGTATATTTCTTCTCAGTGGCTGTTAATGCGTGACTCGCATAAGCAATGACTCTCTCAGCACCGTCAATAACTTGAGTGAGTACAGCACCTAATCCAATAGTGCTGGCATCTGTTTGCAGAGTGAAGGGTAGCTCGAAGTTCGGACAGGCCAAGGTTGGCGAAGTCGTCAAGCCTTCCTTCAAAGCGTTGAAAGCATGTTCTTGTTCCTCTCCCCACTGCCAAGGTTGTTGTTTCCTGGTGAGACGTGTGAGGAGTTCGGCGGTAGTCGCAAATTGTGGAATGAAACGACGGTACCACGACGCCATACCTAGAAATCGGCGTAACTGCTTAAGGGTCTTGGGAGCTGGATAGTTGAGGACCGGTTCGATTTTCTCCGGATCTACCTGCAATCCTGCACTGTTGACTATGAAGCCAAGGTATTTAACTTGGGAGCAACAGAAGTGGCTCTTCTCCCTGTTTATCGATAATCCAGCGGACTTGATTTTATCCAGAACTTCCTTGAGGTATCTCATGTGTTCCTCAAAGGTCCGAGATATGATGATGATGTCGTCTAGGTAGACGAAGACGTTGGGGTATAACCCTTGACCCAATAGGCGATCGAGTAGGCGCTGGAATGTAGCCGGCGCATTAGTAAGGCCATAAGGCATCCGCTGAAAGTGGTATAAACCTCTTCGAGGAGCGATGAACGCAGTAATTTCCTGACTTTCCGGATCTAATGGGATCTGAAAGTACGCTTGGCTTAAATCCAGCGTAGTGATATAACGCGCATGACGCAATTCATCCAATATTCCAGTCATATTAGGGATTGGATAGGCATCTTTCTTTGTCACGGTGTTCACCCGACGAAAATCGATGCAAAATCGGTTTTTAGCGTTCGGTTTTCGAACCATAACGACGGGACTGGACCATTCGCTCTTTGATGGCACTATTATGTCGTTCTCCAGCATCGAGTCGACTTCCTTCCACATGACCTCACGAATGGCGGGGCTCACAGGATAGGGCTTTTGCTTGATTGGAGCATTAGCTCCAACGTCGATGTGATGGGACGTAAGGGCTGTAATTCCTGGCTTCCCAGTGTCTTAGGGAGATTCATCTCCAGGAATTCTTCGAGTATTTTCTCTTGCGTGGTTTCCAGGGTACGTAAGTAGTAAGTGGGCACGATTGGCGAATTTTATTCCAGGAATCGCCCCCCTTTCCCCTTTTTCCAGACGTGTCCGAACACGTTTTCCCCATTGTCCTTTGAGGAGGACGTCGCCGCTCTAGGGCCCCCCTGGGGTGAGGGTCCCCAAAGAATGTCATTGTTCGACAGGAAGTGGGTGGTGGGTGGGTGGCAAGGGCCACGCGATTCAAAGGGGGGGGGGGGGTAAGGGTCACGTGGTTCAAAGGGCGGGGGGGGGCGTGGGAAATGTGGGTATATATGTGGAAATGAAATAAATATATAATACATAATTTATTGAGTATATAAATCATTTATTCAGAAATTATACTTGTATGAGGGGTGGTACATAATATTAGGGATTTAAAAAATAGAGGTAATCAAAATTATTATTATTATTATTAAATTAATGCAAACGGAATATATTTTTTAAAGACCGTTGGGTACAATGCACACTACCTTTACCAGACAAGTTCTGAAAAGGCTTACTTAAATTTCTACGATTACAATTGCGTTTTTGAATAATTTTGTTGAACATTTTCATAACAATGCGATCGTTACGTTTTGTGTCTGAAGTAAATAGTTTATGAAAGGACTGTAAAGACCGATCATTGAACAACCAGTGAAGCACAACAATGCAGTACTGCCCACAAACATCAGACGATATATCTTGGAGTCTCTTCTGGCTCCATTCATAAACATTGCAATTTCGCTTAAGGCGCTGAGAGATTCTTGTATCGAAGGGTGGCATTCCGAAGCTGTCGAAATAGATTCCTCGCCTATTTGAACCGAGGTAAACGGCAACCCAGTGACTTCCTGCCTGATTGTGGTTGTCGGTGTTGACGATGATAGCACAGGGCCGGGGCCATGTCCAGGGGACACGGTCGGCAGGGTAGACACCTCCAATGCATGCATCTGTATGCGGTAATATCTCCAGGAGCTCAAGTGTATTCATAGAACGACGCCAATCCGGGAAATGAGCGTTGGTCTCGTTCAGCAGGTTAAATGCAACTAATGCAATCTTATGCTGCACATCCATTAAGTAGTCTTCCATTTTCATCCGCTGTAGTCGACAATAACCTGCCTTGTGGAATCAATTTCTAGCAAATTGTCATATTCGGCGTACAACAAACAATTTACATTCTACTCTGTTGCTCTATTGAAGCGAACTTCAATGCGAATACTTCCACTTTTCACCAGATTCCAATGGCCAGCGGAACTTGCAGATAAATCAGGGGTCAGATCAAACGCGAACAAGCAAAATCCATCGGAATAGCCCGCACGAGATATGCTATTTCCATGGTCACTGAAATGTGTTCCAGTACCAGCAAATAGTGTGTTGAATGCTTCCACATCTAGGCAGACGCCAGAGGTGAAACTTGGCTGCAGAGGTTTTGTAGGTACTTGACGTCCATCGACATTCAGACATAAAAAGTTTATCCCAAAATTTTGAAAGTTGAAGGGATTCTTCTTCCTCGAGCCGTTGAAACTGGCATTTTCAACAAATCCCAGTATGATTCTTTTAGGCAGCTGTCCCAAAATCGCATTGTCTATTGTCTCTCCCATAATCCCATTATGGAGAACAAAAGATTTGACCTCAACCCGTGTCAAAGGATATTTCGCAGTTGTCTTTGCAAGTGTTTTAGCATGAGCTATCAAAGTTCCAGGGCTGAGTTTGACACGACGAATAATCAAGGAGGCTTCTACTATACGCTGCTTATAATTCAGGGCACTATCGTCCATAAGGCAAAAGTCGTCCTTTGCACGGATAAGACGAACGCGTAGCTCTACGCCATTCATCAAAAACTTATCTTGATTGAACACGTCACAATGTAAATGTCCCAGTAGATCAAAGGCTTTTCCACCTTTAGTAAAGGCCTGACGTGCGGCTAACCCATTGTTGTTTCTCGCATCACCCGCCGCTACAGCAGTAGAATCCATTGCACCATAACTATCCGTAGCCCAAAGAGACATTCCAAGATGGGAGGATGGGATGGGATGGGATTGGCATCTGTTCCATAGTTTAGCAATGTTTCAATGTATGCTCTATAGGCGTACAGATTATTCGGAGGCGTCACAACTTTTTGGTTGAAATATACATCCACTTGATTAAACATTGAATGTAAAAAATTATTCACAGGACCAACAGAGTCCTCGAGTACAGCAGAGCCATCGGGTTTCAGGATTCTGGCGCGAACTTTGATGATGGTATGTGCCAAATCAATATATTCTTCTCCATGGCCTGGTACGATGAATTCAATTGGGGCATCGTCCGACAGCGTAGATACAGGATTATAATAAACAAATTGAGAATTTTCAATACTTGTTTGGGTAGGTGGTATGATAAATAGGTCCAGCTCCGACTTCACACACTCAGAAGAGTGCGAATGTCGAAACGACATGATAATTAGTTGAAAATATCGTACAAATCACGAGTCTTCCGCTTTGATTTACGTCTCGTTACTTTTTTCACTTTCTTGCTTTTTTTGTTTGCAACGGGTCTCTTCTTTTTATTCTTCCGAGTTTTGGATGTCTTGGCAGATCCGTGGCCAGTGAGCTTATGAGAGGCGAGGCGTTTACGCTTCCTCTTATATCCTGAACCACGCATCATGGTCCCAATTTTGTCCTGGGCCCTCCTTTTCAATTTCAATCCAGACTCGGCTAATCGGTCTTCCAGCGCCACCTTTAAAGGCTTGCCATTTGTCACTACATCCCCAACAACGTTAATACCCGCATTGAGAGCTTCTTTACCGACAGCTCTGGCTGCGCTTCCCAGATAGGGCAGAATGCGCCGAAAAAGACCCCCAAGGAAAGCACCAATTCCATGTCCTCTTTGATAAGGACTTCCAACGAATACCCTTCCAAAATCACTATATCGATCCACTGTTCCTCCACCAGCTTGGTTTGCGTAATATGTAATGTAGGGACTCATTTTTTAGTCAATCAATCCTCTTGAAATGAAGTGTCACGTTCAAAGGACCATACTCGAATGGAATCATATCACCCTGATTGCATCTTATATCTATTTCAATTGTGCGAAATGAATACCTCATCAATGGAATATAATGAGGAGTGGAAAACGTAGTACAGTGTATGGACCCATAGGTATACGTAGAAACGCTGAATGGTACCACTCGTAACAGAGATGACTGCACGTCACCTGTTACGGAGGGTACACAAATATCGCTGTAGATGAACAAATTCGCAGGCAAGCCTCTGGCCAAACTTGCTGGTAAAGATCCTTCACAATAGGGCCTGGCGCTTGTGAGGTTGTGCACACGTCTCTCGAACCCCAACATATCGGCTCCTTTATCGGAAAAGTCTATTGCATGAACTGTGCTAGTGCAGTTTCTGGTGTTGCAGTGTTTTACAATTTTCACAAAACTTTGTTGAGTCAAATATTCACATCGGATATGAGCACTCAAAGGCGGAAAAGTATTCATGAACCCCACTAAATCTGTTATATCTTTGAAAACTGCAGTAGGTAGAAATCATGGGACGCCTGGCAGATGTGAAACATCGTGTGTGTACAAGTAATATGCATAAAAGATAATATTATTACAGGAATTAAATATAGCCTAATGAAAAAATGAAGTATTACGAGATTCTTACAGTAAATGGTAACTTTATTTAATCAACATTTATTTACATGATATAAAAATTCGATATTAGTATCAAGTTGCCACAATTTAAATATTTTCATCTGTGGCTTCAATAATAGTTATATTCGATTTTTCCTCTGCCGGTATTACTGTGACGATTGGTCGATGATAACTAAAGTACGTTACGAAAGTATTGGATGAAACACCATCAAGATATCTCACAAATCTATTGTTGTTTCATATTTGGTAGTAGATTCTTTTGGATCGTTATTGATTTGCCATGGAAATTCTTTTTGAAGAAATGTCATTAATGGCATTGATTCAGCTCTTGCAAAATTTACACTGAAATATGCAGCTAAAAATGATGGTAGTTTATGTTTATTCGTTTTAAGAATTATTGAACCTGTTTGACTATAAGGAAATAACCTTTCATGTAAAAATGAAATGAGATGATCCATTTTGTTATTAGGTGAAATGTATATATTACAATCATAATTAATTCACTTCCGTCTTGTAGTTTAACATGTGAAGAACACATATTTCCAATAGAGGCAATAGTTTAAAATAGTCTGGTACTATTCGATTAATAAAGTCTTACACAACATTGATAGTATGCCTTGTGTTTAACTGATCAGGGTGACGTCCAGTTTCAATAATAATATTTTGTGATCCTTCGGATGATTGTTGGGAACTGAAATATTTAAAACAATATGATATTGAAATACACAAAAAAAAAAAAAATTTTAAGTGTGGCTTCAATATACTCATGAACTCAAATCTTAGTTAATTATTGCAATATATGACTAAGGATTTGCAAATATAAATTTTATTAATAAATTTTTCTATATTAATTCCTTCATGAATAATAAAAGAATACTTAATTGAAGATAATATTAATATAATTTATATAAATTATTAATATGATTAATATGAATATAATTAATTAAATATAAAAATATAATAATTACATTTATGGAGACTTGAAAAATACGATCTACTTACTGATGACTTGGTAGTATACCATTGTGTAGTTTCACTTTCTTTGCACAAGGTTGATCACTTTGATCTTCTGAGTTATCACTGTCACACATATTTTATTGTCAAAAATTAAAATGAAAAATTAAATAAAACGCAGGTTATGTGTACCGTAGTAAACAACAACGTCGAACTGAGTGAGAAGCCACACCGTACACTCTACTACACAGAATATAGATAGGCATACCATAGTATAGCCTGGCGAATGCTCGCCACGGCAAGTTTCGCCACGCCAACGATTCAGTTTAGGGGTGCGCCTATAGATGTTTCACATCAAAAATGTTTGTAGTGCGTTTACCTTACTCTTATTGGGGATTGGATTACTAACGAAATTGATTGAAGCATCTTTTCGATCACGTATATGTAAAAAATTGCAAGGAAATTGTATTTCACTCAGACCCACTACCCATTCTCCTTCCAGTTCAACTTGTTTTGGAAGCAAGGTTGTGAATTTCGATGCTGTATTATCAGGATGATAGCTCATGCTGCTGTTGCTGGGAAGCACCATATAAAATTCGTTTCTCTTCATTTTTTCCCAATTGCATACAGTTCTGCAGCAGGTATCCAAGAATCAAACTTATCAGGATATCCTTCCCAATGAACAAGAACCTGCTTATTTTTTCCTTTTCCCTTCGAGCGTATGACACGTTCCACTATGAACTCGTCCTCGTCCGTTGGTTTATTGACAAGCACCAATTCTGGTTCGTAGAAAAATCCCTCAATTGGTTCGTCAGCAAAATCCATCAACTCGTATATCGGCAATGATTGCTTAAAAACAGCTTTCGTTATTTTGAATATTTCTTTACTCCAATTAGTTTCATATCCTTTCTCAAAGGTGCCTTTCGTTCGACTGATGCGTACATAGTCGCCAACTTTATATTTAAAGGATTCTTTACGTGGTTTCTCCGTCTTGAATCGACTTTGTATATTACGCCATACGTATGGTGCATTATCCATCGTCACAGCCGCAGGCGCCATCTTTATTGAAGAATGTCGCGCGTTGTTGTAAGACTCGACAATTTGTTTCAAAACATCTGTATACTTATATGTTCGACTATGTGTAAAGTAGCGCCACATACGTTCCTTCAATGTCCGATTGAAGCGCTCCACAACTGCAGCTTTTATGTCGGGATTACGTGCAACACGAAATTTTATTTTCTTATCAGACAGAAATTTTTGGACACTGCTGGCCATAAATTCTTTTCCCTTGTCCGTTTGTATAGAAACAGGAACGCGACCTCCATTCGTATCCATTATACGCTTGAAAGCTTCAAGAACCTGTGATGCTGATGTGTCTTTCAATGGTTCTACCCAGGCAAACTTACTCAAGACATCAATAACTACAAGCAAATATGAAATCCCATCATTATATGTTTTTAATGATCTCAATTCAACTAGGTCTGCCTCCCGCACATCATCAATGTTGGTTACTGTATAATGAAGACGTGGAAATTTACGCTTAATGGGTTTATGAAGAGTATAAGTGTTCTGAGCATTAAGCCAATTTTTTATTTCACTTTCAGGTATTTCTTTCTTATGTTTTGACAAAATATTTCGAGCCCCTGTGTATGCCTCAGGCTCTGGAAGGTTAAAATATGTCCTCGAGAGTTTTTCATTGTTCAAAACGGAAGCCATGATGTAACTTTGCCGGTTTTCGCAGTGTAGGGAGAACTAAGCCGGGGTTTTTTCGAGTTTTTACGGGGGCGATGAACAGGAGGAGTGCGTGATCTATAGCTTTTCCTTCTTCTACCTTCGTCTACGGAACTCTCGTCCTCTGAAATTTCAGGTTCTCTTCGATTCCTAATGTCTGGCAATGCTGGTGGAGGCTGATGAAACTTGGGATTACCCAGAAACTCCCGAGGGGTGTTCAGGCTTTGGAGATAAACGGCAAAATGCTCCCATCCTTTAGCTGAATATGTTTTCCGTGCTCTGACAACATCTTGTATGAGATCCACAATATTGACACCAGGAAATGTCTGTCCATCCAAAGTCACTTGTCCTTTTGAATTCCATTTGAGTCTGTTAGCAGTATCAATGGCGTCAATGTATTCTAGTATACCAGCGGCTTTTCGCTGATATACTTTAGGTACGGTAGCAACAATAGCTTTTGGGTCGTATCGTTCAGTGGTTTCAGTTTCGACGTGGGCCTCCGTTTCTAACGCCGGCGTTTTATTTTGTTCGGTATAAAACAAATATCGCCTCAGAACGTCGTTATACAGCTTCCATTTTTCATATTCGTCTCTCGGGCTTTTCGAATTTAAAATTTCCAATAGCTGGGTATCTAATCTACTTGTAACAGTGCCTGGAGTTTGGGCTGATGGCTGAATTTCTTTAGCCAATTCAGTTAAAACATGGTGAGCATCAACATGTGAAGAATTTTTTTTTAGACGTTCCACACTGTCCTCTGGTACAAGAATCATTTTACGTGCATGTTCCATCCTTATACAATGGCTGAGATAAGTGCGCTTATCAGAGGACCCAATATCATCGGTAAAATTGAACCACCTTTCTGATTAATGATTTTTTTCTTACTATTTAAACTTTGTTTTTTATCGGCGAGTTTTCTCAATAGTTTTTTATGTTTGCACAGTTTTGATTTCTCGCAATTTTTCAAAGGAATATTTCCGTGTAACAAATTTAAAGCACACTCGCAAATGCAGCGAATTACATCTTTATTAGCGTGTTGTATTATTACTCGGCGTAGCCTGGGTGGTGCGTAGATGAGTGCGTGTAATAAGGCTGTATTTTTTTCTCCCAGCGACTTGCGAACAGAGCCGCTTTCAGAACGACTTCTCCTTGCCATTACACATGAACGACTGGTACACTCCGTGATGCCCCTCCTCCTTTTATATTGCGATCCTTCCGCGGAATATAAACATAATGATGGGGATCACTGGGGAATACATTGGTACGAAACCTACAGTTTTCAGGAGTCGATTGTTTCAAATCTAGCAACAAATAGCCATGAGCTGCCGAAGTTGCATCAAAATCGGCTTCTTGCAGAAATTTTGGATCTTCTGGATAGATTTTACGAGCCAAATGGGCAATTTGTGCACGATCTCTGGGATTTTTAAATACGACGATGTAATTTGTATTCAATGAAATGTCTCTCTGTCCTTTTCCTTGGTGGAATAAATTTTGAGATAGAAACATTACACTGAGATTTTTATAATGGCTTCCTTTTGTAAATAAATCAACTATTGCACCATTCGAAGATTCCCGCATCAAATCGTCCACGACAACCAATTTTGGCTTATTATCATCAAAATCTCCAGATCTTGGTAGGCCTTCACGAAATTCGACAAAATTATTATCATAATCTGAATATCCATTCTGCCACTCAGCGTAATAAAAGATCACTTTTTCAATTTGTGTATCGCACATTTGCTTAATTTCCTTCAAAAACCTTTTAACAAAAAATGTTTTTCCACAACCCGTGGGACCACAAATCATTGCAGTAAAGGGATGTTTCCACCTCGTGTCCATATTGCCTTCTGATTAATCATGCCTAAAATCTCATCATTTTATACAATTTAACGATATCCGAAAATATGGATTTGAAAATGCTAGAGAGGGGCGTGACGTAATGCACCTGTATTCGGGTCAAGTGGGCTTGCCTATGACTAGGGCAAGGACAATGCGCGTAGGCGGGGGCAGGTAAAAAAGGCGAAGAAGTGCAGTAGCCCCCCTGTGGCGCCAACAGTAAAACCCCTGACTTTTCCCAATACAGCCCGAATTTTCTCGCACTAACTGCAGTCGTCCAAGGGACATTCACAATGTCGGACCCAAACGATTTAGCGGGGCCCAGTGACGCGTCCGAAGAAAATACTACACCTCCACAGGGAGATTTTGATTGGATAAATAATTTTGATCTTGAGTTATTCGGTGATTTTGCCATTGAAAATAATTTTGATGGAGATTTATTCGAAAATTTTAATTCTGCGCTCTTTGATATTCAATGTGGTGGTGGTGAAAATGTTGTGAGTGACCCTAAGGCTTTGGAAGCTGTTGAAGAGTTTAATCTAGATTTACTAGATCAACAGAATGGTAAGTATCTAGCTTCATACCTTCTATAATACCGAGAAAAAATTTTAGGCATATTTTTTATTGAAAAATACTAAACCCAATTTCAGATCAACAAAATGGCCGCGAAGAAAAGATTGAAAATCGATTGCCTGCCTTAAGGACAATACGACGATCACGTCAGAGGCTTCCACGTTTCAAACTCGACACACATGTGATGGAGTTTGCAATCAACCCTTTACCTGAAAGTCGTGACCCTGCCGACTGGGTTGAAGAAGCTTTTCGAGATGTCTATCATAAAATTATTGAGGCTGGAGGACGTGGTATGAATCGAATGTGTCTTACATTCAATTTTGCAAATATGCAAAGAGACAATGCCTGGATAAGTCCACGTGCGATCAAAGGATATGAGTTTCAAGATCTATGGAATCTTGTCAGCTCTATCGCGCAGAGCGCAAACGGTTTCGGATGTGCCGATAAGTTTTGGATCAAACTTCACGTGGCTGAAGCCCCGGTAGGTCAAGGTTTCCTTGAAAACGGCATGAAAAGAGGGCTTAGTAGAAAATGTATCCTTCAGATTTCGAATGAAGATGGCTTGTGTCTAGCCCGATCACTTGTTGTGGCCAAAGCACATGCAGAAAAATTAAAAACCAGAGCGGAGAAGAGCAAGATCCACAAGGTATGGCAGGCAATCCGGCAATGCAAGGGAAAAATGCAACGTAAGGAGGCCGAAAGACTAACTCGAAGGGCAGGAGTCATTGCTCCTGACGAAGGCTGTGGTCTACAGGAAGTTGCTCAATATCAGCGATACTTGGCTGAAGAAGGATGCCTTATCAAGGTCTATTCCCTCATGAGAAACGGAAAAGATCACCCTGTGCTCTACGATGGTACACCTGAATTGATTAGCAGAAAGATGGCCGTCCGATATACCTTACCGATTGTGTATTATCCTGAAGAGAACCACTATGAGCCAATCCAAAATTTACCTTCATTCTTTGGCGTGAAGTATTATTGCGACCATTGTAACAAACCTTACACTACGCAAGGACATGTTTGTGATAGGACTTGTGATAGGTGTTTGAAGAATCCTCCGTGTGACTCTACGATTGTTGATAAAATAGTGTGTGACGATTGTAATCGAGAGTTTCACGGGCAATTGTGCTTCGATCAACATAAGAAACCAGGATCTTTCAGCGGAAATAACCCCACCGTCTGTGACTATATAAAATTGTGTGGCCAATGTAATACGAAAATTAATCATCGCAAAACTCAGAATCATGTGTGCCATAAATATTATTGCAACGTATGTCAAAAGGACGAAGATATTTCTCATCTCTGCTATATGCCCACCTTAAAAAGCAAGAAAAAATTGACTTTGAAACGCGTGGCGTTTGTTTTCTACGACTTTGAAACCAGACAGGATGAGCTTCTGCAAGGAACTACAGATGTCAACGTACACATTCCTAATCTTTGCGTTGCCCAAACTGTGTGTGATCGTTGTGCAGATATGACCGACGATGACATTGTGAACGCCAACGATAATCACGGAAATCCGTGTGGCGTGTGTAAACATCGGGAAAATGTTTTCGATGGTGAGGATCCTGTGCGAGGATTTGTTGATTACATCACGTCGATGGGTAAGACGTATAAAAAAGTAGTTTGTATTGCACATAACGCGAAAGGCTATGATTCACAATTCGTTTTGAGAGACGTCATGAAACGCATTATCAGTCAAATTAAAGCGATAATTAACGGAACAAACATTATCTTGATGGATTTTGGGGATAATAAATTTATAGACAGTTTAAATTATTTTCACATGGGTCTTGCAAGTTTACCGAAAGCTTTTGGATTGGGGAATATAGCGAAAGGCTATTTTCCACATTTTTTCAATACAAAAGACAATCAAAACTACGTAGGGCCTATACCTGATAGAAAATATTATGGTGCTGACACTATGGGAGTACAAGATCGTGAAAAATTCTTATCCTGGTATAATGATCGTGTCGAAGAAAATTATGAATTTGATTTTCGTAAAGAAATTCTTCATTATTGCAGGCTTGATGTTACAATTTTGAGACGAGCCTGTGTTGAATTTCGAAAACTGATTATGAATGCTGGAAATGTCTGTCCTTTTACAGAATGTATAACGATCGCTTCTACATGCATGCGTATTTTTCAAACAAATTTCTTAAAAGACAAGCAGATCAGCATTATACCGCAGGGAGGATATCGGTTAGGGAAAGTGCAGTCGAAAATCGCAATTGAATGGCTCTTGTGGCGCGAACATTGCGAGAATCATCGAATAATACATGCCGGACGAACTCGTGAGCACAGAACAACTTCAGGCCTGCGTCTAGATGGTTTTTGGGAGGATACCGCGAATAATAATAAGAAATATGCATATCAGTTCCACGGATGTTATTGGCATGGATGCCCACGGTGTTTCAAATTCACTAGAGATAAAGAGTTAAGTCACAAGGATACACTAGAGAGTCGATCTGAGAGAACAGGGGCTATTACACGGGAATTGCGACACTCGGGTTATGAAGTCGTTGAAATGTGGGAATGCGATTTTATTCGTCAAAAAAAGACAGATCATGCACTGGCGAATTTTGTAGAAAACGTTGATCAGCAGATGTTTATAGCCCTGGATCCACGCGATGCGTTTTTCGGGGGACGAACAGGAAATACCGTAACACATTATGATGTAAAAGATAATGAAAAAATTCGCTATGTTGACGTTTTTTCGTTATTCCCATACGTTTTAAAGACAGGGATTTTCCTGATTGGACATCCCACTGTCCATGTGGGGCGTGATTGTCAGCTTATACGCCCTAATAATAATATTTCGCGGATAGAAGGTCTTGTGAAATGTCGCGTTTTACCCCCTCGTCAATTATTTCACCCTGTTTTACCAGTAAAAGCTCATGGAAAGTTACTGTTCCCTCTCTGTCGATCATGCTGCGATGATCTTGTACAAGACAATTGCCCTCATGATGATCCCGCTGATCGCGAATTTTTGGGAACTTGGGTCGCTCCAGAACTTCGTAAAGCCGTAGAAATGGGGTATAAAATATTAGAAATCAGTGAGCTTTGGGAGTATAAGAGAACTACGCGTTATAATTCTGTGACGCGAACAGGCGGATTATTTGCCCAATACATTAACATTTTTTTGAAAATAAAACAAGAGGCTTCGGATTGGCCCGCTGAGTGTGTAGATGATAAATCAAAGAATAGATATTGTATCGTTTGAGAGATACTTCCGAATGCCGTGGTAAACTTTATTCGGATATTAATGGGGTGGATAAAATACTCGAAATTCTAACACTTTTTGATAATATTAATGAATATATTTGGTTTTGGATTGTACAATGTCACAGTGGACTGTATTGAATGTTGGGAATGAATTTATCGTACTGACTCAAGATGAGCAAGTCGCAGCCTTTATACCGAGCTAGAATCGTTGTAAATTGCTCGGTATTGTAAAATTGGGGAATTCCCGGAACAACTAAATATTGGGAATCTAACACAAATATTGGGACTCATAAAGTTAGAGTAGGGTCTAGATCCCCTGGGACGCGGACGATGGTCATAGGGACTAGGGATATAGTGACCTGGGATTAGGAATTTTTAGTGGAAGTGCTTTTATGACACTACATTAAAATATGAAAATTATGATCGTAAATGAGTGGGGAAAATTAAGATACAGATGTTCTAGTAATAAAATTCGTAATCCTAATGAGACACCATATGAAGAACAAATTGCTATCACGACTCAACAGATATATTGCTGAATATGAGGCGCGAGAAGGTATAAAACTTGACAAAGATAAAATTCAAAAGAATGCCGGATTAAGAGCCGTAGCAAAACTTTGTTTAAACTGTCTCTGGGGTAAATTTGGGGAGAGGGAAAACTTAACAAAAAAAGCTATTATTCGAACACATGAGGAATTTGCAAATATAATGTTTAATCCTGAAATTGAAGTAACAGGACTTGTTCCTGTCGATAACGACACTCTCTTCATGTGCTGGAAACATTTAAACGAAGCCGCGGAAATGTCCACTAAGGCTAATGTCGTTATTGCGGCTTATACAACCGCTCACGCGCGCCTAAAGTTATATTCTTATCTAGAAAAACAGCAAGAACGTGTTTTATATTATGATACAGATTCGGTCATTTACGTTAGCGATGGATCAAATGAATTACCGCTAGGGAATTTTCTAGGGGATTTGACCGACGAGGTAGAGGGCTACGGAGAAGGAAGTTTCATTACTTCTTTTGTCTCTGCGGGACCTAAATTTTACACTTATCGCGTAAAAAAACCGGACGGCAGTATCGCGGAAGTTAGTAAAATAAAAGGGGTTAGACTGAATTATGAATCGCGTAAACAAATTCATTACGACTCGATTCGCGCGCTCGTTGTCGATAAAGCAGATCCCTACCAGATCGACTATCATGGTATTCGGCGGACAGTGTATCATGACGTCATCACGAAACCTGAGAGTAAGATCGTACGTGCGACAGGCCCAAAACGGCGGCTTGATGGTTTTGCGACTCTGCCCTATGGTTTCAAAAAACCGCGATTGAACCGCTGCTAGTTGGCGCACTGTTTTTTAAAAATTAAGTATTTTATGCATTTAGATTGATTGTTGTAGTTTTGTATAATATTGTTATGCACGAAAAACGTTTGTAGGCCTGCATTATTTAATAATTAATTAAACAACTTAATGAGTAGGGGCTATTCCTCCACTCGCTTAATATTTATTTGTAGACTCGAATAGTTATTATTAAGGGATAGGGAATCGTTTGTTGATAATTAATATCCAAATTACATATTTTTAAGTTTATTTGTTCACTAGATATTCATTATTTTAAAAATGGGCCCTACAGTGTTTACATTTGCGCAGAGCCTCCTGGTGTCAGGAGGCGGCCCTACGTTTTTACCGACACTGTGGAATTCTGGGAATCTACGTTTCTGGGAGGGGTTACCGATTCTAAGGGGGCGCCACCGTCAGCTTTGACTGGCGGGTTTTTAGCCGTTCGTATTTCGAATTGAAATACGAAGTTTCAAAAACCCGCGGCCCGCGAAAATGAAAATTATCTGTAAGAAAAATGTATGTTATAGAATGAAAAATAAATAAATGAATAAAAATTAGAAAAAAAGATTCCCTTTAAATTTTTCCCACCCAATTCCTATTTAATAATAATTTAAAAATAAACGAAGTGAATGTTTAAAAAAAAAAAAAAAAGGAACACAAATATTTATTTAAAAAAAAACTTTTTATTAAAAAACTTAGAACTAAAATACATTATTTTAAATAATAATCTTAAATCTAAAAAAAATTTTTTGTATTTTGTTTTTGTATTATTTATTTTTTTCCAATTTCTATCTTAAAGTTTAAAACTAAGAGAATAAATTTAAACTTACAGGTATGTTAAAAAAAGAAAGAAAAACATTTATTAAAGTAAAATTTTTTTTTTTATTAAAACAGCATAAAACTAAACTAAGATTTTAAACTTAAAAGTAACAGACAAGGTTATGTATAAATAAAAGAAAGAAACGAGAATATTCTTTTAAAAAAAAATTCTTTTATTTAAGAAAAAAAGTTAAAACTAAAAACATTTTTTTAAGCTATTAAAATTGAACTAAGTTTTGTTTTTCTATTTCTATTTTATAAATTAAAACTAAGGGAAATCAATAAAAAACAAAAAATATTTATTTAAAAAAGTTTATTCAAAAAAAATCTTACAACTAAAATACAATTTTTTTTTTATTTAATTTAATTAAGGGGGGGCGGAGGGGGATCTCAGTCCCACTGCTCCAGGGACCAGTCCTCCTCCGTCAGGTCGGGCTGGGCGGGCTCCTCCCCGAAGAGGATCCTGAGGGCCCAGGTATCCTCCACGTCGTACAGGACGAGCACCTGCTCACCCTCGGCCTCCAGCTCCCGCGCCTCGCGCCTCAGAGCGCGGATCCAGTGGGCTCTTGGGGTGTCCGGTCCGACACCTCCCTCCCAGCGAGCTCCACGCTGAAACAGAAAAAACACATTAATATTAAATATTTATAGGAAAATGAGGAAGGGAGGGGGTATTTTAGGAGAGGAATGACAGGAAGGGGTTAGAGGGGATAAAGGGAATAGAGAGAGAGAGAGAGACAGAGAGACCCAACTCACCAGGTAGGCTTCGTCCTCGGCATCCGCCAACCATTTGGCGGCCCGGTTATGGAGATCCTGGATGGCGAAAATGTTCTCGCCATCCAGGATTTCACCCTCCGCATCCTCCCACCGCAGCCACTCGTTGGCCTCCCGCAGGTAGGCGCGCTCCCTCCTGGTGGCCTGCATCTGTAAAATAAAAAAAACAATGGATTAAAAATTAGAAACAAAAACAACAAAATTAAGTTAAAAACTAAAACTAAAAAGAACAAAATGAATTTAAAAAGTAAAACAAACGAAAAAACAAAAATCAAAAAACTAATACAAAAACACGAAAACGAAAAAACATCAAAAAAACTAAAACAAGCAAAATTAATTAGAAAACTAAAAACTAAAACAAACGAAAATCAAAAAACTAAAACAAACAAAAATTGAAACAAAAAAAAATACGCGGATTTGAAATTTTAAAACGCGAAACGTATGCCCACGACGGGTCGACATTTAAACAATATAAAAATACGCGATATAAAAAACATCAAGAATACGTGACCGTGAAATACCAAATCCCCAAAATCAAGCCGCGGACGCGAAAACACAAAAAAATTGAAAAACCGCGAAACATATGCAAAAAAAAAAAAAATATGTAAAAACTTACCGCCAAACCAAAGTGCTCCTGGCACGCTCCTGCACAGGTTACAATAACCATTTTAAACAAATTTTTTAAAAAAACACAAAAACACTAAAACGGGACGAGACACTGCAGTCCTCCGGATGTGAATGGTGAAAGAGGGCGAATAGTGGGACCTCACGGTTTATATAACTTTTGCCCCACTATTTCGCCCTCAGCCCTCTAAACCGTGAGTTAGAGGGAGATGACAAAGGATAAATGTGGGAAAGACGAGGAAAAAGTCAAAATTGTTCTCTAAACCTTCTAAACAACTAGAGGGAAAGAGACAATAAACGAAAGGATTCCGGGGATCGACGAAGAAGAAGAAGCGAGAGAAATTTCCTCTAGCTTCTACGAGAAAAAAAAAGGGCTGGGGACAGGAGAGGGAATATTGGGTCTTGCCTAGCAATAAAAAAAAGTCAAGACTCACCGTTAATGCAATAAAATTTATGACATTTATTGAAACTTTCCAAAGAAAAAAAATACAAAAATGCTTAATGAATGTTTAACCCGAACGATTACTGGGTGATAACGGGGTGAAATCAAGACTCTGGATGGCCAATCCTTCATCATCATCATCCCCGCTTTGATCCAATTGCATCGCAATTTGATCAAGCTCTTTTTGACGCTGCGTTGGAGTGCATCGCACTTCGTGATCATCCTCGCGATTCCTTTGTTCTAGATTCGCGCCCAACGCGACTAGAACGGCCTCGATTTCCTGGATAGTTTTTCGCGGTTCTGAAATGAAAAAAATACAAGATTAGCTGAAATCAATCTAATCTAAAAATTCCTATGATTGATTGATTAAATATTTACTTGTAGGGGTTGAGGCCGCGAAATTCAATGATCCATGCTGAGCATCTTCACCCTCGCGTTCCAGGATTAAATTGATGACTGATGGAGTGCTGGGAATGATCTCGATCGATGAATCCAATTCCATCATGGTCTCAGGGATGATATCCTTCGATGTGTGGTCCTTGGATCGATTTTTTTCTGATTCGCGAGCTCTAAATTGTCTTTGTTTTTCCTTAGCTAGTTCGCGACGTTTTTCGCGGGCGATAAAGTCGGCCTTCTTTTTTTCCGCGAGTTTTAAACGTTTTTCGCGAGCCTGTATTTTTTTCAGATCCTTTTTCTTATCAATATAGTTCACTTGATTGAACACATCAAGATCTTTTTCTAGCATATTAATCCACAACTTTTTTTCCTCTGTACTCACTTGCACGATTTCACTTTTTTTTTTATTATTGACTTTCAGGATTTTAGAGTCACTTTGAGTGCTACCGGGTGATTTATGTCCCAATCGTCTGGTTGAGTTTTTCGTCTTCTTTTCAACCATTTGAAGGTCAGAGTCAATATTTATGACAGGACCTGTCTTGGAAATCTCATGTCGTTGGAGTTTCACTTTTTTCACTATTTTTTCAATTGATTTTTTCTCATCACTGTTATATTTCACTACACGATCACTAATTATCTTAATTCCATTTTTATTCGCGTTGATTCCACAATATTTAGATTTTTTAGGTTTAAAAGTTCCAGTCTGATAACCTGATTGATAACTGGATTTTGGAGATGAGTTCACTTGACTTGATGTCATTTTGACGTAAAAAACGCAAATGCAGTAAAATGATCTCACTGGGTTCCTTGATGCATCCCTAGTTTAGAGGAGGGGCTAAGCTTTCCACACTTTTTTGAAAATTTGGCCTTGGTGGGGGGGGGGTGCTTTGAATAGCTGATGAGGAAGGATGCTCGAGTTTTCCTTTTTTTCGCCCCCCACTTGTTTTGCATTTGTTGGCTATTGAAAGGAAAGGTCAATGATTGGTCCATTTCCTTTCTTGTAGACCAATGTCTCCTCCCCCACAGGGAGATAACATTCTTCCTCACACACCCTAAAAAAGTGGTATCAATAGAGTTTTTCCCCCACGCCTGCTTTGCATAATCTTGTGTGTTCTATGCAGTCGAAAAAACCATTTGACTTCGACATTTTATATAATAAAACATCACTATTATGCACAATTGCTTCAATAACCACAGCCAAAGTTTTTGCATTTTTCGCATATTTCCTTTCATTTAATAAATTGGCGATTGCAATGCTTCTCAGTGATGGAGGATTATATCTCATTTGAAAATTTGATTCGATTTCTCTATTAGATTCTGCAGGTTCTTCATTGTAACATACTTTAAATGTCGTACACATGTCTATGCTCTCATCTTGAGAGTGTAATTTATCCCTGCGATATCTGATATGGATTTTATTCCATGTCTCACCAAGGAATTTATATTTACATACGCACGAAGGATCAACGAGGAAATCTTCCACTTCGCATTCCAATCCTGACCCTATCACGATTTTCCGCGCTTTTGCTGGAATGCACATGTCATCACTATCTTCACTGTCTAGGTAATCATCATCTGTATATTTATCAACACATACGCGTACTCTTTTCTGGCGAAATTGAGGCTTTTGTCGTCCCTCATACGATTTGCGATCCAGGAGATATTTTTTAAGGGACTCTAAAGCGTAAGTTTCAAAGTTTTTAGACATTTTTACTATTGCAATGTCTTTTAACGAATAACAACAAACGCGTCACTCGAATTAACAAAAAAAGCGGTATAGGAAGGTTGCATGGTAAGAGTGGGGGTACCACGTTACATACGAAAACCGCGAAATTGGGGCGCGTGTGTGACCCCGCCGCCGCAGAACTCCCTGCGCTGGGGGATAATGTGTGACGGCTATAGGTCTGTCATGTGTATAGTGGGGGATTCTGTCCCCTCCACTCTCATACGTAGCGCTATAAAACGCGGGTGCTCGCGGTGGATTTTATTCAGTCGTCCCGATTTCATCCATTCATTTTTTCAACATGGAAAGTACCAAACAAAAGCGAAGCAAAAGCATGTGGTATTGTCCCAAGTTATATCTTTAAATAGATCAGAGACAAAACAAATTCGTATCGGCTTAAAAGTTACGTGTTTCGGTCGATTCGTCCCGGTTGTACAATTTATGGGCGTACGCCCGAAACGCGCCATATTGTCAATGACACGAGAAGAATGGACCCTTTTTTTCAACGATTTGGATGCCGTAACCGACTACTTTGACCCTGAGAAGTTTCACCCAAAGATCAACCACAATGTACCTGCAAAGGAATTTGGGGCCATAAACGTGAAATTCCACCGTAGTTTTGAAAATCCCTGCGTGACCTTTGTTCGCAATGATGATGCAAATCAGACTCCCATAATGATGATGGAGCAGAGCATCATTACATTGAAAAACAAGGCTGCATGGATTAATCAGTGGCTGGATTTCTTGGAGACATTGCGTCTCAAGGAATATAAGGAATCGCTTGTGCGATCAATTACAGGTATTGCTATGAATTATATGGAATACAATAGAATACCTGCCACGGAGGATCTTTATCATCGCATACGCGTAAATTTCGAGGAAATGTATCTCATGGCTCGCGATGATCTTCGACGTACAATACCCCACGAAAATCTCGGATATTTGTACCAATTATTTGGAGAATTATTCCATAATTGTTTTAATTATTTGGATAAATTCGCGGGAGGGGCTGACAGAAAGCTCTCATATTGAAAAAAACCATACACATATGATTTTATGTAAATGATTTGAATCCAGACAAAGATTTGTAAAATGTATCCTATTATTTTTGTGAAATATAAAAAAAGATAAAATGTTAACCCTATGTTTAATTATTTATTACAAAAACCCTCAACATCTTTTCAGGTATGAGAAAAAAGACGGAAGGCAAAAACATTTTTGATTTTTAGATAAAAAACTTTTGAAAGGAAAAACCATGCAATAAAAGAAAGAGAGAGAAAAACTTAGTCAAAAAAAAGGAGACATCGTTGAGAATTTTTCCAACGGTCTTCCATAGCCAGGGAAAATTTATTGCCCTAAAAAGCTGTAAAAAAAAAGCATCCATTTACTGCGCCATTCATGCCAGGGCATTGCGTAATCCTCCATCTAAAAAAAAATAATGGACAGTTTCCTTTAACACGTGAACGACATTCCATTGCATAACAATGGGATGGTTTTAAGTGTTTTGGGACCTGCTCGCATTCCTTCGCCACCCACCCACCACCCACTTTCTGTCGAACAATTACATTTTTTGGGGACCCTCACCCCAGGGGGCCCTAGAGCGGCGACGTCCTCCTCAAAGGACAATGGGGAAAACGTGTTCGGAGACGTCTGGAAAAAGGGGGGAAGGGGGACGATTCCTGGAATAAATTCGCCAATCGTGCCCACTTACTACTGCCACCCCCCTGTTGGTTTAGAAGGTCATGTCTGTAGAGATAAAAGCCGCGGAGGGCGGTGTGAGGATGAGAGGGTTTGAGCCAGGTTTCAGAAAGGAGAATGATATCATAGTTGAAGGCAATATTTTGGAGGTCACCTAGCTTTGGTCTAAGACTGCGGGCATTCCATTGCAAGATTTTGAGTCCAGGGCAGGCAGAATTAGTTGAGGATGTGAAGTTCATAGTGAGGTGGATAATGAGGGGCGAGAGGTGTTGAAGGGTGACGCAGGGGCGGACAGGGAAGAGGAAGGAAGGTTTGGAGGGGGGGTGGTCTGGGAAGAGGGATGATATAGGTTGTTGATTAGGTTAGAGATGTGGGCGACTTTATTGGTGAGGCCAAAGCTTTCAACTAAGGCAGCGAGTTTATGGAGCAGTATCCTATTAGCCGCAAAAAAACGATTTTTGAACAAAAAAACTTATAGAATCGTTTGTACTTTGTTAGCAGGTGATTGTACCTGCGTTTTTAACGTTTAAGAGTTGATTATTCTTCTTTAATTCATTAATCAAAATAATGCGTGAAGTCAGCCGACGAAATTTTGAAAAATCAATTATTTTGATTTTTTTTTCATTCGATTCTAAATCGTTTGTACAATCCGCCTCTATAATTATTATCGTTTAAGAGTCCATATTTTTTTATGAATCATATATTTTTCTCAATACCATTTGACATAGGCTCCCCCCCCCTGTACTATATTAGCCGACAAAGGTCAGAAAAATACAGTATCACAATATTCTATTCCTACAATATTCTCTTCCTGTCATCAATAAGAAATCGTTTGTAGAATCTAAATCTAAATCATTTATTGTTTAAGAGTAGATATTTTTCTTATATTGTAGCGCATGTACTCATCCGCATGCGCACTCGTCCGTCAGAATAATATTATTTAATTAATTAATAGCCCATAAATGATGATTGATAGACTAATGACAATGGACTATATATGACCTACAAACAATTTTCAATCCAATGACGAGGTTACTTTTGACCTTCAATCGAAAAATAAAAAATGGGGTGCTAACTTTTGCTTGAAAAAGTTTTTAATTAATAAAAAAATAGATATTGACTATCAAAGCAAATTGATCGAATATCAATGGTCTCCATGATAACTCCAATGTACTGTCCAGCATTTCGTTTTGGACTGACTCAACTGACAATTTCTTCATGAGCAACGACCATAAACCCGCTTTATTTTGACGCTTTTTATTTTGTTTCAGTTTATTGTACCAATTATGATGGGACCAAGCATTGTCTTTCTCTTTTTCAAGATCTTTCCACACCTTATGTGAGTAGATCGGAATCTCTCCTGATCGGAAATAAATTTCGTACTTCATCAGAATCGCGAGTGCTTCTTCATCGGAAATTCTACACGTTGGTGGCATTTTTATTGTTTTAATGTTAACTTGTTGCACAGTATTTGAGACACAGTGAAAATACTTTGTAGAATAGTCTTTATTACCACAAGGAAGACACGTCTTAGGTAGAGGACCGTTGTCCAGAGACTGAAAACTATATCAAAGGGAAAACGCTCTCAGGGAAAAGAAAAACAGTTTTATGACTCAAAATGAACGCGGTCCATTGTTGAAATTTCAGCACATGTTTAGGATTAAACCGTCTCGAAAACGGAGTTTGTTTCAAGTAGGAGATATCAAGACAAGTATTATGAAAAAGAAAAATAATACGGAACTTGCATGATTTTTTATTATTTTTTTACATAGTTAATGGTAACAATTAATTATCGATTTTTCAAAAAATGTAATTTTCAAATGTTCCAAAAGCTCTCATGACGTCATCGGCGGGTCCTATACTTGTGGCGGATCTGCCTCGACCAGAGTCCAGCCTTACCGACGGAGGCACGCGCCACCGCCAACGGCGCAAACAGTTACTAGTGCCGAGGCTGGATCTAGGGGATTTGACGAGACAGCCATTTTAGTTACTAAGCTAGTTAGTCTATATACTTCTTCCGGTTCGGACACCCACGCCACGTGGCCCCGCGCTTTTTTCTGTACCATTAAATATAGTTTATTCGTGTGCAATCAATAAATACAATATTCTCTATTTGTGTGCGTCTATTCTTATGAGAGACCCGTCTTATCTCCATAATTGGTGACCCCGACGTGATCTGAAAAGATCACCATAACGCGCATAACCTCACTTTCTTACAAGCCTCTACTTCGACGCCGAACCTCCGATGCCGCTTGAATATTCGCCCACACGGCCCTGCTCCGACCAGGAGCCCCAACATAGCCAGGCACATCAGGCACCAACAGAGCCTTTTAGATCTCCAACGCTGCCCACAATGGGGCAAAATCAAAACGTGGTGCACCCCGGGATCGACCCTGCTCTCGGCGAATTCGCGCCTGGCGGTGCTTCAGCTAGTCCCAGTACCCATTCACTACCATTTGGGGTAAATCTGATGAACCAGCGCGCCATCGAGGAGCTACAGGTTATGGCCCTGTCGAGCTTCAGGCTGACCCCATTCATCAGCGAAGACCCTGTCGCGTGGTTCACCCAGATCGAAGCACAGTTCCGTAACAGGCGAATTACGAGCGACAGCAGCAAGTACGACGCCGTTTTGGAGGCCCTCCAGAGTCAGCATCTTCGTGAGATCTCCGACATCATCAAGGCACCCCCAGCCAGAGATAAGTATCCTTACCTTAAATTGCAAATTATCAAAAGGTTCTCTGAGTCGGTGGATCGACGCCTGCACAAACTGCTGACGGAGCTCGAGCTTGGCCATCAAAAACCCAGCCAACTTCTGAGGAGAATGAGAGACCTCGCCGACGGGAAGGTCTCGGACGAGCTCCTCCGCTGTAGGTGGCTAGCCCTGCTGCCGGATGTCATCTGCAAGATCTTGAAGGTCGTGCAGGCCACTTCAACTCTGGACCAATTGGCTGAAGCTGCTGATACGGTGATGGAGAACAGCACTGGCAACTACGTCATGGCAACGTCCCAGCATCAGGCGTTCCCCAACTCGCCGAGCCCACACACCGTCGGCCAGGGCCCATCAACGACTTCGGACCTTAAACTCACTAGGTCCATCAGCCTCATCGAGCAGAGGGTGAGCTCTGTGGAGAAGGCGATTGAGACCCTGTGCCACGCTCTCCAACAGCTCTCTACCAAAGTGGGGCAGGTTAACGCGAGGAGACCGCGATCGCACTCCCGTAATCGCCGTCTCACACCTGCAGCACGAGGGCAGAGCGACCTCTGCTACTTTCACGAGCGTTTTGGAGACAGGGTACGTCAATGCCAATCTCCATGCGCTCGGTTCAACAGCCCCAACCAGTCCGCTTTAAACTAGCGACGCTGCCGTCCGTCCAGGCGGCCTGCGGCAGCTCAGACATCAATAACAACACCAACGACGCCACTAAAGAATATCGCCTTTTCGTTAGGGATAAGGCCAAGGGTCAGTGTTTCCTGGTTGACTCAGGATCCGTGATCTCTGTCATCCCCCATGCTTAGAAGCTAGGCTCGACGCAGCCCTCGGACCTGAAGCTTTTTGCGGCCAACAACACCGTCATCGACACATTTGGCCAACAGCTCCTCAAATTGCACATTGGGCTGCGACGAGACTACGAGTGGAACTTCACAGTCGCAAACGTGAAGGTTCCCATCATTGGAGCAGACCTCCTCACCCACTACGGTCTTCTCATCGACCTCAAGCGTAAACGTCTCATCGATCCAGTCACGAACCTCACAACCCCCGGAGAGGTCCTTGAGACCACCATCTTCAGCATCTCCACCGTTACCAACGACAGTTCAGCCCCTGCGCCAAGGATACGGCAGCTGCTGGAAAAGTATGTGGAAGTTACCAAGCCACCTGCTGCTCCGAGAACTCAGCTCGATAGCCCGATAGCGCACCACATCGTTACCAGTGGCCCACCTATTGCTGAGCGACCTAGACGACTTGCAGGGGACAAGTTACAAGCTGCTCGGGACGACATCCAGGCCCTCCTGCGCTGCGGGGTCGTCAGACCTTCTTGCAGCCAGTGGGCAAGTCCGATCCATATGGTGGCTAAGAGACAGGGAGGCTGGCGCTCAACTGGAGACTATCGTGGTCTCAACCAACGTACAGTGCCAGACCGATACCCTCTCCCTATCATCGAGGATGTCCTGCAGCGCTGCCATGGGTGTAAGGTCTTCACAACCCTCGACCTCGTACGGGCCTACCACCAGATCCCTGTAGCCCAGGAGGACATAGCCAAGACGGCTGTAACAACACCCTTTGGCCTTTTCGAGTTTCTTGGCATGCCCCCAGGGCTACGCAACGCTGCCCAAACTTTCCAGCGCCATATGGATAATCTCCTCAGAGATTACGACTTCGCAGCCTGCTACATCGATGATCTCATCGTGTACTCCAGGACTCCTGAAGAGCATCTCCAACACCTCGAGACCATCTTGGGGATTCTTCAGGACAATCGCCTAAGCATCAACACCACTAAATGCCAATTTGGCCAGGCTGAAGTGATCTACCTGGGGTACAAGCTGGATCAGCAGGGATTCTCCCCTCCTGTGAGCAAGGTGCAGGCAATAGTTGAGTTTCCGAAGCCTGTTACCATCAACGAGCTTCGCAGGTTCCTCGGTATGCTCAACTATTACCGGCGATGCCTCCCGCATGCAGCTCACGACCAAACGCGACTCGACGGCTTCATCATGGACTCCAGGAAGAACGACAAGCGAAAGATACCCTGGACCCCGGAAGCCGAAACAGCTTTCCTGCAATGCAAGCAGAAAATCGCTGCAGCAGCTCGAGTCAGCTTCCTCTCCCCCACAGCACCCATCACGCTCTCGACGGATGCATCGGATACGGCCATCGGAGCGGCGTTGGAACAGTGGGAAGACAACATCTGGAAGCCCCTCGGATTCTTCTCGCGCAAATTGAGCCCGACAGAGTCCCGATACAGTGCATATGACCGCGAGCTCCTGGCGATATTCTGCGCAGTGAAGTTCTTCAGACACATTCTGGAAGGCCGTCCCTTTGTCATTAAGACGGATCACCGGCCTCTAGTCTACGCCTTTTCCCAACGGCTAGAAAAGGCCTCCCCTAGACAGGTGAACCAACTGGGCTACATCTCCCAGTTCACCACCGAGATCGTCCATGTCAGGGGAGAAAACAACGTCGTCGCTGATGCGCTCTCATGTGTCAATACCATAGACATGCCCAGGATCCTGAGCCCAGAAGCCATCCAGCTTGCCCAGGACTCTGATGAGGAGCTCCAGAGTCTGCTCGACAGGGAGGACTCATCCTGCAAACTCCAACGGTTGGTGACTGAAGACCACCCAATCTACTGCGACACGTCAACAGGCTGGATTCGCCCATACATCCCGAGGAGCCTCCGCAAACAAGCGTTTGACGTCGTCCACGCCTCAGCACACCCCAGTAGTCGAGTCACCATCCGTCAGCTGAAGGAAAAGTTCGTTTGGCCTGGCATGAAGAGTGATGCGGCACGTTGGTGCAGGGAGTGCATACCGTGCCAGCAATGCAAGATCCAGCGTCACAACCGCATGGAGCCTGCCCATATAGGTGTCCCGGACAATCGGTTCGAGCATGTCCACCTGGATATCATTGAGCTACCTGTTGTGAAAGGCCTGCGATACTGTCTCACAATGATAGACAGGTTCTCCAGGTGGCCTGTGGCTGTTCCGTTGGCCAACATCGAAGCAGAGACCATTGCGACTGCCTTCTGGAGCCACTGGATTGCCCAGTTCGGAACCCCACTGCGCATCACCACGGACCAAGGCTCACAATTCGAGTCCAAGCTTTTCACCGCCTTGGCTAGAATGGTGGGAGCCAAGAGGATCCACACCACGCCGTTTCATCGGCAATCTAACGGGTTGATGGAACGCTGGCACCGCACGGTGAAGGCCGCGCTCATGTGCAACGCCCCAACACCCTGGCCAGACCTTCTTCCATCGGTCATGCTTGGACTGCGGACAGCCTACAAGGAGGATCTGAGAGCCTCACCAGCGCAGCTGCTATATGGCACAGAACTCCGAATTCCGGGTGAATTTTTCACCTCGGAGAGCCTACCAGCAGACCCGAATTTCTTCCTCGAGAAATTTCGAGATCACATGCGACGGGTGAGGCCCACCACCACTGCCCATCACACCAAAGCACGATGTTTCATCCTCAAGGATTTATATCGCTGCAGTCATGTTTTCGTGCGTGTCGATTCAGTTAAAAAACCGCTCGACCCGCCCTACACCGGACCACATGAGGTTGTCAACCGAGTGGACGACAGGGTTTTTGTAATAAAAATTAATGGCACCGCCAAAGTAATCTCTGTTGACAGACTCAAGCCTGCATTTATTGCCAAGACGGACTCAGACCAGGCAGCCCAGCAGCAGGAACAACCCTTTCCAGAGCCTACCCCACCCATCGTTGTACCTGAGGAACATCGCTCGACAACCATGGATCTACCTCTGAGAACCTACGCCAAAGCAGCTAGACCACCTAAAAAAGTTTCGTTCCCTTCTCTACCCAGTCAGGTCACTGGGGGGAGAGTGGTTGTGGCGGATCTGCCTCGACCAGAGTCCAGCCTTACCGACGGAGGCACGCGCCAGCGCCAACGGCGCAAACAGTTACTAGTGCCGAGGCTGGATCTAGGGGATTTGACGAGACAGCCATTTTAGTTACTAAGCTAGTTAGTCTATATACTTCTTCCGGTTCGGACACCCACGCCACGTGGCCCCGCGCTTTTTTCTGTACCATTAAATATAGTTTAGTCGTGTGCAATCAATAAATACAATATTCTCTATTTGTGTGCGTCTATTCTTATGAGAGACCCGTCTTATCTCCATATACTTCCTCATGTGGCGCCATCCACCGGATCATACACTCCTACCGTCGGTATATAAAATTGAACGTATAATTACATTTTTAGTATTTTTAGCAATGAGCTATTTAATCCTGAACTGCTATTTATTTATATTTAATAAGATAAGCTCTGCTGTATGTTGACACCGGCTGACGTTTAGAAAAACATTAGTGCTGTCATCTAGCGACTGCGATAAGAACCCGGAGTCACCGCCTGATGACGTCACGAGCGTTAAAACGGGGTTCAAAATTATGCAATTTTCGATTGATTGTTAAAAAAAAACTGCAATGAATTAGAATGCATTTTTCATTGGAGAGTATTGCATAGACGTTAAACTATTTACTAATACATTTATTTCTCAAATCTGGGCCGCATGCACGTTCCCTTGAAAGGTTTTTTTGAAATGAGGAGAAAATTCGCTCTTAAACGATAAAAAGCTGACATATACATTCTACAAACGATTTGCCATTAATAGTAAGAAGAAAATCGAGATACTCTATTTTTCTAACCTTTCTCAGCTAATATAGTTCAAGGGGCGAGGGGGAGCCTATGCCAAATGGTATTGATAAAAATATATGATTCATAAAAAAATATGGACTCTTAAACGATAATAATTATAGAGGCGGATTGTAGAAACGATTTACAATCGAATGAAAAAAAAAACTCAAAATAATTGATTTTTCAAAATTTCGTCGGCTAACTTCACGCATTATTTTGATTAATGAATTAAAGAAGAATAATCAACTCTTGAACGTTAAAAACGAAGGTACAATCACCTGCTAACGAAGTACAAACGATTCTATAAGTTTTTTTGTTCAAAAATCGTTTTTTTGCGGCTAATAGGATACTGCTGCTCAGTTCTGGGGGTTTGGGGGGGCTCCGTTCGTACTTTTGTAAATGTACAAATGATGGATGGGTCTAAAATAGGTACAGCCGCAAAGAATGGTACAGGAAGTGGCGGCCATTTTCCCCAGAAGTTTCGGGGGTAGGGCCATCTAGAATCACTGTAGGGAACTAAAAAAGAGAATTTCTTTACCTGTTGTGAAAATTACCGATCGGAGAAAGGAATGCGAATGTCCTCTATCATAATTTTGTTGTAACACAAAATTTTTATGTTTTATAGATGGCGATAGTAATCTAATAATCCTCTTTCAACGTTCTGTCAAGGGATGCTCAACCTAAAATACTAACGAGAATGTGCATGGAAACTACATGCCCCGTTTTTTTCAAATAATTAATTAATTGTTAATGAATTAATTTATTGTATTGATGATGGTTATTCACTCTTTGAACTTAATCAGATATTTTTTTCGCAGGGCTCTATAATATTTCTTATTGTTACGGTTAATTATATATAATCGAATGAACAACTATTTATTTATTATTTTGTTAAATTTTAAATTCCATCACCGGTAATTTAGGTTGGTCCAATTATATATAATTAACCGTAACAATAAGAAATATTATAGAGCACTGCGAAAAAAATATCTGATTAAGTTCAAAGAGTGAATAACCATCATCGATACAATAAATTAATTCATTAACAATTAATTAATTATTTGAAAAAAACGGGGCATATAGCTTCCATGCACATTCTCGTTAGTATTTTAGGTTGAGCATCCCTTGACAGAACGTTGAAAGATGATTATAAGGTATGATTTAGGGAGGTAATCTCAAACTTTGATGTCGCCGACAAGAAAACAGGGGACAAGTACCTCCGGAAGCCGTGCGCGGCGCTGTACACCGTCTTCTCCTCATGCGCGTTTCGTCCCCACTACTCGACAATTTCTACGGTGGAGCGTTCAAATCTCGGCGAAGGCGCTCAATTTTTTTTTTGCAATTTCTCCCAAAAACGGGTTGACATGCACATCGGAAAATTATAAAGAAAAACATGGATAGGAAAAGGATGAATGGTAATTTTTTAAAGAATCTATTCATCACTTCATACATTCTACGTGAAAAACATAAACCGATAACTGTCCCACGATGAGTTTTTACAATTCCCAATTGAACACGATTTCACCATTTTCACAGATTCGATTAGCACACGATCTGTAAATCGATTCCTAAATGTCTCGATAGGATAAACCAATGGGTAATCGCGAATTGTAAACAAATCTCCCCACACTCCAACACCCCTTCGTGAAAAAACATTTTGGTTTATGGGTGAATCAATGAATTTACTTACATTATTTTGAATATTACTAGTATCCCATTATTCGTAATCAATAAAAAAATAGATTATTCTATATTTCTTTATGAAATAGTTCACTAATTCGCGGGAATGAGTGGGAAAATCATGGAGAAAGAGATAGGAACTTAAACAAAAAATAACAATGATTCTCATTATTTTTGTGTTTTTCCTTTATTTTCTTCCTTGTAAAGAATTTTTTCACATTTTTCCGTACTCTTTAAAATCATTTTGCATTTTAAGAAATAATCTCTGCGCCGAACAGCTTAGAAGAGTGGGGATGACCAGGAGTTAAGGAGAAGGTGAAAGTGATCGCCGCGCGCCCTCGTGGCGCTTGCGAGACCTTGTCCCCTGTTTTTCACTTGAGATTACCTGGCTGAATCATACCTTAGATGATTATTGGATTACTATCGCCATCTATAAAACATAAAAATTATGTGTTACAATAAAATTATGATAGAGGACATTCGCATTCTTTTCTTCGATCGGTAATTTTCACAACAGGTAAAGAAATTCTCTTTTTCAGTTCCCTACAGTGATTCTAGATGGCCCTACCCCCGAAACTTCTGGGGAAAATGGCCGCCACTTCCTGTACCATTCTTTGGGGGGGCTCCGTTCGTACTTGCACAACTCTAAAAATGAACAACTGAACAGAAAATTTTCAAACTGTGAGAGCACCACTGTGCAGGGATTCAACTGTCGAGACAAAAAGCTAAGCTGTACATGTGGCGCTGGGTCCACATGTACAACCACATTTTTGTCTCAACAGTTGAATCCCTGCACAGTGGTGCTCTCACAGTTTGAAAATTTTCTGTTCAGTTGTTCATTTTTAGAGTTGTGCAAGTACGAACGGAGCCCCCCCCATTCTTTGCGGCTGTACCTATTTTAGACCCATCCACCAGAGACCATGGGGGAGATCAGCAGGGCCAGTCCTGGGAGATCAACCACGAAATGTCCTAGCGGTAGCGCTGGAACTAATTTTGCAGCCGGATTTGTTGGTAAGGTACCGAACATTACGGCTGCAAAGTCGGAGCAGAGAGAAAAGTCGGTAACGGAGATAGCGTGGGGTGGGGGAATGCAAGTAAAGAGGGGAAATTAAACGGCTGGGCAGGCGTTCTGGATATTCGAACGGCGTTGAGGGAAGCTTTTCCCTCATTAGAGGGGGGGGGGATTAATTGTCAAAAATGCAGCTTGACGCGCATCAGTTCTCGGCGATGGCAAGCGAGAATACCCAATAACCCCCCACGATTCAAAAAGTAATTTCTGCCCTTCTACTGGAGATGAAGAAATGAAACTAACGTCATTCAATTGCTCATTAACTTGTTCATTAATGACGTTAGTTTTGTTTCTTAATCCGAGTTAAGAAGGGAGGGAATAATTTTGAAAAGGTAGCTTGACGCACATCACTTCTCGGCGGCGTCAAGCGAGAATACCCAATAACCTCCCACGGTTCAAATTTCATTTCCCCCTCTGTAATTGTGTGCGGGGTAGTTACCGTGATGATAAACTCAAAGAAAAAATAGAGCCTTCCAGCTTGATCCTTCCCTACGGTTGTAAGTCGCAGGTATACACCTTGGTGCGGCAACACTGTCTCCTGCACTACTACTCACGAAAAGTAATTCGCAAGCAGCAATGTTCTTGTTTATGTGAAGGGAATAATTAATCTCAATCACATAAATTGATGTTCACAAATAGTTAGAAAATCATTAATTATTAGATTAGATTATTTATTCCCTTCACATAAACAAAAACATCGCTGCTTGCGAATTACTTTTCGTGAGTAGCAGTGCAGGAGACAGTGTTGCCGCACCAAGTTGTATACCTGCGAGTTACAACCGTAGGGAAGGATCAAATTGGAAGACTATTTTTCCTTTCATCATCACGGTAACTACCCGCACACAATTAGAGAGGGAGAAATTAATTTTTGAATCGTGGGGGGTTTATTGGGTATTCTCGCTTGACGCCGTCGAGAACTGATGTGCGTCAAGCTGCATTTTTCAAAATTGATCCCTCCCCTCCTCATTCGAATAAGGATCGAAACCACCATCATTAATGAAGAATTTAATGAGCAATCGAATGACGTTGGTTTCATCCCTTGATCTCAATGACAGCGGACAATATCAATTTTTAAATTCTTAAAAATGGATATTGCCCGCTCTAATTTTTAAATTAAAACAATGGATCTATTGTTTAAATTAAAAAAATGGATATTGCCCGGTCTAATTGAGATCAAGTGATGAAACCAACGTCATTTGATTGCTCATGAAATCTCGGATGAATGACGATGGTTTCGTTTCTTAAGCCGAATTAGGGGGGGGAGCGATTAATTTTGAAAAATGCAGCTTGACGCGCATCAGTTCTCAGCGGCGGCAAGCGAGAATACCCAATAACCCCCCACGATTCAAAAATTAATTTCTCCCTCTCTAATTGTGTGCGGGTAGTTACCGTGATGATCAAAGGAAAAATAGTCTTCCAATTTGATCCTTCCCTACGGTTGTAAGTCGCAGGTATACAACTTGGTGCGGCAACACTGTCTCCTGCACTGCTACTCACGAAAAGTAATTCGCAAGCAGCGATGTTCTTGTTTATGTGAAGGGAATAAATAATGTAATCCAATAATTAAAGATTTTTTAATTATTTGTGAACATCAATTTATGTAATTGAGATTAATTATTCCCTTCACATAAACAAGAACATCGCTACTTGCGAATTACTTTTCGTGAGTAGCAGTGCAGGAGACAGTGTTGCCGCACCAAGGTGTATACCTGCGACTTACAACCGTAGGGAAGGATCAAGCTGGAAGACTCTATTTTTTCTTTGAGTTTATCATCACAGTAACTACCCCGCACACAATTACAGAGGGGGAAATGAATTTTTGAATCGTGGGGGGTTATTGGGTATTCTCGCTTGCCGTCGCCGAGAACTGATGCGCGTCAAGCTGCATTTTTCAAAATTAACCCCCCCCCCCTCTAATGAGGGAAAAGCTTCCCTCAACGCCGTTCGGATATCCAGAACGCCTGCCCAGCCGTTTAATTTCCCCTCTTTACTTGTATTCCCCCACCCCACGCTATCTCCGTTACCGACTTTTCCCTCTGCTCCGACTTTGCAGCCGTAATGTTCGGTACCTTACCAACAAATCCGGCTGCAAAATTAGTTCCAGCACTACCGCTAGGACATTTCGTGGTTGATCTCCCAGGATAAGGTATGATTTAGGGAGGTAATCTCAAACTTTGATGTCGCCGACAAGAAAACAGGGGACAAGTACCTCCGGAAGCCGTGCGCGGCGCTGTACACCGTCTTCTCCTCATGCGCGTTTCGTCCCCACTACTCGACAATTTCTACGGTGGAGCGTTCAAATCTCGGCGAAGGCGCTCAATTTTTTTTTTGCAATTTCTCCCAAAAACGGGTTGACATGCACATCGGAAAATTATAAAGAAAAACATGGATAGGAAAAGGATGAATGGTAATTTTTTAAAGAATCTATTCATCACTTCATACATTCTACGTGAAAAACATAAACCGATAACTGTCCCACGATGAGTTTTTACAATTCCCAATTGAACACGATTTCACCATTTTCACAGATTCGATTAGCACACGATCTGTAAATCGATTCCTAAATGTCTCGATAGGATAAACCAATGGGTAATCGCGAATTGTAAACAAATCTCCCCACACTCCAACACCCCTTCGTGAAAAAACATTTTGGTTTATGGGTGAATCAATGAATTTACTTACATTATTTTGAATATTACTAGTATCCCATTATTCGTAATCAATAAAAAAATAGATTATTCTATATTTCTTTATGAAATAGTTCACTAATTCGCGGGAATGAGTGGGAAAATCATGGAGAAAGAGATAGGAACTTAAACAAAAAATAACAATGATTCTCATTATTTTTGTGTTTTTCCTTTATTTTCTTCCTTGTAAAGAATTTTTTCACATTTTTCCGTACTCTTTAAAATCATTTTGCATTTTAAGAAATAATCTCTGCGCCGAACAGCTTAGAAGAGTGGGGATGACCAGGAGTTAAGGAGAAGGTGAAAGTGATCGCCGCGCGCCCTCGTGGCGCTTGCGAGACCTTGTCCCCTGTTTTTCACTTGAGATTACCTGGCTGAATCATACCTTATCCCAGGACTGGCCCTGCTGATCTCCCCTATGGTCTCTGCATCCACTTTGGTCTATCCTCTTTGGACATAACAGTGGACCCAGCGCCACATGTACAGCTTACCTTTTTGTCTCGACAGTTGAATCCCTGCACACCGGTGCTCTCAACGTTTGAAAATTCTCTCTACAGTTGATCATTTGTACAGTTGAGAAAGTCCAAACGGAGCCCCCCTCTTTGCCCCCAATAGGTGTAGTTCATGCGCCACCGCTATAAATTTTTACGATCAAACATTCCATCTCACCCCTTCATACACTCCCAGAATGGGCCATTAGTTCTGTTGAGTGACTTGTAATTTCTGTCAACAACTCTGAAAAAGAAATGGTAAGTCCAGACAGTACACATACTACAATAAAAAGTTCAGTAATAAGGATTAATTCATATATTTCCCTGTCTCATACATTGCCATCTCTCCACAATTCTACCTAAAGATCCATTTTCTAATAAATGATAGATCTACTGTACTTTTGAGAGGTTATCCACCAAGTTCATACATTTCTAAAGAATCTAATAAATTATGAGCAAATTGCATCTCTTCGTTAATTATGCACCTTCATTTTTCCCTAATTTTGACTTGAAAGTAATCATTTTTCAAACTTAAATTCTTTCATTGTTCGTTGAAGATTGTACCCTTTTCTTGTAGAAATAATGGTACTTCTAAAATACTCAAAGTAGCGACTAAACCAGTTAAAAAGTGATCTGAATGATTACGAGAACCCTCGAGAAACATTTGTGAATTAATATTTTGAATTAAATCATCGGAACCATACAACTTCATCAAAGTTGACTCTTTCCATTGTTACAAAAAATACATTTTGCAGTTTTTTCACGTACATGGAAAATAAACTTCATAACCCTGTGTTGCTCTGAATTCTTGGTCAAGGGTTCAATCATTTACATTAAACTGAAAGGAGAAAAATAAATTCGAAAAAGTCCAATTTTGAAATTATTTCTTTTAGCCCTTAAGGTACTATTGCAGTCACCCCAAAACATGGCAGTGGAGATGAGGATCATATTCTCTAGCCTCATTTTGACGTTCCATCCTCCAATGTATAACCTCGAAAAATATCATGATGTTGATTCCAGAAAAGGACTAATGATTATTATCACCATTCCATTCTCCACTGTATAACCTTCACAAATATAATGCTGATGTTCATTACGAATAAGAACTCCTGAACTGAACTTCTCCTGCACTTTTTATTATCACCAATAATGAGGCTGCCAGACTATATTTTAGAAACCCATACAGTGCCATGAATCAAGTTTTAGATTCACATCATATTGTGAATACTCAGTATTTGCCATTCACAAGCAGGTCGTAACACTTTATACAAATGACAATTTTATTCATTTTTCTCTCAACAAAAATCGATGTGACGAATGCTGTTGACGCTCTCTTGACCTTTTCCTTCTACTTCCACAAGGTATCGCACACGTAAAAAAATTTTAGAGAATGGATGGCTTTTCCTGCTTTTCATCACATTATTATTTTACTCATTAGAAAATTGCCACAAAAAGCTGTCAAATTCTGAACTGAGAACGTCTTTCTACATCCATATGATTATTACGGCAGTACTTTAAAGTTTCAATAGCTTGAAGGGACCTGAATCATAAACGAAATCTCGCGAATTAACAGCATAATACAGTTTATTATCTCTCCAATGTCTCATAATATTAACTTACCAATTCCTCAAATCACTCTCAAAACTAATTTAACCAAAAATCTAGGGTCAGAATCAATCGGGAGCTGGAGGCACAGGAGGTGATAAAAAAGATGACAAAGACAAGAAGAAGAAGTACGAGCCACCGATTCCCACTCGGGTGGGAAAAAAGAAGCGCCGAACAAAAGGTCCAGATGTAGCTCTAAAGCTGCCACAAGTGACTCCACACACGAGATGCAGATTGAAGCTCCTAAAGTTGGAAAGAATAAAGGACTATCTGCTCATGGAAGAGGAGTTCATCAGGAACCAGGAGAGACTCAAGCCCCAGGAGGAGAAGAACGAGGAGGAGAGGTCCAAAGTCGACGATCTGAGGGGCACTCCCATGTCTGTGGGAACTCTTGAGGAAATTATCGATGACAATCATGCTATTGTCTCAACGTCTGTTGGATCTGAACATTATGTATCCATTCTATCGTTCGTGGATAAGGATCAACTAGAACCTGGATGCTCTGTTCTACTGAATCACAAGGTTCATGCTGTTGTAGGAGTTCTTGGCGATGACACCGATCCGATGGTTACGGTTATGAAGCTGGAAAAGGCACCTCAAGAAACTTACGCTGATATTGGAGGTAAGTATTTGGAGTTTTTAACTACGAATTGAAAGAATATGAATAATTTTTTCACCGATTTCCTCATTTTGGGGGAAACTACTGTCAAATCATATAACGTCAAAAATCTTTGGAGCTTCTATTTCGCTTTTCAAGTTATGTAATTTGATGTCTATATCTATTTATTCTGTACTATCATCTTTTGTCTAATGTAATTATAAAAAAAAGAAATTTATTATTTACTGAAATAAAAATACATTCTGGAATGGAATGTATAAGATTGTATGCTCTATTTATAGCATCTACCTCATATGGAAATGATATATGGTAGATATATAATCAGCTATCTGCCATATTTAGCTTTTTCTGAAATGGAATCATTAACATTTCAGTAGCGAAGGGGTAAAATATGATACGTCACTTCTGACCAGTGGACCAGTTTTGGGTTAACATCTCCAAAGCTAGGGGGCATATCAAAATTTTCATTCGAACATTTTCTGCTGGGTGGATTACGAGCTATAACAAATGTGATGACGAAAATTGTGCTATCTCCCTTAGATTCGGAGATATCGCTCCGAAACATGACTCAAAAATACGTCAACTTAGCTCGTTTTACCACTTTGCTACGGATTTCATTAAAATATTCATTAAATTTTTGTTAATTCTTTTAAGTGAAAGATTAACTCTATCAATTAATTATAATTTATTTCTCTAGGACTTGATACGCAGATTCAAGAAATAAAAGAGTCAGTGGAACTCCCCCTAACGCATCCCGAATACTACGAGGAGATGGGCATAAAACCCCCCAAAGGAGTGATTCTCTACGGCCCCCCTGGCACAGGAAAAACTCTCCTAGCGAAGGCAGTAGCCAATCAGACTTCAGCGACTTTCCTCCGAGTCGTTGGATCCGAACTCATTCAAAAATACCTCGGAGACGGACCAAAACTGGTTCGAGAGCTGTTCAGAGTCGCTGAAGAACATGCACCCTCTATCGTTTTCATTGATGAAATCGATGCTGTTGGAACAAAACGATATGACAGCAATTCCGGGGGTGAAAGGGAGATCCAGAGAACTATGCTTGAACTTTTGAATCAACTGGATGGTAAGGAATTGCTTAATTAATTTTACATTTTCTTCTTATGTGGTCATTTACTTTCCCAATATGAGAGTTATTTTTTCATTCAAATGAAAAAATGTTTTACAAACCATTTCAATTAAAGGTTCGATTGCTTTATTTACAAACGACAACAGTGTAATCGTTCACAACCAAGTTTGGGACCTTTCATTTTTGTTTTCACTACTGTGATCGAAAAATTTGTTTAATAGATTTTAAAATATAAAATGAACAAATAATAATTCTTATAACAATAAATGACTTATAAACTTTTTTTCTCATTTAGGATTCGACAGTCGTGGAGATGTAAAAGTAGTGATGGCAACAAATAGAATCGAGACCCTGGACCCAGCCCTCATCCGTCCGGGTCGTATTGATCGTAAAATTGAATTTCCACTGCCCGATGAAAAGACAAAACGTCGAATCTTCAGCATTCACACGAGTAGAATGACCCTGGCACCAGATGTGAATCTCGGGGAGCTAATAATGTCGAAGGATGACCTCTCCGGTGCTGACATCAAAGCAATATGCACTGAAGCTGGACTTATGGCGCTCAGGGAACGTCGTATGAAAGTAACGAGTGATGATTTCAAGAAATCTAAGGAGAGCGTACTCTATAGGAAGAAAGAGGGCTCACCCGAAGGCCTCTACTTGTAAAATCCTAGATCATTTAATTCTCAAAAAATCATCATTCGATTTTTATTCTCCCTTTCAATTATTCATTATGTGAACCATGCGTATTCGCACGTTTAATAAAATGAAAAGAATTGATTATTCTAATCGACTATTCCAATTCATTCCAAATTCATCATGTCAATTTGAAATCCTCGATTTTAATCAATTTTTTTTCCCCCACCACACGAAATATTCATCCAATTTTTTGACAATTTTCATGACATTTGATTATTCACTGCCTTCGTCGACGTACGCTGCAAATATCTAATAATACAACTTATACACTGAGAGAAATATTTAGTAATGCGGAACAATTATTTTTTGGCTCAGCTACTTGGTTTGCTCAATAGTGACAACGGAATATTTTCAAACTGTATACTTCAATCGTTGATTCTTAGGTCTCCAAACATGAACCTCATGTTTCGATCAAATGAAGGTTTGAATCTATCGTAGATTCATTCCTATTTAATAAATATTTCATCAAATTTTAATAGATATTTGAGTTCATCGCATTGCGTTAATCTGAAAACTTATTGTAAGCGATATCAGTGGAATCGCATGCAATAAGATATTTCAAATGGAATAATGACCCCTTTTCAGTACATTATTTTATTATCTGCTTTCCATTGAGAATCCACTGAGAAAACTAAACATTAAAACCTTAAAACAATAGAATTCCATTTTAACACGGAAGAATATGCATTCAACGAGATATAAAGGGTGTCTCACGAAACGAAAATCATTCTGAGAATGATTTTCGTTTTTGAATTTTATTTAACATCTAAAAACGAAAAACATTCTGAGACACTCTTTATTTCACAAAGTCTACGATATTTTTCTCTCAGTGTAACCATCACTAATAACCCAGATAATCCTGCAAAAAAGTCCTGGTCGCCTTGGAATCAAACTCCTCTGTCTGTGAGACTTCCATGAAAGAAATATCGGTAGGATTTGTTAAAATTGTCGAGAATGAAAATTAATGGATGACTAATCTCTGGATGTACTGAAACACCTGGCATAATTAGCTACAATTTTCCGCAGAGTAGATAGAAGCAATAAATTATCCTGCTTTACAACTCTGTCGCCTCTTTTATAAGAGCTTTGTTATACGGTGAAATAAATTATATCTTTCCAAAAATTCCATCACAAAAATCTTGTTTTATTCTACAAAAATGTCAAGTTAATTTCAATTCCTGAATTATGAGATTTTTTTCTTCAAGTAATGGGGCGAAATAGTCGTTCAATTTCTTAATAACTCCAATCACGTGGCCCTTATGTTGTTTGATGGCCTCTGCAGATTCCAATTGGTTTATCTCTCCTGAAGATTCTAATCTACAAATGTGGCATTCTCCTCTTCGTGTGGCCTCCAAAATTCTCTCAATCTCGGGAGGATTCTTTTGGGGATTGAGAGCTGCGAGGGCTTTGTATTTTCCAAGGATGAAGGAGGTCTTGAAGCCATCCTCGTACCCTACGTCAAAGTCTGCTTGAAGGACCTGTTGCGAGCCTTCATCTATGCCTTCTCGGTATCCTGTCTGAATAAATTATTTTACCATTTATTTAGTTAGTTTTTTACATATAAGGTCCACAACTCCTTTAAATTTTCTTTGATTTATGTTGTACTGTTATCCTAATGATAGTTGATTATTTGATGTTCATCATCGTTACTATTATTCATTGGAATTCTAGTGATGCGATACTTCTGCATACCTTTGATGCTGATTCTATGACTCGATCCCACGTTTTCGAGCCTAACTCTATAGCTTCATCACCTTCACAATCTGCCATAAGTTCTGGACGACAAAGAAATATAGCCTAGAGCTGTTGAGCTTTGTTGTTTAGTGTTTCAGGTTATGTAGTGGTAATTTCCATGTGTTGTTGTCTATCAAGTACGAAACAGTGATCATCGTATTCTCTTGCAGCTAGATCGTAACGAAATGGAGAGTGAAGATGTGGATGACCCTCAGCCGGGTAGTTCCATCAGCAAAAATGCAGATTCAATTGAACAAAAGTGAGAATTTATAGTTATTCACAATTTGTGAATATTCTAACCTCCGATTAGTACAGCAGTTTCAATAAAATATATCTGCTTTACCCTATACTTTCCTATTTGATAATAGTATATTATCCTTCTAAGAAGTAAGTTACTTTCTGGCTCATTATCAACTCAAATGAGTCAAAAAATGCTTTACTGCCGTATGGCCCACCCTATTTCATTCCGAGCGAAGCGAGGTTAGACTCGTATTTTCAGTTCCTGAAGGAATGAAATTCTCGCTCCATTCGGTTGGATCGCACTTTACAGTTGCTAAAAAAATAAAATTTTTTTACTGGTATATTATTATTATCCCGATGTCTGTCTCAGGATAATGAAGCTAGCGCAGGCACATCCTGCAGGTGTGAGTGATGTAGACATTTCTCAAGAGCTTCCAACGCTGAAGCCCGCAGAAAAAGCCTCAGCCCTGAATAAGCTCCTCCAGAAGGGTCAGATAGTAATCTTGAAGAAGGGAACGACCCTGTTGTACCAATTAAAAGTCTCCACCACTAAAGGGGCCGACAATGAAGAGCGGATCGTCTATTCCATCATTGAAGCTGCTGGCAACAAGGGAATCTGGAGCAGGGATGTAAGGTGGAAGGCGAATCTTCCCGTCACCCAGACAGGAAAAATAATTAAGAGTCTCGAAAGCAAAAAACTGATAAAAGCTGTAAAATCAGTGGCCGCGGGCAGGAAGGTTGTTTACATGCTTTACAATGAGGTACCTGACAGATCCGTCACTGGTGGCGCTTGGTATCAGGATCAGGACTTCGAAGCAGAATTCGTGGATGTACTGAATCAACAGTGCTACAGGTTCCTTGAACTCAAGAGGGAAGAGATGAAGGGCTCCAGGGGAGGCCCCATCGCAGCCAGGAATGTCACTTTCGCGTCTTCCAAGGAAGTTTGGAAATTCATCTCTGATTTGGGGATCAGTAAAGTTAAACTGTCGGTTGAAGACTTGGAGATGATACTTGACACTCTAGTTTATGATGGGAAGGTTGAGAGGATTATCGCGGGGGACGGCAACACTCTTTATCGAGCTATCACACCTATTGTCAAAGCACCGGGGCTTATTATCACACCTTGTGGACTTTGTCCAGTAAGTTTTTTTGTTTATGCGAAGAACGAATATTTTGAGGAGGGGGGGTGGAATGATGTTAAGGTGAGCACAGGACATTCATTAATTTTTGTGAATTATTTTTCAGGTGCGGAAAAATTGCTGTGACCTCGGGGACGTCACCCCAATGAAATGCCAGTATCTAACTGAGTGGCTAGAGACTTCCTGAAAGAACAAAGGGAGAGCATTGTCAATTGAATGGCATTACTCAAATTTTCAATAAGTTTCCTCATGAATGACTCTCTGAAAACTCATTATCAGTAATTACATACTGGTATCTTCAAGAATCTGTACGATAAATTAACAAATTGCAATATCGCGATGACCCATGGTCTGTCATCATCTTCATAAAACGGAAAAGCGATTGAACTAATTTAACACCTCCTGTTCACTTCTTTCGAAATATATATCGAGTGAACAAGTCGGTTGCTGGACCGGAATTAGTATCTTAAGAATTTCAAAAGGAGTTATTGCCAATATGTTATCATTTTTGAATCAGGTGGACATGAAAAAATATAGCGTTTTGCCGTTGTTCAATGACTCACAAGTTTTCATAGTCGTACGCCCACTTGTCTAAATTTTTGGTAGGGTTTTGTAAATTTTTGAAAAAGTTCATTGAGTTAGAAGAAAAATGCTCCCACGGCGATGAAACTTCGTGAGATACTGAATAATAATAAAACCTAAAAACAGTATATAGCTCCAATTTGTTGAAATTCCATCAACCATTAGTGAAAAATCTTTTTAAAAAACTCCCAAAATGAGGAGATATCGACAATAGCTCTTTAAATAACTAAGAATATTGTACATCCTGGATTTATTTATTTAATTTTTTCACATGTAAGGAATGGTTTTGTTATTCTTAGATAACAAATACGAACTAAACACCAAAAAATCAAATTATTTCATTACGTTTATTACAGGTTTGTCATAGTACTAGCGAAATAAATAATTAACACTACAATTGTTTAACAATAGTTTGTGTCTTTAAAAGTAAAAGAATTTTCCTACGAAAGGATTTTTCACTTAATTAATTCTTATCACTTTGTTTTTATATTTGTGGGTACACGATACGCGTCTACAAAATGACATTCGACAGATTTTTGACAACACCAGAAGCTGAAGAACCTATTCTCCACTCCACGTGCTTCAAAAGCCTGTCAAACATGTAAATAAAAAGTACAAAGAGAATTAGAAAACTATAAATATAAATAAATAAATACTTGAAATAGACAGAACAATAGTTCGGTAATTACCTCGGATTTAACTGACTGAATTATCACATTTGACTTACAATTCGTTATACTCATTGTAAATCTAATTGTCTGGACGATAAATTAATCCGGGTAATTATCTTAGCTTATATTTAGTCATTAGAGAGTGGAAAATAAAAGGGCAATCTCTATAAATACTTTTATCTCCTTTTCTAGTTTTTCAAAATAAAATTTGACTTGAGGGTAGCCTATTGGTATTAAAGGTCGTGGACCATTTAGTTGAAATTTCTCATTCATCAGAAATCAATTACTTACGATCAAGATCGAATAATTCATGCCACGAATTGATTGTTAAAGTGTTAAAAAATATTCTACGGTCTCCAGTTTAAGCGACAGAGGTTGTTTTTAGAATAACATGAATTATTTCTTGCCAATTCAACTTCTACCGAAATCATTTTATTTGATATGACATTAAAATTTGCACTATTTATATAAAATAGGTAGAAAAATTTTTTTAAGAATGGTAAAAAATATCCTATGGGCTGCTTCAGAAATATTTTTCAGCAATTTTATTGGAATCATGTTTTTCTCATGAAAAAATGGAACAAATTAGATGCCTCGGAATCGACACTCAAGGCACTAATTCGCTATTGCAAACGTAAAAGAAATTCCAAAAGAAAGTTGATGGTTTTTCGTTACATGTTTATTTTATGCCTCATTAACAAATTGAAGCCAAAAGCCGGAAAATTCTAAACTGAAAATAGCAAAAAAGAAATTAATTTTATCGATACTTTGGATTGAATATTTCTATTGGGGATTTTAATAAACAAAAGGAACATAGAAAGGAGAAAAATGTTTTATAGAATTGAAGAAAAACAGAAAGAATTCTTACCGAAAATTGCATTCAATTTCTCAAGTTTTAAATAGTATTTTTCTACGAAATGGTTTCACGCGTTTCAATAGAATTTCATATAAACGTAACAGTTCACCACTTTCCTATAGAATGAATCAATAAACTTACACACACGCACGCATACTCACCTATATCAAATGTCAATAAATAATGATTTGAGTACGAAAGCGTTATTAAATACTTGACGTGCCATTGTCTCATACAAAAGGGAAACGACATAAGAAAAAAACACTAAATTCCTTAAATATCGGTGATGTGCTTAATTTGGATGCTCTGAATGTTCTCCTCTAGTTGCCTACTGGAATCTAAAGAAGTCTTCTCCTTTTCTAAGCTAGAGATTATGTAGACAGGTTTTTCAGTACTCGCTAGGGACTCTCCGTGATTGGGCGATGATTGTGGGGTGCAGTATCTGGTATTCATCTGTAAAAAATCAACAATGTGTGATAATCGAAGAGTTGAAATCTCAAAATTTGTTTAATTTCCTGGTCGAATAGAAATCATTTTTCAAAGTCTCAGGGGCAACGAAAACTTTCGAATTTCGTGGAGATATTTTTTGAAGGAACTATTGCCAATGTTTTTTCATTTTTCATATGGTTTGTAAATTTCTAGTAAATTATGGGTCAGATGGCCATGAAAAAAATTGTGAATCATTGCTAAATTTTTTATAGTAGTGCGTCTATTTTCCCAAATTGTTGGCTAAATTTTATGAAAATTCATCGATTCACAATTTTATGCATTGTTTCTCAGAAATTTCTAAAAATGACAAGATATCGGTCAGAAAATGAGAAGATAATGGCAGTTTGAAGAGATCATTTCGTCCTGAAAAATATGAAAATTTCTGAGACTCTTATAACTCATTTCAGCAGATATTTGGCCTCGGTTTCAGTTTCCATCTCGGTATCTCCTGGAAACCTTGTCAGCTGACACATCCACACACACACTCACACCGACTGCTCACGCAACGTTCTCCGGGTACACAAACACAAACCACTGATCATGTCTCGCCTAGATGACCAGGATTCTCACCTTGACACCTGAGGCGTCACTTCCTGGGCAATCAAACTGGGACACTAGAATTAGGTCATGCGACCATTAAAATCAGGACACGTAGCACCTGTTAACCCGAGACTCTGTCAGTCGTTTCTGAGGATTTTGTGCGTTAGCAACGAATATCATTGTAGCCAATATTATTGAACCAATTTACAACTAATTAGTGCCGCTCAACCTTCGACATAAGCCTGTTAATTAACAGTGTGATCATTCTATTTCCTTCATTCGAAACGCATTAAATTAATCTCAATTCGGAATCCCCTCAATTTATAGTTTTTCTTTAGCGATAATTAAGATTGTTGGTTCTCATACTATCTTTTTGGGCATACGTATCGTTCCCGACTCTTAATTAGAAATTTTTTTTCGGAACCGCTCAGTGCTAGTGCGTTAGCAATTGTTAATATTAGTGACATTATAATTTTTTTTTTAAATCGACTATTGTTGTTAGTGACTCTGACACGTGCTCAGTGCATTTTCTTGGACCCGCTCACTCTCCTCCCGTAATTCACGTTATCTCCGCCATCCACACAATATTTCCAATGATCCAGGCATCTCATTGACAGTTTCGCTCCCTCATAATATAGCAATAGCACTAATTACAGAATTATTGTCATGTTACCGAGGTTCGATTTGAAATTCCTTCGTATGGCTTTCTTTATACTTATCCTCTTATTCCGAAATATTATTGATTTGATTTTTTTAACGTCGGTAGATACCCAACATAAATTTGACAAATCCGCATCTTGAGAATTTAAAATTTGCGACCAATTTTCTTCCACTCGCATATATTCATTGCGATAGATTTGAAGCTTGTGGTCGCGTAAAATATTTGCACGGCAGTTTTTATGAAAATTTTTATAATAAATACCTCAAAGGGTATATCTGCAAAATGATCACTCTCTGTTTGTAAGTTGAGTAACTTATCACGTGTTTAAATGGATCATCAGGGATTAATTTTTTTATTAAATCAATAGCTCCATAGTTTTTCGGGGAAAATTTTTTGCGCTCGAAGCCACATCAATGAATGCAGCCAAAAAAATTTAGTCCATCGATCATTTTGTTTTCGAGAAATCATTACATAAAGTTTCTAAATTTATATAACTCAGAATTATTAGAATGACGCGTATCCTAATACATAGCCATACATACATTAGCTATCTATACACCATGTAATCAATCATGTGAGACTATACTATCACAATTTTGTTCTTTAATCTCGGCCGTTTGACAGCGCATAAATTTTTTGCCGAGACTGTCGCACGACAACAACCTTAACGTGTTCCACTGATGGTATCCAATTTTACGAAATTGAATAAAATAATATTAAGACATGTACCTTATTCCGATAGATTGCAATCAATGCTGCAAGACTCCCAATAACAAAAGTACCAACGACAGCAAGGACAACGCCAGTAGTTCCAAACACAGTAATTTCCGCATCGCTGGATAAGTCCTTCTGCCTCAGTGCCATTACATTAATCTTCTTATGGAGAACCACTGGTCTATGAATAAACCTGGAGGTAGTGGCATCAGCAGTTGTCCCCAGGATGGCAAGACTCCTGTTCCTCGTTAGCTCCTCAAGATGGAAAGCCACATCCACCTTGTTCTTTCCAGTGATCTCAAACCCAATGATGGCAGATTCAAGATCGAGCTCGATTGCGATACCATCTTTGACAACAGCCCCAAGGTCCCTGAGGAGATCCCTAATGGCAAGTGTGAATTCACTACTGTCATCGTTCACAAAATGCCCGGGAAACCTCAAAGTGACTTCCACAGCTTCTACAGGTGTTACATCACAGATTTTGGCATCTTTAAAAAAAGGTTCTGAATCAACAACTTGATTACCAGCTTCATCAACACACCAGCAAGTACCACCTGCACACTGGGTTGGCTCGAACTGTCCATCCTGATCACAAGTAGTTGGCACATGTCCCCGTTCCCGCATGGCCTCGCATCTGGTAGTGAAGATACTTTTGATAGCAGTCTCCACGTTATTCATATAAACCTTGAACTCAGGATCAATCCAGCTATCAATTTCGATGGTCTCTGCAGCATCAAAAGGCCCGCGACCCTTTCTGGCCTGTCTGAAGTTACATTTGGGCTCTTTTCCCCTGACTAATGAGCCCTTGAGGGCGATTCCTTTTTTATCAACGCACCAACAGACACCCACGTGCTCGAGACACTGAACGGGCTCCCATGCACCAGTATCAGCATTGCATCTGGGTAAGAATGACGGCTGCTTGACGCGTTGGGAGTTCCTGAGATTCCTCTCCCTCTGTAATTCGCAAGCTGTCAATACTGGACAAACATCGTCACAAACGAACTTACTCGAGAAGTCGTTATGTCCAATCGAACATCCTGATTTGGATCTGCATTCGTTTTTATCAGGATCAAAGTACCAGCGTTCGGTCTCGTTGAAGGATGGATTTGACTGTCCAACGCAGTCGATGAATTTTGGAGGCTCGAAGCAGACGTCGCGAGGTTTGGGACAGCAGACAGCGTATTCGTCGAGCGGAGACAGCTCGCACTTGTGAGTTGAGGGACAGTGATGACCATGGGGTCCGCAAATCGCTGGTGTGCCGTCCTGACTGATGAGCGGTGCTCCATTGGGGCATGGATTATCTTTCTTGGGTAAGCAGACGGGGACAGGTGGGCAGGGCGGAATGCTGCAGGCGACTTCGACCATCCTACAGGCCTCATTGGGAGCTCTGCAGTTAATGGACTTGCAGGGGTTTCTGCAGCTGCACGTGGGACAGCCCAAAAGATCCAAGTCGAAGCCATCGGTGCAGTTCAACTCGCAATTGATATCCGGACAATCGACGGGAGTATTGCAGGTGGGTCGCATGCCATTTGATACTCTGGTACCCGCCGCCTCCCTTCCTTCTTCGTCAACACACCAACAGGTGTCCAGATGACACTGGACTGGCTCAAATCGACCCTTGTCATCGCATTTTGGGATGTAGAGCCTCCGGGCGGGTTCACCCGACTCCCTGGCTGCGTGTTCGGCAAGCGCTCGGGCGTGTTGGCATCCGGTCGCTACCACGGGGTTAACACACTGGGTACCACATCCCGTTGAACAACATTTTTGTGAACCTGAGCACTCCTGATCTGTGCTGCAGTGGACCTCGCAGCTCGATGAACTCGGAATCAAGTAAGGACATTGTCCTGACTTTGTCGATGGTAGACAGGCGGGAACCTGTGGACATTTATTACCTTCACCACAGTTCACGTCGACCATAATACAGACCTCCCGAATGGGACAGGTGATGTCGGTACATGGATCACGACATCGGCACTCGTCGCAACCAGTTGTATTAACTTCGAAACCATAGAGACACTTCAACTTACAATTCGGGAATTCCCCACAGGTTTCGGATGTTATGGCGCGAATATCAGAGCAATTTTGAATTTCCGGATTTATGTTTCTGAGGATTGGAACTCCTTGCGTGTTAACGCAGTTGCACGTGGAGTTGAAGCACTGAAGGGCGTTATAAGCTCCATTTGGGAGGCACTCAGGTGGGGGAATGGCCAAGGTCATTCCTGAATGAGTTCCCTCCATACGATCTGTGAAGTTCCTGAGATATTCACACATTGTAGGTGCGCGACGGGGTTTCGTAAAGTTGTGGTGGATGCAGCAGACGGAGGAAGGAGAGTCCTGTATCAGGGTGCACAAATGGCCCTGTGGACATGTGGAGCTTGGGGAACAGAAGATTACTGTGCCGTTCTCATCGGACAGGGGACCGCCAACGGTACACGGGTTCTTGTAGGTCTTCTTCGGACGACAGATGGGCCGAGTCAGACACAGGAAGTCTGGACAGCCGGTTTCCCGGGAGAGGGTGCATTCTTGATCCTCCGGACAAGTGTACCTGAGATGTAAAATATTTTATGATCGGGCCTGCCAAAACTAATCACATTCCTTCACGTGCAAGATTACCTTCGGAACCGAAGGCTAGGGTGGTTTGCACGTGGAAGAAGGCGATATGTTTACCATAACGGGGACATGAAATTTTTTTGGTGTTGCTGCACACCAAGAACCTATGATTTTTCAGGGAACTATAATATGAAATCCAATTGTTGGAAATTGAGGATTTCTATTCAATGTCGACAGTCAGCTAATATTATCTGAATGTTAATAATCGTTATTGCAGCACTGTTGGTAGCCAACATTATCTCAACAATGGTAAGCGACGAGTCGCCAATGGTGGTAGCTCACATTATCCTAATTAAAATTTTTCGTATTTTCATGGATATTGATTCAAAATGGATTTTTTTAACGATAGAAAATCTGCAGAAATATTTAAATTCACAATTGGATTTATTCCTATTATTATTAGAAGTCGGTCAGCTAAAATTAATTATCCTGCCGGAATGAACGAAATATTTTATGGAGTGGCGAATATAATGCTTCCACACCGAGAGAAATATTCAGTCAAAATGACACAACTTTTAGAAAAAATTCTGTCTCAAATTTTAATTTATTATTTAAAGTGTCGGAGCCGATATTATGAGTTATTAGCATACTATTACTGCATTACAATTACAATTGTTCAGTAGTTATACATTTGTCTGTCATCGAAAGTCAATGATTCATGAAAGTTCTGTAAAATTTCGGAATTCACGGCAAAATGAGTAAATAACTAAGTAATGAGGTATACTTACCCCTGGCAGGGATCATCACATTCGCACGTGGAGCATCCCCTTTCATCGACCTTGAATCCATACTGACAAACTTGGGCGCATTGTTGCAATGGACAAGATGCATCAAGAGCTCTAGCTCTTGGTTTAGCCTCTTCACAGGTGACATTCTTAGCGGAGCCCATTGTACCAGAAATCTTTCTCCCATCGGTGTCCACGCACCAGCAGACTAGACCATTTCTGGAGCACTGGAGGGAATTGTAGCTACCGTTCTCAGTGCATTGAGGAATATATCCTCTGCCCTCTTTCTCCGAAATACTCAACAGTTCAGCAGACATTCGATTCTTTCGGCATGAACTCAATCCAGTTGCAAAAGCACAAACTTTACCACCACAATGATCACTGGAGCAACACTTCTGAGGTCCTGGACAATCTAAATCGTGTTCACAAGAGGCACCACAGTCCGCTGGCTCCTCGATCGTTGGACAAGTCCCTGGGCGCTGGAGGCGAAGGCTCGAGGGACAGCAAACTCCATATTCAGCATTTGGTTGGACCAAACAACGGTAAAGGGGTGGACAATTTGGCTTTCCTGGGGTATCTCCACAGAGGAAAGGACGAGGTGAATCGGTTATTTGCAGGGGCTCGCCTGCAGGACAAATTGTAGAAAGGGATTTTGCTTTTCGACAACTGGGAATTGGGGGACACGGTGGACGTGCACAGGGTGCGTCCACAAGCTCACAGGTCTGACCGGACCCTGGACATGTCACTGTCTTGCATGGGTCTCGGCATTCACATTTTGGACAGCCACTTATTTCGTCAATCTGGAATAATAATGATCAGATTAATAAGTTGAGCGAGTGAGGAGTTGACCAGAATTAAGATATTGTAACCAAACAGATTTTATAAATGATTAATAAATGTTTATTAACAGAATGTAGAGCAGAAGAGGGATGCAAAAAGAATTGACACGTCTGTGGACTAGAAATTAAGCTAAAAGTGTTATCAATCGATGATTTTTCGTGAAATTTTAACTTTTCAGGTGTCTCGTCACCTTTCTTTGTTCATCAAATATTGTTTTTTATTCATTTACATTCTCCAAACGGGTGCACAACTTCACTTCCAATCAAGTTTCGATCGAATACCAATAAATGGATACATCAGGGAATTGGTAACTAATATTTTTTTTATCTCTTCGTAATGCAGTTTGTGTTGAGTTCGTTGGTATTCTTAGTACTGAAAATAGCAAACACAATTCGATCGTATTACAGACCTGTATACGTTCAATTTATTATCAAAAGGGGTCGGCCTTCTTGGAGAGACCGTCCGTGTGATCTTACAAAAAAACTTCAGATGAAAGTTCAGTAAATAATATAATGCAGATGACTAAGTCCGGAATGAAAGGAATCAATCTTTGTAACTTTGACGTCTCTTGGTCAGTTTCTCAAGTGCTCTCCAAGTGAAAACACATTTTAATCGAATACAGTTCAATTGTTCTTATACAAAACTATAATTCATTTATTAACTTGGCTTCAAACAAATCAGAACTTTGAATTAATTTCGCTGTTCTCCGAAGATGAATCAGCGCACAGATAGAAAAGTTCAATTGAAATTACCAAATCGAATAAAGATTGGTCAACAGCTCAGGAAAAATGTGCTAACTTGTTGATTATTTTTCCACAGATGGTTTAAATACAATGTGATTATCAATTATCAATCAATTCCCTTTCACTGAAGAATTTATCCCTGTGGAACGAGATCGTTGGGACGAATAAAAAGGTAGAAAACCGATAATTTCCATTTCTTATTCAATTGAAATATAGAAAAAAGTAAAGATATTGAGCCCCACTGAAAGCTTTACGTACCTCGAATCCCAGAGGACACAACATACGACAAGAATGTGCCTGACAGCTTCTTGGATTTTCACAATCGATGAAATCCCTGGCGGGCGCTCTGGTACCAACGACTTCGCTACCGAATTCATCAACACACCAGCAATTTTTCTCGTTGGACTCGCACTGAATTCGTTCGAATTCGCCAGTGATATTGTTGCACTGCGGAACGAATTGGCCAGTTCCATGACCGACGATTGTTTGGGAACGTCGACCAGCGGCTATAGCCAATTGCTCGCAGCCCGTCAGCTCCCCTAGGACACATCTGAGACCGCAAACTGTCTCGCAGCATCTCTCCGATGGACTCGAGCACTCAAAGTCACTGGAGCATGGAGGTGCACGGGATGGGCACGAGCTCAATTCTGTCAGAGCTGGACATCTACCTGGTGCTGTCAATATTGGTTCTAAAATCATATTGAAGACTCGTCAACATTCAGTATTCAAACAGCTCATTGCGTATACATATAAAAAAAAACCCATGAGGTACACTTTTCGAAAAAATCCACGAAACCCTTGCAGAGTCTCTTCGGAGTTTTGCGACCATTGCATCACTTCAGAAGTTCTACAATCCCTTTTTTTTGGAAAAAAGTCTCACAAAAAAATTCTATGAACATTCTATGACGATTTCTAGATGTTTTGGATATTGATATTTTGCTCAAAACCCGAGGCCAAAGTTCATCTCTCGACTCGTTTTACCACTTCACTACAGAAATCTGTGCTGAATAATTTTGATATAAAAAAATTCATGAGATAAATTCAAATGAAAAAAGTCACAGATTTTTATATGTCAAATGAAATCTACGAGAAAAAATAAAACTTTTGACGAAAATTCTTCGAATTTCCACCAGAATTCTTGTTTTTGCGAGAAATTTCGCAGAATTTTCTAGTGAAATGGTAAAAGTTTTCGGCCGAATTTTTTCATAAGTTTATTTAAATAATTCTATGTAAATTCTACAGCGTGATAGTCTCTATATCCATGAATTTATACAGAATTTCAAGTACTTGAGTCAAGCTGTTGCAGAGCGATAAAGGCTTTTATTGACAGGCACGCACACAGCCACATACATGCGCACATTTTTTATCTGACGCAGCAGATTTTTCACCCTTTTACAGCATGTCTCAGGGGAAAAAATCAGAAATAATAATATAAAAGAGAAAAATTGTTAAACAATCAAGCGGCAGTCTGAAGACTCCTCAGGTGAGTGGAAAACATCTTTGGTGCTGTTGCCGTATCCTCGATCGATTTTCTATTGAATAGAAACATTCGAGTTTTCAATATTTCATTTGAATGGAAATTGAAATGGGAGCATAGCCCAGTAAGGATGCTAAGAGGCAAGTTTTCATACGATCGCTCGACCTATATTTACTCATATTGACTTGAATGCGGTACGGATTATGTACATCAGAGACTCCATACCCAATACCTGTCAAGGTATCTCTGATATTCATCGAAAAATATAAACTGATTTTATATCTTTAATTGAATTCCACAGTCCCCCAATTGGGGCTATTGTCGACTGTTGAGCAATAGCGAATATAATCTCGTAGGAAGTCTTAACGAATTGTGGATCAGTTATCTTGTCATAAACTGACAAAATTTCAATCTAATATCCAAATGAATAATTCGTGGGTAGAGGGATTAACAAATTAGATTCTCTGAAGATATATTTTTTCGTTATTATTTTTTTCGAATCCGCTACATTTAGACGAAATTAGAAGTACATGGAAATAGAGTTCGCATGTTTAAAAATTTAACTTCATTTATCTTCAATCATCTAGAAGGCCGATTACGCCTAAGAAATTTCCAATTTTTATTGGATCTAAATTATTCTATTCACGTTATGTTAATGAGATTTTTTTTTACAATTTTCACGATTCAACATTTGTTTCATTTTATTCTGGTCGCTTTATTAAAAAAAGATAAACACAATTCAGCCACAGAGCTTGAATAGAAAATATTTCGATAAAATGATTTGTTTTGAAAAAATGGTCTATTGAGTTCTCTCGTATAAGATTTTATGCTGAAAATATTTTAGAATATTTTCTACTAAAATATTTCTATATAAACTCATATATAATTCAGTAGAAATTAAAATAGAATCTTTTGTAGTAAATTCCCTTCTCGTCATTAAAATTTCCCGTTATTTTAAATTTTGCGACATGCCAAGTTTCGCTGAACGCTAATTCTTGCTAAAACTATTAATGACGAGTAATTTTTGTCTTCAACATCATGATCCGAAAAAAATAGCACTCCACAAAGTAAAATCCCATAGGCCATTTACCACTGGACAAATAATAATTTTACCATTCTGTGGATGAAAATAAAAAATATTACGCATTGATAGTGGCTGGGAGCCTCGCTCAGGTAAACGAAAACGGTAAAGTGTGGCAGTAGGATACGAGAAACCGTTATCTGGACTCCGGGTTTATTTTTACGTTTCCCCATGACTGTAACAAGTGCCCCGCACTCTCCATCTCCACTTGCGCCCATTCACTATTGATACCCATTAATCATTTCTGCTTTCTTGTGGAAATACTCTGAACGATGAGTTGGCATATCATGGAATATGCACATATGATGGTTCCTAGAAATATCTGGAATATGTGTGTGAGAATTGAGAAAAAACATAGTTCCATGGGAAAATTATTTTTCCTGGCCGATCTTGACTTTTTCACGTCCCAGGACGTCCCTTCCTTGAACTTGAAATAGTCTTTTTCAGGACGAATGTCGTGGGGATTTTCAAGGATGTTTGCACGGTGCCACGCGATGAAAGATTAAGAAAATTAAATTTTATAACAAAATAAAAATTAATTTTATAGCAGAGCTTAGTCTTTTGTCAGCGTGTCCATAATTGCGTTAGTAAATCTCCAAAAATCGTCACAGTCATGTTAACAATTTTATGTTGAAGCTGGTACAGTAATTTATCGCTGCTATTGATTTTTACTGTTCTGGAAGGACAAAATTTACTGAGCGGACCTAGAATATTTCTCGAAATTTAAGTTAAAATTACTGGGTTAGAAACACAAAAATTAACATAAGTGAGATAAGGTGAGATAATTTATTATCACCAGGACAATATTTCTCAAACGAAAAACAAGATTTGATTTTTATATATCAATGATTGCGTAAAATACAGGTTTAGCAGGGGGCAGGGCAATTTTTACTAAAAAATTTTCTCCGTTTAAAATTCACAGATTGAGGATTTTTTAAACTTATGTAGCGATCTAGAGAATAATCTTTGCCAGTGCCATTTGAATTTTAACAGGAGATCGATAATTGTAAGCTGGAGAAATAACTATTTCGCTAGCACCTTGTCCTCTCCTGTCCCCAAATAATACTGGAAGCCTTCTCCTACGAAAGTATCGACTCAACAATTTCTCTTAAAATCGAATTATCGAAATATTTTCCGGACAATCCTAATGATTTCAATCGACGTAATCCCTGCCTTATTCTGCCCTTCACAGGAGTCATGTCTTAGAAGTCAAACTGACTGTCATTGAATCTACTCAATAAGAAATTATCAATTAAATGACTCGGGAAAATGTAAATACGAAACTAGAGTGATCAAGCAGCTGATGAAGATGGTGGTAGCTTTTTGTTTTTGCCTCCTTTTCTTATTTCCTTTGTAAATTGACAAGGCGTTGTTAATTAAATTAAGCCCTCTCTTCGCCCAGGATAAGGATAAAGCCAACAATGACTACTCCACTTTCATAATTATCAAGGAATTTTCAGATGAAATTTACCAGCTTGGATCGATGAGAGTACCAGAAGACATGGAACAATGGCAACCAGCATTGTTCGTGGTACACCATCATGAACGTGTAGACGTAAATTATCTCGCATTCTCAGTTCATGCAATTGGAAGTTTAGTCTCCTTGGATTGTCAACTCCTTTACTTTCCTAGAATCACACAAAACATTTTACAAAATTAGAAATGGCTGAGAAAGATAAACGAGAGCAAGAGTAAGATAAATAAATGTCATTTATTTTTTCATAACTCATTTTATATTCCCATAATTTTCTTAATTGGAAGTGCAGGTAGATATGGAATTGGAGAGACATCAGAGCTTTAATAAGCTCGAGGGGCTCTCCCGTGTCACTTAAGAATTTACATTCTGAAACTTTTAATTACGAAAAGTGGCGAAGAAATTGTAAACAGAAGAATTAATTATCCTATAGGAAGAAGATAGAATACGAAATTAATAGTTTTGTTTTAAGACGGATGTTCATCAGCATTTCTCAGACAGTTGGATTTTTTAAGAGACATTTCTGTAGAGAAAAAAAAATTGTCAAAGACTTGAATCCTTCAGGAAAAAAATACAAATTATTGGCTTTGATATTGATAAATATGAGACTCATTAACAAATTCTTTTGCTCAGCTAAAATTTCAAAATTTTAATATTCAGTACACATCAATTAACAGATCGGGAAAGATGAAAGTCAAGAGAGCCCTCTCCTTCATCTTTGAAAACGTTCAAGAGTTTTCCGCGGTAATAGTGAGCCAAGGGATTGAGTGAACAGTATGGAAAACAACAAAGTAGAAAGGAAGAGAATTTAATTACAATTCTAGTGGTAGAAAATATTCGAAATACTCGAATGCTCGGTGGATTGGAAGAGAGCAGGCGTTTTTTTTTTTTCGTTTGTACTTCATTGTTGCTTATTACACAGGCCTCCGTTCTTTGTCTTCATTCTCTCGGTTATCCCAGGAGCTTTGAGAATAAACCGTGTTCTTTTGCGTGCAACAAAAATATTTTACCCGTTTATTTTTCACCTTTATATCTTACTAAAGAAACCCTCGTCGTATTTCTTTGGTGGAAGGTTCGAGGTAGGAAAATTAAATATTCAGGGCATGCAGGTCTTTTGTTGGTAATTATTAAATTTATCATTGATATAGTGAGAAGATGTTGAGATAAGCTTGGGATTTTTCTGTGGTGGGGTATCCGTGGCACGATGAGCTACCTCGAAAACGTGAAATTTTGAAAGATCGCTTTTTTGTGTATTATAAGAACACAGCACCATAAATAAGCCGCTTCGCACTTGTTGAAACGTTGGTAAGACGAAAAAGCTCGAGAATGAAGAAAATGAAAAATGAAAAAGTTGAATAAAATACAATTTAAAAAATGGGAAATACAGAAATAAATAAGAGTAAAATCAAATTTAAAAATGAAGTTAGTGACATCAGTAGCGAAGTGGTAAAGTGTAATAAATTGAGATTCAAATTTTCTATAATTGAGAATTTATCCTTGAAACGAGAAATTTTATGAGAGAATGAGATATTTCATGAGCTAAAAAAAAAGATTGTTTGACATGTTCTCCTAAAATAATTTGTGTAAATGCACAATAAATGCACAATTCTCGAAAGCTTCGGTTGTAATTTACCATAGCTTAGCACTTTGCTACGAAAATAAATTCTGAATAAATTAAGGTTAAATCTCGTAAATGATCAAAAATGCTTTAGACATTGAAAAACATTCAAAGTATATAAATATATATCAGCCAATACAAAAAAATCGTTTCCATTTTTTCTAGCACCCCATTATACCCCAGGTTGAACTATCAACACATTCAATCCTCTGTATTCATTGAAAAATCCTTTTTTACCATCTTCCGAACAATTAAAGCTCCAAAAATGTATAAATAGAATTAAAATTTGTTTAGTGTGTTAAGAATGTCCCATTATACCATCGACTCTAGTATATTGGACGCGTAAATTAACAATTTCAGGATTAAGATAAAAATCGAAATGACGAAATTTGTAGGATGATGGATAAACCGAAATGACAGTCCTTCTCTAAGATATCAGATCATGCCCCAGCCTCCGCTAGTTTTGAAATTTCATTTTAAAAATGTGTCTCTGAAGTTGTCCCGCAAATTCCATAAATTTTTAGAAAACCCTTTTTATCAATGACGAAATTCCCTCCAATAGAATCTTCAAATATTTGTTGATAAAATCAATTATTCTGCGGATACCACACTCTTCTCTGTTTCAACCCTTCACCCTGAATCTCATGAATAAAGAATCCCCGAAGAAGAGTATCTCGTCAAATTGAAAGAACCAATTCTCCTCGACATTTTTATACCCACTTCTATAAGAGTTTAATGACATCACCAGAAGCGCCGTCGTGTAAAAATAACATATTGATGATAAAAAACGCTAGTCTGCCCCATATAAATTCAAAAGATAATTCCCTCCAAGTCAGACGTATTTTTCTGCCTCAACTGCTACCCGGATGCAATGAAATTTTCAGTGAAAAGCCTTGCGGTGAGTGCCAGAGAGAGCACAGGAAATAAACGGAAGGACCCATGTTCGGTGGAATATAGTTTGGCGGTCTCTTGACGTCGGGATCGATATATCTGAGCTTTTTATATTTCCCCCAGTTAACCTCAAGACTTGTAATTTTTTTCCTCCCATTTTCCATCGATTTTTAATTAATTCAAGTGGCCAGGCAAGAGGAAAATTATTTTAGGAATTTATTTATGTTTTTTTAGATATCCTGATAGTTTCTATTTACCTTTTAGGTGGATATACTATGCAATCAGTATTGGTATTTTATCTGAGCTTGGAAATTTGTGAATTTGTATTTAGAAAGTTGAGTATTTTATTCATCACTTGCCGAAAGCTATCCAAAAACAATTAACTTGTCGAGCATTTTTAAAAGACCCTATTGTTTTTTACAATGTTCAAATCAAGAATAGTTGTAAAAAAGGGTTGGTCGAAAAACTATCGAGAAAAGATATTTTTTGAAAATTCTCTAAAAAATCAAAATTGTTCTTCACCGCTGACACATGAATTTTTCGGACTCCAAAGGAATCCGTAGCAGCGCCAGAGAAAAATTCCGGCCCTAGCGTATAAAACTTTCTAGTTCTATCCAAATGAACGTGTTTTATCGCGCTAACACGGCCATTTTTCCCACACGGAGAGAAATATTCAGCAAACATTACTGAAGTCGCAGTTTGCACACCGATTACGGAATCGTCTATGAAATTTTGCGTGATCGTATCGTAATTTTTCACAGACGACTCAGATAAAAATGACGGAAAGTTCAATACCAAAAAAGATACGACATTTTTCTCTCCTTGCAGATTTTGTTAAAAATTAATTTGCATTAAAAAAAATTTATGATATATTAATTTTACTATATTTTGCAATAAAAATGAAGACACAATGACGCATGATTCCATTTTACGTTCTAGAGTAGGGTAATTTTTCTTTAAAAAACGCTCTCCGTTCGCGAAAAATATATTTGAAAAAAATACTTGAATCGAGTATATTTTATTATACTTGAAATAAGTATAATAATATTACTCACTTATTTATATATTTTTTTATTTTATTCATTTTTATGTTCAAGTGTATTTCATACTCGATTAGAGTATTTTTTTATTTTATTGTGTAGAATCAATTCAGACACGCAGGGAAACGACAAATGAACAAAACAACTTGTGAGTATATCGAATGATCCTATTGCAATAATTAAGCTGTATCGAATATGCAGTTAATGCAAATAATGAAGCGATGAATAGAGAATAACAGTGAGCGTGGGGGTTGATGTGGTCGTGAGCCAGATAACCGCACTGGGTATTACCCTGACCAAACGGGACAGGTATTTTGCGGATGTATGAGTGAGTTACAAACATTATACACATGAAGATCTGGCTCACTGGCTTTACACCGGATGTAGGTCAACTCGTGCTCATCGGGTTCCTTCCGGGTCGGCCGATCAGCCATCTCACTAAACTGGTACTTTCTATTGTCGTTTCACTGATTGCCAACGTCAGGAATTCGTTTTTTATTTCATCGATAAAAAAACGAATAGAATAAAACTCAATAGGGGGATAGGGCTAAGTGTTTTCTACTACAATAGAATTCATTTTTTTTTAATATGTCCACCCACACGAGGAGTATGTTTATAATTTTTTCATCTACCCAGATTAAAAATTCGGCAGAAATTATCGTAAAGTTTGATAATCACTAAATAATTAACGAGCTTTTTGAACAATAATTTTTACCAAATTAATGGATTATTTCCACGTGGAAAAGTTTTGTCTGCTGATGAAGATCTTTCGGAAGCCGTCAGATGAATCATCGGGAGATCTTCGGTCTCTCTCTGATGACCCAAAAAGATTCTCAGAAAGATTTTTGGCAATATTTTTTTCAGGTGATAGGATTTCACCATTGAAAATGATTTTTACCAAATCCTCTTCCGAATATATTTCTAAACGAAAATTGTCTCTCAAAGATTTTCCGAAGAAACTTTTTGGGGCACCAGCGAGATCACCCGAAGATCTTTCGATGATTCTTTCAAAAATTTCATGAACGATTTGATAAGTTTTTCGAACGACCAAAATATCCAGCTGTTACCGAACGACTCGATCATTTCTACGGAGCTCTTCACATCTCAACGTAAAAGCACCTTTTAAATAAATGTGTCACTCTCACTTGAAGTATACACCGACGAAAAAATTTAGTCGGAAAGCTCGGCGATTAAATAAACAACTCTGTCGAATTCCTACTCAACTTCTAATTACTTTTTGGCGGATTCTATGATCTATCCGAAAAATTTAGCCTTGGAAGGAAACCTTTGGAAGATTCTTGCAAATCTTCGGAAGAGTTTTTAAATAGTTTTTGGATGAGCCAAAGCTATCTTCGAAGGATATTTTTTTTTTCAAGATTTGCAGCAGACATTTGCGGCACAAAAAAATATGAAAAAAAAAATTCTGTGCTAAATATCTCGTGAAAAAATACTTCCTGAAGATATTAAAAAAATGCTGTCTTGTGATCTTTATGGCTCATATTGGATTATAGATAGGGATTGTCTCAATAATATAAAAACGATTTAACTATCAACTTTAATTATTTATTATCGCACGCAGAAGGTATATCTTTCTCGTATGATGTTTCCAGATCAACTGACTCTTAGTGACCAAAGTTTTCACACTCTAGACCCATTTGACAAACGGCCCTTGTTCACTCATTCCTTTCTGTTTCTCCTTTGGTCCTTTTTATTAAAAACATTTTAAACATTTCGGTACTATTTGGAAAAAAGTTATAAAAACTATAACATACTGAAATGGACTGAAAACAGCTATAGACAGACGATCCATTTTTGTCCATACATATTAAGCACTCTCAAAAGCTCACCAAAAAGATATTCAAGTCAATCTTTTAGAGATATTTGAAAGATGCTTTCAAAGATTTCTCACATATAATACCACAAGTGCTTCAAAATTATCGAATATTTCCCGATAGATTCGTTGCAAACAAATGAACGTGTCAAGTTTTCCAGTCTAAAAATCACGAGCGCGAAGCGCGAGTGATTTTTCTGGAAAACTTGACAAGCTTATTTGTTTGTAGGGAACCTTGAGGGAAATATCAGATAATTTCGAAGTTCGAGTGGTATTCGGGGGATTATTTTTTGCATCCAAATGTTGGCCGATAGAATTGCACCATGAGACATAATTTTCAACGAATTGCCATTTAATCTGTCAGATACAATTGAGGGTTACTTCATCATTTGTTTTTTTTATATAGGCAACATGCAAAATTTCCAGTGAAATTTTCAAGAATTTCCGCTGAAATACCGTGTTGACTATACAAAATAACATCGAATGGTGCAATCCTATTGGCCAAGATTTGGATGGGAAAAATAATCGCTGATATTCGAGGTAGGCTATACAAAATATCAACAAATGGTGCAATTCTATTGGCTGAAATTTGGGTGGGAAAAATAATCAAAAATATTCGAAAGATCCATAGTTTTTACGTGGAAACCTACCGACGATGTTTGAACATTATCGATATTAAGAGAAGAGAAAACATTTCGAGAAAACTAATTGCAAAGTTTATCTTCTATCCAAAATTTTTAACTGAGATTTTTCATTAAAAAACCACTGAGGTAGTTATCGGATAAATTCATCACCATTAATTACCCAATTATGTGGCCCTAAATGCTTCTCATTCACTTGTAATGAAAATGTAATAAAAACACGAGCAACTTAAGCCAAGAAAATTTACTAAATCATCTCTCCATGGAATGAACCATTGTTTTTTTTTGTGAAATCTACTTCATGCCTCAAAGGCTTTTTAATGACTTTCAGTTGATACCACCATTTTTGAGGTATTTGCAGAGTGATATAAATTTTGTTCTTTCCAATTTAATCAAGGAATTAATTACCATATGAATTAATGAGTTTTCCGCTCCCTCAGGGAAATTAATTAACTGAAACAATGAACATTATTGTGGGATGTAGAAACTGGAATATTCACTGGAGCAAAAGCCTTGTTGTGAAGTTAATTAGTTACCTAGTTAATCAATTTCACCATTTCGTTAAAAGAGAATTTGAAGGCATTCTGGGGGCACACGTATTTGCGAATTGCATAAAGATAGTTTCACATGTGAAAATCTCCCGATTCACACGTCGTTATATTATTTTTCCTGGGCTTTTTCCCCCGACATTTCTCCCTGAAAAAAAGCCTGATAACACGAATTTATTCCCCTCCCCTTCCCATTACCGGCCAATTGATGTAATTCTTTTATTTACAGAGACGGGGAAATTGTTCAATCTTCAATTCCTTCGATAGAAATCTTCATTATGGCCCAAGATTGCAGCCATAATTGGGCCCGACATGACCCCAATGCTTGGTCTATTATTATTTGACATGGTTGGCTCGGTGTTATCATCCAAACATCGAACCAATGATCGACCAGTATTGGCGATTTGCGTACCAGACGTGGACCAGGGCTCGTTTAATACTAAAATGCAGCCAAGTACTAGTCGATCTCTACTGAATTAATAGACTGAGGATCGAGACTAGCAATCGAATTGCCATCGACCATTGATCGTCGATTGACCAACCATCGACTGGCTATCGAGTAGCAATCAACTGTTCAGTGATTATTATCTAATGATCGATTAACGACCCAAAAACCATTGACCAAGTGCTCAAGCTGATGGTGAATCGACGAACCATCGAGTGGTCATCGAGCGGTATTGTTCAGAGAAAAATTATTAATTGAACTTGAATTTTTAATCTAGAATTATAGGGCGAGAAAAATTTGACGATTTTTATAGTGTGATTCCGATAAATATTACTGCGCTGTTTTACAATTTCCGCGGAAACTGCAGGGCTGAGAAAAATTACGATGTCGCGTAGTCATATTTCTTAATCGGTTTAGGAAAACTTCTATATCGGTCTCGTAAAAATTCAAAGTCGCATGCAACAGTTCTCATGACGAAGGCCAACGTCGCTAATAATCGGCTATCGTCGGCGCTCATCGTTAACCAATTACAATGAGTTATGGAAAAATTGTTGTGTGGCACAGTGAAAAGTGATTAAAATAGAAATTCTCACAACAATTCTATGAAATTTTCGTTTGACCTCAAATAAAAAAATTATAGATCTCCAAATTTTATAGTGATGTTCAGTAAATTTTACACAATCCCATATCATTAATTACAAAATTTACGGGATTGATATACGGAAAGAAAAGGCTGTGACAAATTAATGTGCCGGGCCCTATGATCGAGGTGCAATTGAATATCTTTTATTCACACGTAAAAATTTTGATCAATACCGTCAATGTTCTAATTAATGACATGTGGCTTCGTAAAATTTACTAAACAGCATTATAAAATTTGAAGGTCCATCATTTTTTATTTGAGGTTAAATGAAAAATTGATAGAAATCTTTTGGAAAAGTCCTATCTAGGTCAGTTTATTTTATTGGGCCCTCTTACTGGGGCTTTTTACTGTGCCAGCAATTTTTCGATAACTCACTGGGATTGGTTAACGATGAGCGCCGAATAAAGCCGATTATTACCGATGTTGGACTTCGTCATGAGAAATGTTGTAACTGACTTTTAATTTTTACGAGGCCGATATAGAAGTTTTCCTAAGCCAATAAAGAAATTTTAAGGCACCACAGTAATTTTAATTGGAATCACACTATAAAAATTGTGATATTTTTCTCTTCGTGTAGGAATTATTTTTATGTGTGAGTAAAACACATTCCAGTATTCAAGGATGTTGCACCTCAATTCTAGTCCCCGGCACGGAAAATTACGAGATGCTTCCTAAAAATTCAGCGACTTACGTATAATTTTGCTCTCACGTTATGCAAATGATTGCAATTCGTGGACACAAAGTGTCGGTAAGGCAGTGTATCATAGACTAAGTAATAAAAGGAGCCTCGCAACACAAATGGAAGTAGTTACAGACACTTTTGGTCGGGTAGATTGGAACCTGTGCTTCTTATATGATTTTTTTCACGGGTGTATTCACCCCATTACAATAGAATGTAATGACTCAATCCCCCGAAAAAATCATCAATAATGCCAGTTATCTCCAGTAGCTTCACCCACTTCAATCAAACTCCGTGAGTAGTTCACTGAAACTTTCATGGTAGTTTCTATAGCTTATTCAAACAGACAATCACGCCTGCTGGAATCAGGTACGTCACGTATAAGATATAAGGAGGGAAGAAAACAGAGAATTGTTGAGACGTTTCCACGATGTTATCCAGGATGAATACAAAGTACCAACATTCAACCACTTGGCACTGATTTTTCCTCCCTTTGACCCAGTGGATGAGGGTCGACAATCGTTTGAGTTCAAAGACTCAAACAATTGTAAATCCGATTAGAGAGATACCGAACTCTCTCGAGAAGTTTCCCGAGGCTCTACTTAATATACATTGAATATTTCATGTCAAGTAATTGAATTTCATGTTAATATACAAAGTTTTTTCTTCATTTCCATCGGGTAAATTTATTTTATTGAACGTATCGCAACGGGAAGAGAGAGTAATAGTATCAGAGGATTCTTTTATTTTACTTCCACTATCGTATAGTTATCAGTATTTGTGGAGTCAACTTTTTTACGAGCATATGAATTCTTAATGATTCTTCCAGTCTTTAAAAAAAGCTAATTTCAAGATCTGCGCAGAGCGAAATTTTCGGTAAAAATCACATTTTTTCTGTCATTCCGGATGGAGGTGCGGTGACACGAAATTTAACGGAACTTTCACGGAATTTTTATGTGAATCGTTTATGAAAAATTACGATGCTGTTAGGTAAAATTTCTCAGTCAATCAGTGAGTGAACTATGAGTTCCTCTATTTTTTCTAAATATTTATCTTCGTATAGAATTAAAAATATTGTCTAGAATCACCTTCGCAAATTGATCATTTCATGTGACACATTTACACACACTAAAAAAATCTGAATGCGTCATCGTAGAAAGTTCATGACGCACACCGGATTCATCAAAAAATAATTTCTCGTTCGTCCCAATTCATAACTCAAAACTAATGATAAAACCCCGGTGCAGGGTTGAACATTCAAATATCCCTTTAATAAATTTCAAACTCCAACAGTTTTTAAATGTAAAAGCAACGCTCGGTATGCACTTTACACGCGCTACTTCATTCGTATTCTCTCCAAGTAACCGGTGGAAAATATTTTCACCTCTGCCATCAACAGCACTGGTATTATTGACGCTCAACGGTACTGAATATAAAAAAAATGTGCGGAATAAATGGGGGAATGAAAATATATTTGAGATGTCATATGAGAGATAAATTATTGGTGGTAGGTGAATATTTAATTTCAAGACGCATTATCAATAACGTGCGCAACATACGAAACCCATGCGGTATAGATTTTGTGACTCGTGTGGTTAAAAAAATCGTTTGTGGCTGGCCTTCGAGAACTCGCACGTTTACTGCATTTGTTGCGTAGTATTGCACCCCAAATTGTTGGAATAAATGAACATGAAGTTTTTGCCATAGTAGCGTACGTTATTTTACATGTTCGTGCGCAATAACTCGCCAATTACATGCTGACAACTCCGCCGTGACCCGTGACTTTACGGTGAAGTGAAAAATATTATTTTGGTTGTCATACATATGGGAATCAACTTTTTTTTTCTCTTAAATTTATGGGTACGTGATAATTATAATTTTGACTTTGTTTATTAAAAAAAAAAATCTCTCCGGCGGGGAATCGAACCCCGGTCGTCCGCGTGACAGGCGGAAATACTGGACCACTATACTACCGGAGATGTATGAAAATTTAAATCTAAAGTTCTTATTTGAATGATACTTTGCCAATACTGTTTAAATACTAGTTTTAACAAATTATTAGAAATCCATATACCGTAAACGCCCTTGATTCTACATAAAAACCAGGTTTCGAGAAAATATATATATAATTGTGTGCTCATTAATCACTTTTTTCTTTTGAACATCAGCGGATTTCTCATTATTTTTCAGCGGCTTTAACGTCAGCGAATTTTTTGTGATTATTTTTCCCAGCCAAATCTTGGCCAATAGGATTGCACCATTCGACGTTATATTGTATAGGCAACACGGTATTTCCACGGAAATTCTTGGAAATTTCACTGGAAATTTTTCATGTTGCCTATATAAAAAAAACAAATGATGAAGTAACCCTCAATTGTATCGGACAGATTGGATGGCAATTCGTTGAAAATTATGTCTCATCGTGCAATTCTATCGGCCAAGATTTGGATGGAAAAAGTAATCCCCCGAATACCACTCTGTGGGAGAAATTTTTCCAAGGGGTCATTAGAGACTTTAGGGGTAACGAACAAAGACGGGCCTGTGCGAGGAACCACCGAGTTGGAGGATGGAAATACGAGAGGTACTGGACCATGGCGACGCAGGTCTGAACTCGATCGTCTAAACAAATGACGAAACACACGGTTGTTGGTGACACATGCAGTGTCAAAGATCTTGACAAGGAACAAGATCAGGCAGTTCGCCCAGCAACGCAGGCGAGAGCACTTCACCCATAAGCTCCCATTTATTCTCTTAAAAATATTAATTATTGTTTGTTAAAAACCTAACGATTATTGTAAAACATCTTACCGTTAACTATCATCTATTCAATAATAAAAGACTATTTTACTTTACATAAACTCTAATTTAAAAAATACACTACAGTTCAGAAGTGGGATTACACACGTGCTTAGTGAACTCAGTGAGTTAATAGTTTTGATCTAACGTGTGTTAATCGATCATCAAACATGTCGGATCTTGAACGAGATCGTGACAGGAAGCATCGACGTAATTCGGGGTCGAGTCGAAATCGAACTCGTTCCAGGACCCCAGTACGTCGAAGTCGACGAGACAGAAGCCGATCGAAGGTTGGCAGATCCCAGGACAGGCGAGACAGAAGTCGGTCCAAGAACCACAAGTCTCATAGCAGACGATCCAGGAGTCATTCTAGAGAGCATGGTCATCGTCGTGGGCAACAGAAGAGCCCATCAATACATCATAGGCATCGAAGCAATCGAGATGATTTGGGATCCAGATGCACGGATAGCAGAGTTATTCGAGGCTTGAGTCCTTCTAGTGGTGACTCTCTCATCAGTTCATTACAAATGAAAACGTCCGGAACGGTTGGTTCTACCGAAGGAGGGATTAAAGCTTCAGGAAGCGGTGAGTCAAGTATTGACAAGTTAACTGAGGCGCTCGCGGGTTTTGCACAAACAGGTTCGAAACTGTCAACTAGATATATTAATGAAAAGATTTTGCCGGAATTCAATCCGCAATCGAAAATTCTATCTTCAACCAAATGGTTAGAGAAAATTGATAGGTATGCAATAATGTATGATTGGTCGGACCAACATAAATTGTATTTAGCAACGTTGAAGTTAAGGGGGATTGCACGGCAATGGTACGAGTCACTCAGTCAGGAACCGTTGACTTGGGAGGCATTTTCGGTGACATTAATGAGACAGTTTCCACCTAGAGATAATTTTGGGGTATTATTCCATGCAGCAGCGGATTATAAGGCTGAACCAGGTAGCGATTTATTAGAGTATTGCTTTGAGAAGTCTCGAAGAATTAATAAATTGGGTTTAGAAATTGAGGAGCAAAATGTAGTCCAATTGATCGTTCATGACATTGAAAGTAAGGAATTACGTATGAATCTGATGGCATCAAAAAATAAAACCATTGCCGATCTCTGTGAAAGTATTAGTGAATTTCCAGAGGAAAAGATTCGAAAAACGGATAAAACAAAAGATTCTAAAAAGATCGAATTCAAAAATCGTGGGAAGTATGAGAAGGATTTGTGTTTTATGTGTAAGAAGCCGGGGCATAAGAAACGCGATTGTCCAAATAATAGTCAAGCCGGAAAATCTAAACAGGACCCTCGAGTGACCGGGGAAGAAAAATCGGAAAAAAAAAGGGTTAAATGCGATTATTGTGAGATGTTAGGTCATATCGAGGCTGACTGTTACAAAAAGAAAAATAATAATAATAAAACGAAGATGGAGAAGAAAGCATGACTAAAACGGGGGGGACCACAACCGCTACGTGTTCTCGAGGTTGAGTCCGGTAAGATAAACAAACCTCTGAAGAAATGTCGGATCGAAAAAGAGGACAGGATATGCACTGTAGATTTGGGTAGCGATTGTTCGATCATACGGGAAAGTGTAGCTCGACATTTTAATTTGAAACAAAAGGAAACAAAGAAAACTTTATCAGGTTTCAATCACGCGATCGTTGTCCCTCTAGCTCGTTCTAAATTAAAAATTCACATCGATGGAATATCATTCGAAATCAAAGTCTTTGTAGTTGCCGATAATGAACTTTCAAAGGAAATCATTATTGGACGTGATGTGTTGGCTAAGACTGGGATTATGGCGTTGTCAAATGCGACCGGAGTAACGTTCACGTTAAATAAACAGTTGGACGATGTAAATTCCCGAGAGGTAAACATGGTTGAAAATGGTTCTCGGAGATCGATTGAGATAATAGATATAAATTGTAAGGAACTTGATGCTGAATCAACAACGCGATTAATATCACTTTTAAATAAATATCGGGGTAATGTGGCGCTGACTATGAGCGAGCTAGGATGTACAACCGCCGGAAAAATGCGAATTGAATTGACGGATAATGAGCCTATTCGTCGGGGGCCATATCGTTTATCTAGGGAAGAAAGAAAAAAGGTTGGAGAAATTGTCGCCGATTTAGAAAATAACGGTATTATTCGTGAGAGCAATTCTCCCTATGCCAGCCCAATTTTACTGGTTGATCGAAAACATGGGGAACCACGAATGGCAGTCGATTATCGCGGGTTGAACAAAGTCACGAAACGCATAATTTATCCACTGCCGTTGATTGACGATCAGATTGATCAATTAGCGAATAAGGGCGTTTTTATATCTCTTGACCTGAAATCTGGGTTTTATCAAATTCCGGTGGAACCGGAGTCCATTCCTTTAACCGCATTTGTAACGCCCGATGGACAGTGGGAATTCTTGCGTATGCCATTTGGTCTTGCCAATGCACCAGCAGTATTCCAAAGGATAATGAATAAGATCATGAAGGGCTATGCACTGGTATATATCGATGATATTTTAATACCAGCTGAAAGCATTGAGGAAGGTTTTTCAAAATTGGAAACAGTGATGAAACTCCTTCAATTAAATAATCTAACTCTGAATTTGGCAAAGTGCAGATTTTTCCAAAACAAAATCGATTATCTCGGTCGGGAAATTTCCATCGAAGGGGTGCGACCCGGAATGCATAAGATCCATGCGGTAACAAAAGTTACAGATCCCCAAAATGTAAAACAAATAAGACAATTTTTAGGACTCGCCGGTTATTTCCGAAAATTTATTCATCATTTTGCCCAGAAGGTGACACCTTTAACGAATTTGTTGCGAAAAGATATTACTTGGTCATGGGGGGAAAAGGAATCTAATGTCGTGAAAGAAATAAAGGAAATTTTAATCAGTCGACCCGTGCTCGCTATTTATGACCCTGAACGTGAAACCGAAGTTCATACTGATGCCAGTGCGTTGGGACTAGGAGCAATTCTAATTCAGAAAGCCGAAAATGTTAAGCGTGTAATCGCGTATTTTAGTAGAAAGACGACACCCGTGGAACAGAAATACCATTCATACGATTTAGAGACGTTAGCAGTGGTTGAGGCCCTGAGGGTATTTCGCGTATATCTTTTAGGCATAAAGTTTACGGTGGTAACAGATTGCAGCGCGGTACGAGCAACAGCGAATAAAAAAGATATCCAACCACGTGTCGCGCGGTGGTGGGTATTTCTCCAAGATTACAACTTCGACATTGTTTATCGTCCTGGCGCCCAGTTAGCTCACGTAGACTATCTAAGCCGTAACCCGATCGATTGTTGTGCGGTGGATATCACCGAAACAGAGTGGATCAAGGTAGCGCAGATGCAAGATCCAGACATAGAAATTATAAGGAAAATCCTGGAGAGTGGTGAAATGAGTTCTGATACCAAACTGTATTTTGAAAAATATGATTTGAAAGGCGGAATAGTATTCAGGAAAACAGAGAACGGAAGTAAATGGTTAGTGCCACGAATGTCCCGATTTAATATAGTCAAACTTTGTCACGACGATCAGGGACATTTTGCTTTAGAGAAAACGTTGGAAAAAGTTCGCGAAAATTATTGGTTCAAGTCAATGAGGAAATTTGTCTCCAAATATGTGAACTCATGTTTGAATTGCCTTTATTACAAGTCTGTCTCAGGGAGAAAACCTGGACTTTTACATCCGATTGAGAAGGTGGCGATACCATTCCATACAATCCACCTAGATCATGTAGGACCATTCCAACGGAGTAAAAATAAGAATACTCAAATACTAACGATAGTTGACGGTTTCACGAAGTTTTGTGTTCTCGAGGCTGTCCGTGATACGAGTACGAAATGTGTACTTAAAGCGCTTAACCAGTTAATTGCAATATTTGGTGTACCCTCTCGTATAATAAGCGACAGAGGCACTGCCTTTACGTCCCATGCTTTTAAGAGGTTTTGTACAGAGTATGGTATAAAGCACGTACTTAATGCTGTCGCAACACCTCGAGCTAATGGTCAGTGTGAGCGGATGAATCGAGTTGTGCTCAATTCATTGGCAACTACTTGTGCCGGAGAAGATGAAGATCTTTGGGATGCTAGTCTAAAAAAGGTGCAGAGTGCAATAAATAGCAGTACCAACAGGACCACTCGAGTGAGCCCAACGCAATTATTGTTTGGGTTCAAACCACGCAGCCATGCAGATGCGAGGCTATTGACTGAGATTCAAGATGTATTGGATCAGGTCAACTTGAAGGAGTTGAGGGAGACAGCGAAAGGCGCAACAGATGCTGAACAGGCTGAGCAGAAGCGGAGATTCGACGCCCGACGGTTCAAGGCACCCCAGTATGCTGTAGGCGACGTGGTGATGGTAGCTGCTGCTCCGCCTGCTACGGGTGCGAGCAAGAAGTTAGTTGCTAAGGCAAAGGGGCCGTTCAAAGTGACAGCGGTGTTGCCAAATGATCGATATGAGGTTCACGACCTTCGAGACTTAAAGAAGTCACCTTTTAAGCGCTCTGTGGTGGCGGTCGATAGTATGCGGAGGTGGGTCACATTTGATGCCACAAAGACCTGACTGGTGAGTTGACAGTTTTATTTATCAATTCGGCTTGAACTCGTTGCAAAGCTACTGCACGGGTTGCATGGTTATGATTTAACCAAGAGCGGTTGCCTTAATGGTGCTCTGATAGCATTCGCCTAGAGCAGATGCCTTAAAGGCGCTCAGGAAAGGCTATATGGGCCAAGTCTGTTGGCCCGAGTGTGAGGGAGTGATCGCCCTCATATGGTCAGGACTTTCAGGCAGAGGCTGGATCAATGGTCGAGTCGGAAGGATTTCGCGAATGAGAGGTGGTCAAACTCATACGATCGGAACCTTACGGCAGAGGCTGGGACTTGATAAAACCTTGCTACTAATATTCCTGAATCCTATTGCATGAAATGGTATTCAATGGGTGCAGCTTGGCCTTGGCAGGTGGAATTGATCACTCCAAAGATTGCCAATGTCGGGTTGAATTGATTGAAAATCACATCCATGAGTAGTTGGAGGCTGAGGACTAATTTACTTTGTGTTTATCTAGATGTTACAGGATTCATGGCGAGGTCGACCATGAGGTCAGTATGGCCGAATGTGGGAGAAATTTTTCCAAGGGGTCATTAGAGACTTTAGGGGTAACGAACAAAGACGGGCCTGTGCGAGGAACCACCGAGTTGGAGGATGGAAATACGAGAGGTACTGGACCATGGCGACGCAGGTCTGAACTCGATCGTCTAAACAAATGACGAAACACACGGTTGTTGGTGACACATGCAGTGTCAAAGATCTTGACAAGGAACAAGATCAGGCAGTTCGCCCAGCAACGCAGGCGAGAGCACTTCACCCATAAGCTCCCATTTATTCTCTTAAAAATATTAATTATTGTTTGTTAAAAACCTAACGATTATTGTAAAACATCTTACCGTTAACTATCATCTATTCAATAATAAAAGACTATTTTACTTTACATAAACTCTAATTTAAAAAATACACTACAACTCGAACTTCGAAATTATCTGATATTTCCCTCAAGGTTCCCTACAAACACATAAGCGTGTCAAGTTTTTCAGTTTAAAAATCACGAGTGCGACGCGCGAGGGTTTTCTAACCTGCAAAAATTATCCCTCTCGTTGCTACGCAACGAAACTTTCGGGAAATATCCGATAATTTTGAAGGTCTTGGAGTATTACTACTGATAATTTTCGGAAATTTTTATTGAGCCACACAGGAAGATTTCAGAACATTTTGTCATTGAAAATTCGGGGAAATCTCGTGGAAAAACGAAATAGAATAGTCAATTTCTATTCCATATTCCCCTGAAAATGAACAGAAAACAAGGAAATTGGTGTCAATGCATTTTTTAATTCGGGGAACAGTGATACCGGAGCCAATTTAGGAACAAAAATCAGGAAATTGACGATTTCTGTTGGAATATTTAAGTACAGTACTTTCATTGTCCTACAAAAATCACTCGACACCTCTTTTTGTTTCTCTGGGAGACAGCTCTACTAAGGGACTAATTTACGATCGGTTGTACTCCGCTTTCGAGACGGTTTAATCCTAAACATATGCTGAATGTTTCTTCGAGTCATAAAACTGTTTTTCTTTTCCCTTTGATATAGTTTTCAGTCTCTGGACAACGGCCCTCTAGTTAAGACATGCCTTCCTCGTGCTAATTAAGAATATTCTAAGAAGTATTTCACTGTGTCTCAAATAATTTGATCATTTACACCCATATTCCAATAATTTCATTGAAAAATCAAGGAAATTGATCTCAAATATTCATATCAGAGTATATATTTAAATAAATTACGAATTTCTCATTTTCGAACCACTTAAAATTCGGGAATTTTACTGAAGGATAAGTTAGACCGGAGATTTCATGATTTTCAAATGTGTAAAAAGCATTTGATGCCACTGGATTGGTAATTCCTAGTGAACTATCCCGATATTAATAAAAAGGTTTCATTAGTATTGTTCATCATATTAACAAAATGAGCCATGTTCCTACTCCGAATCTATCGCGTTTTCGTTTTTCTTCCATGTCTCTTTCCGTCCGACTGCTGCTCCCCCCCGCGCGCCATTCCCTCCCTTTTCCTGTCGTTTTTTCGTTACATACGATATTGGAATTACAGCCCAAAGAAGTTTCACTTCAAAAGTCACTCGAATAAATGAAATGATATAGTGCAAGTCAACGTCTATTCAAACGATACGCGGTGAATTTTTCCGCGAAATTTGGTTTGAAATACTGAACAACTCTTCTTGAACTTTCATGAAAGATTGATTGAGATATTCCATATGAATAATTAACCCAAAAATTCTATAAATTTCCTGGTTTCCAGTAACACATGCTTTAATACGCGTGATCCACCTTTTACTGGACGCTGAAGTAAAAAATACTATTTTAATTGTGATACATGCAGTAATTAAAATTTTTTTCTACTAAAATTATGGACATGTGATAATTGTCATTATGACTTTGTTTATTAAAAAAAAAAACTCTCCGGCGGGGAATCGAACCCCGGTCGTCCGCGTGACAGGCGGAAATACTGGACCACTATACTACCGGAGATTTATGAAAGTCATAGACTAAAAGTTGTATTTGAGTGACATTTTGGAAATATTTTTCAAATTCTAATTTTTATATGTATATATACTGTAATTATTGTGTTTTCTAAATAATAACTTGATCTAAAAATTAACTTATAGAATTATGTCCTCAATAAGCGTAGGCTACCTTCGTTACCGACAACCGGGAAGGATTATAGAGTGGTGGAGTCCATGTAAAAGCGTACTTTCGATCATTTAAGGTGATTGTGAAATGTGTAAAAAGAAAGGAAACAGGTAGAATATCCATTTAATTACATTTTTTTTGTTCTAAAATTATGAGCACGTAATAATCACAATATCGGCTTCAGTTAGAAAAAAAAAAACTCTCCGGCGGGGAATCGAACCCCGGTCGTCCGCGTGACAGGCGGAAATACTGGACCACTATACTACCGGAGACTTATGAAATAGTCTCTAAATAAATGCTTTTGTCTTCTGTATACTAGTTCATCCCTCATATTTTGTTTTTCCAGTAAAAACACCATTAATAGTTGATAAAAAATTATTAATATAAGCCCACTTCCCGATAATAAAAAAAATATAGTGTAACGCGAGCTCTCTTCATTCGGTACGCGGCAAGTTCTTTCGTGGAATGTTTTGAAAACTAAAAAATTCTTGTTAAAATTTCATGGAAAATTTTATGACACATGTAACAAGAAAGGTAACCCGATTTCGATTCCTCTGAATGAATATTCTTTGAAATTCTATTCTATCGAAATACAGTTAGCCAGGCATTCTATCGCGTTGCTTTATTTGCATTTTATAATGCAAAACGAAATACAGCGGAGAAACTACCAAATGAAAAATTCAGCTAGAACTTTCCACGGATTTCCAATAGAAATGTCCAGTAAATGTGCCAAATTTTCATGTTTAACTAGAAATGGGCGCGCACTTCTTACGCGCGTGCAACTTTATAAACTTCAGACATCATAAATTTAAAATTATGGTATCATAAATTATGGGATTGAAATAAGGAACACTGTGGTTTCTTTTGAACACTTTATATTTAATCTATATATTTTTGACTCTACTTATGTCAGGAGGTACGTTCTTCTAGAGATTCTAACGATAGACTAAACTTAAAGATAGGATTTTGGGCCTCATGGACCAGAACATTTCCACCCCCGAAAAGGTTTTTATGTTATAGCCCCATGGCCACTTCTGGTCGCCAAATGTTGCTAAGCAAGGCGGGTAATAAAAACGTTTCCCCTTTTTTTTTTTCATACATTCGGGGCCCTACCACCATAAATTTCTGGAACATATTTTTCAGAGAAGAAAGAGTGAGTTTTGTATTTGGGGAAATCCCCAAAAATTTAACAATATGCCATGCAACCGGCTAATCGCAAGTCTTTCACCTCAAAATCATACGACGGTTTTAACATCAATCAAAATTTTTCATATATATATGTAGCATTACACACTCATATACGATCTCATTGACAATACAAAAGGTCCAAAAAAGCGCAACATTATATTGTTAAACGTGGAATTTTTCATATGTGATGCCTTTCACAGCCGTCATGTCCATTCCTCTCTTATCAAAATTTGAAATTTCCCAGTAATTAAATACCTGTCATCCAAAAGCATCAAAGCTCCACAATGCTCCTATCAATATCCAATACCTGTCGATACACTTCCTCCTCAACTCCAACAATATCAATTGTTAAAACTTACCACAATCCCTCCTATCAAACCACAAACTCGCGTCCGATTCACCCGCGTCACGAATATAACTGGAAAAAAAATGTTTTCAACTGTGAGTATTTGAGTATGCGATTGCTGGGGTTTTTGTATGAAGCGCGGGCCGGAGTTTGCTCCAGTAGCTGGAGTAGGTTTTGGATCGACGTCGTGGAATGGACTGAGGACGGAGGCAGCGTGGTGGCATCGTGGCCGAGGCCCAGTCGAGCGACGGCGCGGTTCAGCCAAAGAGAGAGAGAGAGAGAGATGAAAGAGGACTTTCCAGCGTTATGTATTCGTGTACCTTTCTACACACCACCAACTGCGTTGGAGTTCTTAACTATACCCGCGCCCCATGACCCCCTTCTTTCAATTCAAAACTCAATGCTCCGTCAGGATGTATACAACAAACATATATGACTTTCAATGCGGAAGGTATACATGTGATTTCACGCATTCAATGGGGAGATTCTGCCGAGAGATTGAATATGAATAGTAAATAAAGACGAGAGGAATTAGGTTTTTCGAGGGGCGAGATTGAATTTTTATGCTTGTGATTGTGTGACAAGAGTTTTCAGGACATTTAAGCTTTACAAATGTCGTAAGCTGTTATGAGAATGCCATGTTGGAAATTTTTCTAAAATTTCCCTCACCGTGTCGATTAAATTTTCAATTTTGGCAGTTTAAATTGAATTGGAAAGCTCCTTGCAGTTCAATTCTGTTTGCTCGCATTTGAGAATTGCTGATAGCTTATTATTTTTCATGTTGCATGTAAATTATCTGATCCCTATAAACCCTGGACATGAAAAAATCTACTGTTTTTAGGTTTTATCATAATTCAATAACTGCCTAATTCTCATAGTCGTGCGTCTATTTTTAGTAAAGTTTTGTGTTACCATTCTATTTCACTAAAGTATCACATAATATAAATATAATGAAATAATATATATATTATCCACTAAACTGATCATTCAATAAAATCCACCTTACTTATAATCAAAATCTTTTACAATTATCATAAATTTTATTGAATGCTGCATTTAATGCTTAAAATACATATTCGATGAAACATGCGCATATTTTTGAATACGTCATTTCATTGACCAAAAAATTTTATTTAATCTAAAAACCATTCTATACTCCTTTTTCTTCCATCACATACCATAAAACACGCCCGCGATTATCTCTAGTTTTTATTAAAATTCGGCATGCACGAACATACTTGACCTTTTATCTTTGGTTTCCGCATATAAAATAAAGTATTAAATTGTAGTAAGTAGGATACTTGTGAAAAGTAAAACAATAACATCCCGCTGCTCTCGGTATCCAGGCATGTAGCTCCCAATTAGCCGTTCTTCGTTACATTAATATTTTAATTTTAACTTCCTAATCTATCACAGTAGTTATGTGATTAATATCTCGGTCTGGCCAGTCCATTTTTCCAGTAAAATTTTCTTATAAAATTAATTTTTTGTGATGTCACAACATGTGGATCGCTATAGAAATTTCCCTCCTTATATATGTATGAAAGAATCTCTATACATATATCAGTATTAGACCCCATAAATCTCTCACAAAACACAAATATAATTGCTGTGTGACCATCTAATAACACCACAAGACCTTCATGAGACTGCCATAGAACCACCGTGCCAATGTGACGCCTACTTTGCGCCAATATTGCGAAGCAAAGGACCAAATTAAAAAAAATAATTCTGTAACTCTAGAAATCGCATCGGAATGAGTTTTCGAACTCGGTCCGTACAACATGAAAACGGATATTTGTAGTGTACATTTCATCGATTGGAACAAATATTTACTTGATTTGATTTGTTTTGTTATTGTGATAAAATTATATCGGAGAGACACATATACATGTACACACATATAAATTAGTCGTTGTACTGGTAATGAAAAGAAGAACAATTCTTCCGGAAGGAATTGACACTTAATTCTTGGGTAACAGATCTAACTCACGCTTCAGTTATTAAATGTTATCACCTTCATGCCCAATTTCCGAATTTTCCAATAAAACGTTGATTAAATTCAATAGATTCGATGAATGAAACACCTGGTGTTCAATAAATTCAAAGTCATAAACATATTGGTTTAACGTTTAAATGATTTTTGTCAATGAATTCAAATACCAAACTAGGTCATTCGTGTATTCGGATAAAAACAATGTTATTAAAATTTTCACATTCGTAAAAATCGGTGATAAAAGGAGAAGAATTAGGGTTTTCGTGAGGTGAGATTGAGTTTTTATGGTTACGATCATGAAAGAGGTGGAATTTCCGGGGGATTTCAGGTTTATAGACGTCTTTCAATGTAATAAAGATATTATTATGTGAATATATTTTATATGGAAATAATTCTGACAGAGATTTGAATCACGGTTGTTTCCATAATGCATCATATCAGCACAAACATAACAAATTTTGAATTAATTTTGAAACATTGAGAGTGCTCGATATATGTGGAGAAAAATGAATCATCTGTCAATAGCTGTTTTCAGTCCATCTCAGTATGTTATAGTTTTTATACTTTGTCGCCAAACAGTACCGAAATGTTTAGAATGTTGCTAATAAAAAGGACCAAACAAGAAACAGAAAGTAATGAATAAACAAGGGTCTTTCGTCAAATGTGGGTCTAGAGTGTGAAATCTTTGGTCACTAAGAGTCAGTCGATCTGGAGACATCATACCAGAAAGATATACCTTCTGCGTGCGATAATAAATAATTAAAGTTGATAGTTAAATCGTTTTTATATTATTGAGACAATCCCTATGCCTAATCCAATGAGAAGACAATCAGTTGAATGAATATTCTATCTATCGTAAGTTTGTTCATAATATAAAAAAAAGTTTTTCTGCTTTTTTTTCGTGTGTGAAAAAAAAACGAAGAATTTTGACAGATGATGATGGGCATTTTCGCAAAGTGAATAAATGAGCAAGTGTTAATTAACCCCCTAACGACCCTTTAAACTGCTAGGAAGGGAATTGGCTAATGACCTTGTGCCACAGAATTCCTTAAATCCGAGGTGAATGCACTTCCAGATAGTGGTTTAGTTTCCGAGCTCCCCTTCCAAAAAAAAGAGGAAGGGAACCCATTCTCAGACCCCTCCCACAGCTCCTCGACATTCCTAGGGGTTTACGGGTGAATTCGTGCGAGAGCCAAGTGGAAAAGGATGATGCTAAGCGGCCAATGTTGCCGATCACCAGTTTCTGGACTGGGAAGAGATTGGGTGGCCCCAGTGACCGACATCCAGACTTTATTATCATTTCAACATTTCTCTTTTATTTCCATTCATAAAGAAAATATCTCGAGGGAAATTGAAGGATGAAACAACATTATTGAGTACTTTTTATCTAACGATGTTCCTGGCATTTTTTCTGAATAAAATATTTTCTGTTCCCCATTCTTCAATTCTCAATTTGTACCAATACATAATTCAACGTGAAAATTGAACCATAAAATAGAACATTGAACCACTCATTGCATTGATACCACATCGTAAAAATGCACCGATGTAAACAATTACAACAACAAATTATTATCGATGTTATAATTCAATCAATTTCACAGATTTTGGGTGTTAATATTAGAAAATCCAGTGGAGAAAAAATATTGTCTATCAACGGTCTTCCAGAATTCTTTAGACGAATCCTCGTAAGATCTTCCTGTTGATCCAAAAGAATTCTTTGAGAGACATTTTATTGGATTAGGAATAGGGATTTACTGAATAATATCAAACGATTTGTCTATAAACTTTAATTCTTTATTATCGCACGCAGAAGGTATATCTTCCTCCTATGATGTCTCCAGAGGAACTAACACTTGGTGACCAAAGTTTTCACACTCTGGGCCCATTTGACAAAAGGCCCTTGTTCACTCATTTCTTTCTTTTCCTTCTCTCTTTTTGTTTATTAAAACTATTCTAAATATTTCAACACTGTTCTGAAAAAAACTATAAAATACTGACATCGACTAAACACTGCTATAGACAGACATACCATGCACTCTGAATACATTTTCTTTTGTAAATGTTCTGAATTTTATTTGGAAAATATCATTAAAAAGCTGTTTTCTGAATATATTTCCAAATAAAACTGGTCTTTTGAAGATCTGCCAAAGAATTTTTTCTGGCGACGAGAGAGATCTTCCGATGATTTTTCCATGATTCTTCTGAAGATTTCTGATCTTCAACCAACAGAAAGGTTTCTGTGCGCAATATTATATGAAAATTCACGTTTGCCTAGATTTACTTTTCATTAGAAAACTAGGGGAGCCTAATTAGGTTTCAATTATGACATTCTGAGTGCTCTTGAAGATGACGATTTGACTATGTTGCGCATGACCTCGAATGGACGCTGTTAATGATTTTTTTTCATTTCAGATTTTCCAGATGGAGAATTTCACTGGCTTTTTTTAATGTTCTTAATCTTTGAAAAACGTCGCTCAACTTTATAATTAACAGAACAATCTTCTAGAACGATTCACTGACAGAACAATTTATTTATTTCAAACGAAAGCGGTTAACTATTAACGTATAGCAGAGTTGAATATAAATATGAATATTGGTTAATAGTTAACGAATGGCAGACTTGGCTGCCGAACGTCAAGTTAAATAAGTTGATCAAATAAACATTCGTTAACGATTAACGAATGAACATTTCATCGAATCCAGTGGACCTTTGGCAGCATCGAAAATCCATTTATTTGTAATAATGAATTAATTCTATTAATGTATAATGAGCATTATTCAAACTTAATGATGATTATTCAATGCATATTCTTTCGCATCAAAATATAATTCTATTGTTTCAACCGGTGAGTTTTGACTTTTCACAGTGAATTCCCAAGGTAATTAAATATTGTTAGATTTTTCATGAAATAAATAAATAGAAAGCAAAAATCAACCTCATTCTCTTCTGAGTGTTTATACTTTAAATGGGAAAAACATTTTCGTGGACTGGAATTCTGAGAAGTGTGAGGTTTGATTCTAAATATGTGGACTAAAAGGTCCAAGATGTTGTTTCCCTTTGTAAATCTAGTTAGTTCCTTTAAGGAATCGGCACAGAGCGGATGTGTCTTTCAAGCACAATTATTTGAGTTACGTAATAAAGTCGAGAAATAGTTTGAATTATATCCAGAATTATTATTTCAAATAACCCATTTCCAATAAATATTCCTCTGAAAGTGGATCATTATTCCATTAACCATATATTATTGCATGCGATTCCATTGATATCATCTACAATAATTTTCAGATCAACGAAAGGCGATACATTCAAATAACAATTAATATTCGGTGAAATATGCACGGAATATCGCGTCACACGAGCAAACTTGTAAACACCTTTGATACTTTTTTTATCGTCACTTAGTAAAACAAAGTAATTTTTTTTTTCTGTTCTTACTTACATCAGTTATCGTGTATTGGTAGCATCACTTTTGACGTCAACCCGAACTGTCACCATGTGATTCTCGAGCAAACCACGTTGGATTATCAACCTAGCGAGAATTATATCGAGTCTTTCACTAGAAAGTAAATGTTAAAAAGTGAATAAAGATCTAGACGTGAAATTAAATTGGAGGAGATCATTATATACGATAGTATATAATATGTAAATACTTGGCGAATGCCCCCGGGCAATAGCCACTTGCAGCTTCTTGCAGAAACTTGCCACGCATTTCGTCAAAAATGAATAAAAAATATCCAGAGAATATGGAGTTTCATATTCGGACCTCTCAGAATCAATAATCGACCCATCGAGTTCAATCCCGTAGTCCCCTAAATGAACCTCCATATTTCGTTTCATCAATCAACTATTCTATTGGCCCTATGGAGCAGACCTAATCGTCCTTTTTACTAAATTTTATTCTCAGTACAGTACCCAGATAGGAATCGCCAAGCTTCACGCCCGAGCCAACCGTGAATTAGGTCCGGCTGACCAAGCTTTGGTAATCCTAGACTCCACCAGCTTGCGCCAAGCTAGAGTCCAAGCTTGTGCCAAGCCTGGGAAAAGTCTGGTTCATTCAGCCTTGGTTCATATCCTCTCGACCAGTCCTGAGCCCCACTGACGAACTGCCTGAAATTATCTTTCTTTTCAACAAGGCGGCATGCTGATTTTACTTATACGTGAAACCAAAGGGTGGTAATGACCTATGGTATTATGCCTAATTGTTAACCCCCTATTGTTACATAAGTGTAAAGTAAGTTTTCGAATGGCGCAGGGTATCTGGTTTATTTGTAATTTATCTGGATATGTTCAGTACTATAAACTGTTTAAATAAAGCCTAAGCATTTTTTGGAATGTAACGTGGGCCTGGCCCCACGTTACATTCCAATGCTCATCCACTATTGATCCAGGCTTGGATGCCAAGCCTGATCTAAGCTTACCTAGTCTTGGGAATAGCTTCGGTGAAGCCTGGGCCATTGGTGATTGCCTACCTGGGATACACACTTTTTCAGCGAACGTTCAGGAAAAAGTGCAGGACGTTCAAAAGAAAAGGTATGGTACGTTCAGTGAAAAATGCGTTACTGTTCCGTAATTTTTACAGAATGCTGTGTTGACTGGCAGATTATGGAACAAACACGTAATTTTCAAAGAATTTTTCTCTCCGTATAGATTATCGAACAGGCAGGTGATCTTTAAAGAATTTATCTCTCCCCACACTTGTTACTTCTATCTCTATTTACAAGCTCTCAGACTTCCCAAAAATATCCATCAAAAGAAAATCCTTTGATTCGCAAACCGAAACACTCATAAAGGGTATCGATAATTAATATTTCTACCCCCACACCAGCCGCCCCTACGAGGACGCATTCAGGAGGAAAAATCCTATTTCCCTCTCGTCTCACTCCTCAAAAACTCCAATACCATTCAACTTTGAACCAACTCCCCATCACTTTCTGAGCCTCTGAAATCCCCCAAAGTCTCCGACTAACTTTCCCCAACTTGTCCACCCCCTTCCCCATCGCCAAAAACATCAAAATCCACCTAATTACACTTCTCCTTTGACTGTATTGAATCGTTAACCCACAATATACCTGACAAAGTCTCTAGACATTATACTCCAGCCACAAAACATTGCCTCCCACCACCCCCTCACCCCTTCCAACATCTCACAAGGTAATAGCCACCCCCAAAGCAAGTGGAAGCAGATGGCAGCCGACATTAGGTTGACGCGGCCCGATCTACAAACGCTCCGTTGGGCATGAAATTTTCGATATGCCCATAGGTACCTCCTCCCCCCTCCTCTTCCACCCATCGTAATTGCAATTAACGGTAATTCCGTTTTCCTCAGCCTGCCTATGCCCCAACCAAGTCATCATCCCGCGCTACTCTCTCCTCTTGATGTAATAAAATTACGGAGAATAGTTTATCGATCGTCGAGACGAATTTTCTGTCTCAGTCGTTTAAACCAGACGTGACTGTCTGTCTACCTCAGTCGCACCTTCAACTTCCGGCGTTTTTGACTCTTCCCCATGCACCTCGTTTTGAAGGGAACGATTTTGGCAACAACTGAGACCGGATGCTCGTAAATTGTCCAGCATGCAGCCACCTCCGGCTTCCAATTGTTTTTCTTTTTTTGGGGGGGTGAGAAAGGGAGAGGTTTTGCTGTAGGTACCAACAGATGGGGTTTTATTTCTGTGGGTTGAATAATTGAGGGAGCGTGAACTCGGGGATATTAATGAAAATTGTAATTAGGAGTATTTGGAGGGACTTTGGGAGAAACTGCACTGTGAATTTTCGTACTAATTTTTAGTGACAGGGAGGGGCGTTGCAGGGTGCCCTGACAGTCCTTGGGAAAGGGCTGAAGGTTCTGCAGCATGAGGAAGAAAAATATTTTTTGGAAATAGTCGGGTGGGTGAGGGATTTATTTATTTTGTTAATACCTAGGTAGGAAAGCACCAATGGCCCAAGCTTTACCCAAGCTATTCCCAAGACTAGGTAAGCTTGGATCAGGCTTGGCATTCAAGCCTGGATCAATAGTGGATGAGCATTGGAATGTAACGTGGGGCCAGGCCCACGTTACATTCCAAAAAATGCTTAGGCTTTATTTAAACAGTTTATAGTACTGAACATATCCAGATAAATTACAAATGAACCAGATACCCTGTGGCATTACTTTAAACTTACTTTACACTTATGTAACAATAGGGGGTTAACAATTAGGCACAATAGCATAGGACATTACCACCCTTTGGTTTCACCTGTAAGTACAATCGGCATAGTTAAAAAGAAATAAATTTTAGGCAGTTCGTCAGTCTGGGCTCAGGACTGATCGAGAGGATATGAACCAAAGCTGAATGAACCAGACTTTTCCCAGGCTTGGCACAAGCTTGGAATCTAGCTCGGCGCAAGCTGGTGGAGTCTAGGATTACCAAAGCTTGATCTGCCGGACCTAATTCACAGTTGGCCCGGGCGTGAATCTTGGCGATTCTTGCCTGGGAACTGTTCCGTAATTTTTATCAAATATTGTTTTGACTGACAAATTACGGAATAGGCACGTTATTTTTATAGAATTGTTCCTTGTGTGTGGAACGCTCCGTAAATGATACATCGCGCCTTTTTTATTATAAAGTAACTGGACTTATCCTCCCAATCCAAAATTTCCCGGGCAAAATGTGCCCCGCAAAATCCTTCCCACAAAAATCTCCCTCACGTTCCCTGGCAAAAAAGTCGCCCGACATAATCACCCGGCTAAAAATATTTTTTGTCAAAATCATCTGCTTGAAAAATACGCCGGTTCCTATCACGCCCAAAAGCCCACTCAATAATTTCCTGTGACGTCATAAAATGTGGAACGCTGTATAAATTTCCCGTCCTACATGTGACGAACTTGTACTCCCCTTGAATTATTTCATTTGTAATTGTGATTTTTTTGTATTATTAATGCACATTCATTTGATCTTGTTTTTTGTGTCTTCCATAATAATCCATAATCTCTTTTTAGTTATTTCATTTTGTGCTTTAGTTGTTCCTCAGTCACGATACTACGAGTTCTGTATTTTGAAAATTTTCTTTTGGGATGATGTTGAGAGAAATTTCTGTTTGAGAAAGTTTTTTCGGTGATTTTGGGAGAAATTTCTGGGTGGGAGAGTTTGTCAAGGGAGTTTTGTGCGGAGGATTTCAACATAGAGGAATAAGTCCTAAAACCTTATTAGGAAACTAAGTTCTTCCTAATTTTTATTTATATAATTTCCACTGAATGCTACAATGAATTCACTGACCTTCTACACCATTTTTACCGAATATTTCTCTCCCTAAGAAGAGAATAAGTTCAATGAAAACAAAACGGTATTCAATGAAATTCGAGAATTCCAGGAAACGAGCGAGAAAGTTCAGAACACTCGGTACATCATCCGCAGTGAATTACATAATTTTTACGGAGCGTTCTGCACTTTTTATTGAACCCTCCGTAATTTTTATCGGACCCTTGGTCTCACATCAGAATTACGGAACTTTCGCACAAGTTTTATTGAACTATTTCCGTCCGTGGAAACTGCAAAAAAATGGTTTGAGTTGTCCGTAATGAATTCCGGGAATTTTTGTGTTACAATCGCACTAAAATTTTAGAACGTGAGCTTTTCCTATCATTTAAAAAAAATTTATTTATAGTGATGGAACCTATAATGCAGGTTATTTACACTCTCATTCTATTACATTACTTTTCCGTCCATATTTAATTTCCCTACAATAGATAATTTATTAGATTTGGAATTCGCATTTTTTTTAAATCAGCAAATTTCCTCTAGGAACATATGGTCATTGCGTTGGTAAATTTTTTTGTTGTGTAAGACTTGATGCAGTTCGTTTTGCCCAGTTTTTGGAAGAGGTCCGACCGTTGTTTAGTATACTTCGGAGAGTACCATAGAAGGTAGTCTAGGTCGTGAACTTCAACTATCTTCAACTACCCCAACTCTTTCCAGGGAAGTCGCAAGTTTCTTATTTTATTCGATTGCATTATGCTATTAAATGAGCAAACGCATTTGTTAACTTTCAGAAATGATTTTAATTTTAAATATCTCTAAGACTTGACAGACAGAAGGCACTTCACACAATGAATATCTACAAGAGACTGAAGATGTATTACAAGTTAGACTCCGTTGCCCTGGAAGGGGTAATGTAATCCACCCCCTGAAATATTTCCTTTCTACGACCCCTTCTGGTCAGCAGATGTATTTTGGAAATATCCAAATGTTATAAAAACTCAGGAAGAACTGTGGTCATTTTACAACCAAGGGAAATCTCGTAATTGTACTTACAAAGAGTGAATTTTGTACCCGGGGAAATCCCCGAAAATCAACTATTGGGATGTGGATAAAAGTATATAAATAAATATAGCAATGCAATCAATTAATTTTATTAGAACTCTTTATTACTGGCAGGAGGAAGGCACGACTGACCTAGAAGACCGGTGTCCAGAGACTAATTTCTTACTATATGAAAAACCTTTACTAAGGGAAAAAACAAGAAAACGTTTGTGACTGCAGAGGGCAGAGTTTCCTTTGAATACCACATGTGGTAAGGATGACAATGCTCTCAAGTTCGGAGCACAATAGATCATAAGTTAGTCCTTTTCTGGAGACTCTTTCAAGCACATCATAAACCTTGTCGAGTGATTTTTGAAGATAAAAAGAAGAGTTGTGTTCTAATTTTCCAACACCAACATAACCTTACAATTTGATTCTATTTTTTTCCCTCTACGAACAAACAACCGCGACATAATATTAAGTTATTGCATCGCTGCAATTTTATAAAAAAATATCTGAGGTGCATTAACTTTGCTCCATTGAATTCACTTAACTCCTCAGAATTCAGTGTTTAAAGATTTCTTTCCACTCCGGATGTTCATGAACATCAAATTGATCATTCAAGTTGAAAACAGTAGGTAACGCTGGCAAGAATGGGTAAATTGTTGCTTGTTGGCGTGATTGTAGTGGCCAATTTGTGCCGAGATTCTGGGTCACGGAATGCTGATGGAGCCTGTGAACCAGAAAAACGCCTCGAGGATGGGATTCAACACTACCACTAACTGGAATGATGATGGAGATTACGGGGGAGGGTATGGTGAGAAAAGAAGTATTTTTCCATGAATTTATTTGCATAATTCTGTTTAACCATTCATTATGGAATCTCAACAAAGAAGAAACTAATCCGATAAAACTGGAAGAATTGAGTCTCAATAAAGGAAAAAAAAACATTTCGCCGGCTTAAATTTGGCGAACCGCAGTTCTGCATTTTTTCTCTTTCATACACCCTTTTGAATTTTTACGATTTCTTCTTTTAGACTCGTCCCCACTGGCTGCACCACATTCACCGGGTGAAGAGTGAAAACCTCAAATGAGGAAAAAAACCTGCCCATGTGCAGTTGTCTTTTGCGAAACCCCCGTTTAAACAATGAAACTGGCAGATTTAAAACCTTACAAATTTGGGGCTTTCGGAGAAGTAATCAATAACGTGAGCCCTCGTGTTCTAACCGCCCCATTTTTTTTGACCAAGTTTTATTTGATTTTCTATCATATCAGACTATGGTCCTCACAGCAGAGGTGGGGGTGGAGGATGAAATGGATCTTTTTGAATTATTTGTACGCTTACAAAATGCAAAGTTTCAGCTGCAAAGACTCACTAAAATTGAGGAATTGAATGAATATTTTTTAATAAAAATAGGCCACTTTGATTTTTAGATTAATCATTTTTTGTAGGATAAATCCCATCATAATTAATTAATTACCGAATTTTTTTCTCTGTGCAACTGCATAATTAAATAGCGATAGGTCTCAGAACTAAAATTAGTTTAGAATTTTTAAATTATGAGATTTCGATGATTTCTATTAGGACATCGATGTCATTGATTTGAGTGGCATCTAACTGCATAAATACAGATTTACTTGTTATGAAAATAACCAGATCAATTATCTGCTATAGATGGCAACGTCGGAGCATGTCCTGAAATTTTCCTGTCTTCCACATCCAAGCGCTCCTCTTCCATCCGCACACATACCCCAATTATTTCCAGTTGTGTAGTGCCATCTGAGAGCACAATGATCGCACGTCAGGCCCTCGGGTAGTACCAAGTCAATGGCATAATCATCGTTATCGTAACGGAGTAAAAAGTATGTCGATTGGCCGTCCGCTGTCAAAATTGGGTAATTATCAAAACACTCTTCAGTTTCAATGTCACTTGGGTAGTACAATGGGCACAGGGCAAAGGTGAAGTAGCCTCGATGATTCGCTGTTATCCGGACGATTGCTGTGAAGGCTTGACCCTCGGTGTAACTATTAACAAATTATGAGAAAACATGGAATTAGTTATTAGTAATTACTGCTGCAGTTCACATTGAAAATAATTAAAAATTCAATAACAAAGTGATGAAATAAGATATAAGTGAACTCCTCACTACGTTGAGTTTTTGAGTCATATCTCCGAATCTAAGAGCGATTGCGCAATTTTGGTCATGACATTTGTTGGAGTACTCAATTGTCTTCACAAAAAAGTTCATGAGGAAAATTTCGCCATCTTTCCTAGACTTCGAAATATTCACGAAAAATCGGTTGATGGTGAAAAGTGACTTGTTTCGTTTTACCACTTCGTTAGTGGATTAATCTTCTGTTGGCTTGAATAAGTCTCAGTACGATTTTAGATTTCTTTCCTTCTTGGGTTCTTCTAGTGAAGCAATATATTATGGAACTGTTACGGGATTTTTTAGTATAAATTCGAAATTTTTATCGAATTTTTCTGTGAAAAATTGTGATGTTAACACGTAAATTTTCTTAGTTAAGTTTGTAATCCCTTAGTCGACTTCAGTTCCGTAATTTTTACTGAATATTTCCCTGTGTGTAGTGGAACTCTGATAGGATATAAAAATTGGAAATTTACCTCAAATGGAGAGCAATATTCACATATAATACCACAAGTGGTTCAAAATTATCGAATATTTCCCGATAGATTCGTTGCAAACAAATGAAGGAGTCAAGTTTTTCAGGCTAAAAAATCACGAGTGCGAAGCACGAGTGATTTTTCCTGAAAAACTTGACGACTTCATTTGTATGCAGGGAACCTAGAGGGAAATATTCTATAATTTTGAAGCTCGAGTGGTATTCAGGGGATTATTTTTCCTATCCAAATTTCGGCCAAGAGAATTGTGCCATGACATGAAAAGAGGTTTATTTGGTTAAGTGTCGTTTGTTTACCAAAATATTCAAAAAATTATCGCATGTAATACCACAAGAGCTCCGAAATTATCGGATATTTCCCGATAGGTTCGTTGCAAACAAATGAACGTGTCAAGTTTTCCAGTTTAAAAATCACGAGCGCGAAGCGCGAGTGATTTTTCTGGAAAACTTGACGAGCTTATTTGTTTGCAGGGAACCTTGAGGGAAATATCAGATAATTTCGAAGTTCGAGTGGTATTCGGGGGATTATTTTTTGCATCCAAATCTTGGCCGATAGAATTGCACCATGAGACATAATTTTCAACGAATTGCCATTTAATCTGTCAGATACAATTGAGGGTTACTTCAACATTTGTTTTTTTTTATATATATCAACATGCAAAATTTCCAGTGAAATTTCCAAGAATATCCGCTGAAATACCGTGTTGACTATACAAAATAACGTCGAATGGTGCAATCCTATTGGCCAAGATTTGGATGGGAAAAATAATCGCTGATATTCGAGGTAGGCTATACAAAATATCAACAAATGGTGCAATTCTATTGGCTGAAATTTGGGTGGGAAAAATAATCAGTAAAAATTACCTAGAACTTGGAAAGAACAAAAAGTAGAGATCACAGAGAGGAAAATTCTTCAAAAATTACGTGCTTGTTTCGTCATCTGGTAGTCAAAACAATATTTGCTGAAGATTACCGAACAGTTACGCCCTTTTCCAAAAAATTCAAAACATTCCAGAAAGAGTATGGAACGTTCAGTAAAAAACTGCGTTACTGTTCCGTAATTTTTACGGAATACTGTGGTGATCGACTGGTAGATTACGGAATAGGCACGTCATTTTTATAGAATTCTTCCCTGTGTGTGGAGCGCTCCGTAAATGATACACCGCGCTCTTTTTATTATAAGGTAACTGGATTTATCCCCCCAATCTAAAATTTCCCGGACAAAATCCTTCCCACAAAAATTACCCTCACATTCCCTCGCAAAAAATTCCCCCGACATACAAAAAAATAAATACTTCTCTGAAGTAGATGGATATTTAGCAAAAATAATAACTTTTTTCGTGTACTGTTTTGACTGGCAGATTACGGAATAAGCACGTAATTTTTAAAGAATTTTTCTCTTCGTGAACGCACCGTAAATACTACGCGCCGAGGGACGTAATTTGTACGGAGCGTTACATTCTTTTTATCGCATCCTTCGTAAGTTTCACCAAATTTTTGTTTCCACTCAGGAAATATGAAACATTCGCGTAATTTTCATTCAACTACTGCCCTGCGAGCTGCAAATGGCGACATAATTTTATAAAAGTTTTTTTATAATTATAATTCCTTTCACTGGAAATAATATCCCCTGCACTACAAATATTTTTTTCATTTTGAAAAATTAATTGTTAATCATTACTTTCGGACAATTGTTCCAGTTCCATAGACTCCGCCATTTTCGCTGCTCCTGGGCTGAACATCTGAATAAGAATCTCCACACGGACCACAGTTACCATCATTGATTTGATGCTGAACCTGGGGAGAAATAAATTAATTTCAGTGAAGATCATTCAATCTGACGTGTTCCTACAACATGTTAGCCTCGATATTTTTACATAATTATAAGCCATCGAATCATCCACACACACAGGAATATGACAGTATCAAAAATATGCAAAATTAAATGGAATCAGGATTTTCCAATGGACGAATTTTATTCGAAAAAAAAAGTTTTTTTTTTTCATTCATAATTTGACCAATTTATTGTTTTAATCCACAGTTGTAATCCCAAATTGATAAAAATTTATATTGAGTAGTAGTTATTTAATTAGCTAGTTATTTTTTTCCGCGGTAAAATATTAAAAATAATCAAAAGTCACTGTTGCTTCTATTGAAAACGAAATAATAAATGATAAAAATGAAATGATTTAACTTGATAATTATTTTTGTAAAAAATAAGATAAAGGTCCTATGAAAATCAGATTTGATGGACTTGTTCTATGGAATATTTATTAACATAGCATTAATATAAACAGAAAAATAGAAACTAATAGAAAGTTCACTAGAAATACCAAACTCGCTGTTTTCTTCTGCTACGATTTTCGATCGGGTTCATACCACTGCACAAAATTTGTTAAAAAGCATTAAAAATCATATTATCCATCCCCTTAGTGCATTAATTACATAAATTCCGAAGAAAATACTGTTATTCAGATGCCATTAAATAGCTAATAAGACTCTAGTGGCAATAACTAGATTATCGCCAGTAATCAGACTTGAATTTGCGGAGAGATCGATGATTTGTGAAACAAACCCGAACTATTAAATGATACAACACATCAACGGAAAATAGTTCTGGGGGCAATGCAATTGTCTCTGTACATTCAACTTACCGCCCATCCACCGCAGAAATTACCATTATCGTCGTAATTAACTGGAGTATTAAAATCCAATCTCCATGCGCTGAGTCGATTCACCGGCTCCATTAGCATACCGTGACCCAATATTTGGGGTATATTGATCACGGCTATAATAAGAATTGTATGTGCATTGAAACTTTGCATTTTTAAAAGGAAAAGTAACAATTTGTCTTAAACGACGGACAATAACAGTTAATTATTTTCGATGGGTGAATGTCACTAAGTAAGTTCTTTCCTGAATTATTAATGATGATCTATGTCGTTACAATCGTCAAACTATATTCGATAAAAATCGGGTAACTTTGCCGTGATATTTCACTCGATTCATCCTTTTATATAAATTGACTGATAAACGGATTGATATCGCAGTACTGAGTATCTAGTATCTGGCGATTGAATCATATTCAGGGATTTGGTGCTCCATTAATAATGAGAAATTCAGATAAAAGGAACAATGGAAGTTTCCTTATCTCTGAAGTTGCCTATTTTTGGCGAAATCAGTGAGATCATCATGAAACAAGAAATGTTTGAATAATAAAAATAATGCTAACCGAGAACGAGTCGTTTTGACCTATTTTTGATAATGTGTAATTATCCAACTGAAGAAATGATTTATTAAATGGATTGGAGTTAAATAAACTTGGATAATATTTTTTTGATTAAACAAGATATTTATTCGTACTTTTTGTGGTATTAAACAAATACTTTTTTATTAATCAATCTTCTCGGGGAAGAGTCAATTGTTTCTGACAATATTACACTAAGAGAAAAATATCGTAGATATTACGAAATATATCTAATTGGATGTATATTCTTTCGTATCGATCGATTTTATTGAATTCTATTGTTTCAACGTTTTAATTTTCCATTTTTACGGTGGGTTGTCAATAGAGCATAGATGATGAAATATTTCAGTGAAAATGTGTCATGGTTCCATTGAAAAATTTTTATTGCATGCCATTCCATTCATATCGCCTGCAATAAGTTTTCACATCAAAGAGAGACGATCCGTTCAAATAACTATTAAAATCCAATGAGATATTCAGGGATTCGAAGCTTTATTTGATCGAAGTATGAACACTGAGCAAAAAAACTCAACGAATAAAGACAATAATTTTGTGGTAGTAGCAATGAAATATTTTTCATTTTAAGGGCATTTTTGAATTTTTCTCTCAGTGCATGAGTGGTGGCAGCTATGAATAAAAATAATTGCAGGCAGTCATACAGTCATTATTAATCAATTGGCCATTAATTGCTTCACTCATCATTTGCTCTTCACGCATTTGAAGATCCTTTGTTTGCATTTATGTCTTTGATTGTTTACTCTCTCTTCTTTATGGACGCGCTTATCACCTCATTAGAAATCCACGTGACCCTATACACATAACGTTAATATTGCGATCAATATCTCGATGATCAATCATCACTTGTAACTAACAATGTGATAACGCAGCAGCTGGTGTTCGTTTAATTTCAAGTTTTCGTCCATGACGAGTTCCGATAACATACACTATCGGCATCCGCAGCATGGAAATCACCACGATTGCACTTGTGATTCTTTATTTAATGACGAGTGATAACAACCAAAGGTGATAATGTAATTCTTATGTAGTACGTGATTATGAGCACTCCATTCGCATGACAAACCCTTTCCATCCAAGAATTATGGAGAGGTATTACACTGAAAGGTACAGTATTTATCGCAACGTGAAGGCGAGTAAAAAGGCAAAAAATTGATGATTTTTTGCCAATACATATGCGCTTTGAAATTTGAGTAAACTACATAGACAATCTGCGACAGTTTACATAGGAGAATTATAATAATGAAGACCATTTCTAAATTTGCCATTTGCATAAAGCGGCGGGAAATGATGTAGCAATAATGTTTTTTGCTACGTCAAATAGGTAGTTACAAGTAATCATCAATATCTAGACTTTTTCAGAATTCCCCCTGCATGACGGCGGCATAATTGCCACCATTAGTGTTCACTCTCCACTGTTACTTCGACATTTAAATTCTAAAGTGCAGTAGCTTTACCCCCAAGTAGGTATTCTACCGACTGGATTTACTGCTTTTGAATATTTTCAGTTACCAAATTTTCCAACTGGTTGCATGAATACAATTCGCAAAAAGTCAAAATTTCCTTCTTATAAACAAATAATAGAACTTATTTCTCGAACGGTAAATTATTATTTCCGAAATATAAAAAAACTCCTTGATTTTTTCGTGTGTGATGATCAAAATTTCAGATTTTAATCTTTGATTACAACAGTAATCGTGATTTTATGATAACACACTGTGTTAAGCTCTAATTGTTTACCTTTTTGTTGACAAACAGAAACGATGATTAAATTCAGGAAAAAATTAATTCCAAATGTGACCGACTTTTATAACAACTCTGTGTAGTTTTCAATAATCTTTGAATTCACTGAAAGCGTAGAGTTACCGACTTCAGTTTAAAATATGACATGAAAAATTAAAATAAAATTAATATTAAAAAATTATTGTCTAAATTATTTGATATATAGAATAATTTAAAGAATTTTTGAAGTATAATATTAAACATAATAGGAAGTATAATATATACTTTATTCTTAGTTAAAGCTGACAACTATATCTCATTAGGCGTTCATATATATTTTTAAAATTATTTTGTATTTGAAGTTTAGAAATTTTTTCCCCATTTGAAGATGAGATTGGCAGAGAGATTACTATACATACGCGCGCCCTTTTTTAATCATGATGAAAATTAAATAAAAACACATGTATTTTCCTATTAAAATTGTATTTCTCCAATTACTCAAATATCCTTATAATTTACAAAACAATGACATTACTATCAACTTCCTCTCGTGTTTCTTAAATGCTTCTGACGGTTTTTTACATACAATAATGGAAAAATTATGAGAGATACGAACTCAAGCACATCCACATAATGTTCATATCAGTCAACTCGAGAATTATAATTGAATTGAAATGGCTTTAAGTAAAAAAAACAATTGTCAGTGGAAGAGTATAGTTCCTCGTGGTTCCCCATCATCTGGCATCGTCGACTTGTCTTTCCATTTCACTAAACAAAATACTCCCATTCATTCTGTAGACATTCAATAACTAGAATTTTTGCAAAAATTTCAACATTGAGAGGAAAGTCGATGGCTCCATGCGATGATAAAACTGTTTACTCTCAGTCTTCCGTCATTTATCGTAAGATAATTCCGAAGAATAAGTTTGCTTTACTACTCGGGAAATTAAATTCCATATTCGATAAAGGTACACCAAGAACATCATTTAAATTGGAGAACTAATCAGTTTCTGACTGAAATTTGAAAGATTAACCGACGAATATACGACTGAAACCTAGCAGTTGCACAAAGTTATCGATCATTCTCATCAAATTAATAAAAATGAAGATAATAATGGTGACAAAGATAACATTACTATTCGTATTCTGATTTCACAAAATTAATGTTTGATTGAAGTCAATTAATGCCTATATTCGATGTGTGACTGTGTGGAAAATGTATGGGGGTACGAGGAGTTCTAGAAGACCTTTTTTTCACCTGAAATATTCTAACACAAAAAATATCAATTTTTTAAATCGACAATCGACGAAGAACTAGAGGCCTGCGAGTGGATTTTTCTCGTCCAGAGGAATTCTTCGAGTTCCTCTTGCGATCCATTTATTATTCAACAATGCAGAGAAATAACTTTGTTCTATTGTGAAAATATAATTCCATACTGTCGAATTCCAAATGTCAAGGGAATCAACACTATGAAAAAAATAGAATTAAATTCAAGGAATAGTCAAAGTGAGGCAAAAATCTAAATCATGATTAACAAACGCAAAAATGAAACTAGATAGCTGCACGGAATGATTAATCTTTTCTATCAAATGAACGAACATGAAGATTAAATCATAAGATGTGAATTTATTCCCCTGCTTTATTTATACAAATCGAATGATAAATTTTAATTCTTTTCCACTCTCACAAAAAAAGTTTCCAACTGACGTGGGTAAATGTTTTCGTTAAATATTTGATTCTCCGAGATTACCCACGTCTTATCAACCTTCGCCCTCCCACCGACAAATCGAATTTTCCCATGAACACCAACAAAGATAAACGTCAATTAAATTCATTTGCTTTATTAATTAAAATTGGTACCAGTCCTCCTCCTATCCCTAAAACTCTCCAAAAGAGAAACTAAATTTCAACCCCCCCTGAGAATGCCACAAAAATGAAAATTCCTGACCTCTTCAATACTTATTTTTGCCAGACGCTTGAAGTTTTCGCTGATAAACCATGTAAGCAGAAGTGGGTTGACGAGGGACTCTATTCATCATTCTCTCCTTGAAACTCCGTACAGGCGACGTTTTCTTTCCCCTCTTTTCTTTCAAAGTGACGACCTCAAAGGTTGTTGTGCCCCCAGATAGACTAAGAGGTACGAATTCATCATCGATACTCATGGTCTTAGGCTTTTTATTCTTGACATCGAACATGGTTTTCGTAGGCACAAAGACATCATCATTAATCTCCCTCTTCCTCTTGGGCCTCAGAGGTATGTCGGAAAGATTCGAGAGGGTCTCCTCGGGGAGTTGTTCGATCGGTTTCCTGGAGACGACGCTGGGATTCTCTGGCTTTGTGCCTTTCATTTTCTTATGACTCTTTTTAGTTTCTTTGGCGGCCTTGATGCTCTCCTGCTGTCCCTTCGCGGCTGTCAGTGCCTGGTCTCGACCTCGAGTGAACGATGACACCTCAGGTCCATCATCACTATCACTGTCAGCTAATTGCTCCACCTGGACCTTCTTCTTCTTCAATCTTGGGACATCAGATGTAATCTCCAGGTCAACTTCCTTGCTCTTCTTTCTTTTGGTGGATTCATTCGTAGCATTGCTCTGCTCTGAGTTGTTCGACTTCTTCGTCTTCTTCGATTTCTTGTCACTGCTGGACACAGTCACTTCCTCACTCTTATCAGTCAATTTTTCAGAAACACTGTGCTTCTTACCTTTCGACTTTGTTTTCTTCTTCTCTTCCTTATCCTCAGGAAGTACTTGCAAATCACTCCTTCTGGCTGACAACCTCTTCATATTCAGGATTGGCATAGAGTCGTTCAACTTCTCTTTCATCAACAGCCTAGTGTCTGCTAAATCTGGATCGTCCAGGCTCATTGTAAGGTTTACCTTTGATTTCTTTTCTAATTTTGATTCTTTCAAGGAAGCAACTGATTTTGGTAGTTTCGTAGCAATCGCTGAGAACTTGGGGGGACTTGAAACCGATGGTTTTACACTTGTCAGGACCTCTGCAGTCTTCTTCTTATTCTTCTTGGTCGACTCTGATTTTCCTGTCTCAAGAGAACTGTTCCCAGACGTGTCCTCCAGGCTTTCACTGATACTCTTTTTAGTCTCTTTGAGTTTCAACTTTTCATGACCTTTTTTGGTGGGTTTTGGGGGTGAAACGAAGACCTCTTCATCTTCGTCGTCGATCTCCACGGTTTCGTCCTCATGATCTTCCACGTCCTCTTCATTTTCTTCTTCGTTTTCTTCGCTTTCGTCTTCGTCTTCTTCATTGTCTTCTTCCTCTTCCTCATCATCATTGATAAAATCATCGAACTCATCTTCGTCGTCTTCTTCCTCATCAGAACCAGACTCTTCAGAGTCAGACTTACGGAGATCGTCTCCAGGGATACCATCGTCTGAATACTCCTCAACGTCGGCTCCATTCAAGTTGTACTCCTTTTCGATGTCAGAGTTCATGTCAGAATTACTAGTCTCCGAGTCGTCATCGTAAAGCAACGATGAAACAACAACCCTTGACTGCTCGATATCAGAGTCAATGTCTTCATCAGGGTCTGAGTTTGAATTTACCTGGACTTGAGTCGACAGACTGCGTTGTTCATCGACATCTTCAGACTCCTTTTCGTCATCTTCTGCTGATGATGATTCTCCAAGTGTTTGCGGCGAAGGTTTTGGAGATGCCTTGGATCCTTCTCCATTTTGTTTCGATGGAGTTTTGGATTCAATCTGGGATCTTCTCAAAGTGCTTGCAGATTTGCTGAGAGTCTCTTCAACCTCTAGAGCTTCTTCCTCTTTCTCTGATGAATGTGATTTCTCCAGTACCAGAGATTTTCGCGTTTGAAGGCGAGTTTTCGGAGTTTTCTGAGGTTGTTCCGTGTCTTTTTGCTTCGATGGAGTTTTAGATTCGATGGCTGACTTTTTGGGGCTCTTTGTGGATTTGTTGAAAATCTCTTCATCTGCCTCCTCTTCTGATGACAATGATTCCTCGACTGTGAGAGATTTTCGCTTCTGGAGAGTCGTTTTTGGAAACTTCTTGGGTAGATCATCGACACTTGTCTTCACTGGAGTTTTGGGTTTAATCGCTGATTTTTCCACGCTCTTCCTCGACTTGTTCAAAGACACCTCCATCTCTGGAGTTTCTTCCTCTTTCTCCTCTTCTTCTGACGATTTTACAGTTGCCAGTGATTTGCGCTTTTGGGGAGAAATTTTTGGAGACTTCTTAGACAAGTCATTAATACTTTTCTTCACTGGAGTTTTCGATTTAATCAGTGATTTTTCCAAACTCTTCCTAGACTTGTCCAGAGACTTTTCAATCTCTGGAATTTCTTCATCTTCTTCCTCTTGTTCTGATGATGATTTTTCACTTGCCAGAGATTTGCGATTTTGGGATAAAACTTTTGGAGACTTTTTGGATAAAACATCGTCATTTTTCTTCACTGGAGTTTTCGATTTATTCAGTGATTTGTTCAAGCTCTTTCTGGACTGAGTGAGAGACTCGTTAATCCCAGGAGCTTCTTCAACTTCGTCCTCTTCTGCGGATGTCGATTTTCGCTCTTGAGAAGTTTCTTCTGATTCATTAGACTCTTGATCATCTTTTTCTATTGACTGAGTGTTTGATTCGTTCAACGATTTCCTGAGGTTTCTCCATGATTTTTTAAGTGCTTCAAGTTCTGGAGTATTTTCATCATCTTCATCATCATCGTCATCATCCTCCCCTTCTGATAATTCGTCGGCTGCGATAGAATTACCCTTTTGAGGAGAAACTTCCTTTGATATTTCGGAATTTTCACTTTCATCTTGTTTCGATTGTGTCAATGATTTCCTCAAGCTCCTCCTCAATTTATAGAGGGTTCCTTCAACCCCTACGCTTTCTTCATCTCGTGGCTTTTCTAATGTGGATTCTTCCAATGGGAGAGATTTTCGTTTCTGAGGAGAAACTTTGTCATCACCTTCATCTGCTTTCGGCGCATATGATGATCTCCGGAGACTCTTCTGGGATTCATTGAGGGTCTCTTCACCTTCTGAAATTCCTTCATCATTTTTTTGCTCATCTTCATCTTCTTGTGTATTAGCTAACGACGATATCTCGACAGCGAGAGAATTTCGTTGCTGATGAGAAGCTTTTTCATCATCTTGCGATTTCGATTGATTTAATGATCTTCTGAGGCTCCTCTCGCATTTTTTCAGAGTCTCTCCGGTTTTTGAAGTGTCATTACCCTCTAGCGCAGATGTTTCCTCCAAAGATGACTCGATATTCTCACGAGATTCAATCAACTCTTCCTTCGATTTGTTGAATTTCTTGGTGATGTCCTCAGGGTCTTCATCCTCAGAAGAGGATTTTCCATCCTCCTGCTGGACTTTTGTCGGTGTTTTCGAGACCGATAGTGACTTTCTCAAAACATTCTCTGATTTATCTCCCAGTAGAAGCTCTTCATGTTTTTCCAATGAAGACATTTCCTGTTGTTTCACCGGAGTATTAATCTTGCAAAGGGAAACCCGTAACTCTGACTGATTGGCACTCCTCCTAGCTTTATCACTAACATTATCGACCTCTGATGTTTCTTCTTCAACAGCTGCAGAGTTTTCATTTTCCTTCTCCTCACCTTCAGCTCTCCCTTCATTGACTGAATTTCGTAACGCACTTCTTCTCAATGTACTAGCACTCTCAGAAACGTTTGGTGACATCGAGTGCCCATCATGCACTATTCCATTTGATGATGAAATAAGGGTTTCAGAAGGTTTTGAATTCACCTCTCCAGCTTCTGGTTTATTATCGACTTCAATTAATTCATCGCCAGGGGCATCCACTTGAGGGCTTTCCTTGGGATGGTAATCAGATATCTCCATTTCGTCATCACCCACTACATCAACGTCCATAGCTTCATCATCAATTTCTTCTTCCACTGGGTTCTTCGATTTCTCCAATGACTTTCTCACCTCAGAAAGAGGAATACTCTTCCTAGACTTATCAGGGCTCTCTTCCGCTTTAGCGTTCTCACCTTGATCATTATTCCCAGATTTTCCAGTGGACTTTCTCCCTCCAGACAAACTCGCCCTGGATTCAACACTTCCCTCAGGATGCTTCCCCTGACTGTCGACATCCGACTTCCTCTTCGACTCATTAAAATTTTCTTCAAAATTAATAATCCCTGATTCAAACCGATAAATCAGATCTCTGGATTTATTTAATTCATCCTCAACATCTGAATTCACAGATTCCTCTTCGGCTGGATGTTGCGACTTCCTCAAGGATTTCCTCGTACCTTTCCTCGATTTTTCACCGAGTTCATCAACATCGTCACCAGTAGAATGATTCAACGACTTACCAGACTTTCTCTGCAAGTTCTTGTTCTCCTCACCCCCATGGTCAAGACTACCCTTATGCCCAGCGGAGCTCTGCTTTCTCTTCTGAATGATAACAGTATCATCAGAATCGTAGTTGAAATTCTTTTTGGTCTTCTCATCAAGTTCATTCTCATCAGCAGACCATCCGACAAGTACTATATCAGACCCAGTATCGCTCTTATCCTCATCCTCGATGTCAACAGGAGACTTGGATCCTCCACTCTTCCAATTGTCAGCTGGTATGTCCTTGAATAAATCCTTGAGTTCAGCCTCGACCTGATCCTCCACCTGTTCAACTTCCTTAAAATTTTCCTCGATAATTTCAGGCTTCGAATCCACCCCAGGTGAATCGCCCTCAGGAGTCTGTGATTTACATGGAGATATCTCGTTACTTCCAGCATCAGCAATGATGATCTCATCGTGATTCAGGCCTTTATTGGTGGATTTATCATCCCTGAATACCTCGACAGGTGCCTCGTCAGTGTCGGTATCATCGATGAAAATTATTGAGTCCTCCTTTTCCTCCAGTCCTTTTTTTTCGGAGACATCCGGCTCAAGTGTGATGACTTTTTCCAGCGCCATTGACGGAGATTTTGACTTTGACAGTTGATCATCGATATTGGAACGTGAATCCACTTCCAGACGCTCTAGAACAGTTGAACTCAGGGACTTGCGGTCTCCACCGGTGGCCTTAAAGAGCTTCGAAGAATGATCCCGAGTGGACTTGGGGGTCTTCTCATTCTCTTTATTCCCCGGACTCGCCTTAACGTGGGCTTTCTCCACTAGGACCTTGGGGATATCGTTGAGGGTATTGCCACTGGCATTATCCATCAGCTTTTGACGAGTGTCTGCAGAATCCTGCGGAGCTCGGGAAGTGGTAGAAGTGATTAACGCCTCGTGGAGAGCTTTTATGGGCTGTTCATTCTTGTGCATCAAGGTTGGGGTCGACTTCTGGAGCACTGGGGTTTTCGGAGATGGAGCCGAGAGCTTGGAGGGAGAGGACTGCGTCAGAAAGACATCGTCGTCCTCATGAGGAACATCTTTCTCATGCTTTTGGATTTCTTCAAGAACTGGAAGTTCTGAGGGCTGCATCGAGGCACGTCCTTTGCGGGTGTGGAGGGGGGTCGAGGGTGTCATTGGAGCACGCTCATCAGTTGCCTCCGGATCCACAGAGGAGGCACGAGTTCGACGAGTAAGGCGAACCATTGGTGAAATTGTCTTTGATTCAGACCCTGCTCTAATGGTTCGTCTCAATCTAGCTTTGGTAGGTGTTTCAATGCCCGAGAGTGCCAACGAACTCCTCCTGGTAGTTCTCCTCTTCGCCTCACTGCCGGTATCGCTCTCAGTAGCTTCAGAGACATCAGAAGTGGTCGATGTCTTCCTGGATCTCAAATTCCTCACCGACTCAGCATGAGCTGACTCCAATGTCGGTGTTATACGTCTCTTCGCTCTAGTCGATGGCCCAACATCACTCGTCACAGGTTCCGGCGATGAATCATCTTTTGTCGTGGCCCTCCTTCGGGTGCTACGACGCAGGGGGGAATCGGTTACTGAGGAAGCTGTTGCTCGTGTTCTTCGCCCTAAGATCAGAATATTATAGTCATATCATTTGTTACAGTGAGAAACACAAGGGCGACTGGGTGAGAAGTCAACTCATGGCGATGTACCATTTCGTTGACAAATTGTGTTTTTAAATAAATGAGCGGGGGGACAACACCTTTATATTTATATTGTTGCAGAGGTAATGAAAATTGTTTTACAAAATACGGGCTCATTTGCTCCCAGGGATAGGACCGCTTGCATGTAATGAATTATAAATTTATTTTCACTGATTCTAAATGAGGAGCATTGAAAATTTTTCTGGCTGGTTTAATTTCGGAGGGAAACAATATTGGAGTATCTACAAACGGCACACACTGACATTCAGCGAAAATTTGGATGTGATTAAAGGCATTTAAAAACGCACAGTTTTTTCAAAAAAATCGAAAAAATCAAAAACCTTTCAGCGAATATAATTTCGTTTCTCCTTTATGAATGGACCCTAGCAAACAAAAAATCTCAATCAGGCAATTTTTAATTATTTTATGAAGAACTTAAGTTACCGGAGATGGGTTGTGATTAACCTCGTCCATTTCTATTGAAAACGATGGAATTCTATTTTAATACGAAGGAATATGAATCCAACGACATTTATTCCATAAAATCAACGATTTTTTTCTCTACAGTAGAAATGTGAAAAACATCACGCGAAAAATATCAATAAAAAATGTCTCAATGGAATAACGTGTATGAAAAAGAGAATTCTATCCATTTACTCTATAAAATATTTTTGTTGAAAATTTCTATTGTTTGAAAAATACATAGAAAGCCTGAAAAAGACATGACCAAAAAGGAATAATGAATCCATTACAATTTTGGGGTAGTTCTCCTAGATGTCCTATAGAATTTTTGGTTACCCGTGGAATTCATAATAATTCGCTCATTCATACTAATTTGAAAAGTAGTATATTTTTTTTTTTTTGACCGAAAACCATTTTCTATTGGAAAACTTCCCAATAGAATTTTTTACTCAGTAAAAATGCTGAAGTTAATCATTTTCAGTGGAAAGCTCGTCGTGAGTAGTTAAATGGTGATCAAAATATTCTTTAAAAATTTCAGTGTAAAAAAAGTGACGAATGCAAAACAAAACAGTAAAATGGAAAAGGCAACGAAATAAAAAAACGCCAAAAAATGTCAACCTATAAAAAGTACTTGAAGTCCAAAAAGCATTGGCGATGGACGATTGCATTGCTTAGAAGGCATTAGCTCTGATGAACAACCTCAACGACAAATATCAGCAGATAAAAAATAGAACAAGGAAAAACCGTTACAGCCAAAACGAACACAACCCTTACCTCTGGGCTCGAATTCATCGTCGGATTCCTTGGTACTTCGTGGCATTCTTCAATCCTCTCTCAACCACATCTATCACAATGGCTATCTTTTGTTAATTGATCGTTTTTATTTAGAAAACCGAACGGGAAAAAAATTTGCCTTATCGAAAAAACACGTGTTGCCTGCTTTGGGGGGAACTACAACGCTGAGTTGTTAGTTGAACACCGGTGTCTCTTGCGCAGTTCCCGACCTGAGGGTCAATTCCCAGAAATCGAGAAACCGAAATCCCCCAGTCCGGAAGTCAAAACTGAGAAATAGAAAGTGGCGTCACCTAACGATAGAAGATAAATATCGAAATATACCGAGACAAAGAGGATAGGGGGGGCTCCGTTTGTGCTTTTTCAACTGTACAAATGATGAACAGTAGAGAAAATTTTCAAACGTTGAGAGAGCACCGGTGTATAGGGATCCAATTGTCGAGACAATAATGTGGCTGTACATGTGGACCCAGCGCCACATGTACCTTTTTGTCTCGCCCCAGCTTACCTTTTTGTCTCGACAGTTGAATCCCTACATAATGGTGCTCTTATCGTTTGAAAATTTTCTGTACAGTTGATCATTTGTACAGTTGAGAAAGTACAAACGGAGCCCCCCCGATCAAACAAATCTTGAACCAAACAGAAACATTTGCCTTTCATTCGGATGAGTTCATCATCTGGCAGAGACAAAAAACAGCCAAAAAATGGTAGTTGACATGGAGCTGGAAGAAGCTAAAACGAGAGTATTGAATCTGATGAAAGAGAAGGATAAAATTGAGGGTGAATTGACGGAGTTAAAGGGTATCTTGGACAAGGTGAGTGATTTACAAGAATTGGTTATGTTTGCACTTATATCATGACGAATGACAAATGGTTGATTGAATTTCAGAATCATGTAGGGATGTTAGAGGCCCTGGTGGACTCTGAGGGTTACCCTAGAGCTGACATCGATGTCTACCAAGTAAGACACGCACGAGCCAAGATAATCTGTTAGTAAACAATGCAATTTAATCATTTAAGCTACTCTGAGAGAAAAATTTAGTCAAATGGAACGATTATTTTATGACTTAATTACTCGGTCTTGTTCAATAGTGCCAATGAAGTAATTCACTGATGTAACGACATACGTTGGCACTTTTAGAGGATTGTGTGAATAACCTATACTTCAATTGTTCATTCTGAGGGCTCTAAACATGAATCTCATGCTTCGATCAATGAATGTTTGAATCTATCGTATATCGGTTCGTATTCCCCGACTATTTCATTGGATTTTAATAGTTATTCAAATGTATCGCCTTCCATTGATCTGAAAAGTTATTGTTGGCGATATCAATGGAATCGCATGCAATAAAATATTTTTAATGGAGTAATGGTCCATTTTCAACGGAATATTTCATGATCTATGCTCTATTATGCACTCACCGTGAAAATGAAAAATTAAAACGTTGAAGCAATAGAATTCTACTTTTATGCGAGAGAATATGCATCCAATGAAATATATTTCGTAAAGGTTACTATGTTTTCTCTCAGTGTAACCATTTTCTCTGATGCTACTTTGTCCTCAAATATCCTCTTTCGACACTGTGTCACAAAATAATAAATAACGTAGTTGTAATTACCAACTCATCTTTTATTTTAGAATGACTTATCTACTTCTCTAACAGCCCCTGCAGCTGGCAAAAAATTTAAATGAATAACCATTAACCAACGTCCCCAGGTCTTCAGAATGATTACAAAGCCCTGATGAAGAGGATTGAAGCAGGACTAACCGAGATACATTCAGTGGGAAAGGCATGCCCACCAGAAACCTCATCATCTTCATCCCCTCGTTCTGTATCTACAACTCCTGTCCAGGACACTTTATCACCAGGCGAGCCCTTCCTCAGGGTGAATCTGGTGTCAGAGGGATCGCCGGCTGAACAAGCTGTAATTTCCTTCTATTCGTCCATTTTTCAACTACAAATTGCATTTTTATTTTATAACGTTTTTCTATTTATTTAATACGACAAAATGTAATGGTTCTATTCTTGGTTTTTGCACTAGGGACTGCGTATCAATGACCTCGTCACCGAATTTGGATCCATCAACTTTCAAAACTTCGGATCCCTCAAGGATATTGGAGATCTTGTCGCTCACAGTCTCAACAAATCTGTAATTGTTAAAGTCAAACGCAGGAGTGATTACGTAGTGTTAACACTTGTGCCAAAGCCGTGGACGGGCAAGGGACTCCTGGGGTGCAATATAATACCTCTGGAGAATGTGGAGAGATAAATAATAATTATGGAAACGAAAACTATTCAATATTTATCTATTGTATTATCAATTATCTATTATGATTAGGATTAAAGCAATGATGATAGAGAGGAAAATTATTCAATATTTCTCGTTAGCTGGAGGAACCACAACTTTTTGTCGTTTAAAAATGCTTCTCATAGATTTTAGTTGGAAATATATCGCCTCCAAATCCCCTTGTAGTGAAAAGAACAAAAAATTGCCCATTTTTTTTCTAAAATTCTTCGTTATTTTTCAAACAACCGATTCAATCAGATGAACAATAATCTGATTCATTTAGATTCTGAGAGAATTGTGTGTAAGAATTTGTAGACTCAATTTTTTAAGCAATAAAATACCCAATTGCAAATTATTTGATGTTGATATTCAGTTACTTACTCTAAATATGAATTTTTTATGCGGATTCTTTATTGAAAAAACGTAACAAATGTCATCTTATTTTCTACTCTGAAACTCTGGCTGATGAGCCATTGTCCGAACCTGTAGATGAAAATGAAACACATGTTTTTGTGAGGTTAAGTACACGTTCATGGTTGTATGCTACCGAATTTGTAAATAAAATTGCTGAGTGAGTTCTGTGTAGATTTTATACCTCTTATTCAACCCATCATAATACCAAAAAATAAATTAATCATTATTGTAAATAAACAATGTGGTTGACAGAATCTACTGCTTTATTTCGCCAGCTTCAAGGGGTAAATTACGTTGAACTTCACTCTTTCCACAAGGGACTATGAAATTTCTGTCTTCTTTCTCGTTGAATACACAGCAATGACAGTAATACAAAAATTTTTTGTTTTTCAGAGATGTCGTTCTCAAATCATCAACAAATTGAAATTCTCCTCTGCGTCGAAGTGCTACTCACCTCGCAAAAGCTCATCGACATTCAGCGAAGAGGAAGAGACTGTGATAGTAGATACGATAAATAAATGTGAAGTTAGTGATTTCGCGAAATACGATATAAAAGAGGGACCCTTGAAGAGGCTATTGGCACAGAGAGCGAAGCATGGGACCTTTCGGGACTTTAATGATGTCCTCATGACCCTGGATATATCGTCGTTGGTGAAATTTTGCACATCAATCTTAAATGGTGGAAAACAAGTTAGAAGTACTAAGGGGAACTCTCCGAAGAGTATTGTAACTCCCGCGGTAACATCTCCAATGGTAGGTATTCTGATAGCATTTTTAATCATATAGTTTTTTTGCTGCTTCTATTTGTCACCAAATGATTTTGCGGAAACGTTTCCTACTTTTTTCTCGAGAAAGTCACATAAAATTTCAACAAAATATTTATCGCTAATATTAATATCATTATTCGCAGTATTCTTTGAGATTTTTTATCTTTTATTTTTTTTAAATTAAGGTCAATGAGAAAGGTATAATGAATTTTTTTGTGCAATTCTTATTGTTATGGAAAAAAAAATCGAAAAATATTTCCCATTGAATGAATTCTCTAGAAAAATTTTGACTTTGACTAGAGCTTTAACATTAATAGAACGTCACTTATAACAACTATAACTTCGCGGACCATGAAACATGAAATTTGTCGTAAAAAAACAATATTTATTAGAAAAATTATAAGAAATGTTCACGAATTACTTCAAAAAATTTCAATAATGTCAATTTTTATTAGGCAATTAAAAGTATTTTGGGCGTCCACGTTTGGGGAAATGCAGTCAGTTGGGCTCTACTGGAGCCCGATGGCCAAATCAATGAATGGCATTTCGAACAATTGAATTTATCGAAAATGAATATTATATCGTTAGTGAGTCTGATAACCGAGCTGACTCTACGTATGCCACACGCTGACGCCTACGTGATGGAGGCAGATGGCTACGCAGCTCTGGGAAAATTAAAACCGGCCACCTACTTCATTCATCTACAGCGACAGCAGATCATTGCCATGATCATCAGTGGGATTGGGATGAGAAGACATCTAACAAGTGATATTTCCCCCAATTTTCATATAAATTTAATTACGTAAAATTAGACATAAATTATGATGTGTCCTTAAATTCCTTTCAGTAATTAAATCCGAACAATTAATTATGGTTTCATCAACTTTTGAGAGACTTTGAAGAAATGTTTTACGGTTTTTTTTTAGATAAAGAGGAAATTTGCACGGGGAACTTTTACATGATGCAAGCTCGATCACCAGCAAAAATGTTCAATCTCATTTTGGGAAGTGAAATGGTTTCTGCAAAGGCCATCATCTCGAAAATCATCTTTGAACAGCAAGTGATGTACATGCCTCAACTACCTCCGATAATCATCAACCCCAGGATCGTCACCACGTACAATTCCTACGATATTGCTACCCGCGAGCAAATGCACTCGGTTCTACTACTGACTTTAGCATTTTACAATCAGATTTATGTGCAAAAGAATAGTACGCTCGAAGCACAATCGTCTGCATGACATGTTTAGCCTAGGGAAATGTTTCTGGTCAAAATAATCCTAAACGATTTACTCATGTCAGGGATAACTTCAAAAATCTTATGAATTGGATTGTATCAGCTCCAAAAATGAAAGCTAAATGAAATAAATAAGAGAAAAATAAGATAGTTAAAGTAATTGTGTTTTATTCATTAAATGGCCAGTATCTGAAAAAAACAATGCTGTTGAGAACAAAAGTTATCAGCACAAAGTTAGAAAATGGAATTTTACCCACAAATCCCACACCATTCACGAATTCCAAATAATTTTGACATGCGGTTTCTATGTTATCTCAAACGAGAGTAACAATAAATAATTTGATCGGTTATTTTCAGGTCCATTCATTTATTATATGTCAACTTTGATTACACTATCTAGTTTTTTATTTCATATACTTATTATTAATCTCGCTTCGCTTCTCGAATAAACCCCCCCCCCCCCCGAGCTCAGTTGACTACGCCACATAATCACGACGAATAAACGATCACCTCACGAATATTTGTCATGGTCAAATGAATTTCATTAATTATCGGACATCAGAGGGTGTTGATAAAGCCGTGAGCAGCGTATCCGAGTAGCGCCAGCCATACAATATTAATCAGTAATTGGCCATTACATAATTTCTCCACCTCTATTACATATTTCAATAATTCACTTCGTGTTTCACAGATAATCAAGGTTTTTTTTTCTTCTCAATAATAACGAACAACTTAAGGACTAGAATTAAATTATCAATTAACAGTGTCCAACGGCAATGTAACACACCACTGGTGTTATCCAACACAAATTCCATCACTTAATGTTTATAATTTTTGGATATTCTCGATTGATATGAAATTTCCAAAGCTTTGAGGCAGGCCAGCTGCACCGATAGCTCTGTTTCATTATAAATTTTTTGTGGATCTATTGATTCACATTTTGAGTTTCATCAATCGGAACGAAATGATGAGGTTGTTATCAGGCTTTGATTGAAAGATGGAGTTTGACAAAACAAGGAGAACCTTTTTCCATCTATTCCAGCTGATTTAAATACACATAACGATCATCTATTGATTGCGCAAAGCGACGGGTGCATATGTCTATCAATGAATTTTAATCATGAAAAATATTCACTTCCATTGATTATTTTTGTAATTCCTTTGGACGAATATAAGAACCTCACTTTTGAGATATATTCTACAAATTAAGTACTAGGATAATTTCTTTGTTATGAGGAAATTATCGAGACAATTTAATTGCTGAAAGCAATATTATTCAATGGAAATTGTCATCCTTCTCTCGTTAATGAAAAATAAGAGAAAGATTGGACTCTTTGACACTAATAGAATCTTTTATGGTCTCACAACAAACATATTTGACATTGCTCATTTAATGATAAAATCAACTGTTTTATTTAGTTTTTGGTAATTCACTCTGGATAGTCAGCAGAAGCCAAATATTGTGCAGATGTATCTATTCCAGAAAATAACGAATGAAATGCGTTCTATTTACCATTATCACTACTTTATGATTAACATTATAGCTTTATGACTATTGTTACTGATATTATGCATACATTTTTTTTTGGCTTCCGTGAAAATAAGGTGTTAATTTGTCCTTGTATATCTGTCCCGCACACATATCTCTCTCAATATTTCGCCGCATTTTTAATGATTTTTTCACGTTTAGAAAATACTCACTACAATGACACATATGCGTGAGTTTCTATACAACTCACGCTTTTATTTATCATTTCTTTAAATGTTTTATGCTCTCCACAGTGATTATTGGTTCTTACTTCATGTAACTTTGGATTTTTTAATGTTAACATAGTCGAAATAGTACGCTTGGAAAATAGTGAAGGCGATAATTTATCAATGATTCAATTCTGCACTGAGAAAATTAATTTTAAGATATAGAAATACCATGATTAATCCATACCATTTATCGATTGAATAGGCACAAAAGAAAATGCTATTAAAATACAATCAGCAATTTTATTTCAATGCTTTCGATTGAGAAAAGTTGAGATCAGTTATCCCATCGTTTTTGTATTATCTACTTTTCAGTCAATACAAATCAACGTCTATATTGTCAAATATCTTCTTCGAATGGAGTATGTAATTACCCATTTTATCAGCGCCGCATTCGAATGATTTGAACTAAACTAAAATTGACTCGCATAAAATCGAGTTTATCACAAAAACATGGATTTTCTAAATTCAATCGAATAAATAACTAATAAACTATACTAGACTATAACAAAATCGATATAATACAATCCAATTTTAGTTCGGTTCAAATCGATCTCAATAATAATTTTTTCTGCGACTATTCAATTTACAAAGGATTTGGATCAATAACAGAATTTTCATATCTCCGAAATGTTTTCTTGTCAGTGTGTTGATGATTGGAAATGCAAAAAAATGTCAGTTGCAGTCAAGACGACACGGTAATACTAGTAATATTATATAAATAGATCTCGAGTCGTTAAAATTTTTCACTTCATTTATTGATAACAGGAGAATACTTTCAGGACTCGGGAGTTGTTCAACACAATGCATACGTTAAGGCTATGACAAATTATCATCAGGATGCTATGTACAGCGCCCATTGTGGTTTGGAAATTCAACGCAGAGGATTATGTCTGCAGTTGTTGAGATAAATGAGTTTTTAATGCGTGAGTGGAATTTTTAAGGTCCGAATGAAGGTTTAAACAATCCCCTTGCCTCTCCCCTTGGGATAGTCCATGTCTCCAACTATCTAAAGATAGCAGACAATGCTAGATGAATAAATGAATAGTGAATTGATGAACCAATGTTGGATCAAATGGAGATATGGAGTATTGAAGAGAAAAAGGGGAAAGGGATTGTTGGGACCTTTTTTTCAGGCCTCACGATGAAAATTTTATGGATTGGGAAGAACATTGGTTGAAGGGATGATTTATCATCTGATGATATTTCTGGATAAGTTGACTAATCACCTAGGGAAAACACATAAACATCCTATGGTGATTAATAATTTACCAGTGAATTGGTGAATTATAACGAGAATAAATTGCCCATTCACGAATGTATGTTGGTGAGTAAAATTTTCAAATTTTAAACTTTATATACTCTCATTAAATTCACAATTTCATTGGTGACTCTTGCACACCGATAATTCTCAAATGTTAATTCCGATAACTTCAAATCCACAATTAAATAAATAATCACTCTTAATTTATATACATCACACAAAACATTAATTCCACTATTGCTGAGATGTTATCTTTCCATCGATATTTAACGTTAGATATCTTTTAATTACTTATGAAGCTCCGTAATGATGATTGTACCAACGTAACAACGAGTAGAGAGATAGGTAATTCAATTCAGTGATAATAACTCTCTCAATAATTGTTCATTTTTTTTTTTCATTTAGCTCCCTCCATCTTGAAATTAATAGGACATTTATCGATTATTGATTACTTCAACACAGGGAATTTCAAACCAATTTTTAAAAGCCCTTTGGATTCAATAAATATTTTTTTAGATGAGAATCTATTTAAGAAATTTAATACGTGATGAGGGAGAATTAAAAAAAATCAGAATATTGGTTGTTGTTTGTGAAGAAATTCTTGGAAATTTTTCCAAATGGTGTAGAAAATCTACGATACCCCCGGAAAATTGTAAAAATCAAAATAATTTTAGAACTTTTCACTTATGCATGGGCTTAAATTGAACTGTGGTAATTTGAGAATTTTTCTTATATTGCCCACGTATCGATAATATCGAGAAGAAAAGAGAATCATTAGTATTCCATTCAACCTCATGTATAACTAACCACTTTCGAAATTCCTGCAGGTGTTACGATTCTCCTAGGGTATCTCAAATTTTTAACGTGACTTTTGACCGATTCTCCCTCATGACACCATAAATACCTCGATGAAATTATCGATAATAATACAGTGAACTAGAATTAAATCCTATACAATAACATTAACAATATAATAATTATAATTATAATGCGATAGTTATTTTATTGGATTTCATAGTCGTTCACAGGATTGTTGGTCGTGTTTTTTGGATTTTTAATACGTGTATTAAATGAATTTAATCAAATTATTTCTTCTCGAGCATCGATCACAAATACTAGGATTTAACTAAAAATTGTCACTACATAATTAAATAAAGTCGTAGAACTGTAATACTTTCCAATTGATTTACAGTCTTAGGAAGTTTTCTCTTTTATGAATCGTTATGAATTTTCAAGCAGAAAGTTTTTCGATGGTGCGCTTTCACGCAACTATGGATGTGATTGTACTCTCACTGTCCCATTATTATTGCATTCAGGGTACGTGTGAATAGTGTGCTCTGCATATTAATCATCCATCTACCCATTTTATGGATTTTTTGGTTCTGAAATCGCTTACATGTGCTTTTTTCAAACAAAAAAAAACAACTTCATGAGGCTTTTTTTCATACGTTAAATCAATAAGCAGGTGATAAAGACTTTTGTGCTTAATATTATGATGTTACTATACCGTTTTTTTTCTTGTTATTACCCTACGCCGGCAATGATGACTCTTGGAGAGGGAATTACATTCATCGAATATCGGAGATGTCGGTTTTGCTGCCGAAAATTTTCACCAGTTGATCCTCGTAGTCCTCGATATTACGCTTCATGAGTTCCATACAGGGACCGAGCAGACGCTCAAATGCCTCGACATCCAAAACTGCAGATTTAAATGACTCGTTAAAGGTCGATTTGAGGAAGTAGAGTGTTTGGAAATTTGTTAATGTGTGAAATCGTCTAACGCTGCAGCCAAACGAGAGAGGTGAAGATAAAAAATTCTTTCACATATTTCCGATTGTTTAGAGTAACTCTATTAACATCGTAATTTCTTCAAAATTATTCAAGGTAATTATTAACCATTTATGAAAACTCTTAAAAACTTTAGCCTTTTTTTGGTCAGTTGCCTTCCCATTTTTGTTTCTTCAACAAAAAAACATGTTCCAAAAACTAGAATGTAGCAGTGTCTTATGAAAAATTCAATATTTTCATGATAATCTGAATTAAAAGCTCCTCGTGACAAAGTGCCTTGAAAATAAAATCAACCATATATAGATTAAAATCTAAATTTCTCAACATCAAATGTGAAAAAATCAATAAAGTGTTCTACATTAAAAAAAAAAAGATTCACTATTCGGCTTACGAACTCAAATATTTATTTGTAAGGGAAAAGCGTTTGAAAAGAAGAAAAACCATTTTTTGGAATTTAATTTAATTAACTCTGACTGAATATCATTTTTTTTTCAAATTAAGAACAATTAAGAAACCACTCATCACAAATCAAGTGCTGAAGAGAATAACTGTTACTTTCTATTTATCATTACAAGCACCTAATAATTGACATAATAATTATCATAACTATTGTGCGTACGTTTTTGTGGCTGGAAATGAATAGCTTGAGGCTGATACTTACAGGCTAATTTGACATTTCCGACGGCGTATGCTGAGGCGGCTCGTGGCTTGTGTGTGACTAGGGCGAGCTCACCCAAGTATCCGCCAGCGGGAACGCGATTTATCTGATGGAAATTAATTGATTTAGTGGGAAATGAACAGCAATTGAAAGAAATTTTATGTGATTTTTATGAGGTTTTTTAAATTCACATTTAAAAGTGATATTTTTCAATTCCAGAAAGAAATATCGAGAGAAATATTTCCCTCGATAATGTTTGAAATTGAATTACTCATCATCGAGATACTTTCACGCTTAAAGTGTCATTAGTAAAAGTAATGTATATTTAATATTGAAAAACGCAGTACTTTTATTTTTAAGCCAATCGAAAGTTGTTCTAAACAAAATTAAATCTTTTGAATTCATTTCGTTATTATGTAAAGGATTATTAGTTATGATATTAACCTCGACTTCACGGCCATTATCGTTAATTCTGGTGATCCTGACGACTCCATCTTCAACGAAGTACATTCCATCAGCTGTGTCCCCTTGTCGAATAATTTGTTCACCATCGAAGAAGGGCTTCGAGACGAGTGCATCGGCGAGATTCATACGTTCATATTTCTATTGAATAAAAATATTTCCTCAACTCTCAAATCAGCAAAATATATATATACATATATATGTATATAAAGAATACGAAATATATTCATGAAAAGAAAAAAACAAACAAAATATTCTTATTTCATTCAACTTGAAATTACATTTGCTCGTACAAAACTCATCAACAGAACAATTCATTATTGAATGAAATCGAAATGAAATTAACTATAACTGACTATATAATTCGGAAATTAATGATAGACTTAGCAATGAAATAATTCCATATGCAACGATGAAGTCGGCTAATTATAGTCCACTTGATATCCCTTTATCTTTCACCAAAAAATAGGGTACCAATAGTTTTATTATGAAACCCACAATTTTTAAATCGAAACCGTAGAATTACATAACGTCAAATTAACGGCTCCTATTATAATTTATATGGGTTCCATTGTAATTACTTTTTATATCGTACGAACGAAGTTGAATGAATAAATAAATAGACAAACAGAAAAAACGACTTAATAACAGACATTAGACAGAAAAAATAACACACCAAATTCAATAATTCCAAAATTAAAAAATTTCAATTCTTCCATTAATTTTTGTTTATAGATCTACATGTGAATAATTGACGCAAAGCCATTTGATGAAAATTGAAGTGAATTTGAACATTGCCTATTTTTGATAAAACTTCTAACTTTGCATAGAAAATATCTATGATTGTAAAAATGTAAAAAGGTAAAATATATCATTTCCTTCCCACGACGAGCCATTTCGTACCAAATAACCGAAACAAATGGATAAATGAAGAAGAAATATTTCATCAATCCCCAGCGATACTTGTACGTCCCCAAAAACGCTTTCATTAAGTAAATTAATCAATTAAACAATATTAAATCAACTTACCTGGAGTGACTTGAGCATTGGAACTTTATTAAGCAGAATCTCATACATCTTTCGCTTGTTGTACGCAGACTTGAGTATTATACGTCGGAATGTCTGACGATCCATGGCCCAGAGAGTTCCCTTAGTAATTGCCGTGATGGTAGCTGCCCTTGGCATATTGTAGAGGAGTGCAAGCTCCCCAAATGCACCTCCATTATCATACGTGTGAATAAGGGTATCTGCTCCCGTTGGACCTTTGACGTAGACCTCGAACTTTCCCCTAAAAACATGAAAATCGATAAGTGAATTTCCCCCCAGTCCTCCCCATTTCCCCATTGCCCAGAGGGAAAGACTTTCCCCTGAAAATGTATTTACCTCTCGATGACGTAAAAGTTGTCGCCGTCGTCGCCCTGTCGAATGATAAAGTCACCGGGTTCAACATTCTTTTCGAACATAGCATCTAGAACATCTGTCATTTGTTCCTGAAATAAAGAATACGCATATTCGGGTTTTATGCAACGATCAATGCCACCAAAATATCGAATTATTGGATAAAATAGGTGAGGGTTTTTTTGTTACCTTATCGAGTGCACGGAATAACAGAATATTCCTCACACTCTCGCTCAGCCTCTGCCGTTGCTCGTCACTTTTTGGATGTACCATCTGCAATTGAATAGTTCAAACAGTTGATGTTGTGTCTATTGAAACATGAAACTCCATTTTAGTTGATATTGCGAGGGAGGGGAAGGGAGAGAATTGGAGTGAAAGCAGAAGGTCATTTGGGAGGATTGTAATTAGATAATTTAATTGGTAAGGGGGATTATTGACACAGAGGAGGAGTGAATTTGCACAGAAATTCAAGAAGTTATTGTTGATATCAGCCCATCAGTTTTCAGGTTTTTTGTGATTTTCTGTGAGTTCGTAAGATTGAGAATTGTTTCAACGCTCTCCGAAAATTGTCCAAAGATTTTTGGGGATGTCCACAGGGCTTTATTAAAAATGTGCGAAACAATCGTATAACTAAGAAAATTTGTGAATCATTGAATGACGATAGAAGCTGAAGGCTATAGTTTTTTGCCACAATCTGGGCAATCATTTCCCAGAACATCGCAAAAAAACATGAACGTAGGCGTAACATTGATGATGAAATTTAAAATCTTAGCTAACTATTGGAGGAATATCGCAGAATCTAAAAGACATAACGGAATTCTCCTATTTCGAGTTATTCATTGATAAATTTCTGATTGAATTGCCGGGTTTTATCAGATAATAAAATATTCCAAATTACTTTTTTATTTTGGTCCCTCAATGCTTTCAGATCCTACTTTCGATACTGCAGCGGGAAATAGGAAAAATTATGTTGCCTAGAAAAGGTCATTCGATTGAATTTAATTGGATGAATGGTAATCAAATGATTCAATTGCAAGGAGAGATTATGAGTCACTGCAATAGAGAATTTTCCTTTGGAATTCATTTGAAAGAGCGTCCAATAGCGGAAATTATTTCAGTCCATAAAAAACTGTGATGTATAATGATAAAAAGTCAAGTTTAAATTCAACATAAAGAAGTTTTCTAGTTAAAAATAAAATGTAAAAATACTCATCAATTTTAATAATGCTCTTATAATCTAAATCTCGATATTTATTCTCTCCCATCAATATATTTTTGCCATGAAATACTAATAGAAATCATGTTTTTATAATAAAACTGATTTGTACTAACAATTCTAGTCTCAATGCAACATTTAAAAAAAATTCCAATCTATTAAAAAGGAAATCTCGAGATAATCATCAATCAGCTTTTAATAATTATCTCATAATAGAAAGATTCATGATTACTCTCCTCCATCAATATATTTTTGTACTAAATAGCGTAGCGATACTCAATATCCCTCGGTTAACCATCCCATCTACAAATTACGTTTATAGGCTGGGGTTATTGAGCATGTGGCTCTGACGTCATAAAAGCCTTTATCGCACGCATGATTGGGTAAGGCAGACCTTTTGTAATTTCTCAAAGAGGCAGGTGCAAAAACACGAGAAAATTCATTACTCGATGAGGCAAGGCTCGCTTTATCGATAAAACTACGAATACTGTGCCATTAGTTTTTTTATCATATAAATAGGCTTCTATAAAAATGTTCCTGAATTGTTAATCAGCTTAGCCACATCTTTCCTGATTATCAATTTTTCTCACTTGACTTTCACCGATGAGAGTTCTAATAGCTTCATTAATTTGGTTAGATGGAAAAACATGCAATGAGAGATGTTAATTGTCATTACCCTGACACCTTCCTCCTCCTCATCCTCCTCAGGATCATAAGTCTCGGCGAAAACACTCTTTCGTCGAGAAGCAAATCTTCCGACTGGTGGCTCTGGAATGAAAAAAATTATGAAAAATCTCAAGACCATTTCATCCCATTTGGAATAATATTATTATGGACCACTCGAACAGTCGGTTCAATTGCCCGAGGCCAGTTTTACCAGAAAATCCTACAAAGTCGCAGGAGATTTTCCACAATTTAGTAAATAACTAGTTTCACTCGGTACCATCTAAATTAAGGAGATAACAGGTGCAACGTGGTATGTTCCAATTACGAGAAAAACTTGAAGGTAAAATTGTCGTTTAGTTTATTTTCAACGAGGCCACATACTTCTGGGTAAATTTTAGTCTCCAATGAATACCGTAAACTTGATTGACATTAATGGCACGACATTGACACGACAAAATCATTCTAAGAAACGAGATGAACGGGGTAAAACCGAAGATGATATTCATGATAATAAACATAATATTTTTGTTTCATGTTGAAGAACGTTGGGGAATCAGCATTGACACCGGGAGCAGATTTTAAGACTATGAAAAATCAATTATGAGAAAAAATTAAATGAATGAGTTATGAAGCGTGGCAATAATAATTATGTTTTCAAGCCGGCATTAATAATGGTGAAAAAATTGTTGGAGCAGAACACTTGCGATTTGAGGAAAATAATTAGGCTGCCTAATGAATTATCACGTCTGCTAATTGTTATTATGAATTAATTGAAGGGTTGTCACCAATAAATTAACTTTTGTAAGCTAAAAAATATTACAGCAAAGAAGAAGTGTCTGAGAGAAACTTTGAATATGATTACTTGTTTGAAACATGACAGTTCCCATAGGACATGATAAATATGACAGAACAAATATTGAGAAACCAAATTTGTTTGGTTTTCTGGAATAAACGAACTTTTGAAAATTTAAAGTTAATAATGAAAGCTATCATTTGGGTTCCAGTTAATTATTTCACCTTTCCAGATCCGAATTGTACTCTCAAAGTTAAACATTTAAAAAACACTTCACACAAAGTCTGAATAAATTGGGAGTTTCTTTGAGGAGCAACATTCACAAAATAATGTCTAAAAAAAATGTCCTTTTTAACCTAAATATAATTTATTTATATTTCAAAATGTTCCGAGTAATCAAATGATTAATTTCTCTTATTTACTTATAATAAATATAAATGATTTCATCCCAAATATAATGTATGCAGTCGTCTGTACCAAACAGTAGGAAATAGTTGAATATTCTCAAATATAAATACAAAGTAATTGCGAATAAAGATGAAAATAATAAAATTAATTAAATAAATAAATAGTAAAACTCACCTTCGTCGACCGACTCGTCGGGGGTCGACGAGCAAGTAGCATTAGGCTGAATCAGCATTGTCTGTCTATTTTCCCGCAAACGAGTGAAGAAATCAACGGCATAGTCAACAATGTCCCCGGGCTGTTCAAGTAGGTAACTAATGGTAAACTCAAGTAGTATGTCCCTGAGATCGTCGGGCACCGTGATCTTGCCAGCGTTTCTTGGGCAACTCATCGTCGCGCAACGGAGAAAATCGAAGCAGACCGACGAGAGTCAACTCGTGCGCCGAGTATCTACCGGGTCACTCTCTCTCTATATGACGAATCACGATGTAACCAGACCAGAACACTTTTTTTCCCCAAATTTAACCGATATTTCAAGGCTTTCTTCACTCTCAGAGCACTTTTTGACACTGTCCCTGTACCTCTGGCTGCAATGCTGACTGTCGTTCTCTCAGAAAATGACTAAAAATGATATATTTATGTCACTAGAGACCAAACCAATGTCTAGTCTTAATTAGTCATTGAATTTCAACAATTTCTCAATGCTCATATCGTAATTATCTTTTGTGGGCTCGTCATACGATCCCCAGGGATTAATTCGATTGATCTGTTCACCTCTGACAACTTCACGATACACTGAATTCACCGTCACACGAATCACCAATTAATGATGGATTAAACAATTCGTCGATGCAATAACTCGTCTCACTATTGGCTGATGACGAATATGTGGTGTAGAATCAGATCTATTCGTACAACACCCACGAACGTGCGGTGGCACGGGCACTCGTCTTTTTTTTTTTAGATCTACCCACCCCTCCTCTCTCTCTCCTACTCTTTGTGCCCTAAAAAGATGGCGGACAGACACCAATCGGAGAGACTCGAGCGGAAGTTAACTGTAATCCCGATTATGTGGATGATAAAGTTTTATCTATTGGGGGTATGGAATATATCGCAGGAATGACCGGCTTTACACGCTTGCATTCAATTCTCGTGATTTTTCATGCAAAATTTATGAGAATTTCAGACTATTTTGTTGGACTTGAAAAACGCCAATTTCATTTTATTCAAAGTTGGGATTCAAACGACCGGAGACTCGAATTTTTTAAGGGGTTGTCGTGATCCTAATAAGCGAGTGATTTAGGGTGACATTTTGAAATTTATTATCACAGGAAAATTTAATTTGCTAGGAAATTGAAAACTCAGGGGTGGGGGTGCCGTGCACGCTCGGAAGATGGCGTTGTGGAATAATCGAGAATAGTAGTCGATTATTTTAAGGATCGATTGCTTTATGTGAATTGACGAGGCCAATGGCGAGCTCCGCTTTTGAATTTCTCGCTTCGGATATGGGCATATGGAAAGTGTATTGACATTCCCGAGTGGGCACAATTCCTTTCGGTGATAGATGAAGGAATACAAATAGAAACAGATCCAAAAATTTATCGACAAATGTTCATTTGGTACAACGTGGGTACTTGCAAATAAGCACCGATAATGTACATATTTTTCTGGAACATCGGTTATCTATTGTGAAATTTAATTCACAACAGATAAATTACCGACTGCGCTCTTCCATCTTCACTTAGTAGTACAAATCGATGTAAAGCTGACAGTGGGAGCATTGGAGCTGTTAAAAATTTTGAGGGAGAAATTTAGTTGAGCGGATTTCGCTGGTATCTATATTCTTGTTGGTCAAGTTTTATTGGTATTCAAAGGCTTACGAAGTTTCGTCGTAAACTTTCCAACAATTCAAAAAATTTTAGCAAAATTCGGAAAAATACACTCACGACTATCAAACTTTTTGTCGAATTTTATTCATGCAATTAATGGGAAAATTCGACGATGAAATTAACAAAACTCATCAGTAATGAACTTTTGAATATTTTACAAATATTCAGAAGAAGTGCATCAAGTTTGAAAGAGCGATTTCAGCGTAGTGGTGCAAACCTATCTAAACTAACTGTTTCACTTTAACTAAAATATTTCGAACTGCTTTCACCTCCCCAATATCTCCACTGGTCAGACCAAAGAGGATTTAGGCAATCCTCTTTAGGTCAGACTGAAAGCGATTTATACTACTAGGTGAACCGGTCATGGATGGATAACTGATTTTTCAAAGCAATACCTACATTACCGGCCCCTATTTTCATCGACTGCACGAGTTGTATCAGCTGAGAATGTTCCATTGTCGTTTGTAGTCGTGTCTTTTCGTGAGATGCCGAAATGAACTGGGTCCATTCGAAATTATAGAGAGAGAGAGACAGTTGTGGTTGTTCGCACATGGATTGTGTTGATTAATTAACGTGTTGATTTATAAGTTATTAAAAAATGGCTAAGCCGCAGTTTGACGAGACCCTAGGGGGGAGTGTCAGTATCTCTCATGATGTGGAAATTAATAAGTTGATTTCTGCAAGGGCCAGTGAGATATTGGCAATGACACACTCTGTCGGTGAGTTTAACCTCTTTGTTTCAACCAAAATAAATTGTCTAGACGCCGTAAATCAATACTTTATATACTTGTTCATGAATCATTACAGTTTTCCATTTTTCAAACTTTTCATCTGAATAAGTTTGAGGTGATTAGTTTGAAATTGCCCAATAAAAATGTCACGAATCTCATCAAGATGAAAATTAATTTACAATTTAATAAGTTTCAATCTCATCCTCTAGAGAATCCCCAACGAACAAAATTGGTCTTTCAAAAGCTGCCAGTCCATATGAGACGTCGTGTGATGTCGCACAACGCCAAGAGGATGCCCAGAAGATTGCGAGAAGCCCACCAGATGCAAATGGAGAAGTCTGGCCTTCCCCCAAGATCAAAAAGACCATCTAGAAAGTACAGAAGGCGTCCCCACAATCTCCTCCTGGAGTACAACCGAAGGAAACGTACGAAAAAATGGCTGGAGACCCACATTTGGCATGCAAAACGCTTCCACATGTGCGAGAAATGGGGCTATAAAATACCAAATTTCTCGAATGACAGAGGATATAGGGCTAGTTATCGAGCTGTGGCCAAACACTGCATGATACAGGATATCTCCTACTACAGTTGCATCGAGCTGACGGGTCCTGAGGGGGTTTTGATCGAGAGATTGAGAGTTCACTCTAGGGATGAACTGTCTTTTGGGGCCAGGTTATATCTGGCTGGCTCGAGAGAGGGTTCTCTAATGTTTTATAAAAGAGATCATTGTCCTGTGGGGGTTGTCCACTTCTTCTGGAGACCCAGAGTTGAGGAAAGCTTGAGAACTCTCTGGATTTGGGTGCATCCTGCCTTCTTTGACGATGTAGTTCATGAAATTTCATTGAGTTTTGGATTCTCTGGAACAGCTGGAGGCCAAGCATCGATGAATTCTGACGAGTCTGGATGCAGAGTAAACTTACTGGTAAATTACTTCAATAGATTCAGGCTTCGAGGACCTCTGAGTATTGCTGTACTATCATCTACTTTGAAGCTACCAAAATCACCAGGTCATGATGGCAAAACTGCCTGGAACGACGTGTGGTATGCGAATTCTAGGAATAAAAATGATTTCAATCTTCAGGATGAGTTTTTCCAGGGAATTCAGACGTTGAATTCACCTGGACAATTGCCTAGGAGCTCGGTGGTGGCCCTCACTGTTTTAGATCCTAGGATTTTCCTTCCTGAAAAAAGGAGAAAGGCTGTTTTGAATCAGGATGACTGCAGAAAAGTGCTTAAGGTGCCTGAGGGGGTGTCTGGAAGCCCTCTATGGGAGATAGATGTCAGGGAGAGGCTTAAAGAGGATTTCAAGACCAATCACGAGATTAATAAATTGAGGGAGGACAACCTCGTTCCTGGTGTGCAGAATGACCACGAAATTGATGAGGAGATTATGGCCAAAGTGCCTGTTATTCTCGTACAATGCCCGGGGGATACTGATAGGGGAAAGAGTACTGGTAATTATCGATAATCTTTTCATTTATGAGCTGTTCTTGTTACTCAATAATCTGCATGATAACTTAAAAAAAATGCAATTTTTAAACGATGAGGCATTGGTGATTTCTTCAATAGCAGATTTTAATTTTCGCAAAATATTAATCGTTATAGACATTACAAAATTAGTATCCCAATATTTTTTACTTTTTATAATTTTGCCTCTCAATTTCAAAGTAATGAATTGTAATGAATTGAGTTGAATATTCAAATTAAATCTCCATAAAAACAAAATATTCGGTAATAACTCATCTTTTCTTCATTACGTGGAGTTATTCCCGTTATAGTATATTGTCAAATATTTGTTTCTAGGTTTTGCTTCAGGAATAGACATAATCATTCCCTCTAGATGGGGAGTGGCCTTCTGGATAGCTTTCATACACAGGTGTGCTCGACCAATAGGCATTCGAGAGTATAAATCCTTGATTTTTGAGAACCTCAACCTAAATTCTCCAGAAATCCATCCCCCAGATACTTCAGCCTACTGCAAGGAATCATTGGAGATTAAAAATGAACTGACTGAGGTATATTTTCGTCGTCCACCGAACAGACGAATAAACTTCACAAAATTTTCCATAACGAGCCCTTTTTTCTGCGAATGGAGGCTTCTGGTGACGGAATGGACAGGTGGTGATGCTGTTAAAGTTATGAGGAATCCACGAGTTCTCCAAGCACTGGCCTCTACCCTTAGAGGCTTCTCATCGGATCAGAGAGATCGGAGGAGAAAGATCTCATCGAAACGTTTACCACTGAACATATTCGACGAATCTCTGGATCGCACCTCTCTAGTCCCTGTGAGGATTACAATTGTGGGTAAAGGGAGACCAAAGAAGTTCGCTCTCATCTGTATGCCGAACGAGGAGGACCTGAGAAGCCCTAAAGACCCTATCCAGAGTCTTAGGCCCGATCCCTTCCAGAATAAACGAAAAATCATGACGAAGAACCATAAAGAGGCCTTGAAACGAGCCATGAACCGACGAAGGAGGCTGAGAAAAGGGAATGAATTGCCGGATGGGAAAGACATGACCAGCGTTGATATCAAAGGGCATGCTGAGAGGATGAGGGCTTTATACCTCCCAGAATGCAGGGGAGTTCGTCACTCCTGCGATCGAGAGATTATGGGACATCTAAGTCAGGGGGATTTTTGTTTCACGGAATCCACTGGCATCGGATGGGGTTATGTTGTTATGGAGTCTCTGGTCAAATTGATGGGACGAGAGACAAATGTTGTTTTTGTGAGGAATGTACAGAGTAGACAGTATAGGAGGGCTAAGATAGATATTATTGAATAAAGAAAATTATTTGTTGTTCATGAATTCTATCAGAATTGAATTATTCAACTATTTAATGGAGAACATATTTTTTCATCCCTAATGGTTCCAAGCCCCTAAACAGTATTTTTCTTTATGTATAAATAAAAGAAACCATTAAAAAAATTTATGCAGACATCTATGGTATTTGTAATTCTTAAATAAATTTTTTCTATCTAAATTACATCACAGTTCTCGAAATCCTAAGGGAAATTAGTACACGTTCATAGAAGGCTCCGTCCACAAAAATTCCGTAGCGATGGCACATCTCCTTTTGTAAAAAGGACATACACCTCAAATCTCGAATCGAACATATCGAAATTCCGTAACACTTATTCGTGATTGGTAGATACATTCACAGCGGCAAAATTTGAATTTCACAAGTACACAAGTATCAAGTAAATCAAGTCAAAGGATGAGTTAATTAGTAGAAAATAAAAACTTAGAAAATGGAAATGAAACAAGTTACTCATCAAATGTAAATATCTATATCTTATCGAAACTCCTGTATTTTCCAAGTCGTCTTACAGCTTCAAGACATTTAAAATTTTGCATGTTGCCTACAAGTGGGAAATAGATCACCTGTGAATATACCAGCAATTTTTAAGATCCATGTTTACGAAATGAGGACGTGTTCAACGTCATACGCTATTACTTCAGGATCATTTTGGTATAATTATTTTGAGGTTAAATATTTCATTGACTTTTTATATCCATATAATTCAACTGCTCTACTCATACAGTAGTTAAAATAAGGTGCGCTCACCGCAAATGTGACTTAAATGAAAAATATCACAATAATTAAGATTAACCAAATTGCGCGCGGTGGCGCGCGGCTATGTCTCGTGAGTTAAAAAATAACTCGCATCTGAGAATAACGTGAAGTACGTCGATATCGGTGTTTGATTTTCCATATTCGCAATATTTTTGGTTCTACCGTGCTCCAAAATCCAAATGACCATGTGTTGGAGTTAACATGGTCAGATGGTCTTTCCACCCCACCTTCCCTAATGAAAAATGAGACATTCAATATTTCTAGTTAAAAGAAAGAAAAGCGAGGAGGAAACGAGAACCATCATCCTCCGAAATATCTTTAATTTTATCTTGCTCCAAAATGCAGGTGCTTATCTTTCAGATTCAAAATGGCTTCCCCCTCTGCCAACGCCGGTGGACGCCAGGTAAGAGATTGGGGAGGGGACTAATCACAATTTTTATTTGATTGTATTGGATGATTGGGATATGTACAAACGAGCAAACCTTTATATTCGTAACCTAGAAACGATTTCGTACAAAACAAGCTGCAACTCAATTAAAAAGTTGATTTTTAATTTTTTTTCCGGCCAGCCAGCATCATGGGAAAAATTCAAATGACAGTTATTAATTATCCACGGAGCTACATACAAAATCAATACATGTACAACGATGTACTAACGATGTACAATCATGTACATTAGTTAGTTTTTCCATTTGCAACCCTCCGCAGGCTAAATACATAGGGATCTGACGTGCAGATACGCCAGAATTTGCCTATGAGGCCCTCCTTCTTCTGGGCTCAGATACTATGATCCTACTGGCGTCATTCAAACGGGGGGGCTCCGTTTGTACTTTTCCAAATGTACAAATGATGAACAGTAGAGAGAATTTTCAAACGTTGAGAGCACCGGTGTGCAGGGATCCAACCAAAGAGGATAGACCAAAGTAGAGGCTCAGTTCTGGGGGTTTGAGTGACGCCAGTTTCTCCACGTTACCGACATGATTTCACCCCCGAGGAGACGGGGCGCCACGAGTCCTACTGGGGTATCTGCATATCGGCCAAGCGGGGGGACTCCGTTCGTACTTGTTCAACTGTACAAATAATCAACTGTACACAGAATTTTCAGACGATGAGAGCACCACTGTGCAGGGATTCAACTGTCGAGAGAAAAAGCTAGGCTGTACATGTGGACCCAGCGCCACATGTACAGCCTAGCTTTTTAGAATTTTAGAATTTTCAAACGGTGCTCTCACCGTTTGAAAATTCTGTGTACAGTTGATCATTTGTACAGTTGAACAAGTACGAACGGAGCCCCCCCGCTTGGCCGATATGCAGATACCACAGTAGGACTCGTGGCGCCCCGTCTCTTCGGGGGTGAAATCACGTCGGTAACGTGGAGAAACTGGCGTCACTCAAACCCCCAGAACTGAGCCTCTATTTTGGTCTATCCTCTTTGGATCCAACTGTCGAGACAAAAATGTGGCTGTACATGTGAACCCAGCGCCACATGTACAGCTTACCATTTGCAAAAGTACGAACGGAGCACCCCCACAGCCCTCACAGATTCGATTAAAAAAATGAACAGCGATGGCGGTGATGCTAAGTGGTGGGGATTTCTAGGGTCCCCATCAGTAGCATCGCCGAACGCGCTCCACCGATATCATTCCTTCCACATTCACTCTTCAGTATTTACAAATTTTGTTTTTTTGACAAAATCATCCAGTTGCTTCCCACGGCTGACTGCACAGATACTGACAATAGGTGACTTATTGATTCATTAAACTACTAGAATCGCGATGGCAAGTCCTGTGGTGATAGCTGCTACAGCCCGGCACACCGCAACAGTGAGTAAATACTGGAATTTCTCATGGGAAATATGTGCATTGGTTTTGGTTAAGCGTTGATATCTTCAGTTGGCTCATTTATTTAATTCTTCTGACGCAGATACAATATTTTCCAATTCACTGGTCCCGGGATCAACGATTTATCGATTAATATCCATCCTTTACATGTGTAATTTGATTAGAGATAAAAGTGACCCAGTTCACCCTGTGATTGCAGATTATAGAATGGGAACTAGATTTTTTATATTCACGTCTTAAGGGTGTGAATAATTTCGGAATACTAATGCTTGGTTTTTTCTTTCCATTTCCCTGGATTGTTTTAGCTGATTTTCTTTCATGGCCTCGGTGACACTGGGTAAGAATTAATTGATGAACTTATTTGTAGTCACCAATTTGCAAATCAATTGATAATTGTAATTAATTAACAGGCATGGATGGGCAAGCGCTATGGGCTCGATTCGCTCGCCACATATGAAAGTCATTTGTCCCACTGCGTAAGTTATGCACCGGGTGTTTGTGCAAGTTAAGGAATTTTATTATTGATTATTCATTTGCAGACCTACCATGCCTGTTACCTTGAATACTGGATTCCGAATGCCATCTTGGTAAGTAAAATTCAATTTTCTTTTCTTTTTGGTTTTTAGAGAAGAATGAGTGACACCTTTAAGGAGTTATGACGAAATCAGAAGTTAAAATAGCTCAAGGTTTCTTTTATCTGAATTAAGTCGATCAGCTTAAATTCAGGATTTAGATAGAATATAAAACACTCGTAAATTTATTCAATCGATATTTAGACTTTAGAATTCCCGCTTTGGAAATGTTGAAGTTAAACTTTCTCTATTTCTCACAGACGTTAGGATATTGGCGAAAAATTAACGTTGAAAATGATTCGATTTATCATTTCATGGATTAATTCATGAGGACTAGTGATATTTTGGATTATATATTTTTTTGCGAAAAATTTTCCGAGCTTTTCCCTCGATTTTGATGCGTTCACCAAAAACTGACGTTAACAATTACTCATTTATTTTATTTATAACAACTATAGTTATCACAACTACCAAAGACCTCAATGACTAAGAAATCGCAGAAGGGATTGATGACAAAAATGAAAACGTCAATTTGCTAAACGTGCCGAGCGATAATTCTCGAATCATCAGCAACTTCAGGTCTCGTGTAATTTTGCAGGTTTGATCTTCGATCCTTGGATGCGACAGGCCCCGAGGATGAGGAAGGAATAATACGAGCTGCTGCAGCCGTTCACGCAATGATCGAGGAGGAGGTTTCTGCTGGCATTCCAACAGAACGAATTGTCCTCGGTGGATTTAGTCAAGGTGGCGCACTGGCCCTGTACAGTGCCCTTACATACAACAAGCCCCTGGCAGGAGTAGTGGCTCTGTCTGCCTGGCTTCCCCTCCACCAAAAATTCCCAGCTGTAAGCCATCGTCATTTGTGCCAGTTGTTTTATAATTTTAATCATCCATTTTTCTGCTTCATTTGACATTCTGTTTTATTCAGATTGCAGTGGGAAATAAGGATACGCCAGTTCTCCAGTGTCATGGAGATTGCGATCCCATTGTGCCGTATAAGTGGGGACAAATGACGGCTTCACTCCTCAAGCAGTTCATGGGACGTACGGAGTTCAAGACGTACAGAGAAATGATGCATAGCTCATCTGAAGAGGTATTTCAACAGTTGAATTAATTTACTGGACATTCAATTGTTTTTGTGGATAAATTCTTAGAACATTAAACTATCTGGCATATTAGGAGATCACCCGAATCTGAACAATAAGTCCTTATCGATGTTTTTTAATAAAAAACCGTTGAAGAAAACAATGCAAATGATGTAAAGTAAATTGCTGCAAAAAAATAATTTTTTAAATTTCAATTGAAGGTCATGTTAGTTTCAAGAATTCAATAGACGAATAAACACGAAAAATAAATAGTCTCAGTTAAGAATGGATAGTTTAGTTTCATAGTCTTTATCGAAGTTCAAGTGATTAGGTCTGATTTATTCAACGTATACTACATAATTGTTTTCATTTTCAGGAAATGCGTGATATGAAGGCATTCATCGAGAAATATGTCAAGCCATAATGTAGATGAATATATTTGTACGAAGTACATATTGAACATAATCTATAATTATCTTTAGACATAAATAATGGCAGTATCAGCTAAACCAACAGCAATGAAGAAAAAAAACAATAATAATAAATATAGCGATAACGATAAACTAGTACTGAGGAGTTGATAAATAAAACCTCGAGATTTTGAGTGATTTTGGATGGAAATAGCGAGGGAATAAAGTGAGTCCAGTGAGGCAGAGTTATCTGTGCAAGTAAATTTCAATTGTGATTCTAGGTGACTCAAACTACTGTACAATCAATATAAATCGTATGAGAATACGATGTACGAATGATTATTTATATGTATATATAATTTTGTGGTCGTCTGCCTCGAACTACTTGACATTTTAATGCTTTTATCCTAGTGAATTTCGAGATTTAAAAAAATGTATAGTGAATTCAACGGCGTAATTAGTCGCATGCTATCTATGATAACACAAAAATTGAACCATATTTTAATTATATAACTTCGGCTTCCTACGAATACAGAATACAACTGTCGATTAGATCGTTAATTTCATCGAAGTCTTCGATATTTTCGGAATGAGATTTATATTGTTTTCATTTTAATTGAATTTTCTCTTGTCCATTTTTAGAGAAGTGAATTAGCAAGGGAAACTAATAAAGCAAAAAGAGTTTGATAATGATTTATCATGTATCTTTGTATTAATCGTAAATCCTCGATTGTCTTTGCGACATGTTAAGTAAAGAAAATCCACATTTACTGGGTTTAACAATGAAGAATTCGGTGATGTTAAAAATATGTCAAATGAAGAATAAACAAATTCAGACTGTCCAGTGCTTGGAATATTTACGCCTCGCTATTACCTGAAACTCAAGGGGAAATTTGAGGTTTTCCTTGCTTCAAACCTTTTACTTTGAATGAATATCATTATCGCGTCGAAATCCAACGAATATTTTACCTTTTAATAGGTAAAAAAAAGCAATTCTGTAGCAAAAATTGTCCTTGAAACTTCTTTATCTATACCACAGAAAAGACAGTTCCTATCCACCCTCTCCATTTCAAATAATATATTTTTTAACCATTTTAATGGAGTTTTATTCTCAATTTTCCTTCACTCAGAATACAAATTATTTAATTCAGTGAATTAAATCGTTTTTATCAAAATTCATCTCATTTAGTAAATTAAAAAAATTAATAACGAAATATTTTTTTTAATACGCTTCTATTGGCGCCAAGGGAGAAACTCAGTGGGCGGCACAGTTGATAGTTCTCGTTAAGAAATGATTTAGGGAGGTATCATCAGCAGAGATCGGATGGGTCTAAAATAGGTACAGCCGCAAAGAATGGTACAGGAAGTGGCGGGGGGGCTCCGTTCGTACCAGTGATGCCAGATGGGAATTCCCACACGCTTCCCACTCCTCTCGGTTAGTAGTGCGCAGCCTTTAGGGCGCAGTCGGCACGGCGCGACGTTTAAATATTTGATTCGGCTCGTTATTTCATTAGCGGGTCATTTTATACAGGACGAAAGGGCAATGAGGGGCCATGAGGAGAATGGCAAATTTCTGGAGGCCCACGAGGGTCACGAAGAAAAAGTCAAGCCTCATGAGGGTCATGAGGGGCAACGAGGGTGATAAGGGGAACGAGAACCACGAGGGCAACGAGGGGGATAAGGGGGACGAGGACGACGAGGGCAGCGAGGGGAAAGTCCAAATTCTCGTTCTCTTTCCCATATAGAAATCGAAAATATTTTGTGATTGAAGATGAAAATAAATTATGGAATATTCAATGGAGTTATAATTTTTAGGTCATTATAACTAAGAGTGTTATTGAATGATTCGCCAATTTCGGCATCATTTTTCAAATGACTCAAAATCCAACGCAAAAAAAAACAGGATTTTTGGTAATGAATTAAAAATTCCGAGTTGCCACCAAAATTTTAATCTGAATGTAAAACAAAAATTACAATTAACCTGAATTTTGCAACAGAATGAGCAATTTTGGTAAACGAGAGAATATTGCAAAATGTTATGAATTTATTACTCAATTTCAAAGATTTATTAACAGTGCTTCTATTACTATCGAATGTTATTGATGACTAGATAATTGAAAAACTAATAATGCGATCAATTTTATTTATTTCATTTATTTCTTTGATAGTTTTATTGGGCAATTTAATGTCTTCAATTTCATATATGGGCACTGAGCCTGGCATTAGGGGTGGGGACCCGAGGAGTGCGCGAGGGAGCTGCGCACGAAATTCCCACGCGTGGGATTTTTCCCCTCATCTGGCATCACTGGTTCGTACTTGCACAACTCTAAAAATGAACAACTGAACAGAAAATTTTCAAACTGTGAGAGCACCACTGTGCAGGGATTCAACTGTTGAGACAAAAATGTGGTTGTACATGTGGACCCAGCGCCACATGTACAGCTTAGCTTTTTGTCTCGACAGTTGAATCCCTGCACAGTGGTGCTCTCACAGTTTGAAAATTTTCTGTTCAGTTGTTCATTTTTAGAGTTGTGCAAGTACGAACGGAGCCCCCCCGAAGTGGCGGCCATTTTCCCCAGAAGTTTCGGGGGTAGGGCCATCTAGAATCACTGTAGGGAACTAAAAAAGAGAATTTCTTTACCTGTTGTGAAAATTACCGATCGGAGAAAGGAATGCGAATGTCCTCTATCATAATTTTGTTGTAACACAAAATTTTTATGTTTTATAGATGGCGATAGTAATCCAATAATCATCTTTCAACGTTCTGTCAAGGGATGCTCAACCTAAAATACTAACGAGAATGTGCATGGAAACTACATGCCCCGTTTTTTTCAAATAATTAATTAATTGTTAATTAATTAATTTATTGTATCGATGATGGTTATTCACTCTTTGAACTTAATCAGATATTTTTTTCGCAGGGCTCTATAATATTTCTTATTGTTACGATTAATTATATATAATCGAATGAACAACTATTTATTTATTATTTTGTTAAATTTTAAATTCCATCACCGGTAATTTAGGTTGGTCCAATTATATATAATTAACCGTAACAATAAGAAATATTATAGAGCACTGCGAAAAAAATATCTGATTAAGTTCAAAGAGTGAATAACCATCATCGATACAATAAATTAATTCATTAACAATTAATTAATTATTTGAAAAAAACGGGGCATATAGCTTCCATGCACATTCTCGTTAGTATTTTAGGTTGAGCATCCCTTGACAGAACGTTGAAAGAGCTCCGTCCTGTTAGCCCCCCATGTATGAATTTTCCCACTTTTCCGATTTTTCTCCGATTTATGGTCGTATGCTGGTGATTGATGGTTGATAAAAAATGTTTGCTGGTGATTACTTTTTTTTTAATTTAATTATAAAAATTTGTACCAAAAAAAAATCTGTTGACCCCCCCACTATACACTTTTGAAATTTTCTCACCACCAATAGTCGGGAAATCGTTTGCTGGCTATTGCTGGTCCATAGAAATCAACGTAATAAATAGTATTAAGGCCCGGATGAAGGGAATTTTTTGACAATTGGCGACTTTACGCCCTTCCACTCCGCGGTCAAACCCAGAAGCTTGATCTCGCGCGATGCCCTGTCGGGAGTGCGGGGGTGGGGGGATGTACGCAAAACTGCAATGTACTTTTCCCACCCTTACCAACCCTTTTCAAAATGATGTCATGGGGTCCTCAAATAAAAACTTCGACCCCCATATACACATATAAATTTTTACCCAATTTTCCCACCCTCATCACATAATTTCTAAGCCGACCGACGGGGTAAAAAAAAATGTCTCTACAAGGGTGGGTAAATCGACTCAGGGGGTGATTCTGAGTCGATCTGTACCTATAAAAATCCACCCCATTTTTCTACTCTCACTACCCTAGTTCAAAGATGGCCGAAGGAGTAAAAAAAAATGTCTCCACAGGATTTTTATAGGTACAAACTTGAAACAAACTCCGCTTTCGAGACGGTTTAATCCTAAACATGTGCTGAAATTTCAACAATGGACCGCGTTCATTTTCAGTCATAAAACTGTTTTTCTTTCGCCTGAGAGCGTTTTCCCTTTGATATAGTTTTCAGTCTCTGGACAACGGTCCTCTGTCTAAGACGTGTCTTCCTTGTGTTAATAAAGACTATTCTAAAAAGTATTTTCACTGTGTCTCAAATACTGTGCAACAAGTTAACATTAAAACAATAAAAATGCCACCAACGTGTAAAATTTCCGATGAAGAAGCACTCGCGATTCTGATGAAGTACGAAATTTATTTCCGATCAGGAGAGATTCCGATCTACTCACATAAGGTGTGGAAAGATCTTGAAAAAGAGAAAGACAATGCTTGGTCCCATCATAATTGGTACAATAAACTGAAACAACATAAAAAGCGTCAAAATAAAGCGGTTTTATGGTCGTTGCTCATGAAGAAATTGTCAGTTGAGTCAGTCCAAAACGAAACGCTGGACAGTACATTGGACTTATCATGGAAGACCATTGATATTCGATCAATTTGCTTTGATAGTCAATATCTATTTTTTTATTAATTAAAAACTTTTTCAAGCAAAAGTTAGCACCCCATTTTTTATTTTTCGATTGAAGGTCAAAAGTAACCTCGTCATTGGATTGAAAATTGTTTGTAGGTCATATATAGTCCATTGTCATTAGTCTATCAATCATCATTCATGGGCTATTAATTAATTAAAGAATATTATTCTGACGGAAGAGTGCGCATGCGGATGAGCACATGCGCTACAATATAAGAAAAATATCTACTCTTAAACAATAAATGATTTAGATTTAGATTCTACAAACGATTTCTTATTGATGACAGGAAGAGAATATTGTGATACTGTATTTTTCTGACCTGTCTCGGCTAATATAGTTCAAGGGGGGAGGGGGAACCTATGTCAAATGGTATTGAGAAAAATATATGATTCATAAGAAAGTATGGACTCTTAAACGATAATAATTATAGAGGCGGATTGTACAAACGATTTAGAATCGAATGAAAAAAAAAACTCAAAATAATTGATTTTTCAAAATTTCGTCGGCTAACTTCACGCATTATTTTGATTAATGAATTAAAGAAGAATAATCAACTCTTAAACGTTAAAAACGAAGGTACAATCACCTGCTAACGAACTACAAACGATTCTATAAGTTTTTTTGTTCAAAAATCGTTTTTTTGCGGCTAATAGGATACTGCTAAAAAATTCCCTTCATCCGGGCCTTAATACTATTTATTACGTTGATTTCTATGGACCAGCAATAGCCAGCAAACGATTTCCCGAATATTGGTGGTGAGAAAATTTCAAAAGTGTATAGTGGGGGGGTCAACAGATTTTTTTTTTGGTACAAATTTTTATAATTAAATTTTTAAAAAAGTAATCACCAGCAAACATTTTTTATCAACCATCAATCACCAGCATACGACCATAAATCGGAGAAAAATCGGAAAAGTGGGAAAATTCATACATGGGGGGCTAACGGGACGGAGCTCGTTGAAAGATGATTATTGGATTACTATCGCCATCTATAAAACATAAAAATTATGTGTTACAATAAAATTATGATAGAGGACACTCGCATTCTTTTCTCCGATCGGTAATTTTCACAACAGGTAAAGAAATTCTCTTTTTCAGTTCCCTACAGTGATTCTAGATGGCCCTACCCCCGAAACTTCTGGGGAAAATGGCCGCCACTTCCTGTACCATTCTTTGCGGCTGTACCTATTTTAGACCCATCCGTATTTTAGGATGAGCATCCTTCATCTTCTTCTTCTTCTAATTTTTGGTTGGCTCTGACTACAAGTCTTGCGGCCGTTGTTCCCAATGTAGGAACGTTACATGTGAATGGGTGGGAAGTGGTAAGGTAGGGAGTGAGGTAGTGTAGTTAGAAGGCGGGAAGGATTTGAAGTAGTGGTTAGACTGATTTGTGGATAGATTTTAAGTAGTTGTGAATGAGGAAGGCAACTTTGGTGCTTGGGTGAGAGATGAGCTTTAGGATGTTGAATGAGGAAATTTTTAACTTTTTCAAAACTTTCACAAAGGGGGTGCGTTCATTGGTATATAAGGGGCAGAACCAGAAAATATGTGATAGGGTTTCGGGAAGGTGACATTCACAGAGTGGAGAGTTGACTATATTTTTGCGGAAGAGGCTGTCGTTGAGGTTGAAATGGTTGGATCTCATTCTAGAGATTGAGGAGATTTGGGGTCTGTCAATACCTAAGGAGAGGAACCAGGGAGGGGGGGGGTGAAAATCTTTGTAGAAGTGTTTAAAGTAGAGGGAGCCTTTACGGATGCTTTGGGTTGTGAGGAGTTTGGCGGTTTTGGCTTTCAGGCTCCTCGAGAAAGATTCTCTGAAGTCAGAGTGGGGGATGCAGGTGTTGTGAAAGATGCCGTTGGTAATGGCCTCTTTGGCGTGACGATCAGCTAATTCATTGCCTGGGATTCCCGCGTGGGAGGGAATCCAGATGAGAGAGATGTGGTATCCATTGAGGGAGAGATTTGAGTAGAGTTCGAGGATTTCATAGACTATATGAGAGGAAGATATTTGGTATGAAAGATGGGATAGAGCTGTCAGAACGCTGAGGGAGTCTGAGAGGATAACGGAGTGTTCGATTTTAAGGGAATCAATGGTTTGGAGGGAAGTTAGTAAGGCTAGGGCTTCCGCTGTAAATATCGAGGCATAAGAAGTTATCTTATGTTTGATGATGATATCTTTGGAGGGGACAACAACTGCAAAGCCCACATAGGAGCCCTCACATGTTTTTGACCCATCAGTGTAAATTTGGGTGTGGAGGTCAAGGTTGTTTTTAGATAACTCATCAGACAGGGTGGCAGTTATGTTTTTGGCGTTCTTTAAAGAATGGCCAATGGAAGTGTTGATTAGAGGCGGGAAATTGATGAGAGAGAACGGAAATTGGTAAGGGGTAGCTAGGGAGTGGGAGTGAATTCGGTGCTTGTGATGTAGGAGTTTGGTGTACGAGCGATAAATGGGGAAATCGGTTTTGATGTTATGGATGTTGGAGTTTTTCCTAGAAAGGATCAAGTGTAGGGAGGCGAGCTTGTCGAGAGCAGGGTGGAGTGATTGGGAGAAACATTTAGCCATATACCTATTCGAAAGTTGGGAAATACGTAGATTTAGAGGGGATTCAGCAGCTTCAGCAAGGATAACGTTCGTGGGGGTAGAATTTCTAAGACCAATAGCAAAACGGAGAGCTTTGTATTGAAGCTTGTTGAGCTTGTCGAAATGAGAGAAGTTTGAGTACCGAAGGATGTGACTGCCATATTCTATGGAGCTCCGAATTAGACCTCTGTAGAAGGTGATGAGGTTATTGGGGTGTGCCCCATACCAGGTTTTTCTGAGGGATTTGATGAGTGAAATAACTTTGGTACATTTACTGGTTAAGGCTGAGATGTGAGGGGAGAAGGAGAACCGGAAATCTAAGGTGACCCCAAGAAATCTGGTGGTTTCTTTGGCTTGAATGAGGGTGTCGTTGATAGAGATGTGGTGGTCAGAAGGGATGAAGTGTTTTTTAGAAAAGATGATTAGGTGAGATTTTTCGGGGGAGATTTCAAGGTTTCTGTCAGATAGATGATTGGCTATGGAGTTGGTTGCTTCTTCTACAGATTCCAAACAAGAGGAGAGGTTGGAGTTGCGAGAAAAGATTACGAGGTCGTCGGCGAAGGCGATAGATTCAGCCTGGAACTGGTGGAGTTGGGGTAGGAAAGAAGTATAAATGTTAAATAGGATGGGGCTAAGGACTAGTCCTTGGCCTGTGCCTTTGTCCATAGGGTAGGGGCCGTTGAGCTCATCTTGCGTCACGAAGTAGAGTTGGCGGGAAGCTAGTAGGAAGTAGACGAAGTCAGCTAATTTTTGGGGAATTTCTATACGGGCTAGGTCATTGTATAGGGTGAGGGGGTTGACGTTGTCAAATGCTCCCTTTATGTCGATGAAGACACATGCAGTGAATTGGTTGGATGCGAAATCTGTAAGGATTTCGGTGCTTAAGATAGAGAGGTTGTCAGCGCAGGATCGGAATTTTCTGAAACCGAACTGATTATTGGGCAGGACATGTTCAGTTTCTAGCCACCACATGAGGCGGTTGGCTATTAATTTTTCGAGAAGTTTCAGGGTGCAGGAAGCAAGGGCTATGGGACGAAATTTGCCCGGGGTATTTTTGGGGAGGAGGAATACTAAGAATTTTCTCCATGAATCTGGAAATTGGCCGGAGTTAAGGAGGGAGTTGAAGATGTCTAGAAGACAGTTTTTGTAGGAGTTAGAGAGTTTTTTCAAAACAAAATAGTCGATTTTATCCAGGCCTGGAGAAGAGGTGCTTTTAGTGGCGGAGAGAGCATGTTTGAGTTCATGTGGGCTGAACTCTTTTTGAAGAAAGGGGTTGTTTTGGAAGGGGATGGCTGGAGGAAGTGGGGGGATATAGTTGGGCGGAAGTTTGGGACAGAAGTCGGAGATGAAACTCCGCATTTGATCGGCAGATCCATTGTCTTGATTAGGGATATTTGTGGGGGTGTATTCCTTGCGGTTTTTGAACCACTTGATTTTTTGCCGGACTAGGTTGATGGGGGTGTCTCTACTTAGGGATTCGCAAAATGTGGACCAGCCTTTTAATTTTTCTTTTCTGAGAGTGAGTTTGGTAAGGGCAGATTGGTTTTTCATCGCAATGTAGTGGTCTAGACAAATGACCTTTCTGAAAAGGGATGTGGCCTTCCTTCTGGGCGACGGCATGTGAGCAGTTTTCGTTCCACCAGGGAGCTGGGGGAGAGGGTCTGCGGTTACTTTGGTTGAAGTATTTAGACGAGTCTTTGGGTTTTGGAGACGAGGCTTGAATTGCTGACATAATGACATCAATTAGGGATTCGTATTTGAGTTGGGGGGACATGGAATTTGGGGTAATGTTAATGAGGTTTTCGTTAGCTTCAAGGTAGTCTTGGAAGGCATCCCAATCCACCTTGGAGTGGTTGATTTTATAGGAAAAACGTTTGAATTTGTCGGGAGGGACGTTCAGAAGAGTGGCAATGGGGTAGTGGTCGCTACCCATGTGGTCTTTAAGAACATGCCAAGAAGATTGGAGAGCTATATTGGAGGATGCAAGAGTGAGGTCAACGCATGAGGGGGGCGAGTTGGGGGGAGTGACTAGGGTGGGAGAACCATCGTTCAGGGGTAAGAGATTTGAGTTCGCAAGAGCATCTAGGAGTTCAGAGCCAGAGGGACAGGAATGGGACCTCAAGCCTCTGAGTGGGAGTTGAAGTCCCCAGCTATGATGGAAGCGTGGGCATTGGCGGATTTGGAGAAAAGTTGAGACCATTCTGAGGAGTGAACTGTGGCGTGAGGGTTTTTGTAAAGAGAGAAGATAGCTAGGGGTCCATCTCTGGAGGAGATATTAATGCCAATGACGTGGAGGTTTGGGGAGATGAGATTAAGGTTAGGAATTCGGGTGAAGCGTATAGATTCTTTGATCGCGATGGCAATGCCACCCCCCTGTTGGTTTAGAAGGTCATCTCTGTAGAGATAAAAGCCGCGGAGGGCGGTGTGAGGATGAGAGGGTTTGAGCCAGGTTTCAGAAAGGAGAATGATATCATAGTTGAAGGCAATATTTTGGAGGTCACCTAGCTTTGGTCGAAGACTGCGGGCATTCCATTGCAAGATTTTGAGTCCAGGACAGGCAGAATTAGTTGAGGTTGTGAAGTTCATAGTGTGGTGGATAATGAGGGGCGAGAGGTGTTGAAGGGTGACGTAGGGGCGGACAGGGAAGAGGAAGGAAGGTTTGGAGGGGGGGTGGTCTGGGAGGAGGGATGATATAGGTTGTTGATTAGGTTAGAGATGTTCGCGATTTTGTTGGTGAGGCCAAAGCTTTCAACTAAGGCAGCGAGTTTATGGAGGAAGAGATCGAGGAAGCTTCTAATTTGGTCAAGGACCTGAGAGAGGTCGGACGAGGGTAAGAGAGACGGTTGGTGAGAAGGGTATCTCATTTCTGAAGGAGGAGGAAGGTTGGAATAGTTAGCACCATTTGGAGAAATAAGGAGATGGGAATGGTTGGGGGAGGAAGAGTTGGAGATATGTGAGGTTCTTGAGGAGCTGCGGGGGGCTTTATGCATGAGCTTGCGGGAGTATTGGAGGTGCTTGTCACGAGACGAGTTTGACAAGGGTAGAGGGACGGGGTTTGAGTCTTTGCGCAGTGGAGTTGGAGGGATGGCAGGAGAGCGATGAGGCACAAGGTCGGAGTCAGGGAGATGACGAGGGGTGGGTTGGAGAGTGGTTGACATTGGTTGTGTGAGCGAGGAGGTGTGTGAGATTGGAGGGAAGTGATGAGGGGAGTTAGCAAAGTTAGAAGGTGAGGGGGCAGGTAAGTGCCCGGGGGGAGCATTTGGGAGATTGGAGGAGATAATGTGTCTAGCTTCAATATAGGAAATACCCCGTTGGGCGGCATATCTGTGTATGAGTCTTTGCCTGGCTAGTTGGGGGTAGTTGTTGTCGGTTGAGGGATGTCTCCCTTTGCAGTTGATGCAGAAAGGGTCCTGGTCAACTTTTGGACAAGGGGAGTTTGCGGGAAGGTTGTTGTGGTCCACTTTGCCAAAATGGTTGCAGGTTGTTTGGCGTCTACAGTGGGCTTTTGAGTGGCCGAAACGAAGGTAATTGGAGCATCTTTTGATTTGGGATGTGTAGGGGGAGACTTGGAGGCGAATGTTGTATAGAGATACATGGGTTGGGAGAGTCTGACCTTCGAACTTGATGAGTATGGAGGTAGAAGGGGACATGTGCCTGGTTCCATCGGAGAGGGATGTGAATCGGTTGCAACGGGAAATTTCTTTGATTGGGATATCGCTGATGAGGTCTGATTGAAGATCAGGGATGGAGATATTGAGGGGCACATCTTTAAGGGGTTATTCTCATGTGAGCACTTCAAAAAATCGATTTTTTTTTTTGATATTTTGACAGTAAAACCTATTGAAAACATGCTGTGAAAAATTCAGACCGAAATTCATAGTATTTGATAAGTTACAGCTCATAGTCGCCGACGTGTCGTAAGCGATTGTCTACCAGGCTTTCAACTTTAAACGCGTTTTTCTCGAATCATCATTTTCTGAAACGGTCAAGGTCCTACAAGAAAAAGTATTCAACCGATTGCTTTAAAATTTACATATGTTCTTCTACTCATTTATAGTTATCGTCCCTACCACAATTGTTTATTTTCGACAATATCTTCATATTTTTTTTAAACAATTTGTAACGAAAAAGAAGGAGATTTTCGTGATTTTTTTTTTGAAGTTCGATATTTTTTTTTGTTTTTAATGAAATTGATTATATTTGGTAGGGACGATAGCCTCCCTAGATAGATGAATGTTCATGAGAACTTTGGCTAGGTTGACTCCATGAATGTCAGGGGTGTTTGGGTTGGAGTAGTCGGCTTGGAAGAAGACCTCAAAGGATTGGTTTGAGGACTTGAGAGGGAAACAATTTTTCTGTAGTTCTTAGGATATGATGGGGCGTCGAGGTGTCCTCGTTGGGAGAATGGTAGGAGGGGCAGAGGACGAGGTTGAGGTTTCAGGATGAGGGGAGGAGGCTTCGTGAAGCTTTTTTTTCATGGATTTGGGGAGTTCGAAATCTGGTTCTTCGTCAGAGGATCTAGCTGTACGTTTGCCAAGAGCATTTTTTTCTGGGGTGCTCATCTCAGTGTCGTTAACAGGAGGTGATGAGGGATGAACAAGGGGGAGGTGATCGAATTTTGTGGTGAGAGTGCAGAGAAGTTATCAAGAGTGTTTTGGGAAATGGCGTTAAGAGTGAGGGGGGATATGTATCAAGGTAGGCCGAGCGTTGAGCAGCTTCGATAAGAAGTGAGTCGCTAGGATCATGTGGTGGAGAGGGCGAGGTTCGGTTAAGTTGAGGGGGAGATGGAGAGTTCTGGGGAAGGAATGGGTCGTTGAAGATTATATCGCGTTTTTTTAGTTGATGGCTGATGTCGTAGTTGTGCTCGTTGGTAACGTTGGTTGACTTGGTGTTGATTAAGATGGCCTTGGAGGCTGGGCGGTCCTCCATCTTGGAGCGGTAGCGTCACCTCGACGGGGACGCTGTTGAGGTTAGGGCGACACGTGGCCAAGCCACGTGCTACTTACGAGTTTAATTAGTATAGGCACTAATCGGTATGCAGATTCGGCGGCTTGATGTGATCTGCAAGATTTCGTCAGGATAGTAAAGTACGACACGGGAGGAAGCTACTACTGTGGTAGGAAAAACGAAAGTAGAGGCGCGCTGAGGAATACGTCCATACACGTCGGAGGCTGAAGGCCGAATCTCATGAGCATCCTTTGACAGAACGTTGAAAGATGATTTGTGGATTACTATCGCCATTTATAAAACATAAAAATTTTGTGTTACAACAAAATTATGATAGAGGACTTTCGCATTCCTTTCTTCGATCGGTAATTTTCACAACAAGTAAAGAAATTCTCTCTTTCAGTTTCCTACAGCGATTCTAGATGGCCCTACCCCCGAAACTGCTGGGGAAAATGGCCGCCACTTCCTGTACCATTGTTTGCGGATGTACCTAGTTTAGACCGTACCTAGTCATCCGCTAAGTTGCAGCAGCCCCCAGCAGCTTGAGCAAATACGTGACCACGAATGTGTCTCAACTCGCGAGGTGGCGTTAGTATCACCAGGGCGATCCATTTTCGAATATCAAATGTTAGGGAAGTAGGAAAAAACAATATAATTCGTAATATTGATAATAAAAGACGAAAGTAACAAATGTTTTAATCATTTTTATTAAACATAAAATGTGGCGAAAACAAATAAAAAAACAGGTTTCTTTTATACAGAACACATTGAGTGATGCTTTTTTTCAATACCACAATAGTCTTTTATCAATAATAAACGAATTACGACGTGCACCATTTCGATTGTTTTTTTTTGTATTGATTAGTTTTGATTTGACTCGCATTTAGACTAGTGCAATACTCTTGCATACGTCGCATTACAAAAAAATTGAATAATGTGCACTAACATTTCTGTACCGTGTTCAGTACATGGAAACGATACTCGCTTTGATTTTAATACATCAGTTATAATCAAGTCGAAAACATGTAAGGAGTCTCGGTGAATTTCAAAGAGACTTTCTAAATATAATATAAATTTATAAAAATGCGTATTAGGGTGATAATTATCAGTGTCTTTATTCCACTGCGTAAGCGAAGCTTCGGGTCTTCATTTTGAGCCACTGCTTCTTTCTGATAGGAGACAAAGGAATTTTCAATTTCTTTGGCTCTGTTTGCTTTTTCAATGTCTGGAGCCTTTTAGCCACAGTCCTTTTGGCCTTAAGACAGAAGTTACAGATTGTAGTTCCCTCCACAATCAAAAGACAGTGCGTGTGTCGCCAAACATTGCTTATGTCTCTCACTACTGTTTTGGAGTTTATTTTAGGAACGTCTTTCAGTTTACGAGAACCGGCGCAGACGTGAATTTTATCTAAATTGAATAATAGAGCCTCCACCTGCTGGACAGTGTGTAGTTTCTCATCCATACTCAGCCTCGACAAACTCACATTTTGATCGAGAATATATGCTTTCCCAACCATTTCTTGATTGATGATTATTCTTTTCGAAGCATATATCTTTTAATTATTGCCAAATTCAATGCAATGATTTTTTGAGGAGAAAGTGACATTTTCACTTTTCTGTGGCAGATATTCCACAGACCCATCAGCGGGAAGTTTAACCATTTCAGTTAAATTTTTCTGGTGAATCTGAGAAAGTTCGACTGTGGTAGATTGCCTGAACAAGTCGTCCAAAGAATGGTTGGAGGAGTTAATTGTTTCACTTTCTATTTCAAAATTAGAAGAACAAGCACTCAGAGGCCTTGCTTGTGACTCCATAGCCTCTGCATGATAAACACTCGAAACGTCAGATCTTGTCGAACAAGAACTCGAAGATCTGGTATGTTGCTTCGTAGCATGCAATTCCCAATTACTTGAGATATTCGAGATCACATCTGTGTCTACACCTGTCCACACGAATTGAGAAGGAATCGCGCCTTTCTGTAATCGAGCTATTTTATAAGGAATCTAGGAAAGAGAAATACTATTGTGAACTTTGTCAATGAAAATTAATTGATTAATTAGTTAATTAGGACTCACCTTCTGTACTATTGTTCCATCGATGGCATAAATGATTTTATGTCTCTCTATTTCACTTTCAAGAAAATGTTGATAACAAATTGGATCTCCTGACTTGAGCAAAGGCATTTTTGTGGCAAATTTCCATTCTTTCAAGCGTGCAAGATCTTTAGGAGTACTAAAACAAGGCCCTTTATCGGGGTTACTTGAATAGCCTACTGTACATCCAATGATCGTACACGATGGCATAATGTCACACAATTTTTCTTATTCATTTTATTTATTGAATTTTATTTATTCTGATTTTTTTATACTTCTATCAACTAAGTTGTTTGATCGCTCGGGGTTATGTCGGCTCCCAACCAAATGTAAACACGGTAAACACTCCCTGGTGACACATACGCCACCCCGCGGTTTAGTTCATACTTGAAGACAAGATCGGGCACGCCAATATTATATAGAGAAGTAGGAGAGTTACAGGGGGCTGGTTGCAGTGGGCTGCTTGAATCGAACCATATTGAGGTTAGAATCCCTGGGCACAGTTTCATCTCATTTTTCCCAGAAAAACCTCAACTACTAGTGTTCAATCAATGTTATTGCGCATAAAACAATTGTTGATAATTAATGATGAGCCGACGCGATGGCTGGGGCCCATCAGTGATTTCGAGTGGATTGTGATGTGATGACAAGTCACGTGAATTCGAGAGTCGATCGGTAAACAATAAATGGCCACGTGCGAGTGACTCGTAGACATTTACTTGGATTCGGAACATTTAATCCTTTGGAAGACACTCTTCGACTCTGGTTGAAGGCGTTGAAGAATCTCTGCGGTACAAAATGAGCAGATTTTCAAAGTGGATTGATATTTTATGGTTTTTTCTACTGCTTTGGGAATTATGATGACATTACTGGTGGCATAACCCTGGTACCAGATAGCCAAAATCCGACTTGCTGCCGTGTCACTGTCGACAAAAATTGCTGACCCACTGTTCTGGCACTGTCGACAGTGGCAAAATAGAAAGATCGACAGTACATCGACAGTAGTAAGCGGATTAATTTCGAGGGTCGTTTTTTGATGGGGCCCCATTAGACCTCTCTTACGAGCTAGGCTCGATGACTCAGAAGGGGTGGTAGACCCTTTTTTGAGAGATCCACGGTAGATGACACTACCGTGAATTTCGATGGACCAGTAGATGGCAGTAGGTTGGGGGATGGTGGGGAAAAAATCGGGGTCCGTTTTTCATTTAGCAAAATTATTACAAAAGTTATGAAACAGGGCTGCTAAATGAGTTAGATGAATAGAAAAAGAAAAACAGGATGACGAGGGAAGAACAATGGATGAGGAATCATTGGAAAAATCGCCAATACCCCTGCGTCCATCCGTTTACTCAAGCAGCCCGCCTGCAACTAACGCTCTGGTGTATCGACCGCCGGCGACCAGAACGTGGAGATTCGAAAAATTGACCCTACGTCATCTACTGGAAGGTTTTCAGACAAAAAGGTCACAAAGAAATAGTAGTAAAAGGCTTATGAGGGGCCTAAGGATGGACCCTTTGACAACGATACTTTTTTTTTATTCTCCCTCATAATCTCCCAACGAGAGCGCTGGCTATCTGGGGTATATCTTCAGTACACACTAATACATCAATCAAGCATTAAACAACAGAAATAATACAGTTCCTCATTTACTCTATAATTAACTATAAAAAAATTTTCCAACATATGTTTGTCCACACATATTTGATGAGAAAAAAAGTTTTTTGATTGCATTGGAAATTACCTTTGAAAATAATTACAGGAAAATGGGGTAACATAGAACATTTCCAGTAGTCACTGAATGAACTGATTTTTTAATTTCATAGGTTACAAACAATATCTCCAAATATAAAGAATTTATTCAAATTTATATCATCATATTTTTTGTAGATCTTCCTCCACTTTACAAACAAGACAAACATCAAAATCTCTACCACCCTTCCATGTACAGATTTGAGTTGCCTAATATCTTTTCATGATTTTACCGTAGAATTGATTTATGTCATTATCTTATTTACCTTTACTGAATTAACATACAAGCGTATCGAACCTGGCAGATCCGCTGTAAAATATTTGGAAAAACTGACATCAGTTTTTCTCTGTGCTATTGAGATCCGCACTGCAGGATAGTTGTTCCACATTCACACGTTGTATCCGGTTTTTCAACTTTAGTTTGAAATACCATAACGGACACTCATCGTATGACATCCACAGTTGTTCAGGTGGTTCCGTCGGAAATGTGCCATTCTGGTACATCACCTGAATTGAAAAAAAAACCATCTCATTGTCTAGATAATAATGATTCTTAATCATGTTATTTTTCTCCAATGACTACGAACCTTAACAATGAATTCTTCATCAATGTGGTGCAACTCCAACGCAACATAACTACCGTAATAAGGAACATGGGGCTCCCAATGAACATGTAGAGCTCTGATAAGTCCCATAATATTGATATCGTTACCTACTAGAATGGATAATCTACTCATTTCCACATCATTCAAGTAATTCTCTACATTGCGTAAGAACATGGCAAGCTGGATGCCTCCATTGTATCGAATGATGTCATCCGTTGCAGACTGCATACCATATTCGCACAGTACGAGTGCTTGCAATAATCCGTCAGGGTATACATCTTTGATGCACTCATCTATGGGAATGCCAACCTGTTCCTAAAAGTATTTTAGTATATTTTATTTTAGGGTGTCATTCATGATCAAGCTGTGAGTTTTTGGGTTAAGTCGACTATGCTAGCTATTCTCGGCGAAATTTTCACCCCAGCTAGTACCACCAAGAGCCTGGTGCCTCTAGCATTTTCATTTGGATTATGGTCTTTTATATCAATATACAGGGTGTCCCAGAATTGCGCGTCCAAACTTTAAACTTAAGTTGGGGGTGAAATTCTGGATCGAAAAGTCCTGAGCGACTTTTTGATCAGACGCACCCTCTTCAACTTATTCAGGGTTGAAGTTGACGAATCAGGGGCGTGGAATACCCGGTCGCACGACGGTGAGGAAAACATACGAGTGTGGTGGTGTCCCCACCATACCGTACTACTTCCCTGCGGCGGCAGAAAGAGATGACAGGCGGCGGCGGGTAAGAGGAAGGGGAGGGAAATTAAAAAAATGAAGGTGTGAATGAATTAAAAAAATAAGGTAACGCGACTATGAAATGATGAATTACATATGAATTAATTAAAGATGGTAGTTAATGAAAAAGTTTCAAACCATAGCACGAATTTGACGATACAGAAATCCGCTTCGAAAGTTCCAGAAAAAATTACTACCAGTGCATTCTTCAAAGTATTGCTGATATAATTCTGTGAAGTTCTTCCAGTCTTCAACCAATTCGGAATGCTGGACGGCTACTTTGGACAAAATAGGTTGACATTTAAGCCAGCCAATGAATAATGGATCCACTTCCAATTGAACTACATTGAACCAAGAATTGTTTTTGAACGTCATGTTGGCGATCTCTTGATCGGTTGGAACGTAATCTGGGACCAGTCCCTGTGCTAATTGCATCGCTGATTGAATTGATACCTTTGTTTTCTCCGGACGGAAATAAATTTTCTTAGCATCAATTAAATTTTTATACGCCTCACGCAGGGATGCCCCTAATTCGCGTGCCTTTTTTTCCCCAAGCTGTAACAAAAAGTGAAATTAATTTCTTGTGCATTTGATTTCCTCCTTGATAAATGGTGTCATACACGGTGTTTCGTTTAAGCTAATTTTTATGGTGCAATGTTGGGTCTAAAATTTCAATTTCATGGGGACACGACATTTAGGCCCAGAATAACCCTCCCCTCTCTATACATCCAAAAAAAAAAATCCCAATTCACAGAACATGTGAAGTTTTGTCTTGGAACTAAGAAATATTTTTTGGATTATTTTTTCTAAATGGGATCATTTGAAGAGGAAGAAACTTGGATCAAATTAATCATTGTTTTCTTATCCTGGGCCTAAATATATGGGAGTCCTGTTCCATTTTGCTCTGCTATGTACCTCTACCAACTTTTTCAAGTTCCACTTCGATCAACTACAGACTTGCTCCACCCAGTGAACTAGGAATTCTTAACTCTATGGTAAAAAAAAAATTGCTCGGTAGAATAGAGGTTTAGAAAATTTTTGCCCTGGATTAGTTATTTGAATATAAAAGTGGAAACTGCGTTGGTATAGAATAAAACCGATAGTTCAAAAACACAGTTACTAATAATTGCTTCATACTTTCGTCAATCTGTTGGATCCTTCTGGTATGTAGGACTTATTGATTTTTGATAGCAAAGGAAACTTAGCTTGTACACTAAGTCGACTTGGAGTAGACTCTGCGTGATGTACAAGAATTTGAGCTAGCAAAAGTTCTGCATGGGAAAACTTTAATTGTAGGATGAAAAAAACTACTGTCCATGCGTAATCGAGCTTCATCGTTACAAACTTGTTGATTTACGGGGAAAGTACAGAAAACTGATGGACTGATGGTAGCGCAACTGGTTTAAATAGTGTAGACAAGAAATTCTGAGCGATAAAGCGCCATTGTATTATGACACTATTAAATTTAGGAATTTCTCATTTTTGTCGCTTCCGTTTTCTAATAAAACGTATATGATATGGCGAAATGATGAAAAATACATTTACATTTCCAATCGATTGTTGTGCATGAAAACATCAATAACATGTTATCTCGTGAAGCAATAATAACTGTTTTGTCGGATTCCAAAATAATGACGACAACTTTGCTACATGTTACTCGTAATCTTTATTTATGCGACAAAAATCATTATCCGAATGGGTATTGGTCTGAATATTCAGAGGCCTTCAATTTAATTCCTTGAGGGTATTGGCAAGTCAAAGGGGTTTTTCTCTTAGTTAGGATATCGGCACTCTGAGGTGAGAGGGAGACGTGACATCAGGGTGTTAATAGAAATACGTGGATAATTGCAGAAAGGCTCGGAGGAGTATTAGGGAAAACTCCAGGGAACGAGTATTATTTTGTGCGAGGTCCGCAATTAACAACTTTCGTTAAGACAAATGTAGAGGCACATAGAAGGGGAGGCTCTTAATTATTAGTATTGATAAATAATATTATTATTTTGTAAAGAGGTGACTCATAATGATTACATAATCAAAAAGCGCCAAATCATACAGCAGTAAAGACAAAATCAAATTCCAATCTATATGTCGTGAGTCATCATTTCCCTCATCTATTTTTTAAAGTATTCCAGAAAGTAATAATTCTATGCCTCGGGGAAGTTTACAACTTCAAATAATCTTATCGTATTGTATTCCACGTGTAACTGCAAATTCCATAAAATCTCTTGACGTAAAGAAGATGAATAAAATTGATTCTTGAAAATAATTTCCGATTTCTCATGGACAGATCTCGTATATTTTTTGTGTGTCCTTTTTATGTAATTTATTATGATTTTTCAAGTATATCTTCAAAACCACTTATAAATAATATATGAGAAAACAAGAGAATAAGATTTTTTTCTAGGTATTTTTTCGATTCAATTGTTTTTCCTTCCAAAATACACATTGGTTCACGGATTCGTAAATTGACAAAGAATCTATGGACTATCGGCGGCAATCAAGCCGACTAAAGCTCTCTAGCTGCATGCAATCATTAAAAATGCTCTCAAATGTAAATAATGGACAGTCCGGGGTGGCCGAACACTCAGGAATTACCCGAGGTACAGGTGGTTCCCTGGAAGACGTGCCTTTGTGATACACAACCTAAATGTAAAAATAAAATCGTCATATCATCGAAAAAAAATGGTATTCGCCTCGTCTCATTGTCATAAAATATCTGCCAACCCTGACTATCAATTTTCTATTGATTGCGTGCAGTTCTAATGCAATGTAGCTACCGTAATCGGGAATATGGTGTTGGTCATAAACATCTAGAGCTTTGAGAAGTCCGACCATGTGGATATCGTCACCAACAAAAATGAATAGTTTCCTATTGTCCACATAATCTAAGTAATTGCTGACTAAACGCAGGAAAAGTCCGCTGTGGGCACCTCCATTCAGACGGATGTCATAGGTCGACTGAGCCTCATACTCCTCCATCATGAGTTTCTGCAACAGCCCATCGTGATACGCGTACTTCATTCAGGGCTCTAGGGGAATGCCAGCGCTCTCCTAAAAGAATCCAATGGTATTTTACGTGAATTATGAATGTAGACGATGATGCGGTATTTTGAAAATAATCAAAATCCGAAATATCGATTATTTTTTGGGCGAAGTGTTGGGCTATTATCCAAATATCGGTCTATGGAACTTGTAGAAATTTGACCAAATTTTTACTGAAGCCTTTTCCTCAATCAAACATGAATTCAGAAGCGAAGTAGTAAATCGAATGATCTCCCGACTGCGAGACAAGTCAATTATCTCCTTTTGGTGTTTCGCTACTCAATTTTAAGGAAATTGTATTCATTATTATTATTACTATTCGCCGGAAACATTTGTGTAGTGTTTGAATCGTGTCGGAAACAGAGGAAAAATTTAGAATTCCTTTTAGTTGAATATAAAGGGATAAAAATTAAGAAAAAAGTCGAACCCTCGCGTGCAGATGACGGTACAGAATTCCACTTTGAAGGGTCCCGAACACATTGCTTCCTGTATGATTTAACAGATATCCGTACGGGGAATCTAAGGGTTCAGTAATCATATCGCCATATCGCTCGAATCCATCGTGAGCGAAAAATTGAGAAAAGTTTTGACAGTGGAACCAGCCCATGTATATCGGATCCATTCGGAGGATAGCTATATCGAACCATGGGTTGCTTTTGAATTTCCCATGGGCGACATCTTCGTTGGGAACGTATTCAGGTACAAGCCCATGTGCAATTAGAGAGGATATATCAATTGCCTCCTCGGTGCACTCTGGGCGCATATAAATTTTCGTATTGCCATACAAATTCCCATAGGCCTCACGTAAAGAGACTCCTAATTTATCAGCATTCACTCTTCCTTTCTGCAAAAAAACCCATCACTTTCTGTTTTGATGATAGTGATGATCAAAATAGGCATTCAGAAAAGACTGCATTGAAGATTTTGGAATGTTTATCTGGATGCGTAAATATCGACTGTCGAAGTCTGCAACATTTAACGGCTCTAGGGTTGGAAACTAAGGGGCATAACCTTTTCCACATTCCACATTTATAAATTAGGTCACACGGAGACATATTGTTCAATAAAAGTAACGCAAAAGTTCTATAATTATCGTGTGAAATGGTCTGATGTGAATTAGGAAGGCTCCATAAAGAAGACCCTCTGAACTTCTACGTAATCTTTACTGAATATTTTTTTTCCCATGAATACGAACTTATTCCACTCTATGCAACTAAAAATCTGGCAATGGCAATGGCAATAGGAGCGTTCTTCAGATGGGGGGCATTATATTCAATAATTTGTTCATACTTGCGTCAACATGATGGATCCCTGCGGTATGGTAGAACTGTTGATGCTAGGCATCAAAGGAAACAAATTTGTCATGTTCTTGTCTGGTTTATACTCTGTGTGATACGCCAGGACTTGAACAAGTAGAAGTTTTGCATTAGAGAACTCTGAATGCAAGAGGAAACAAAGTATTGTCCATCCGTAATGGATCTTCATTGTCGAAGCTTTTTGGCTTTCGGTGATGACAAAGAAGACTAACTATGATTAAGGCTAGGTGAGTTCGCTTAAATAGTTTGACCAGGTCTCACAGAGTGATTCAAGGGATACGTTAGCCTTGGGGTATGGCATAACCAACTTTATCGATAAATTCACAAATTAATGGTAACGATAGTCCATTAATAGCTATTAGGGATACCACCATCTTTGTTCCACCTGCTTATTCCAATAGACGTAACGTGTGATAGATACTCAAAAATCTCTTTAGCTCCTAAGCGACTATTCAATAAAATATACTTAGCATGTCAATTCTTCAAGCAAAAATAATGAAGTTTTGATAGTTGTTTATCCAAATTTCTTTTTTTATCTACTTTAAACTGTATGTTTGAGAATTTGTCTTTACTTTCTTCCATTTGATTACGAAATTGATGATGAAAAACCTCGCACTCGAAAAATTCCTGAAATTTATGCCATTTTCGAATCAACCATTGACAGTGTTCCATATTGTCCCGATCGTCCCAATGGAGAAAATCTCTCTCAAAAAAATCTCTTATGCTGTAATTTCTGCGTGTTATCAGAGGTCGCGAGTGTTAACGATAAATGTAATACGTTTCAGAGCCAAATGTGACTTTTATCCCTCGGAAAACATGAGATAGTACGTGCACCAGCTTGTATTGAACTTGAGATTGATAATTGGACGCTGGAAGACAGTGGGAAGGCATCATGAATTACTTTGTCGGGGTTGATGTGGGGACTGGTAGCATCCGGGCTGCACTTTTTGACAGCGATGGAAAATTAATTAAGATCTCCAACAGTCCCATTGAGATATTTAACTCTGTTCTGGATTTTTATGAACAGTCCTCGGAGGACATCTGGGATTCTGTCAAGAAAGTTATCAAGATCTGGATTTTTAGAGGGCATTGATCGAAAAGTTGATGAATATTTTTTTACGAACCCTATAAAAAGTAATTGTTTACTGTTTGAGCTTTTCAATGTGATTTTATTTTATTTGCGTAGAATATTGTTAATGGAACGCCCAAGGAATTTATCAAAGGTATTGGGTTCGATGCGACTTGCTCTCTGGTGCTTCTGGATGGAGCCGAAAGGCCTGTGACAGCGAGTTTAAATGGTAAATGATTAATTTGTTGGGGAATCAGAGGGAGAGAGGGGGGGGGAGGAAGGACAAAGAGGGGCGGAAAGAGAAGGACCCCTGTGAGCCACGAGGAGGAAGGGGGAAGAGAGCGCAGAAAAGGAGGAGGGTGTGATGTCCAAAACCCTATATCAATAGTTTTTCCTGCATTTCCCATAAATATTAACCACAAGGAAACACATTCCTTAAATAATAAATTCTACCTTCCATAAACCAATCCAATTTCACCATCCCAGTCACAAAAACACTACGTCATCCAAAAATTGGTTTCGCCATTTAGGTGAGTGCATTCACCCTAACAAAAGAATGACACATGCCAGAGCATTGAACTCCACCGCGGAAATCATGCACTGCCAAAACCGCTGACTTGACAGGTCGATCCCCTTTAAGAATTGGTAGTGGGAAAACCACGCCATAATTTCCACTAATCAGAAATCAATTCGTGTAACCACCACGAATCGATCCGCTCCCCAAAATCAAAAATCGAAAGCAGTCTAGAAGCAACCGTTGGAGCGATAATTTGACTTGGTGGAAATCACTTTCCGGAATCGATCTGTTTCTTTCGGGCCTCCCAAATTATAATTCGCGATAGAGTCGATATAGTGCGTGGTAGTCTATTTAATCATAATAAATAGCTAAACGGTCGGAAGTATACAGGGGTACTGCATCCTTCAATCGAAAGTAGGAGTGTTTCTTACATTTTAAGAGGACTAATTAATCAGTTTCCGTGGTTGTGGACATTCTCAAAAACTTATCCAAAAACATTGTGCATTAATTATAAGCGAGTGGGTGAACGTGGCATGAATAAGAAGTATTCATGATAGGATCAGAGGCCATTCTGATTCTGGTGAAGAAAGACGATTGTGTCACCGAAGGATCCACACATCCCCAATACATAAGGGATAGTATACATTTACACACTTGAACTGTGAGTCTCATAAAAATAATTATATTCTTCTTCAATTCCAAATTAATTGGCTAATCAACTCTCTAAGAACCTATTCGGGGATAAATATTTTACCGTTAATAAAGAATAAATTATTGTTAATTGTAATTCAAAAAGGTTCGTAATAGAGAATATGATTTTTGAGAATAAAATTTACTCGGAATCATTTGATTATTCCTAATTCCTTTATTCCCCTTTTCATTTAGATTAACAACATAATTAAGGTAAGAGCGAAAAAACTAAACCTAGCGTCGTCCAAACAAAATCTCAAATATAAAAATACTTAGCTTCATTCCATATTTTCAATTTAGCTATTCCATATTTTTATATCAAAATTTCTAGTTCTTGTTTTCCGCAAATAACCCAATTATATAACAGTTGTCCTCCGACGCTGACAACGTCTCTGGACATAACAGCTAGAATTTCATGGCGCAGTCGGTAGGACCGTTCTAGCTTTCCTTTCACTCTTACCGCCAAATTTATAGTAAAGAATTTTCCTCAGATATCGTATAAATTCCCTTTTCTTTTCGATCATTCATTAAATTTGTTTTGAGATCGACTCCTTCCTACCCAGAGTAGGAATTCTTTTATTCCTTTCTGAACAAACTCGGTTAATTCTATCAGAAAATTCATTCCTCTATTTTTTCTCGCGAAAATTAAGCTATACATATTTTCAGCATCAAATGCAATAATTTCAAAAGTTTTAAAGAAGGAGGTAGCCTAAATTCTATTCGAGATTTTGCTATCACAAACAAATTTTCATTTACTTATTTTTATTTATTTTTGACCTCCTTCAAAACGATTTTTCAATGGCTAATAGTTCCGTCAATATCACCTATACAGGTGATTCAAATGCCACAGGGCTTATTGGGAACCATGAAGATTATATTAAAGCAAGAGATATCGCTAGTAGTATACCAATTTTTTCTGGTACCTCCCAACACGCTTCCCTAGATGAATTTGAATATGCTGTTAGAGCAAATCTATCATCGATTCCTACTGAAAATGGTAGGAAAGAGGAGTACATTCTTCAGATATTGAAACGCCTCCTACCCCCCGCTAAGTTCGCCGTATCGAACAAAACCCTGAACTCCGTTGAAGACATCCTCAAAATCCTTGTCAAACGATTCCGAGGTCAATACGGTTTCACTTATTACGTTAACCAAGTCCGTGGTCTATGCAAATACGCAAACGAACCCCTAGAATGCTTCTTGGAAAGATTGGCAGCTTTGGTTCAATTTGGGTTGAGAACACTCGAAGGGGAAACAGAGAATAAGAGAGGTGTTCTGGAAGAATACCTGAACAATGAGGCTCTGGCCAGGTTTAAAGAGTATGCAACACCTGGAGTTAAGGATACGTTATGTCGGCAGAAATGTAAAAAAATTGATGATGTACTGAGGGTACTCGATTCAGAAGAGTTCCGACCGAGTATGACCTTGCCTGCACCTGAGATACAAGACCAAAACCAATACCGGTACGTGACGGAGTATCCTTCAGTTGGGATACACAATGATATGTGGGCGAATGAATCAACACCGCAGTCATTCAAGGCGTATCCTCAAACACAAACGTCAAGTCCTCGATGTGCAGTCCCTCAGCATCACCAGCGACGTTATGGCAACACTCCATCTTTTACACCAACACCCAGTAGAGGCTATGGAAACCCAGGATTTCAAGTCAACTATGATGGGAGAAATCAGCCAGTCAACAAGGATTTGGTAGTTTCGCTGCTGCAAGACTATCTGCCCCCGAGACGTCCGCCCGGACCGTCAAGGGGATCAGCGAACTCGGAACCATTTTCATCCAGGGGTCCATTCTCACCACCTCGCCTCAACGGGGGTAACGTTATCGCCATGGCAACAGCTCGAGCGACAACAGTCCAATGAAGATTTAGCCGATGGAGCCTCAGCTGAACTCAGTCTTCACCAATTAGCTGCAATCTTGACTGGATCCTCACAACCACCGAAGGAGCCTGTTCCTAAGAGGGAGCAGAGGAGTGAGCGACGAAACGATGACCTGGCTGAAATAAAGCAGCTCCTCCAAACTCTAGTATTGAAGATGAACCAACCGCCCGCCATACCCAATTGAACACGAGATAATTCTCGGGAACGGGGTCGGACAGATTATCACCAGAGATCTGGGGGAAATCAAAACCCACAAGTCCTGAACTCCACTGTGACACCTGGACTTCCCATCCAGGCTTTAAACGAGTATCTGACTCGTCAAGCGGGTGCGATGACGAGCGACCAGGGTCAGAACCAATACCATACCCTGACGAGCACTCACCGCAACCACCAATAAAGGAGATGGTCCTGTGCGGCCCCAAGCGAGGTCCCCATATCCGGATCCAGGGTCCATACCTGACCAATGATGGGATCAGTGCCCTGGTGGACACGGGGGCTTCCATAAATCTTATAGACATTCAGTCGTTACAACCAGAGGTCATCGTGGATATAAGAGAGACGTGTAAAATTGTGGGGCTCTCCAATGATGTGATGGAATCGTTGGGGACTGTCATGCTACCCCTTCACCCAAAGGTGAAAATTAAATTCCACGTCATACCTCACCAACCTGGCGGATATGGAGCAATTGTTGGTGACGATATGCTGAACAAGCTGAAGACGCATCTATCCTTCAGCACACGAACCATAACATTCAACATATCTCCGTTAAAACCTCTGCATATGTGTGTCCCGAGTTGTCCCACGAGAAAAGAGTGCAGGATATCATCTCTGACCGGGGGTGGACCCAGAATTAACTTACGAGTTAAAAACTTAGTGGGGAACACACACCAATTCTTGATAGACACCGGAGCGGAGATAAATCTCATCGAGCGACGCGCAATTAAACCTGGTGCCAAGATCGAACCTCCAATCGTGAGGTATTTAACGGGGGTAACAGAAGACGCATTGCCAACGTGTGGTTTGATTCGCCTCAGAATCCTAGGAGCGGAGGTCCCCTTTCACATAATTGATGGCGAATTACCAGTGCAAGGATCAGGACTTCTCGGCCTAGAATTTCTGATTCAGGAAAAGGTAGACATCAGGTATCTTCAGAGGACCATCACTACCGAGAGAAGACCGAATCTACCCATTCATTGGTTCGATTACCACCGACCATACGGACCCAAGATAATTCCTGCCAGAACGCGGATGGTCATAGGAATCCCAATACAAAACTCAGACTTAGAAGTTGGATACCTACCCAAGGTCGATACACCTCAAGGAATATATCTAGGCCGAAGTGCAGTGACCGTCACAAATGGAATAGCCTGTGCAGTAGCCATTAATACCACCGAAGACCCCATCGAACTCAATATTCCCCCACAACGGATAGAACCATTTGATGAGGAAATTTACTGCCCTGGAACTGACGTCACATTCTGCAATATGGCAATATCCTCAGAAGAAAATGAAAGTTTCCACCAAAGAGCAGCTGACATTGTTCGAGCGTTACCTGAACAAGAGCTCAAACTCTTAGAGAGGAAGAAAGTGATCGACTTGATGAGAACATTTGATGATGTCTTTCACCTCCCGGGAGATCAACTAGGGAAAGCTAGACACTTCAAATGCAAAATCCGTACAATAGGCAACAAGCCGATCCATAAACAGCAATATAAATTCCCTAAACAACACAAGGATGAAATCAAAACTCAATGCAAGACACTGGAAGAACAAGGAATCATACGGCCGTCTGTCTCCCCCTACAATTCTCCGCTTTGGATTGTCCCCAAAAAAGCGGACTCCAGAGGACGGAAACGATGGAGGATGGTGATCGATTTCCAGGCTTTAAATCAGAAAACCATCGGAGATTCTTACCCACTGCCTGACATCTCGGAAATCTTATCACAGCTTGGAGGAGCGAAATATTTCAGCGTTTTCGATCTTGCAAGTGGCTTCCACCAGATCGAGATGGATGAAGCAGACAGCGAGAAGACCGCCTTCACGGGTCCCGACGGACATTATGAATACGCCAGAATGCCGTTTGGCTTACAAAATTCCCCACCGATCTTCCAGAGGATGATGGACCAGACTCTCGCAGGTTTGAAGGGCACGGAGCTTTACGTGTATCTGGACGATATTGTTGTCTACTCCAGAACATTTGAAGAACACACCCATAGGCTTCACAACCTGTTTGAATGCCTTCGAGACAAGAGACTTACCCTCCAACCTGACAAATGCAAATTCTTCATGAAAGAGGTAGCCTATTTAGGACATATCATTGATGAAGAGGGGATTCATCCTGATCCCTCCAAGGTTAGAGCTCTAGTGGAAATGCCCAAACCAATCAATCAACACGGGATTCGGAGATTCCTAGGTTTCAGCAATTACTATCGTAGATTCGTTAAGGACTATGCTGAAAAATCGGAACCTCTGACCCGGCTACTGAAGAAGGACTGCCAATACCATTGGAGAACGGAACACGATGAATCCTTCAATTTCCTAAAACATGCCCTCACTGAAGATTCCCTGCTGTACCATCCAGATATGAACGAACCCTTCATAGTGCACGTATCGAGCACTGAAAAAGGACTAGGGACAATACTGAGCCAAAAAGACGAAGAAGGGGATGAACACCCGATCCTCTATGCATCCAGAACATTGCGAGGAGCTGAAAGTCGCTACACATCTGCAGAGAGAGACTGCCTAGCTGTGGTATACGCTCTAGGGCAGTTCAAACCCTACATTTATGGAGTGCCTTTCACTATTATCACGAATAGTCCAGCCCTCAATTGGCTGCGAGATTCCAACAATCCCACCTCCAGACAAGTTAAATGGAAAACTTATTTGAACGACTTCGACTTCGAGGTGAAAATAAAGAAGCAGAAGAAGGCACAACTGGCCGATGCATTTGCAGAGAACCCATTGGAGGACGACCAGCCTGGAGAAACTGTGCTTACTGTTTGTCTACCGGGAACCAATGCATCACGTCGAACCCTTAAACCACCAAGAACAGTGGGAAATCCCAATTTACGGGTTTGTTTCAAATCGCAACCTGAGGTCATCCAAACACCAGTCCCTGATAGTTCAGTTGCAGAACGAATTAAAACAAGGCGAATGACCGACCTCGCCACGGGCAGGAGAGAACCTATCTCTTATCGAGATAGTCGTCAGTATCAGTCCGCACTAAAAAAAAAATAAATCCGAGTGGCAGCGCTACGCCAGAAAAGACTCCGGAAAATATCGATACCGATGCCACAACAGTCACACCTAGTTCAGCGGAAATAGGGAACGAGTCAATAGTCGAAAGCACAACACCAACCCCCTCTGCCTCAGGAAGCCCGGAATCAGGAAGGGATAGCACGGAAACGATTCACCTTGACAAGGAAAAGGAATACTCCAACTCTGACACCCCAATCACGAAAGATAAGGATTCCGAAGACACAGAAGACTCCCGAGGGTCCACCGAGAGACCTGATGAAATGAACATTTCTCTGGAAGGAGAACCAATGGAGGATGACGTGTTTGAAGAAAGAGAGCAACTAGACGGCCTGAATCAAGGAATAATTGAATCAGAATCTTTAATGGAAGAACAGGACGATGACCCTGAAGAACCATCAGAAGCTGAGATAAGTAGGCTCAAGGGCTTACAGCTATTCGAAAAATTCCTAGAAAAATCTGAAGAGTCACAAAACGAAAGTCTACCAGAGTGGGACTATTACCAACCGCCCCCTCTATACCAGCTGAAAAGAGCAAATCTGAGCCCAGGTTTCCTCGACGAGCTGAACGCTTCTACCCAGCTGTTCGACCAGAAGATAGCAGATCTCGAAGAGCGATCGAAACCCTTCATCAACTTGTCCGATGAGTTCCAGGAGGACGACATAGCGTCACCGGGGGTGAAGGTTAAATCCACAAAGCTTTCCCATCTAATAGCAGAGCAATTAGAGCCCTCACTCATCACACCTTCCCCCTTTTCCTCTCAGGGTACCTCCCAAGAACAAGTGAAGACAGACATCATAAAAGACGATAAGCTCAGCATTCCCCACGATGAGTCCTATCAAGCTGCATCCAACATTCACGAAACAAGAGATGGACTTACGTTCTCGAAGGGAAACCTTGCACATTTTCTGGCCGCGGATGCAGAGCCAACTAAACAGAACACAAAACTTCTCAGAGATCTGAACCTCATAATTTTAGAGCACATCAATAAGCTTAAGCCTCTACCAGGTCAGGTAATAGTCACCAAATGTGGAAAATTCTACACGTTCACACTAATAGTGAAGCAATGGCACTTTGAGAAAGTCAAGAACAAAAACCTCAAACTCTGTTTGAAGAATCTACACCAGGCCTTGATAAAATACCAAGCAACAACGGTTAAAATGGTAAATCAGGGAGACGAAATCGATTAAGACATCCGCATTCGATTCTTCTTAGAAAGGGAATTCTACGAACAACCGATCGACATAACCCTGTTTCACGGAACCATTGGAATGCCACCAGTAGCTCTGAGACAGGAAATCATTAAGGAATGTCATGAAACCCTGCCAGCCGGCCATAAAGGGATCGTCAAAACATTCCACTGAATTAGAGAACGATTTTACTGGCCAGGAATGAAGCAAGAGGTTGAAAGGTTCATCAAGAAATGCAGAACCTGTCAACTGGAAAAGATACGACGTGTAAAATTTCGACAACCAATGCTGATCACGGAAACACCAAGTGAATGCTTCGAGAGAATCTCGATTGATACCGTTGGTCCACTCCCAACGACCTCGAAAGGGCACAATCACATCCTTACGATCCAGGATAATTTTGCCAAGCATTGTGTTGCCGTACCTCTTAAAGATACCAAAGCCCATACCATCGCACATGCTATAGCAACCAAGTATGTAGCACAATATGGTTCCCCGAAGATCATTCTCTCCGACAAAGGCACAAGTTTCTTCAGCAAGCTTTTCGCTCAGTTAAGCAAAATCATGAGATTCCACCACATCACCACTTCAGGTTATCGGCCGCAATCCAATGGAGCTTTAGAACGAAGTCATCATTCCCTTGTAGAATATCTTAAGGCATACACCAACGAGTTCAATGAGTGGGATGAACTGTTACCCTTTGCTATGTTGTCGTACAACACCACGGTTCATAGCGCAACAAATTTTACCCCTTTCAAATTATTATACGGCAAACCAGCCAGGATACCCTCCAATCTTAATAAGACAGACCAGGGGAAGGAAACCTACTCGGACTACATGATCGAGATGATCACAAAACTCGAAAGAATCCATGAAATCGCCTACATACATCTTCAAGAATCCAAACTCAATTCGAAAAGGATTTATGATCTAAAGGCAAGGCCTCTAGAGTTAAAAATAGGTCAGTTCGTGTACGCCGAAAAAGAACCAAAAACGGGAAAGTTGGATCAAGCCTACACCGGGCCTTATGAAATTGTAGATATCACCGCCAAAGGGAATGTATATCTCGAAACAGAAGATGTGCAGCGGTTCATGAAACATCCCAACAAGCTGAAACCATGTGAGGAAGATTAGTACAAGAAGACAAAAACCAATAGATAGCAATAACGCAAAAACCAGAACCGACCAACAATTGAATGATTCGAGGAGGTACCAATGGCCACCATCAGCATGCCTGCCGTATGAATCGCCCCAGCACTACCAGCACCCCCACCAGCAATCCGAAAAGAGATTCAAGAGACCTCCCCATCCGAGACACCTCAAAGGTCGGGTGTAACCATCAACTACATCCAAGAAAACATCAGATAAAATAAATAATAACAATAATAATAATAAAAGTAATAACAGTCAAAATAATTCGATAAGTTTACAAATGGGGAAAAATAAACTTATTCAATAAATAGAGAATAGAAAGAAACATGTGTAAGAGAAAATTCACAGCCACTGACCAAAACTATTTATTTTACAGAAAATATCTATAATAATCCAAATGCAATCAATACGATCAAAACATATTCAAAATTAGTGACATGCAACAGAAACACTCTGAAATCAGGGATAGAGTCCCCACAAACATCGCGAACTTTCGGCCAACAGTCCCAAAAATACTTCCGTTCGATGCGCAAGATCCTCGCAATGCTATGGCCTGCTGTCCCAAAAATTACAGGAGGACTCCCTCACCCCCAATCATCTTTCCAAACTTCAGACCACCCCCATCGAGTTAAAATAAATAAATTATCCATATTCCCAGGCTTACCAGTGAAAAAAGCAAATGGCCTTCATTACCCGAACACGAGAGATACATGAAACCCACCAGGTCAAGTTACACCTAATCATGCGAAATTGCAGACACTCCTCAAAATCAATTTCAACTGAGTGCAATAATGATTCTGAGCGGGGGCTGTGATGTCCAAAACCCTATATCAATAGTTTTTCCTGCATTTCCCATAAATATTAACCACAAGGAAACACATTCCTTAAATAATAAATTCTACCTTCCATAAACCAATCCAATTTCACCATCCCAGTCACAAAAACACTACGTCATCCAAAAATTGGTTTCGCCATTTAGGTGAGTGCATTCACCCTAACAAAAGAATGACACATGCCAGAGCATTGAACTCCACCGCGGAAATCATGCACTGCCAAAACCGCTGACTTGACAGGTCGATCCCCTTTAAGAATTGGTAGTGGGAAAACCACGCCATAATTTCCACTAATCAGAAATCAATTCGTGTAACCACCACGAATCGATCCGCTCCCCAAAATCAAAAATCGAAAGCAGTCTAGAAGCAACCGTTGGAGCGATAATTTGACTTGGTGGAAATCACTTTCCGGAATCGATCTGTTTCTTTCGGGCCTCCCAAATTATAATTCGCGATAGAGTCGATATAGTGCGTGGTAGTCTATTTAATCATAATAAATAGCTAAACGGTCGGAAGTATACAGGGGTACTGCATCCTTCAATCGAAAGTAGGAGTGTTTCTTACATTTTAAGAGGACTAATTAATCAGTTTCCGTGGTTGTGGACATTCTCAAAAACTTATCCAAAAACATTGTGCATTAATTATAAGCGAGTGGGTGAACGTGGCATGAATAAGAAGTATTCATGATAGGATCAGAGGCCATTCTGATTCTGGTGAAGAAAGACGATTGTGTCACCGAAGGATCCACACATCCCCAATACATAAGGGATAGTATACATTTACACACTTGAACTGTGAGTCTCATAAAAATAATTATATTCTTCTTCAATTCCAAATTAATTGGCTAATCAACTCTCTAAGAACCTATTCGGGGATAAATATTTTACCGTTAATAAAGAATAAATTATTGTTAATTGTAATTCAAAAAGGTTCGTAATAGAGAATATGATTTTTGAGAATAAAATTTACTCGGAATCATTTGATTATTCCTAATTCCTTTATTCCCCTTTTCATTTAGATTAACAACATAATTAAGGTAAGAGCGAAAAAACTAAACCTAGCGTCGTCCAAACAAAATCTCAAATATAAAAATACTTAGCTTCATTCCATATTTTCAATTTAGCTATTCCATATTTTTATATCAAAATTTCTAGTTCTTGTTTTCCGCAAATAACCCAATTATATAACAGTTGTCCTCCGACGCTGACAACGTCTCTGGACATAACAGCTAGAATTTCATGGCGCAGTCGGTAGGACCGTTCTAGCTTTCCTTTCACTCTTACCGCCAAATTTATAGTAAAGAATTTTCCTCAGATATCGTATAAATTCCCTTTTCTTTTCGATCATTCATTAAATTTGTTTTGAGATCGACTCCTTCCTACCCAGAGTAGGAATTCTTTTATTCCTTTCTGAACAAACTCGGTTAATTCTATCAGAAAATTCATTCCTCTATTTTTTCTCGCGAAAATTAAGCTATACATATTTTCAGCATCAAATGCAATAATTTCAAAAGTTTTAAAGAAGGAGGTAGCCTAAATTCTATTCGAGATTTTGCTATCACAAACAAATTTTCATTTACTTATTTTTATTTATTTTTGACCTCCTTCAAAACGATTTTTCAATGGCTAATAGTTCCGTCAATATCACCTATACAGGTGATTCAAATGCCACAGGGCTTATTGGGAACCATGAAGATTATATTAAAGCAAGAGATATCGCTAGTAGTATACCAATTTTTTCTGGTACCTCCCAACACGCTTCCCTAGATGAATTTGAATATGCTGTTAGAGCAAATCTATCATCGATTCCTACTGAAAATGGTAGGAAAGAGGAGTACATTCTTCAGATATTGAAACGCCTCCTACCCCCCGCTAAGTTCGCCGTATCGAACAAAACCCTGAACTCCGTTGAAGACATCCTCAAAATCCTTGTCAAACGATTCCGAGGTCAATACGGTTTCACTTATTACGTTAACCAAGTCCGTGGTCTATGCAAATACGCAAACGAACCCCTAGAATGCTTCTTGGAAAGATTGGCAGCTTTGGTTCAATTTGGGTTGAGAACACTCGAAGGGGAAACAGAGAATAAGAGAGGTGTTCTGGAAGAATACCTGAACAATGAGGCTCTGGCCAGGTTTAAAGAGTATGCAACACCTGGAGTTAAGGATACGTTATGTCGGCAGAAATGTAAAAAAATTGATGATGTACTGAGGGTACTCGATTCAGAAGAGTTCCGACCGAGTATGACCTTGCCTGCACCTGAGATACAAGACCAAAACCAATACCGGTACGTGACGGAGTATCCTTCAGTTGGGATACACAATGATATGTGGGCGAATGAATCAACACCGCAGTCATTCAAGGCGTATCCTCAAACACAAACGTCAAGTCCTCGATGTGCAGTCCCTCAGCATCACCAGCGACGTTATGGCAACACTCCATCTTTTACACCAACACCCAGTAGAGGCTATGGAAACCCAGGATTTCAAGTCAACTATGATGGGAGAAATCAGCCAGTCAACAAGGATTTGGTAGTTTCGCTGCTGCAAGACTATCTGCCCCCGAGACGTCCGCCCGGACCGTCAAGGGGATCAGCGAACTCGGAACCATTTTCATCCAGGGGTCCATTCTCACCACCTCGCCTCAACGGGGGTAACGTTATCGCCATGGCAACAGCTCGAGCGACAACAGTCCAATGAAGATTTAGCCGATGGAGCCTCAGCTGAACTCAGTCTTCACCAATTAGCTGCAATCTTGACTGGATCCTCACAACCACCGAAGGAGCCTGTTCCTAAGAGGGAGCAGAGGAGTGAGCGACGAAACGATGACCTGGCTGAAATAAAGCAGCTCCTCCAAACTCTAGTATTGAAGATGAACCAACCGCCCGCCATACCCAATTGAACACGAGATAATTCTCGGGAACGGGGTCGGACAGATTATCACCAGAGATCTGGGGGAAATCAAAACCCACAAGTCCTGAACTCCACTGTGACACCTGGACTTCCCATCCAGGCTTTAAACGAGTATCTGACTCGTCAAGCGGGTGCGATGACGAGCGACCAGGGTCAGAACCAATACCATACCCTGACGAGCACTCACCGCAACCACCAATAAAGGAGATGGTCCTGTGCGGCCCCAAGCGAGGTCCCCATATCCGGATCCAGGGTCCATACCTGACCAATGATGGGATCAGTGCCCTGGTGGACACGGGGGCTTCCATAAATCTTATAGACATTCAGTCGTTACAACCAGAGGTCATCGTGGATATAAGAGAGACGTGTAAAATTGTGGGGCTCTCCAATGATGTGATGGAATCGTTGGGGACTGTCATGCTACCCCTTCACCCAAAGGTGAAAATTAAATTCCACGTCATACCTCACCAACCTGGCGGATATGGAGCAATTGTTGGTGACGATATGCTGAACAAGCTGAAGACGCATCTATCCTTCAGCACACGAACCATAACATTCAACATATCTCCGTTAAAACCTCTGCATATGTGTGTCCCGAGTTGTCCCACGAGAAAAGAGTGCAGGATATCATCTCTGACCGGGGGTGGACCCAGAATTAACTTACGAGTTAAAAACTTAGTGGGGAACACACACCAATTCTTGATAGACACCGGAGCGGAGATAAATCTCATCGAGCGACGCGCAATTAAACCTGGTGCCAAGATCGAACCTCCAATCGTGAGGTATTTAACGGGGGTAACAGAAGACGCATTGCCAACGTGTGGTTTGATTCGCCTCAGAATCCTAGGAGCGGAGGTCCCCTTTCACATAATTGATGGCGAATTACCAGTGCAAGGATCAGGACTTCTCGGCCTAGAATTTCTGATTCAGGAAAAGGTAGACATCAGGTATCTTCAGAGGACCATCACTACCGAGAGAAGACCGAATCTACCCATTCATTGGTTCGATTACCACCGACCATACGGACCCAAGATAATTCCTGCCAGAACGCGGATGGTCATAGGAATCCCAATACAAAACTCAGACTTAGAAGTTGGATACCTACCCAAGGTCGATACACCTCAAGGAATATATCTAGGCCGAAGTGCAGTGACCGTCACAAATGGAATAGCCTGTGCAGTAGCCATTAATACCACCGAAGACCCCATCGAACTCAATATTCCCCCACAACGGATAGAACCATTTGATGAGGAAATTTACTGCCCTGGAACTGACGTCACATTCTGCAATATGGCAATATCCTCAGAAGAAAATGAAAGTTTCCACCAAAGAGCAGCTGACATTGTTCGAGCGTTACCTGAACAAGAGCTCAAACTCTTAGAGAGGAAGAAAGTGATCGACTTGATGAGAACATTTGATGATGTCTTTCACCTCCCGGGAGATCAACTAGGGAAAGCTAGACACTTCAAATGCAAAATCCGTACAATAGGCAACAAGCCGATCCATAAACAGCAATATAAATTCCCTAAACAACACAAGGATGAAATCAAAACTCAATGCAAGACACTGGAAGAACAAGGAATCATACGGCCGTCTGTCTCCCCCTACAATTCTCCGCTTTGGATTGTCCCCAAAAAAGCGGACTCCAGAGGACGGAAACGATGGAGGATGGTGATCGATTTCCAGGCTTTAAATCAGAAAACCATCGGAGATTCTTACCCACTGCCTGACATCTCGGAAATCTTATCACAGCTTGGAGGAGCGAAATATTTCAGCGTTTTCGATCTTGCAAGTGGCTTCCACCAGATCGAGATGGATGAAGCAGACAGCGAGAAGACCGCCTTCACGGGTCCCGACGGACATTATGAATACGCCAGAATGCCGTTTGGCTTACAAAATTCCCCACCGATCTTCCAGAGGATGATGGACCAGACTCTCGCAGGTTTGAAGGGCACGGAGCTTTACGTGTATCTGGACGATATTGTTGTCTACTCCAGAACATTTGAAGAACACACCCATAGGCTTCACAACCTGTTTGAATGCCTTCGAGACAAGAGACTTACCCTCCAACCTGACAAATGCAAATTCTTCATGAAAGAGGTAGCCTATTTAGGACATATCATTGATGAAGAGGGGATTCATCCTGATCCCTCCAAGGTTAGAGCTCTAGTGGAAATGCCCAAACCAATCAATCAACACGGGATTCGGAGATTCCTAGGTTTCAGCAATTACTATCGTAGATTCGTTAAGGACTATGCTGAAAAATCGGAACCTCTGACCCGGCTACTGAAGAAGGACTGCCAATACCATTGGAGAACGGAACACGATGAATCCTTCAATTTCCTAAAACATGCCCTCACTGAAGATTCCCTGCTGTACCATCCAGATATGAACGAACCCTTCATAGTGCACGTATCGAGCACTGAAAAAGGACTAGGGACAATACTGAGCCAAAAAGACGAAGAAGGGGATGAACACCCGATCCTCTATGCATCCAGAACATTGCGAGGAGCTGAAAGTCGCTACACATCTGCAGAGAGAGACTGCCTAGCTGTGGTATACGCTCTAGGGCAGTTCAAACCCTACATTTATGGAGTGCCTTTCACTATTATCACGAATAGTCCAGCCCTCAATTGGCTGCGAGATTCCAACAATCCCACCTCCAGACAAGTTAAATGGAAAACTTATTTGAACGACTTCGACTTCGAGGTGAAAATAAAGAAGCAGAAGAAGGCACAACTGGCCGATGCATTTGCAGAGAACCCATTGGAGGACGACCAGCCTGGAGAAACTGTGCTTACTGTTTGTCTACCGGGAACCAATGCATCACGTCGAACCCTTAAACCACCAAGAACAGTGGGAAATCCCAATTTACGGGTTTGTTTCAAATCGCAACCTGAGGTCATCCAAACACCAGTCCCTGATAGTTCAGTTGCAGAACGAATTAAAACAAGGCGAATGACCGACCTCGCCACGGGCAGGAGAGAACCTATCTCTTATCGAGATAGTCGTCAGTATCAGTCCGCACTAAAAAAAAAATAAATCCGAGTGGCAGCGCTACGCCAGAAAAGACTCCGGAAAATATCGATACCGATGCCACAACAGTCACACCTAGTTCAGCGGAAATAGGGAACGAGTCAATAGTCGAAAGCACAACACCAACCCCCTCTGCCTCAGGAAGCCCGGAATCAGGAAGGGATAGCACGGAAACGATTCACCTTGACAAGGAAAAGGAATACTCCAACTCTGACACCCCAATCACGAAAGATAAGGATTCCGAAGACACAGAAGACTCCCGAGGGTCCACCGAGAGACCTGATGAAATGAACATTTCTCTGGAAGGAGAACCAATGGAGGATGACGTGTTTGAAGAAAGAGAGCAACTAGACGGCCTGAATCAAGGAATAATTGAATCAGAATCTTTAATGGAAGAACAGGACGATGACCCTGAAGAACCATCAGAAGCTGAGATAAGTAGGCTCAAGGGCTTACAGCTATTCGAAAAATTCCTAGAAAAATCTGAAGAGTCACAAAACGAAAGTCTACCAGAGTGGGACTATTACCAACCGCCCCCTCTATACCAGCTGAAAAGAGCAAATCTGAGCCCAGGTTTCCTCGACGAGCTGAACGCTTCTACCCAGCTGTTCGACCAGAAGATAGCAGATCTCGAAGAGCGATCGAAACCCTTCATCAACTTGTCCGATGAGTTCCAGGAGGACGACATAGCGTCACCGGGGGTGAAGGTTAAATCCACAAAGCTTTCCCATCTAATAGCAGAGCAATTAGAGCCCTCACTCATCACACCTTCCCCCTTTTCCTCTCAGGGTACCTCCCAAGAACAAGTGAAGACAGACATCATAAAAGACGATAAGCTCAGCATTCCCCACGATGAGTCCTATCAAGCTGCATCCAACATTCACGAAACAAGAGATGGACTTACGTTCTCGAAGGGAAACCTTGCACATTTTCTGGCCGCGGATGCAGAGCCAACTAAACAGAACACAAAACTTCTCAGAGATCTGAACCTCATAATTTTAGAGCACATCAATAAGCTTAAGCCTCTACCAGGTCAGGTAATAGTCACCAAATGTGGAAAATTCTACACGTTCACACTAATAGTGAAGCAATGGCACTTTGAGAAAGTCAAGAACAAAAACCTCAAACTCTGTTTGAAGAATCTACACCAGGCCTTGATAAAATACCAAGCAACAACGGTTAAAATGGTAAATCAGGGAGACGAAATCGATTAAGACATCCGCATTCGATTCTTCTTAGAAAGGGAATTCTACGAACAACCGATCGACATAACCCTGTTTCACGGAACCATTGGAATGCCACCAGTAGCTCTGAGACAGGAAATCATTAAGGAATGTCATGAAACCCTGCCAGCCGGCCATAAAGGGATCGTCAAAACATTCCACTGAATTAGAGAACGATTTTACTGGCCAGGAATGAAGCAAGAGGTTGAAAGGTTCATCAAGAAATGCAGAACCTGTCAACTGGAAAAGATACGACGTGTAAAATTTCGACAACCAATGCTGATCACGGAAACACCAAGTGAATGCTTCGAGAGAATCTCGATTGATACCGTTGGTCCACTCCCAACGACCTCGAAAGGGCACAATCACATCCTTACGATCCAGGATAATTTTGCCAAGCATTGTGTTGCCGTACCTCTTAAAGATACCAAAGCCCATACCATCGCACATGCTATAGCAACCAAGTATGTAGCACAATATGGTTCCCCGAAGATCATTCTCTCCGACAAAGGCACAAGTTTCTTCAGCAAGCTTTTCGCTCAGTTAAGCAAAATCATGAGATTCCACCACATCACCACTTCAGGTTATCGGCCGCAATCCAATGGAGCTTTAGAACGAAGTCATCATTCCCTTGTAGAATATCTTAAGGCATACACCAACGAGTTCAATGAGTGGGATGAACTGTTACCCTTTGCTATGTTGTCGTACAACACCACGGTTCATAGCGCAACAAATTTTACCCCTTTCAAATTATTATACGGCAAACCAGCCAGGATACCCTCCAATCTTAATAAGACAGACCAGGGGAAGGAAACCTACTCGGACTACATGATCGAGATGATCACAAAACTCGAAAGAATCCATGAAATCGCCTACATACATCTTCAAGAATCCAAACTCAATTCGAAAAGGATTTATGATCTAAAGGCAAGGCCTCTAGAGTTAAAAATAGGTCAGTTCGTGTACGCCGAAAAAGAACCAAAAACGGGAAAGTTGGATCAAGCCTACACCGGGCCTTATGAAATTGTAGATATCACCGCCAAAGGGAATGTATATCTCGAAACAGAAGATGTGCAGCGGTTCATGAAACATCCCAACAAGCTGAAACCATGTGAGGAAGATTAGTACAAGAAGACAAAAACCAATAGATAGCAATAACGCAAAAACCAGAACCGACCAACAATTGAATGATTCGAGGAGGTACCAATGGCCACCATCAGCATGCCTGCCGTATGAATCGCCCCAGCACTACCAGCACCCCCACCAGCAATCCGAAAAGAGATTCAAGAGACCTCCCCATCCGAGACACCTCAAAGGTCGGGTGTAACCATCAACTACATCCAAGAAAACATCAGATAAAATAAATAATAACAATAATAATAATAAAAGTAATAACAGTCAAAATAATTCGATAAGTTTACAAATGGGGAAAAATAAACTTATTCAATAAATAGAGAATAGAAAGAAACATGTGTAAGAGAAAATTCACAGCCACTGACCAAAACTATTTATTTTACAGAAAATATCTATAATAATCCAAATGCAATCAATACGATCAAAACATATTCAAAATTAGTGACATGCAACAGAAACACTCTGAAATCAGGGATAGAGTCCCCACAAACATCGCGAACTTTCGGCCAACAGTCCCAAAAATACTTCCGTTCGATGCGCAAGATCCTCGCAATGCTATGGCCTGCTGTCCCAAAAATTACAGGAGGACTCCCTCACCCCCAATCATCTTTCCAAACTTCAGACCACCCCCATCGAGTTAAAATAAATAAATTATCCATATTCCCAGGCTTACCAGTGAAAAAAGCAAATGGCCTTCATTACCCGAACACGAGAGATACATGAAACCCACCAGGTCAAGTTACACCTAATCATGCGAAATTGCAGACACTCCTCAAAATCAATTTCAACTGAGTGCAATAATGATTCTGAGCGGGGGCTGTGATGTCCAAAACCCTATATCAATAGTTTTTCCTGCATTTCCCATAAATATTAACCACAAGGAAACACATTCCTTAAATAATAAATTCTACCTTCCATAAACCAATCCAATTTCACCATCCCAGTCACAAAAACACTACGTCATCCAAAAATTGGTTTCGCCATTTAGGTGAGTGCATTCACCCTAACAAAAGAATGACACATGCCAGAGCATTGAACTCCACCGCGGAAATCATGCACTGCCAAAACCGCTGACTTGACAGGTCGATCCCCTTTAAGAATTGGTAGTGGGAAAACCACGCCATAATTTCCACTAATCAGAAATCAATTCGTGTAACCACCACGAATCGATCCGCTCCCCAAAATCAAAAATCGAAAGCAGTGTAGAAGCAACCGTTGGAGCGATAATTTGACTTGGTGGAAATCACTTTCCGGAATCGATCTGTTTCTTTCGGGCCTCCCAAATTATAATTCGCGATAGAGTCGATATAGTGCGTGGTAGTCTATTTAATCATAATAAATAGCTAAACGGTCGGAAGTATACAGGGATACTGCATCCTTCAATCGAAAGTAGGAGTGTTTCTTACATTTTAAGAGGACTAATTAATCAGTTTCCGTGGTTGTGGACATTCTCAAAAACTTATCCAAAAACATTGTGCATTAATTATAAGCGAGTGGGTGAACGTGGCATGAATAAGAAGTGTTCATGATAGGATCAGAGGCCATTCTGATTCTGGTGAAGAAAGACGATTGTGTCACCGAAGGATCCACACATCCCCAATACATAAGGGATAGTATACATTTACACACTTGAACTGTGAATCTCATAAAAATAATTATATTCTTCTTCAATTCCAAATTAATTGGTTAATCAACTCTCTAAGAACCTATTCGGGGATAAATATTTTACCGTTAATACTTTCTTGTCAAATAAAATTTACATAAAATTCTAGATAAGAATAAATTATTGTTAATTGTAATTCAAAAAGGTTCGTAATAGAGAATATCATTTTTGAGAATAAAATTTACTCGGAATCATTTGATTATTCCTAATTCCTTTATTCCCCTTTTCATTTAGATTAACAACATAATTAAGGTAAGAGCGAAAAACCTAAACCTAGCGTCGTCCAAACAAAATCTCAAATATAAAAATACTTAGCTTCATTCCATATTTTCAATTTAGCTATTCCATATTTTTATATCAAAATTTCTAGTTTTTGTTTTCCGCAAATAATCCAATTACATAACAGTTGTCCTCCGACGCTGACAACGTCTCCGGACATAACAAGGGAGAAACCACCCCAAGAAGTGGCGGAAGAAGAGAGGAAAGAGGGGAAGAAATGACTGAGAAAGAAAGGAGTGGGCGGGAGGGGGAGGAGAACGAGGACAGACAAACGAGGAAGAAAATAAGGACAGCCCCCGCAGCACTGACAGAAGAAGAATGGATGAAGGAGGAATCAGAAGAAAGGAGAGGAAGAAGGAAAAATATAAAGATCAAGGGGCTAACACTAGTAACAAGGAGGAAAAAGGAGGAGTTGGAAGCATTTTTCAGGAAGGAAATGGGGGTGGAGGTCAGAATAGGGAAGATGAGCAGGATGGAGGAGGAGGGGTGGTTGGTGAGAGTGGAGGAATTGGAGGACAAGAAGGCGGTAATGAAAGAGAGAATACGACTGAACGAGAAGGGATGGGGGGTATACATTACAGACGATCTAACTGAAAGGCAGAGGAAGGTAAAATGGTGTCTGGAGGAACGGGCGGGAAAAGGGAGGGAGAGGAGTTGGCCTGCCTGGACAGGGTACAATAGCATATGTGTGGACGGCACGTGGCTGGAGTGGAATGAGAGAGAAGGAGAACTGAGGCAGAGAGAAGAAAGAGGAAGAGAGAGGGAAGGAAAACCCTTTTAAAAAACAGGCAAGGTACAGGGGGGAGATTCCCGAATCACTCAAAATAACACACTGGAATGTCGAGAACGCGGGGAACATAGGGAAGAAGAAAGAATGGTGGAGCAAGATGGCTGTGGTAGCATTTCAGGAGACACATCAGGAGGCGAAGGGAATGAAGAAAATTATAGAAAGGATGAACAAAGACTTTGAGTGTTTCGGGAAAGAAGCGATAAGGGAACAAAAAAAGAGGAAAAGTGAGTGGAGGACACCCGATGGAGGTGTGGAAATCGTTGGAGGCAGAATGGGCAGTGCAAGAGTGGGAATATGGACTAAGGCTGAGAATAAGAGAGAGAAAGACTGACAGGAGAAATGTGATAGTAAGCACCTACAATAATAATAGGAAAAATTTAAACAAAGTGCTGAGGAAGCTGGGGGAAGTACTAGAGGAGCTAGAAGAGGAACAGGCAAGGATAATCATCATGGGAGACTTCAACGCGAGGATTGGAGAAATGCAGGGGGTTGCAGAAGGAGGGATGGAAGAGTTAAGTGACTTCAAAGGAAGAAGATCGTAGGACAAGAGAATAAGGAATGAGAGGTAAAGGCTAATAAGTTGGTGTGAGGAGAAAGCGCTACTCATACAGAATGGGAGGACCAAAGGGGACACAGAGGGAGCAATCACGTTCATAGGGGAAGCGCGGGGCTGGAAAGTGTGCTGGATTATATAATGATAAAACTGGAAAGAGGGGAACCCTGAATGATTCAGGGAAAGCGTGATAGGGGAACAGGAGGGCTCGGATCACTTACCGATAAATTGCAAAGTGGAATGGGGACGAAAGAACATAGGTGGGAGAGAGGGAAGGAAGACAGAACAAAGACTGAAATGGAAAGAGGCAAGGAGAGAAGATTTCATAAAGAGATGGAAAGAAGAATGGAAGGAAAGTGAAGGGAGGACGTAGGAAAGCGTGAACGGCGGATGGGAGAGGCCAGTAGAAAGCACAGTAAAAGCGGCAATAAAGGCGGGAATGACAACGGGAGGAACCGGAAGGGAAAGGGCGCCGTGGGATGATGGGGAGCACACGAAGGAGAGAAGAAGAATGTTTAAAAAACTACGAAGATACAGAAAGGAAAGAAACTGGAAGAACAAATGGGAATACAACCAGGCGAAGGAGAAACTAAGGGAAATAAGGGGAAGGCTGTATAGGAAGTGGATGGAGGGAAAGCAGAAGGAAGTGATGGCAAGCAGGACGATGGCGGAATAGTGGAAGGCGATGAATTGGTTTAGGCAATCGGAGAGAAAGGCAGCAAGCAACATAACGGAGGAGGACTGGTTGCGACATTTCAAGGAACTACTGGAAGCAGAGGAGGGGAAAGAAGAAGAGCCAGAAGAACAGACGAGGAGAGCGGCGAAAGCAACCGGGGAAAAGGCGGTCAGAGAAAAAGAAAAGGAAGAGGAGACAGAGACAGAACAGATAGAAGAAGAAAGGGAGGGCGAGGAGGAAAAAGAGTTGGACAAGGATATATCACAGAAGGAAATAAAAAGGGAAATAAATAGGCTGAAGAGGAATAGCGGCGGAGTTCTGGAAGAACCTGCTGGAGGGCGGGAAAAAAGAAATAGTAAGGACGATCAAGGAGCTATGGAGAAGAGAGGAAATGATAGGTAGGTGGAGGGTGGCTATAATTGTCGCAATCCCCAAAAGAGGAGAGGTGGATAAAGCGGCGAACTATCGAGGGGTCTCACTGTTGGACATAGGATAGAAAATAATGACGGGAATAATGGCCAGAAGTCTAGGAAGCTGGCTGGAGAGGATGGGAAAGTTGTCAGAGGCGCAGGCAGGATTTAGAACCACCTGAAGTACGATGGAACAGGTATTTGTGCTAAATACAATAATAGACAACAAGCTGAAAAGGAAAATGGGGAAACTGTACGTGGCATTCGTGGACTTTAAGGCGGCATTCGATAAAGTGGACAGAGAGGAATTCTGGGAAAAAATGGTGAGCATGGTAATAGAGAGAAAGTTTCTGAGAATAACAAAAAGGATCTACGGAGACACCCGGAACAAGCTTATAACGGGGAAAAGATTGACGCAGAAATTTAGGACGGGCAAGGGGGTAAGACAAGAATGCCCGCTGAGCCCGGTATTATTCAATATATTTATAGAGGACCTAACCGGGACATTGGAAAGGAAAAGGGAGGGTGGCACGGCGATTGGGAGGGGGAAGGGGGAGACGGTATATGAGGACGACGTAGCCATAGTGGCGGAGAAGGGAGAAGAGCTGGCAAAGATGCTGAGAACAATGGAACGGTGGGCGGTAAAAAATAAGATGGAAGTAAGTGTGGAAAAAACAAAAATATCGGTATTTAGAAAAGGGGAGAAAAGGAAAAAAGAAAGGTGGAGCATTAAAGGAAGGGAGTTGGAAGTGGTGAGGGAGCTCAAATACCTGGGATTCTGGTTTACAACTGGGAACAGGTACAGGGAACACGCAAAGAAGCTAGCGGGAATGGCACAGAGGCTTATCAACAAGGCGTGGGGCGAGATTCGAAGACTCAGGTTGAAGAGCCTAAGAAGAAGGCTCTATTTTATGGGAGCAACAGTGAAGACGGCGGCATTGTACGGAGTGAAAGTCTGGGGATGGGCAAGGCAGGGAGAGTCTATCAAATCGAGTATGGGGCCGGCAAGAAACACACCGGAGTACATCTGGAAAATGGAAGCGGGAGTAGAAGGCATAGAAATGGAAGCCTTCAGGAGAGCAGCAAAGTTCATGGTAAAGATAGGAAGAATGGAAGAAGGATGATTGGCCAAGAAATGCCTAAGGGACGAAATCAGGGGAATCAGAAAAACGAACAGCCAACGGAGTGGGGGAGAATGGTAAGGGACAAGTTAAAGGAGCTAGGCAACGGCGAGGTACTGGAAAGGCTGTGAAAAAAAGAGTTAGACGGAATAGAGGAGAGGATAGAGGGGCTAGTGGGGATAATGGAAGGACTGGAGAAACAAAAGGACTGGGCAAGGATAGAAGGATCAAGGTACTGTGACTACTACAAACACATGAAAAAGGACACGGAGATGGGAAAGTACTGGTTGGACAAGAGACTGAAGGAAGAGCAGAAGGTAGGGTGGGCTAGATGGCGATGCGGGAACGCGCTGATTGGAGGGCGAAGGGGAATGGTAGAGGATAGCGGCAGGGCATGTAAAAGGGAAAAGGAGGAGATGGAGCATGTCCTCGGTTGTGGGGAACTAATGAAGAGGCTGGGGAAAGAGGACGAGAGGTGGTGGAAGGACTGAGGCAGAAGAAGTGGTCGAAGACACTGGAAGGAGAGGATGGTGGAGATCCTGGGATTGACCCCAGAAAAGAAAATGATTGAGAGGCTGAGGAGGGTAGAGGAAGCGCTGAGGAAGGCAGCAGAAGAGAGAAGAGGAAGGTGAAGAGGAAGGAGACGAGAAGAAAAGAACTTATTACAGAAGGGGGGCTTACGGGGCTGTGTTTCTACATAAATAAGACCATTGTTTTCTTTCATACAGATATATTAATGTTAATATTAAAGTTAAAATAGAAGGGATTTTAAGAGAGGCTGGGGAGGATGAAAAGCAAAGAAAGACATTTGTAACATCAAAGAAATAAATAATAATAAAAAAAATAATAATCATTGATGTCACCGTGGTATCAAGCCCGACAGTGATCTTGATCCATACATTGTCAACCGCACGTGTAAATCACCTTTTTTGTTTCAAACTTTCACTGTTTTATTATACGATATCAAATGATTTGTATTTTATGAGAGTTACTATAAACATTGTTTGTTATGTATCGCTATAGGTTGTGTGAAGCTTGAAGGATTAGCTAAGAAAACGATACTGCATTATGGACTCTGCACAGGACATTTTTGTAAGAATTCATATACAAATATCGATCAGCAACGGTTGAACTGCAATGCAGCTCCACTCCCAAATGTTAGCCAACCAGAGTCTTCCATGGGAATTCAGGTAATCAGAAATGATCCCTTCAATCCCGACGAGACCAGCCAAGCGCTAGCAAATCGAATTGGGCCTGAGGTTCAAGCGGCTGTATTCATCGAGCCTACTGTCCCTCCGATGAACACTGACGAACCGAACGAATCGCTTGCATCAATTTCTTCATTTCAGAGATTGGTGCGTGAAAAGGAGGAACTGAAGAGAGAAATCGACTGATTGAGAACTACAAATAAAATATTGCGAGCAGAAAACGACGCGTTTGTTTTTAAATCCGAAGAACGGGCTGTGAAAATCAAGAATGTTCAATACCATCTTAGGCAATCTCCGCAAATCATTGTACAAGAAGTTCCTGCGCTGACAATCAATAATTTTTTGAATTCTCGTGACTACACCTACATCCTACTTCTGAAACCATGGTAAGTGTTTAGCTTGATAAATATAATTAATTAAATTTACGCAAACTGTTGGAATGTCTAGAATTAAATGGTCAAAAAAAAAATCACCAAGTCACTTTATTTCAAAATTGAATACATTTTCACCTATTTTATGGGCCCTCGAAGATTTTCTGACAAAATACTGTACGCCTGTTGCATCATGAGATAATTAACATTTAAACAATTATCTCCGGAATGCCAAGGGGGATGCCTGTGGTTTTCAGAATTTTTCTAGTGAAAAATGCTTTTTGACTAACATCTTGTAAAGAAATGGGTTTACCGCATTTTGTCAAAAAGATTTTTTTGTGGATAATTCAATTTTAAACATTAAATGTCTGATCCGGCAATTACATCAATTATTCAGGTTATTTAATAATCGAGGATTATTGTTTAAATTTGTCTCGCCAGTTGAATCCCTGCACACCGGTGCTCTCAACGTTTGAAAATTCTCTGTACAGTTGAGAAAGTACAAACGGAGCCCCCCCCCCCCAGTCCGACTCGTGGCGCCCCGTCTCCTCGGGGGTGAAATCATGTTGGTAACGTGGAGAAACTGGCGTCAGTCAAACCCCCAGAATGGGGAACTTGCATGATTTTTTTTTATTTTTTTTTTACATAGTTAATGGTCCTAATAATAGATTTTTCATGAAAAAACATTTAAAAAATCGTTTAACAATTAATTATCGATTGTTCAAAAAGTGAAATTTTCAAATGCTCCAAAAGTTGTCATGACGTCATCAGGCGGGTCCTATACTTCCGCATGTGGCGCCATCTACCGGATCATAGATTCCTACCGTCGGTATATCAAATTTACCTAACCATAACTGATTAAACCTATTTAAACTGATTTGACCTTAACTGATTAAAACACTCACAAATACTCCAAAATGTCAAACGACAGTAAAAAAGTTAAAAAACAACCATACAAATATTGTTTTGTACCATCATGTGCGAACTCAACTGTGTCAACCCCGAATAAAGTGTTTACAACAGTTCCTGCGTGCAAAAATATTCGAAAATTGTGGTGTGAAGCCGCAGGTTATTCTCACCCATTACTGGGCAGAAGTGACATTTAACAATATAACCTCTACTGTTTGTTGACACCGGCTTAGATTTAGAAAAATATCAGTGCTGTCATCTAGTGGCTGCAATAAGAACCCGGAGTCACCGCCTGATGACGTCACGAGCGTTAAAAAGTGGTTCAAAATTATGCAATTTTCGATTGATTGTTAAAAAAAAACTGCAATGAGTTAGAATGCATTTTTCATTGGAGAGTATTCCATAGGCGTTAAACTATTTATTAATACATTTATTTCTCAAATCTGGGCCGCATGCAAGTTCCCCATTGAGCCTCTACTTTGGTCTACCCGCTTTGGGTAACGTGGAGAAACTGGCGTCACTCAAACCCCCAGAACTGAGCCTCTACTTTGGTCTATCCTCTTTGTGAACAAGTATAAACAGATAGAGACCATGGGGGAGATCAAAGAGGATAGACCAAAGTAGAGGCTCAGTTCTGGGGGTTTGAGTGAAGCCAGTTTCTCCACGTTACCGACGTGATTTCACCCCCGAGGAGACGGGGCGCCAAGAGTCCTACTGGGGTATCTGCGGATGGGTCTTGTTGTGAGCTCCGGGTAGTTGGCTACTCATTAATGAAAATTAATTATTTAAGTTAGCCAGGTCGTTTGCCGGTTGTTAGCCGGTGATTGTCAGACTACTTTTATCGTTTGCCGGATTAAATTAATTCTTTAATGGATTTTTTAAATATTGGGAGCCAAAAACACGGAAGTTGGCTCCCAAAAAAAAATTCGACGAATTAAGTTCGACAATAGCTCAATCGATAGGAAATCGTTTGCCGGTGATTGTCAGGTGATTGTCAGACTCCGACAAACGAATCCTACACCCAAAAATTGATAAAAACTATTTGGGGACATAAAAATGGCGCTGAGTCGGGATTGCCCCGGCGTGGGGGAAATCGCATCATGCTAACCACCATCTTATTTCTTGTGGGGTGCAGCCAGGTGGATTTACTTTTTGGAGCACTCCAAAAGCATTTTCCGGAATTAATTCATTAACGTATGTGAAATTTGCATGTATACAAGCCGATTCTATGGATTGAACTGTTACTGACGGCGTACTCCTGCCAGTGGAATGTTCTGTGATTTAAAGTGAAAATGTGCCTGGAAATGAGTAAGGTTATTATCTCTATTTCTCATAATTAATACATGTAGTTTCATTAATGTCAGTATTCTAATGCAGGTCAGTGGAAAAAGCGAACGAGCTAAGACAAAATAACCTGCAAGTACGTGGCATCGAGAAACTTCCATGTTTCAAGCGGGGGAATTGGTAGCTGGAATCGAGATGGGGGATGATAGAATTATCCACGTTCTCCGAACGTCCAGTTTTGATTATATTCTAAATGCATTGTTCTGTATCGCAACGAATGACGCTAATTACGCGGCGCTCATTACGAATACACATGACGTCCCTATTCTGGAGTTTATCATTAAGCTTCTTGAGGATTGAAATATAGAGGAGGCTCACAGAACAAGGGCACTGATGTTGCAATCTATGTGTGACAGTGACATTTGTAAACTGGAAGAGGAAAGTTATACCAATGTACACATAAGTAATATACGTGTCCAAGGTACGCCCTCACAAATGTGGGCCAGCACAATGACTGAAGAACCCAGTATTTGGAAGAATTTTCAGTACAATGTTTGTGGCTGTTACGTTGAGAAGCTACCAGTGATGGAGGTCAATGAAAAAAAAGTGTCAAAGTCATTCACCAATTTCGAAAAGGCGCTGGAATTTCACAATTTACTCAAAAATATTAAATGTCGTCGTCGGTCATGCCCTGGATCGTGTGAGCTGCTAAATGTACCAAATTCCCATTTGTTCATTGAATTTAAAAAGGCACGAAAGTGCTCTCTTCATCAATTACCAACAACAATTGTAATTGAATGTACGTTCAGGTGAGTAGTTGATCTAGCGTTATTAATAATGAATCCCTAAAATATATTTTTCCCACTAAAGAATACATTCTCATTCTATTGTAATTTGTTCACAGATTAGCAGGGGTAATAACTCGGGAGAACAATAGATATGTTGTCTATTGTTTACTAGACGGACTATGGTCGTTGTATGATAACAACTGCACCGTGATCCCGACACCGCCCGTCGTAGACATTGAACTACTCTGTATGATATACATACTCGAGTCATAACGTGGCAGATCGCAGTTCAAAAATCGCAATACCAGTCCTCAGAGCTCCAGTTGACCCCTTTGCCAATGTCTGGTTACTACCGACTCCATCGGTAACAGGTAACTTTATGCAACCAAGAATATTTTTCCGTGTTCGAAAATGAATATTCTCATTGGCAAGCAAATTATGTATCTGGCAAATCCTCCATGATGTTCACCGTTCTCTCAGTGCGTTATGATTCTTCTTCACTATTAAACATACTCTGGATTGTGTTACAGGAATTCGAGATTTGAATGACTCCAAAGAGAACCAGCTCCCAGCTGCATTGGCTTCGTTGCAACATTTTCTCCATGTTTCAAATTCAATGAAGCCAAGTGTGATACGCAGAAGAGATGTACCAGTTGAATAAATGTTTTTATGCTAATTTTGATTTTTTTTATTCAGTTACCCATTCCCATACACTTTTAACCGAAAAGACCAACATTCATCAAAAGTTCGGGTATCATGTGCTTGTACACTATTGAAGAGAAAATAGTTAAATTTTATCGGTTTTGGAAGATGAATATTGTCGCTCCGAAATAACATTTTCCGTTAAATATGCATTATTGTAAGTATAAAAGATTTATTAATGAGGGATAAATTGATACAATGTTAATATCGTATAACATTCGTGAAGCGACAAATTATTCAATATTTAGATAATGACTACTAAACTATTCGATTACTTGATTATCTAAGAGCAATAAATTTCTATTGTCTAAATTACAATCTCAATTCTATTAATTTTTGTCTGATCAACAACAGGACCCACAGCATGCAATAATCACTGAATGTCAAATTATTTATTCAACAAATGATTCAAAGCTGAAATATCCTTGCATTTATTTCAAAATTTACTCATTCATCTACAAAACACAATAACCAGCTGATGATAAGCCTACTTATGTAACGGTTGCCCCCACTCCCAGGGAATTCCAACTCAGCGCCATTTTATGTCCCCAAATAGTTTTTATCAATTTTTGGGTGTAGGATTCGTTTGTCGGAGTCTGACAATCACCTGACAATCACCGGCAAACAATTTCCTATCGATTGAGCTATTGTCGAACTTAATTCGTCGAATTTTTTTTTTTGGGAGCCAACTTCCGTGTTTTTGGGTCCCAATATTTAAAAAATCCATTAAAGAATTAATTTAATCCGGCAAACGATAAAAGTAGTTTGAGAATCACCGGCTAACGACCGGCAAACGACCTGGCTAAATTAAATAATTAATTTTCATTAATGAGTAGCCAACTACCCGGAGCTCTTGTTGTGTAGAGACTCTTCGCAATTTAACTTCTCTAGATAACTCCCTAGTGGCGCTTATGTTTCGCGGGAAATTAATAAATTCATAGATGTCGCACATTAATTGCGAAATTGCTACAAATAAGGAAATGTTCTACCCCAATAACAATAATAATATAAAAATAGAATATTCCGAATGTTCCAAGCCAGGGATTTTCATACAACGAGGACAACCGTTATTGTTTAATAGTGTCCTCTCATAAATGGAAAATTGCCTCCCAAAATATTGCCTTCTCAAAAATTTCCAATTGTAGAAATTGTAAAGCCCTTTCGTCTCCACGTCTAGAAGGTCTCTAATCCTCTCTAATATGTTTCTTGGGGCTCTTACCCTATCACAAATCCCGCTGTAAACTTCCTCATTTCCTCTGAACTCAGTTTTATCACGGAAGACTCCCTGTCCCAAATAAGCCTAGCTAATAATTATCGTCCCTCTTAATGAGCCTGGACACTGCTTAGAGTCCAGATTCTTGAGGAACGCTCGTTCTCTCTCTTTTACTATCAACCTCCAGATGTCTACCCCTCTTCTACACCTAAAAACACGTGATCTCACCCCCTCATCCTTCCAGGCCCAAAATTAACCCTCTCTTTCCCTCTGAGAACGCTTACTACACCCCCCCCCCCTTTCCAGTACATGTTGGGTCCTACGTCAAGGGACAGCCCTCTAGATTAATTTAGCGTCGTGATTGGCTCCCTACTCCGTTTAGGGGTTGAACGTAGAATTAGTATTATTTTTAAGCAAGATTTGTACAACTAAAAGGGATCTCTCTCTCGTCTTCGACTTCAACGTGAACGGTTGTTCTGAATTTGGTAGTTGTGAAGTGCATATTAAACTCAGATCCAAGTGGAACCCAAAATTGTTGAAAGTGTTAGAAATTATTTTCAAACCTTCCCGCTTCCAGTGAGCAGAGTGCTTTAGCGCTCCACGGGCGACTTACCCGACACCCTAGTGAGAACTAAAAACTGAAAACCCACCCACAACATTGGTGACAGCGGTGGGATATCAAAAAATAAATAATAACGAAATTATTTATCACGCCGGCTCATAGTTCAAAAGCGGGAAGTGAAGCTGAAGTCAACACGGAAACAAACACGGTGCAATAAATTAAAAAAAAAAAAGTTGGAATCGAACAATTTGGCGGAACTTTACAGTACAGAAACTATTCTGTTCAACTCTAAATTGTGTCTTCAAAAATTCAAAATTGTAAATCGAATACTATCAAAAGGCGCTCTTTTCCCATCCCGGTTATTTGACCACGGTTTTCCCGAAGGATGCGTTGGACGAATGTCGGAAAAAGGTGATACTGATGTCCGTGGATAACTAGTTTTCCATCGTATCACCAGCGCAAAGGTCTGGAAGGCAGATTCCAACTATTACGAACGAGAGGAGAGGAAGAGAATAAGAGTCAGAAACAGCAGATATCGAGCCAAGCTGAGACAACCTTATCGTGCCAAGCAGAGACGAAGACAGCTGAAAGAGACAACAATTAATAGATCAAGCCGAGAGATCATCGACAAGGCCAGCAAAGAGGACAGACGAGGAAGACTTTGGAGAGCAAACATTTGCATATTGGTTCCGTACAAATATTTAAATAGATTAGTTTATTGTTATTGTTATTTGCTTAACTTTTAAGGAGAGAAAGAAAATATTAAAAATGCCGCCAATTACTAGATGGGGTACAAGCGCAAGACGCAACGCGAGTGGTAGTAATCGCCCGCGCAGTTCTTCTCGCGGTTCTTCTACAATAAGAAATAGATCACGCTCCGCCTCCCAAATTCAAGAAACTATTACAAACGCACTTGTAGAACCAGTTACAACTATTGTCTCTAACCGCCTACCAAGGGAAACTCCATCCGTAAATTCCACGATTAATGCTAGTACTCTATCAGATATACGCGAATTAAGCTCACCCCAAATCACGAAAAATGTGTCGTACATGCTCCTCAAACTCGCTGTCGAATCGATCCCCCGGTTTGACGGAAAATCTTGCACCCTCACGAAATTTGTTAAACAGTGCCAAATTGCTGATTGTAGCGTCCGGCCGGAAGAACGCGAGCATTTGTTTTCCTTGATTAAAAATAAAATTAAAGGCCGCGTCGAGCAATTAATTGAAAATCGTGGTAAACCGGCCGATATGAATGGTTTGATTAAGATCCTAAAGAATGCTTTTGCTCGGGAATTTGATATCGATCGTGTTCAGGAAGAACTAAAAACCGTACGTCAAGCCGAAAACGAAGATACTGAATTTCTTGGAGCCAGAGTAAGCTCAATTTTGAACCGGGGTATGGAGGTGATCGCAGAGGAATATCACGGTCAACGAGTCCCCGCAGTGGAGATTCTATTGATAGGAGCGGCCGTTCGGGGTTTCACGCGCGGTCTACGCGAACGGTTGCACGGTACTGTGATTGCCGAAAAGAATTTTGAATCCCTCGATGACGCTATCGATGCGGCCACTCGACTTGAACGCGAGTTGGGAGATCGCCCTCCCACCTCCAATTCGATTATTCGCGACGCACGCACAGTGCAAATTCATGGCATGCCCTCCTACACAGAAAGTACCCCTACGTTCCCTGATCCGCACCATGCACCCCTTAACCTCAATACGCGCGACAGACACATTTTTCCCATGTCCCGAACATACCCAATTCAAGGCCAAGAAACGCGAACGTGCTATACTTGCAAAAGACAAGGGCACCTTGCCGCACGTTGCCCAGAGGAATCAAAGCTCAGGTGTTATTGGTGTGGTAAATCTGGTCACAAAGAGAGTGTTTGCCGGTCCAAACTTAGTGGACACCCACGATTCAACCCGCATTATAATTCTAGCTCAAAAATGTCACAAACGAAACCTTTAAACTCCAACGGGGGCCGACAAATGGGCGCGAGTCAGGCGGAACCCCTTATTGCCCACGGAAATACCAACGCGTCTGTTATAATTTCAAAATGAATGACATCTCCAAATTACCCGTTGTTAGCCTCAAGAGTCTCCGATTCAAAGAGGGAAATGCATATTTCTTGATCGATACTGGCTCCCAACTAAATTTCCTCAAACTCAACGCCTTAAATTCTAATGACATCTCAATAAATTCAAGTAAAAAATACGGGCTCACGGGAATCGGCACAGGTATGATTAACACCTTGGGAGAAATCGTATTATTTATTAATGATACCAAAGTAAAATTCCAAATAGTGGGCAACGATTTTCCCATTAACGAAACAGGCATACTTGGCATCTCTTTCCTCAAAGAACAAAAAGCTCAGCTAACCTTCAGTGTTAAAATCCCCGGGGAATTGAAATTAGGAGAAAAATCTCTGTTGCTTTGCCCACCCACGACGTTTCAATTACCCCCACGCGCAAAGACTCTCATTACAGTTCCAATTAAAAGCACTACCGAAAAAAAGGGCTATATTCCGAGTATTGATGTGGGGCCTGGAGTATTTGTGGGACAATCTCTCGTGACAAACGTTGACGGAACAGCAAAAATTTTCGCGATAAATTGTAACACGACCCCCGTAACTATTACCGTCCCACCTATTCAGCTCGAACAATATGACGTCGTGCCCCCAAGCCATCGTCCTTCTCGAAACGCCGATCCTGAACTAGATAAATCAAAAGCCGATGCCGCGAGACTAGTCCAACTAAACGAAAATTTAAAATTAAAAGGTCTAGATGACGCAGAAAAAGCTAGTGTATTGGAAGATATTGCTCTATTTCCATACCAATTCACTCTGCCTGGAGATAAATTAGGCTCAACTAATGCCGCGAAATATAAAATAATTACAACAGACGAATTACCGATTAATACCAAACAATACCGATTCCCCCAAATCCACAAAGAAGAGAGAAAAACTCAAGTTAAAACCCTTTTAGAGACCGGTATAATTAGACCTTCAAGCTCCCCTTATAATTCCCCCTTGTGGATAGTACCGAAGAAACCGAACTCCTCTGGAAAGCCGCGCTGGCGGATGGTCGTAGATTACCGCGGATTAATCGAACAAACTATTAACGATTCGTACCCTCTTTCCAACATTACGGACATCCTCGATCAACTCGGCGGTGCCAAGTATTTCAGCACACTAGATTTAGCCTCTGGGTTTCATCAGGTCGCCATGGACCCCGATTCGACCCCAGAAACTGCCTTTTCGACCCCCCACGATCATTACGAATTTCAAAAGATGCCTTTTGGTTTGAAAAATGCCCTCGCGACCTTTCAGAGACTGATGGATCAAGTTCTATCGGGGTTACAGGGAGTAGAGTTATTTGTGTATATGGACGATATCGTGATTTACGCAAGCTCTCTAGAAGAACACTCGCGTAAATTACGAACCTTGCTAGCACGGTTACAGGGTGCGGGTTTGACTCGTCAGCCTGATAAATGTAATTTTCTCGATAATGAGGTCGCATATCTCGGCCACCTTATTACCAAAGATGGTGTTAAGTCAGACCCCGCGAAAATCATAGCTGTAAAAAGCTTCCCACCTCCGAAAAATAGGAAACAAATAAGACAATTCCTCGGGCTGATCGAGTATTACCGTCGATTTATCCCCGATTTTGCGAGAATCGCAAAACCTCTCACAAATCTCACGAAACTTGACATTCCATTCGTTTGGAATGAAGTAGCTCAAACCTCTTTCGAAACCCTACGGGATATTATTTGTTCTGAACCACTCTTACAGTACCCGAACTTCTCTCAACCCTTTCTTGTGACCACGGATGCCTCCAATTACGCTGTAGGGGCGGTCCTCAGTCAAGGAGTTATCGGCAATGATTTACCGGTCGCGTATGACATAAATGCGTAGAGCATTTCCGTCCCTACCTCTACGGGCACCAATTTACCCTTGTGACAGACCACCGGCCCCTTGTTTGGTTACACAATACTAAAGATCCCACGTCGAAATTGAGGAGATGGAGAATTCGCCTAAACGAATACGATTATAACATCGTTTATAAACCTGGAAAATGAAATTCTAACGCCGATGCCCTCTCCCGCAACCCTGTCGATTCTGAATTGCCCCCAGCACTCCTCTCTACTTCCCCCTCTACGACAGACAGTACAGAGAAAAGAATCCTGTGTCTACGGAATTTGGAAAAGGTGTCCGTCTACATAGACAGAACACCGGTTCCCGATCCCTCAATAGACAAGGATAAGATTGACAGACTAGATGATTACACAAATGAGACAATGATAGGTACTGTTTCCCTGGCGCGCGGGAAAACAGTGCGTGACGAAGAGAATGAGGTCGTGGACAGTTTGATGAATGAAATGGATGACAATTCAATTGAAGAGAAAAATGATGAGACGCCTTGTACCTCCGTGAGACCGAACTCAGGTACTGAGGGACCACTTGCCCGAACGTGGAGTAACTGTAAATCTCAAAATCGTAAGGGAAGTGTAGCATCCTTGGGTTCCCAAGGAGACCGATCTCCCGGATACAAGGAAGGAGGGTCACGGCCATATGGAAGTGAGACAGATCATTTCCGTGGATACCCATCGAATGGCTTTAGTGCTGTACCCAGAGAAGGGACATCACGTCAATCATGGACCGGAGATATCTTGAGTAATGCGAATGAGAGAGCCGGCGTAATGTCTAGCCTGTTTAATAACGAGACAGTCCAACGAGGTGGCACTGATCCGACTCAGGAAGACACCGCCAGGGCAGTACATGAGATTGAGTTTGAGAAATTAGTAGGGAAACGCACGTGACCTTCTATAGGCACGACCTCACTTGAAAATTCCAATGAAATTAACAAAAACGATCCAATCAACGCGAAAGTTTTGAAGCTAGACGCGGATGACCACCTTCCCCCTCCCTTTCCAGACATTATCTACACGAAGGACCATTTATATTTACGCAAGGAACACGTCGCGCACTTTATCCCTCATGACTGTAGCATTACCTCTGATATCGGACTGGAGTTATTAGGGAGAAGAAGATTTTACGCCGACAGATTATAAGCCTGTCAATTTAATGTGGGGGATGCACTCACATTTCCTGAAGGCAAATCATATGTTTTTCATCTAGTTGTGAAAAGAACCCCTGACGATGAACCCTCTCTCCCCTTCATAAAATCCTCATTAGAATCCCTGAAACATCTCATGGAAAACGTCAATATTAAAACTATTTGCATTCCTAAAAGTGAGAACGATCTACCCTCTATCAACTGGCAAAGTGTAGAAGACCTAATAAAAACCACCTTTAACGATCGAGGTTATACGATCCTCGTTTGCACTGGTGAAGTAAAAACCCCTTTAAAAGCTGAACGAGACTCAGTGATAAAAGAATACCATGAATCGGTTGTAGGAGGGCATCAAGGCGTCCACAAATTGTTTAAAACGTATGCGAGAAAATTTTTACTGGCCAAAAATGCAACAAGATATTAGTGATTTCATTCGCACTTGTCCCAGTTGTCAATGATGGAAAATACGCGGTCCCAAGACTCGGCAGCCAATGAAATTAACAGACACCCCCAAGACCGCGTTTGAGAAAATCCAAATGGATATCGTAGGCCCTCTCCCCGTCACTGCAAAAGGGAATAAATATTTATTAACCATCCAAGACAACCTCACGAAATACTCCGACGCAATCCCCATCCCCACTATCGATACAGTCACAGTCGCCATTGCCTTTGCAGAAAATTTTATCTGCTGGTTCGGTTGCCCCCGAACGATTCAAACAGATCAGGGAAGTAATTTCACCAGTCGCGTAATGAAATTGTTTTGTAAAATATTTAAAATTAAAAAAATAACCTCCACCGCCTTTCGCCCTCAGTCACAAGGTTCCATTGAACGCGCTCATCGCGTATTTGCGGATTATCTAAAGCATTACTGTACGAAGACTGACTGGGATGAATGGATCAGGTTCGCAATGTTTTCGTATAATACTGTCGTCCACGAAAGTACTCAATTCACGCCTCACGAGCTTGTTTTTGGGATAAAGGCGATTATCCCGTCAGAATTCGCAAATGAAAGCATAGAGCGTACCTTTATCGATTATCTTGATGACTTATTCACGAAAATTACTACCACTCAAGCGTCCGCTGCCGAGAATCTTAAAATTGCGAAAAAAGAAGCAAGAGATATTATGATAAGAGAGCCAATCCGCGCGAATTTAAGGTTGACGATTTCGTATACTTGATAAAAGAACCCAGGAACATTAAATTTGATCCTCATTGGTTAGAACCATATAAAATTATTAGAGTTTACGACGATTATAATATCGAAATCGCTCTTGACTCGAATAAAACGAAAATAGTACATAGTGATAAGCTTAAACTCGCTAGTATTAGATTAGACGATTAAGGTTTATAACGAACATTGGTTAATCACTTTTTCTCTTTTTCCTCCTATACACTATGTAGATTGTATAAATGATTGTGTATTTTTTTACAAAAAGCTGGGCTGTACATGTGGCGCTGGGTCCACATGTACAGTCACATTTTTGTCTCGACAGTTGAATCCCTGCACGGTGGTGCTCTTACCGTTTGAAAATTCTCTGTACAGTTGATCATTTGTACAGTTGAACAAGTACGAACAGAGACCATGGGGGAAATCAGCAGGGCCAGTCCTGGGAGATCAACCACGAAATGTCCTAGCGGTAGCGCCGGAACTAATTTTGCAGCCGGATTTGTTGGTAAGGTACCGAACATTACGGCTGCAAAGTCGGAGCAGAGGGAAAAGTCGGTAACGGTGATAGCGTGGGGCGGGGGAATGGAAGTAAGGAGGGGAAATTAACCGGCTGGGCAGGCGTTCTGGATATCCGAACGGCGTTGAGGGAAGTTTTTCCCTCATTAGGGGGGGAGGGGGAGATGAATTTTCAAAAATGCAGCTTGACGCGCATTAGTTCTCGGCGACGGCAAGCGAGAATACCCAATAACCCCCCACGATTCAAAAATTAATTTCTGCCCTTCTACTGGAGATGAAGAAATGAAACCAACGTCATTCAATTGCTCATTAAATTGTTCATTAATGACGGTAGTTTTGTTTTTTAATCCGAGTTAAGAAGGGAGGGAATAATTTTGAAAAGGTAGCTTGACGCACATCAGTTTTCGGCGGCATCAAGCGAGAATATCAAATAACCCCCCACGATTCAAAAAGTCATTTCTCCGCCTCTAATTGAGAGAACGAAATGAAATCAACGTTATTCGATTGCTCATTAAATTGTTCATTCATGATGGTGGTTTCGATTCTTAATCCGAATGAGGAGGAGAGGGATTAATTTTGAAAAATGCAGCTTGACGCACATCACTTCTCGGCGGCGTCAAGCGAGAATACCCAATAACCCCCCACGGTTCAAAAATTCATTTCCCCCTCTCTAATTGTGTGCGGGGTAGTTACCGTGATGATAAACTCAAAGAAAAAATAGAGTCTTCCAGTTTGATCCTTCCCTACGGTTGTAAGTCGCAGTTATACACCTTGGTGCGGCAACACTGTCTCCTGCACTACTACTCACGAAAAGTAATTCGCAAGCAGCGATGTTCTTGTTTATGTAATAAATAATCTAATCCAATAATTAAAGATTTATCAGGTCAAAAGGTAAGCTGTACATGTGGCGCTGGGTCCACATGTACAGCCACATTTTTGTCTCGACAGTTGGATCCCTGCACCCCGGTGCTCTCAACGTTTGAAAATTCTCTCTACTGTTCATCATTTGCACAGTTGAAAAAGTACAAACGGAGCCCCCCCGATCTCCCAGGACTGGCCCTGCTGATCTCCCCCATGGTCGCTGGTACGAACGGAGCCCCCCCAAAAAGCTAGGCTGTACATGTGGACCCAGCGCCACATGTTACGTTCCAATCGTTCCAACTATGTAACTAGGGGGAACTCTAGCGCCAATTCAGGAATTTAGCGCCAGTTTTGAGTGTGGGAACGTTGACCGCCAAAGCTCTGATGAGCACTCCATCAGATTTAATTTAATAATTGAGGATTATTTATGTGGGGTAGGATAAATGAAATAAGGTAGACACTGATGATTTAGGAAGCACTGAACACACTTTATTTTATTGAATTCAAAATTGCAAATCAACTAAAAATAAACTCAATACTTGTGGCTAATCAAATTGAAGAGAGAAACAGCAAGCAGAAGGCTTGATCAGGAACTGACTTATCCTAAACTTAAGCTTCCAAGGGTTGGGTCTAACAACCCCCACTAATCTAAAAGTTGCGCACGCAAACTAGGCCCTGAGGAAAGGGAAAAGAAAAACGGAGAAGTGAAAAGGAGAAAAGGAGAGTATTTTGCGTCGCTGGTTTTCGTCCTGGAGGGAATCCAGGGCATCAACCAGCCGAACACAATGAACAAGGGCACCACACGTGTTGCGCACATGAGGCCGTAAAACCGTTGGTATAAACAGAACTTGAGATCGTGTCGAGTGAGGAACGTAACCTATCAAATAAATCCGACCCCCAAATTTGACACCTAGAAAAATGTTTATTCCACAAGAATTTGGAAACCCATAAAATATTCTAATAAATCGCAGACCCAAACACTCAAGTCTAAAATCCCATCAACAGCTTATTTTTACTAAGAATTTATTGTTTTCCCTTGTTCATTGTATTTTCTCCCTCAGTTCTCGACTATGAATTACCCCTTATGATTTTAATTATTTAGACCTGATTGAAATTTCGCGGACTTAATCGGACGATCTATAGCGCCATCTCCCGAGTTAATGTCGGGATATTACACACATATAAAGCTTAGCTTTTTGTCTCGACAGTTGAATCCCTACACAGTGGTGCTCTCACCGTTTGAAAATTCTCTGTACAGTTGATCATTTGTACAGTTGAGAAAGTACAAACGGAGCCCCCCCGAAACTGCTGGGGAAAATGGCCGCCACTTCTTGTACCATTATTTGCGGATGTACCTATTTTAGACCCATCCGCAGTGCCGCTGCCACGGGGACACGTCGAGAGTGGAGATATAGTTTTCTCCGCCTTTGAAATGTTTCTTTATGATTTTTCAGCCATAATATGTCGTTTTTAGATTTACAAAAATTATTTCAAAAGATCTATTCTTCCCGGTAAGGACAGAAATATTTTCACCTGCCCAATTAGTTAAGCATGTACCAAGAGCTAAATAAAAAATTTCAATTGCTATATTGGCGCACAGCGAGCGTCCTCAAATCGCAAGATGTGGACTCGAGTTCGATCCCAGCCTCCATCGTTTTTTCTTTCTTTCTTATTTATATTATATCAATTTTTTTTCTATAAATGGTCAATCATTAATCGAAATACCTCAAGAGAATCATATCAAATGGTAATTCGATTGATGATTCACCATTTCTTAAAAAAAAAAATTACGTCACCTCACGTGAATAACGGATAGTGAGGGAGAGAGAGAGAGGGGGAAAGATATTTCTCTCTCGCTCATTGCCAATTTCAAGACAGAATAATCATCGATTATTAAATACCCTGAATAATTGATGTAATTGCCTGATCAGACATTTAATGTTTAAAATTGAATTATCCACAAAAAAATCGTTTTGACAAAATGCTGTAAACCCATTTGTTTACAAGATGTTTGTCAAAAAGCATTTTTAACTAGAAAAATTCTGAAAACCACAGGCATCCCCCTTGGCATTCCGGAGATAATTGTTTAAATGTTAATTATCTCATGATGCACCAGTCTTACCGTATTTTGTCAGAAAATCTTTGAGTGCCCAAAAAATAGGTGAAAATGTATTCAATTTTTAAATAAAGTGACTTGGTGATCTTTTTTTTGACCTTTTTGTTGTTTGTTATTCAGCTTCGGTACTGGACGTTGTTGCCACTGGCTGTCGACGACTACTCCAAGAAATTGGACCCTCGTTCGACAAGCATACCCAGCCTGTAGTACTACGCCCTGTATCGATATCACCAGCATAATCAGCGTCACTATATGCGATTATCTCATCAAGATCAGAATTTAAACTGTAAGAAATCCCATAATTAATAGTCCCTCTCAAGTATTTAAATACACGCTGTACACCACACCGGTGTTCGTACTGTGGCTTCTCCATGTACCTACTTAGTACCCCTACGATAAATGCTAGATCAGGTCTGGTACAGATCATTAAATACATCAATGAACCTATTGCTTGCCTATAAGGATAATTAGACTTCTCCTTAGCGTACTCAGATGATTTAGAAAACTTAATACTTGGATCCGCTGGAATAATGACTGGATTCGAATTTTCGTGATTAAACTTCTTCAAAATCCTCTCAGCATATGCTGTTTGACGAATTTTAAGACCACCCTCTTTCTCGTTCCTATCTATCTGAATCCCCACAAAACATTCAGCGTTAGAAAAAGTGGTTCTAAATTCTGTGTGCAAATCAATAAGTAAATTCTTCATTTCATCCTCATCCTTCCCACACAACAGCCCATCATCAACATATAATGCTAAATACATTTTTCCCTTTGATTCACAAGAGCTTTTACTGAAAAAACATGCGTCTGACCTTGACTGAACGAACCCATAGTGAAGAGGAAAGTTAACAATCCATTTGTTCCACTGACGTGGAGCTTGCTTCAGACCATATAAACTGCGTTTCAGCAGACACACTCGATTGTCCTCCGCGAAACCGTACGGTTGCTCCATGTATATCTCCTCCTCTAGCTCGCCATGAAGAAAGGCAGTCTGTACATCAAACTGACGAATATGGAGATTCTTCGATGCTGCCACCGCCAACAGTGTTCTCATCGACGTATGACAAATCACTGGTGCAAAAGTCTCCTCATAATGGATACCATGTTTCTTTGAACATCCTCTGACCACCAACCTAGCTTTATACTTGTCTATCTGCCCATCGGCCTTAAATTTCCGACGAAAAATCCAGCGATTCGATATTACATTTCTTCCAGCTGGTCTCGCCACAAGTACCCAGGTCTGATTCAACTTCAACGAGTTCAACTCCGACTCGATTGCCTCCAACCAATTCGAGGAATCCTCTGATTGTAGAACCTCTTCAAGTGACAACGGTTCAAGTTCGGCTAGAAAGGCCTCTGCAATAACAGCTTCCCCATCAGCAACAGATTTTGATCTCGAGTTCTTCCTTGTTGGATACGGATCCCTTGGAATCGGCAATCGTGGATTCTTGTACTTGATTTTCCCAGTCTCCTGTGCTGGACTCTGCTCCCCTTAGTTTCTCTCATTCGAACCCGAAACTCCCCTTGCTTCTTCAGAATTGATAAACCGTGTAGCGACGTGGGGCTCAGATATCAACGTGCCCTTCTCGTTAAAAATAACATCTCTTCTGATTATAAGTTTACGTTGCACTGGATCGTAGATTCGATAGGCCTTGTTTCCATCGCTGTAGCCAACCATAAGACACTTGACTGACTTAGCATCTCACTTAGTGCGCTCCTCTTTCGGTACATGAACGTAGCACTCTGCTCCAAAAATTCTCAGATTATTCAACGATGGCTTATCACCAAACCATACCTCATATGGAGTACGACCTCCCAGTGTGTCAGTTGCAGTGCGATTCTTTATGTAAACAGCGCAATTTGCAGCCTCAGCCCACAAGTGCTTGGGTAGATCTCGAGCATACAACATGGCCCTCGATGAATCAAAAATTGTTCGGTTCTGCCTCTCAATGAACCCATTTTGTTCAGGTGCACGTGGAGTTGATAGTTGATGCTGAATATCCTTCAACAGCAGGAAATCCTTTACCGTCGCGTTACAGAACTCTTTTCCTCCATCAGTCCTCAAGCACTCCACCTTGTGACCATTTGCTTTGACATCCACATAAAATTGCTGCAAATTTTTAAGAACATCGGTTTTATCTTTTAAGAAATAGATAAAAGTGTACCTTGAGCAGTCATCCTTTAACAGAAGAAAATATTTAGCTCCCCCTAATGACTCTGGAGACATTGGACCGCACAGATCTGCGTGAAATATTTTCCCTGGTTCAGATGTCCTTATTTTATTCGGATTCTTTGGAAAGTCCTGTCGATGTTGTTTCCCATAAGCACAGCCAGCACAAAAGGGATTCTCGTTGGGTAACTCCTTGATCCTCAGATCCTCCACGACTCTCCTCTGATGCATTTGCCTCAGCATCTTGAAATTAACGTGTCCTAGCCGCTCGTGCCATGTCATCAATGTCTCTGTGCTTGCTAGTTGTACTTCAGCACTCACAATTGGCTGTATATTTAACTTGTACAACTTCTGCTCTTTAATTCCATCCAAAATTATCTGACCCTTTTTTAAAAAACTGACTCTGAGACCTCCTTCTTCAAACAGTACACTCATGCCTCTCGAAGTACATCTGGATATTGATACCAGATTTTTCTCAATCTCTGGCACGTATAGAACATCTGTCATAATGAAATCCGCTGTGCAACCACCATCAACATATGACACAATTTTGATGTCTCCTTTCCCTTCAGCATCAATCAGAGAGCCATCTCCAATTTTAACTGAATATTTCTTGTCAGTGGATGGTACGAAATTGGTGAACCATTCTCTCTTAAAACACATGTGTTCAGTTGCACCAGAATCTGCGAACCATGAGTCGCATCCTCTCATACGATTCGATTCACCATCTGCGGCTAGTACTGTAGCCCCAGTCAAACACTCTTGACTCTCTGGGTTAAAACCTTGATTATTGAAAACCTCATCTCGCATGTTCTGCTGGAACTCGCTCGGATAATTATTATTCCCATGATATGCGTTTTGATTCTGTGTATCCATTCCTTGAACCATATAAGAACGACCATAAGTAAAATTGCCTCTCCTTGGTCCATTATTACTCGAAAAATAATGTTGTCCTCCCCTTGACCAATTACTAGGAGTGTAAGAGCCAACGTTTCCACCTCTGGACTGAGAATTCCTCTGGAGTTTTTGTGGACACTCTCGTCCATAGTGACCAGGAGTATTACAATAACTACAACTTCCCGTCCTTCTACTAAAACCATTGTCTAGAAATTGATTATCATTATGAACCTGACCTTGTGCTTGATGTGAAAAACCCTGTCCACCTCCGCCTCGACCTCTGTTCCTGCCTCGATTCTGCTTCCCAGTGACGACAAAAGCAGCCTCAGAATATTTCTCTTCACATCCACCAGCCCTGCCCTTGAGTACGGCTTCCTCGGTGACCAAATTCTGAGTGACTTTATCCAACGTCTGCTCAGCTTTAGGTACAGCATACCAAGCAGATCTGACACTGTCGAAAGCACGTGGTACACTACCCAGGACTTTAGCAATTATAACTGGCATCTTCTGCTCCAATCTCAAATCACTCAGTCTTTTTGTCAGACTCCCAATTTGCGCAATATACTCTTTCACCTCAGTACCCTCTTCCATCCGAGCATTAATAAATTGATCGAGCAAAACTTGCGATGTCTGATCACTCTTTTCGGAATGCACTGAACCTAGTCTAGCCCACATCTCCGCTGCGGTATTACAATTATTTAAATACCTTAATTGCTCCAGCTCGAGCCCATGCATTAGAAAACTCTGACATTCACTATCTTGTTTATCCCAATTTACAGCATTAGCATCCGTACGAACTTCCGTACCAAGAACATATTTCTTCAAACCATTCTCGTTCAGATAAATTTCCATCTGACGTTTCTACAATAAATAATTGTCGCCACTTAACCTGTGTATATGATAATGCTTTTGCTCGGACATAACCTCGAGCTTCGCAACAACTGCAGTGGAAATTATCGTTACCTTCGTTTCTAATTCCGATAAGGGGTCTATTAAATGTAATTCCTCAACTCTCTCCCCAATAGCCGAAACGTGAGAATTTTAAAAAAGTGTTAATTTTTGATCCACTTATTCATCAACCACACGGTGCACTGGGCCCATAACCTGTTGTTTGTTATGCAGTGATAAACTCGATATAGAAAAGTATAACATACATTTATTCATTGTTTAATGCGGGATACAGTGTGACAGTGTAGGTGCTCTCTAGTATAAATTAAACAACGCAAATAAACATTTTATTGGAGCCGGAATAAAACGTGCCCATCTGGTAGTGCAGCCAAAAACGCAGAGAGCGCATCCACAACGCGCACATCCGCCGGAACTACAAATGAGTAAAAGGCGCGTAATTTAACACTTTTAATTCTAGACATTCCAACAGTTTGCGTAAATTTAATTAATTATATTTATCAAGCTAAACACTTACCATGGTTTCAGAAGTAGGATGTAGGTGTAGTCACGAGAATTCAAAAAATTATTGATTGTCAGCGCAGGAACTTCTTGTACAATGATTTGCGGAGATTGCCTAAGATGGTATTGAACATTCTTGATTTTCACAGCCCGTTCTTCGGATTTAAAAACAAACGCGTCGTTTTCTGCTCGCAATATTTTATTTGTAGTTCTCAATCAGTCGATTTCTCTCTTCAGTTCCTCCTTTTCACGCACCAATCTCTGAAATGAAGAAATTGATGCAAGCGATTCGTTCGGTTCGTCAGTGTTCATCGGAGGGACAGTAGGCTCGATGAATACAGCCGCTTGAACCTCAGGCCCAATTCGATTTGCTAGCGCTTGGCTGGTCTCGTCGGGATTGAAGGGATCATTTCTGATTACCTGAATTCCCATGGAAGACTCTGGTTGGCTAACATTTGGGAGTGGAGCTGCATTGCAGTTCAACCGTTGCTGATCGATATTTGTATATGAATTCTTACAAAAATGTCCTGTGCAGAGTCCATAATGCAGTATCGTTTTCTTAGCTAATCCTTCAAGCTTCACACAACCTATAGCGATACATAACAAACAATGTTTATAGTAACTCTCATAAAATACAAATCATTTGATATCGTATAATAAAACAGTGAAAGTTTGAAACAAAAAAGGTGATTTACACGTGCGGTTGACAATGTATGGATCAAGATCACTGTCGGGCTTGATACCACGGTGACATCAATGATTATTATTTTTTTTATTATTATTTATTTCTTTGATGTTACAAATGTCTTTCTTTGCTTTTCATCCTCCCCAGCCTCTCTTAAAATCCCTTCTATTTTAACTTTAATATTAACATTAATATATCTGTATGAAAGAAAACAATGGTCTTATTTATGTAGAAACACAGCCCCGTAAGCCCCCCTTCTGTAATAAGTTCTTTTCTTCTCGTCTCCTTCCTCTTCACCTTCCTCTTCTCTCTTCTGCTGCCTTCCTCAGCGCTTCCTCTACCCTCCTCAGCCTCTCAATCATTTTCTTTTCTGGGGTCAATCCCAGGATCTCCACCATCCTCTCCTTCCAGTGTCTTCGACCACTTCTTCTGCCTCAGTCCTTCCACCACCTCTCGTCCTCTTTCCCCAGCCTCTTCATTAGTTCCCCACAACCGAGGACATGCTCCATCTCCTCCTTTTCCCTTTTACATGCCCTGCCGCTATCCTCTACCATTCCCCTTCGCCCTCCAATCAGCGCGTTCCCGCATCGCCATCTAGCCCACCCTACCTTCTGCTCTTCCTTCAGTCTCTTGTCCAACCAGTACTTTCCCATCTCCGTGTCCTTTTTCATGTGTTTGTAGTAGTCACAGTACCTTGATCCTTCTATCCTTGCCCAGTCCTTTTGTTTCTCCAGTCCTTCCATTATCCCCACTAGCCCCTCTATCCTCTCCTCTATTCCGTCTAACTCTTTTTTTCACAGCCTTTCCAGTACCTCGCCGTTGCCTAGCTCCTTTAACTTGTCCCTTACCATTCTCCGCCACTCCGTTGGCTGTTCGTTTTTCTGATTCCCCTGATTTCGTCCCTTAGGCATTTCTTGGCCAATCATCCTTCTTCCATTCTTCCTATCTTTACCATGAACTTTGCTGCTCTCCTGAAGGCTTCCATTTCTATGCCTTCTACTCCCGCTTCCATTTTCCAGATGTACTCCGGTGTGTTTCTTGCCGGCCCCATACTCGATTTGATAGACTCTCCCTGCCTTGCCCATCCCCAGACTTTCACTCCGTACAATGCCGCCGTCTTCACTGTTGCTCCCATAAAATAGAGCCTTCTTCTTAGGCTCTTCAACCTGAGTCTTCGAATCTCGCCCCACGCCTTGTTGATAAGCCTCTGTGCCATTCCCGCTAGCTTCTTTGCGTGTTCCCTGTACCTGTTCCCAGTTGTAAACCAGAATCCCAGGTATTTGAGCTCCCTCACCACTTCCAACTCCCTTCCTTTAATGCTCCACCTTTCTTTTTTCCTTTTCTCCCCTTTTCTAAATACCGATATTTTTGTTTTTTCCACACTTACTTCCATCTTATTTTTTACCGCCCACCGTTCCATTGTTCTCAGCATCTTTGCCAGCTCTTCTCCCTTCTCCGCCACTATGGCTACGTCGTCCTCATATACCGTCTCCCCCTTCCCCCTCCCAATCGCCGTGCCACCCTCCCTTTTCCTTTCCAATGTCCCGGTTAGGTCCTCTATAAATATATTGAATAATACCGGGCTCAGCGGGCATTCTTGTCTTACCCCCTTGCCCGTCCTAAATTTCTGCGTCAATCTTTTCCCCGTTATAAGCTTGTTCCGGGTGTCTCCGTAGATCCTTTTTGTTATTCTCAGAAACTTTCTCTCTATTACCATGCTCACCATTTTTTCCCAGAATTCCTCTCTGTCCACTTTATCGAATGCCGCCTTAAAGTCCACGAATGCCACGTACAGTTTCCCCATTTTCCTTTTCAGCTTGTTGTCTATTATTGTATTTAGCACAAATACCTGTTCCATCGTACTTCAGGTGGTTCTAAATCCTGCCTGCGCCTCTGACAACTTTCCCATCCTCTCCAGCCAGCTTCCTAGACTTCTGGCCATTATTCCCGTCATTATTTTCTATCCTATGTCCAACAGTGAGACCCCTCGATAGTTCGCCGCTTTATCCACCTCTCCTCTTTTGGGGATTGCGACAATTATAGCCACCCTCCACCTACCTATCATTTCCTCTCTTCTCCATAGCTCCTTGATCGTCCTTACTATTTCTTTTTTCCCGCCCTCCAGCAGGTTCTTCCAGAACTCCGCCGCTATTCCTCTTCAGCCTATTTATTTCCCTTTTTATTTCCTTCTGTGATATATCCTTGTCCAACTCTTTTTCCTCCTCGCCCTCCCTTTCTTCTTCTATCTGTTCTGTCTCTGTCTCCTCTTCCTTTTCTTTTTCTCTGACCGCCTTTTCCCCGGTTGCTTTCGCCGCTCTCCTCGTCTGTTCTTCTGGCTCTTCTTCTTTCCCCTCCTCTGCTTCCAGTAGTTCCTTGAAATGTCGCAACCAGTCCTCCTCCGTTATGTTGCTTGCTGCCTTTCTCTCCGATTGCCTAAACCAATTCATCGCCTTCCACTATTCCGCCATCGTCCTGCTTGCCATCACTTCCTTCTGCTTTCCCTCCATCCACTTCCTATACAGCCTTCCCCTTATTTCCCTTAGTTTCTCCTTCGCCTGGTTGTATTCCCATTTGTTCTTCCAGTTTCTTTCCTTTCTGTATCTTCGTAGTTTTTTAAACATTCTTCTTCTCTCCTTCGTGTGCTCCCCATCATCCCACGGCGCCCTTTCCCTTCCGGTTCCTCCCGTTGTCATTCCCGCCTTTATTGCCGCTTTTACTGTGCTTTCTACTGGCCTCTCCCATCCGCCGTTCACGCTTTCCTACGTCCTCCCTTCACTTTCCTTCCATTCTTCTTTCCATCTCTTTATGAAATCTTCTCTCCTTGCCTCTTTCCATTTCAGTCTTTGTTCTGTCTTCCTTCCCTCTCTCCCACCTATGTTCTTTCGTCCCCATTCCACTTTGCAATTTATCGGTAAGTGATCCGAGCCCTCCTGTTCCCCTATCACGCTTTCCCTGAATCATTCAGGGTTCCCCTCTTTCCAGTTTTATCATTATATAATCCAGCACACTTTCCAGCCCCGCGCTTCCCCTATGAACGTGATTGCTCCCTCTGTGTCCCCTTTGGTCCTCCCATTCTGTATGAGTAGCGCTTTCTCCTCACACCAACTTATTAGCCTTTACCTCTCATTCCTTATTCTCTTGTCCTACGATCTTCTTCCTTTGAAGTCACTTAACTCTTCCATCCCTCCTTCTGCAACCCCCTGCATTTCTCCAATCCTCGCGTTGAAGTCTCCCATGATGATTATCCTTGCCTGTTCCTCTTCTAGCTCCTCTAGTACTTCCCCCAGCTTCCTCAGCACTTTGTTTAAATTTTTCCTATTATTATTGTAGGTGCTTACTATCACATTTCTCCTGTCAGTCTTTCTCTCTCTTATTCTCAGCCTTAGTCCATATTCCCACTCTTGCACTGCCCATTCTGCCTCCAACGATTTCCACACCTCCATCGGGTGTCCTCCACTCACTTTTCCTCTTTTTTTGTTCCCTTATCGCTTCTTTCCCGAAACACTCAAAGTCTTTGTTCATCCTTTCTATAATTTTCTTCATTCCCTTCGCCTCCTGATGTGTCTCCTGAAATGCTACCACAGCCATCTTGCTCCACCATTCTTTCTTCTTCCCTATGTTCCCCGCGTTCTCGACATTCCAGTGTGTTATTTTGAGTGATTCGGGAATCTCCCCCCTGTACCTTGCCTGTTTTTTAAAAGGGTTTTCCTTCCCTCTCTCTTCCTCTTTCTTCTCTCTGCCTCAGTTCTCCTTCTCTCTCATTCCACTCCAGCCACGTGCCGTCCACACATATGCTATTGTACCCTGTCCAGGCAGGCCAACTCCTCTCCCTCCCTTTTCCCGCCCGTTCCTCCAGACACCATTTTACCTTCCTCTGCCTTTCAGTTAGATCGTCTGTAATGTATACCCCCCATCCCTTCTCGTTCAGTCGTATTCTCTCTTTCATTACCGCCTTCTTGTCCTCCAATTCCTCCACTCTCACCAACCACCCCTCCTCCTCCATCCTGCTCATCTTCCCTATTCTGACCTCCACCCCCATTTCCTTCCTGAAAAATGCTTCCAACTCCTCCTTTTTCCTCCTTGTTACTAGTGTTAGCCCCTTGATCTTTATATTTTTCCTTCTTCCTCTCCTTTCTTCTGATTCCTCCTTCATCCATTCTTCTTCTGTCAGTGCTGCGGGGGCTGTCCTTATTTTCTTCCTCGTTTGTCTGTCCTCGTTCTCCTCCCCCTCCCGCCCACTCCTTTCTTTCTCAGTCATTTCTTCCCCTCTTTCCTCTCTTCTTCCGCCACTTCTTGGGGTGGTTTCTCCCTTGTTATGTCCGGAGACGTTGTCAGCGTCGGAGGACAACTGTTATGTAATTGGATTATTTGCGGAAAACAAAAACTAGAAATTTTGATATAAAAATATGGAATAGCTAAATTGAAAATATGGAATGAAGCTAAGTATTTTTATATTTGAGATTTTGTTTGGACGACGCTAGGTTTAGGTTTTTCGCTCTTACCTTAATTATGTTGTTAATCTAAATGAAAAGGGGAATAAAGGAATTAGGAATAATCAAATGATTCCGAGTAAATTTTATTCTCAAAAATGATATTCTCTATTACGAACCTTTTTGAATTACAATTAACAATAATTTATTCTTATCTAGAATTTTATGTAAATTTTATTTGACAAGAAAGTATTAACGGTAAAATATTTATCCCCGAATAGGTTCTTAGAGAGTTGATTAACCAATTAATTTGGAATTGAAGAAGAATATAATTATTTTTATGAGATTCACAGTTCAAGTGTGTAAATGTATACTATCCCTTATGTATTGGGGATGTGTGGATCCTTCGGTGACACAATCGTCTTTCTTCACCAGAATCAGAATGGCCTCTGATCCTATCATGAACACTTCTTATTCATGCCACGTTCACCCACTCGCTTATAATTAATGCACAATGTTTTTGGATAAGTTTTTGAGAATGTCCACAACCACGGAAACTGATTAATTAGTCCTCTTAAAATGTAAGAAACACTCCTACTTTCGATTGAAGGATGCAGTATCCCTGTATACTTCCGACCGTTTAGCTATTTATTATGATTAAATAGACTACCACGCACTATATCGACTCTATCGCGAATTATAATTTGGGAGGCCCGAAAGAAACAGATCGATTCCGGAAAGTGATTTCCACCAAGTCAAATTATCGCTCCAACGGTTGCTTCTACACTGCTTTCGATTTTTGATTTTGGGGAGCGGATCGATTCGTGGTGGTTACACGAATTGATTTCTGATTAGTGGAAATTATGGCGTGGTTTTCCCACTACCAATTCTTAAAGGGGATCGACCTGTCAAGTCAGCGGTTTTGGCAGTGCATGATTTCCGCGGTGGAGTTCAATGCTCTGGCATGTGTCATTCTTTTGTTAGGGTGAATGCACTCACCTAAATGGCGAAACCAATTTTTGGATGACGTAGTGTTTTTGTGACTGGGATGGTGAAATTGGATTGGTTTATGGAAGGTAGAATTTATTATTTAAGGAATGTGTTTCCTTGTGGTTAATATTTATGGGAAATGCAGGAAAAACTATTGATATAGGGTTTTGGACATCACAGCCCCCGCTCAGAATCATTATTGCACTCAGTTGAAATTGATTTTGAGGAGTGTCTGCAATTTCGCATGATTAGGTGTAACTTGACCTGGTGGGTTTCATGTATCTCTCGTGTTCGGGTAATGAAGGCCATTTGCTTTTTTCACTGGTAAGCCTGGGAATATGGATAATTTATTTATTTTAACTCGATGGGGGTGGTCTGAAGTTTGGAAAGATGATTGGGGGTGAGGGAGTCCTCCTGTAATTTTTGGGACAGCAGGCCATAGCATTGCGAGGATCTTGCGCATCGAACGGAAGTATTTTTGGGACTGTTGGCCGAAAGTTCGCGATGTTTGTGGGGACTCTATCCCTGATTTCAGAGTGTTTCTGTTGCATGTCACTAATTTTGAATATGTTTTGATCGTATTGATTGCATTTGGATTATTATAGATATTTTCTGTAAAATAAATAGTTTTGGTCAGTGGCTGTGAATTTTCTCTTACACATGTTTCTTTCTATTCTCTATTTATTGAATAAGTTTATTTTTCCCCATTTGTAAACTTATCGAATTATTTTGACTGTTATTACTTTTATTATTATTATTGTTATTATTTATTTTATCTGATGTTTTCTTGGATGTAGTTGATGGTTACACCCGACCTTTGAGGTGTCTCGGATGGGGAGGTCTCTTGAATCTCTTTTCGGATTGCTGGTGGGGGTGCTGGTAGTGCTGGGGCGATTCATACGGCAGGCATGCTGATGGTGGCCATTGGTACCTCCTCGAATCATTCAATTGTTGGTCGGTTCTGGTTTTTGCGTTATTGCTATCTATTGGTTTTTGTCTTCTTGTACTAATCTTCCTCACATGGTTTCAGCTTGTTGGGATGTTTCATGAACCGCTGCACATCTTCTGTTTCGAGATATACATTCCCTTTGGCGGTGATATCTACAATTTCATAAGGCCCGGTGTAGGCTTGATCCAACTTTCCCGTTTTTGGTTCTTTTTCGGCGTACACGAACTGACCTATTTTTAACTCTAGAGGCCTTGCCTTTAGATCATAAATCCTTTTCGAATTGAGTTTGGATTCTTGAAGATGTATGTAGGCGATTTCATGGATTCTTTCGAGTTTTGTGATCATCTCGATCATGTAGTCCGAGTAGGTTTCCTTCCCCTGGTCTGTCTTATTAAGATTGGAGGGTATCCTGGCTGGTTTGCCGTATAATAATTTGAAAGGGGTAAAATTTGTTGCGCTATGAACCGTGGTGTTGTACGACAACATAGCAAAGGGTAACAGTTCATCCCACTCATTGAACTCGTTGGTGTATGCCTTAAGATATTCTACAAGGGAATGATGACTTCGTTCTAAAGCTCCATTGGATTGCGGCCGATAACCTGAAGTGGTGATGTGGTGGAATCTCATGATTTTGCTTAACTGAGCGAAAAGCTTGCTGAAGAAACTTGTGCCTTTGTCGGAGAGAATGATCTTCGGGGAACCATATTGTGCTACATACTTGGTTGCTATAGCATGTGCGATGGTATGGGCTTTGGTATCTTTAAGAGGTACGGCAACACAATGCTTGGCAAAATTATCCTGGATCGTAAGGATGTGATTGTGCCCTTTCGAGGTCGTTGGGAGTGGACCAACGGTATCAATCGAGATTCTCTCGAAGCATTCACTTGGTGTTTCCGTGATCAGCATTGGTTGTCGAAATTTTACACGTCGTATCTTTTCCAGTTGACAGGTTCTGCATTTCTTGATGAACCTTTCAACCTCTTGCTTCATTCCTGGCCAGTAAAATCGTTCTCTAATTCAGTGGAATGTTTTGACGATCCCTTTATGGCCGGCTGGCAGGGTTTCATGACATTCCTTAATGATTTCCTGTCTCAGAGCTACTGGTGGCATTCCAATGGTTCCGTGAAACAGGGTTATGTCGATCGGTTGTTCGTAGAATTCCCTTTCTAAGAAGAATCGAATGCGGATGTCTTAATCGATTTCGTCTCCCTGATTTACCATTTTAACCGTTGTTGCTTGGTATTTTATCAAGGCCTGGTGTAGATTCTTCAAACAGAGTTTGAGGTTTTTGTTCTTGACTTTCTCAAAGTGCCATTGCTTCACTATTAGTGTGAACGTGTAGAATTTTCCACATTTGGTGACTATTACCTGACCTGGTAGAGGCTTAAGCTTATTGATGTGCTCTAAAATTATGAGGTTCAGATCTCTGAGAAGTTTTGTGTTCTGTTTAGTTGGCTCTGCATCCGCGGCCAGAAAATGTGCAAGGTTTCCCTTCGAGAACGTAAGTCCATCTCTTGTTTCGTGAATGTTGGATGCAGCTTGATAGGACTCATCGTGGGGAATGCTGAGCTTATCGTCTTTTATGATGTCTGTCTTCACTTGTTCTTGGGAGGTACCCTGAGAGGAAAAGGGGGAAGGTGTGATGAGTGAGGGCTCTAATTGCTCTGCTATTAGATGGGAAAGCTTTGTGGATTTAACCTTCACCCCCGGTGACGCTATGTCGTCCTCCTGGAACTCATCGGACAAGTTGATGAAGGGTTTCGATCGCTCTTCGAGATCTGCTATCTTCTGGTCGAACAGCTGGGTAGAAGCGTTCAGCTCGTCGAGGAAACCTGGGCTCAGATTTGCTCTTTTCAGCTGGTATAGAGGGGGCGGTTGGTAATAGTCCCACTCTGGTAGACTTTCGTTTTGTGACTCTTCAGATTTTTCTAGGAATTTTTCGAATAGCTGTAAGCCCTTGAGCCTACTTATCTCAGCTTCTGATGGTTCTTCAGGGTCATCGTCCTGTTCTTCCATTAAAGATTCTGATTCAATTATTCCTTGATTCAGGCCGTCTAGTTGCTCTCTTTCTTCAAACACGTCATCCTCCATTGGTTCTCCTTCCAGAGAAATGTTCATTTCATCAGGTCTCTCGGTGGACCCTCGGGAGTCTTCTGTGTCTTCGGAATCCTTATCTTTCGTGATTGGGGTGTCAGAGTTGGAGTATTCCTTTTCCTTGTCAAGGTGAATCGTTTCCGTGCTATCCCTTCCTGATTCCGGGCTTCCTGAGGCAGAGGGGGTTGGTGTTGTGCTTTCGACTATTGACTCGTTCCCTATTTCCGCTGAACTAGGTGTGACTGTTGTGGCATCGGTATCGATATTTTCCGGAGTCTTTTCTGGCGTAGCGCTGCCACTCGGATTTATTTTTTTTTTAGTGCGGACTGATACTGACGACTATCTCGATAAGAGATAGGTTCTCTCCTGCCCGTGGCGAGGTCGGTCATTCGCCTTGTTTTAATTCGTTCTGCAACTGAACTATCAGGGACTGGTGTTTGGATGACCTCAGGTTGCGATTTGAAACAAACCCGTAAATTGGGATTTCCCACTGTTCTTGGTGGTTTAAGGGTTCGACGTGATGCATTGGTTCCCGGTAGACAAACAGTAAGCACAGTTTCTCCAGGCTGGTCGTCCTCCAATGGGTTCTCTGCAAATGCATCGGCCAGTTGTGCCTTCTTCTGCTTCTTTATTTTCACCTCGAAGTCGAAGTCGTTCAAATAAGTTTTCCATTTAACTTGTCTGGAGGTGGGATTGTTGGAATCTCGCAGCCAATTGAGGGCTGGACTATTCGTGATAATAGTGAAAGGCACTCCATAAATGTAGGGTTTGAACTGCCCTAGAGCGTATACCACAGCTAGGCAGTCTCTCTCTGCAGATGTGTAGCGACTTTCAGCTCCTCGCAATGTTCTGGATGCATAGAGGATCGGGTGTTCATCCCCTTCTTCGTCTTTTTGGCTCAGTATTGTCCCTAGTCCTTTTTCAGTGCTCGATACGTGCACTATGAAGGGTTCGTTCATATCTGGATGGTACAGCAGGGAATCTTCAGTGAGGGCATGTTTTAGGAAATTGAAGGATTCATCGTGTTCCGTTCTCCAATGGTATTGGCAGTCCTTCTTCAGTAGCCGGGTCAGAGGTTCCGATTTTTCAGCATAGTCCTTAACGAATCTACGATAGTAATTGCTGAAACCTAGGAATCTCCGAATCCCGTGTTGATTGATTGGTTTGGGCATTTCCACTAGAGCTCTAACCTTGGAGGGATCAGGATGAATCCCCTCTTCATCAATGATATGTCCTAAATAGGCTACCTCTTTCATGAAGAATTTGCATTTGTCAGGTTGGAGGGTAAGTCTCTTGTCTCGAAGGCATTCAAACAGGTTGTGAAGCCTATGGGTGTGTTCTTCAAATGTTCTGGAGTAGACAACAATATCGTCCAGATACACGTAAAGCTCCGTGCCCTTCAAACCTGCGAGAGTCTGGTCCATCATCCTCTGGAAGATCGGTGGGGAATTTTGTAAGCCAAACGGCATTCTGGCGTATTCATAATGTCCGTCGGGACCCGTGAAGGCGGTCTTCTCGCTGTCTGCTTCATCCATCTCGATCTGGTGGAAGCCACTTGCAAGATCGAAAACGCTGAAATATTTCGCTCCTCCAAGCTGTGATAAGATTTCCGAGATGTCAGGCAGTGGGTAAGAATCTCCGATGGTTTTCTGATTTAAAGCCTGGAAATCGATCACCATCCTCCATCGTTTCCGTCCTCTGGAGTCCGCTTTTTTGGGGACAATCCAAAGCGGAGAATTGTAGGGGGAGACAGACGGCCGTATGATTCCTTGTTCTTCCAGTGTCTTGCATTGAGTTTTGATTTCATCCTTGTGTTGTTTAGGGAATTTATATTGCTGTTTATGGATCGGCTTGTTGCCTATTGTACGGATTTTGCATTTGAAGTGTCTAGCTTTCCCTAGTTGATCTCCCGGGAGGTGAAAGACATCATCAAATGTTCTCATCAAGTCGATCACTTTCTTCCTCTCTAAGAGTTTGAGCTCTTGTTCAGGTAACGCTCGAACAATGTCAGCTGCTCTTTGGTGGAAACTTTCATTTTCTTCTGAGGATATTGCCATATTGCAGAATGTGACGTCAGTTCCAGGGCAGTAAATTTCCTCATCAAATGGTTCTATCCGTTGTGGGGGAATATTGAGTTCGATGGGGTCTTCGGTGGTATTAATGGCTACTGCACAGGCTATTCCATTTGTGACGGTCACTGCACTTCGGCCTAGATATATTCCTTGAGGTGTATCGACCTTGGGTAGGTATCCAACTTCTAAGTCTGAGTTTTGTATTGGGATTCCTATGACCATCCGCGTTCTGGCAGGAATTATCTTGGGTCCGTATGGTCGGTGGTAATCGAACCAATGAATGGGTAGATTCGGTCTTCTCTCGGTAGTGATGGTCCTCTGAAGATACCTGATGTCTACCTTTTCCTGAATCAGAAATTCTAGGCCGAGAAGTCCTGATCCTTGCACTGGTAATTCGCCATCAATTATGTGAAAGGGGACCTCCGCTCCTAGGATTCTGAGGCGAATCAAACCACACGTTGGCAATGCGTCTTCTGTTACCCCCGTTAAATACCTCACGATTGGAGGTTCGATCTTGGCACCAGGTTTAATTGCGCGTCGCTCGATGAGATTTATCTCCGCTCCGGTGTCTATCAAGAATTGGTGTGTGTTCCCCACTAAGTTTTTAACTCGTAAGTTAATTCTGGGTCCACCCCCGGTCAGAGATGATATCCTGCACTCTTTTCTCGTGGGACAACTCGGGACACACATATGCAGAGGTTTTAACGGAGATATGTTGAATGTTATGGTTCGTGTGCTGAAGGATAGATGCGTCTTCAGCTTGTTCAGCATATCGTCACCAACAATTGCTCCATATCCGCCAGGTTGGTGAGGTATGACGTGGAATTTAATTTTCACCTTTGGGTGAAGGGGTAGCATGACAGTCCCCAACGATTCCATCACATCATTGGAGAGCCCCACAATTTTACACGTCTCTCTTATATCCACGATGACCTCTGGTTGTAACGACTGAATGTCTATAAGATTTATGGAAGCCCCCGTGTCCACCAGGGCACTGATCCCATCATTGGTCAGGTATGGACCCTGGATCCGGATATGGGGACCTCGCTTGGGGCCGCACAGGACCATCTCCTTTATTGGTGGTTGCGGTGAGTGCTCGTCAGGGTATGGTATTGGTTCTGACCCTGGTCGCTCGTCATCGCACCCGCTTGACGAGTCAGATACTCGTTTAAAGCCTGGATGGGAAGTCCAGGTGTCACAGTGGAGTTCAGGACTTGTGGGTTTTGATTTCCCCCAGATCTCTGGTGATAATCTGTCCGACCCCGTTCCCGAGAATTATCTCGTGTTCAATTGGGTATGGCGGGCGGTTGGTTCATCTTCAATACTAGAGTTTGGAGGAGCTGCTTTATTTCAGCCAGGTCATCGTTTCGTCGCTCACTCCTCTGCTCCCTCTTAGGAACAGGCTCCTTCGGTGGTTGTGAGGATCCAGTCAAGATTGCAGCTAATTGGTGAAGACTGAGTTCAGCTGAGGCTCCATCGGCTAAATCTTCATTGGACTGTTGTCGCTCGAGCTGTTGCCATGGCGATAACGTTACCCCCGTTGAGGCGAGGTGGTGAGAATGGACCCCTGGATGAAAATGGTTCCGAGTTCGCTGATCCCCTTGACGGTCCGGGCGGACGTCTCGGGGGCAGATAGTCTTGCAGCAGCGAAACTACCAAATCCTTGTTGACTGGCTGATTTCTCCCATCATAGTTGACTTGAAATCCTGGGTTTCCATAGCCTCTACTGGGTGTTGGTGTAAAAGATGGAGTGTTGCCATAACGTCGCTGGTGATGCTGAGGGACTGCACATCGAGGACTTGACGTTTGTGTTTGAGGATACGCCTTGAATGACTGCGGTGTTGATTCATTCGCCCACATATCATTGTGTATCCCAACTGAAGGATACTCCGTCACGTACCGGTATTGGTTTTGGTCTTGTATCTCAGGTGCAGGCAAGGTCATACTCGGTCGGAACTCTTCTGAATCGAGTACCCTCAGTACATCATCAATTTTTTTACATTTCTGCCGACATAACGTATCCTTAACTCCAGGTGTTGCATACTCTTTAAACCTGGCCAGAGCCTCATTGTTCAGGTATTCTTCCAGAACACCTCTCTTATTCTCTGTTTCCCCTTCGAGTGTTCTCAACCCAAATTGAACCAAAGCTGCCAATCTTTCCAAGAAGCATTCTAGGGGTTCGTTTGCGTATTTGCATAGACCACGGACTTGGTTAACGTAATAAGTGAAACCGTATTGACCTCGGAATCGTTTGACAAGGATTTTGAGGATGTCTTCAACGGAGTTCAGGGTTTTGTTCGATACGGCGAACTTAGCGGGGGGTAGGAGGCGTTTCAATATCTGAAGAATGTACTCCTCTTTCCTACCATTTTCAGTAGGAATCGATGATAGATTTGCTCTAACAGCATATTCAAATTCATCTAGGGAAGCGTGTTGGGAGGTACCAGAAAAAATTGGTATACTACTAGCGATATCTCTTGCTTTAATATAATCTTCATGGTTCCCAATAAGCCCTGTGGCATTTGAATCACCTGTATAGGTGATATTGACGGAACTATTAGCCATTGAAAAATCGTTTTGAAGGAGGTCAAAAATAAATAAAAATAAGTAAATGAAAATTTGTTTGTGATAGCAAAATCTCGAATAGAATTTAGGCTACCTCCTTCTTTAAAACTTTTGAAATTATTGCATTTGATGCTGAAAATATGTATAGCTTAATTTTCGCGAGAAAAAATAGAGGAATGAATTTTCTGATAGAATTAACCGAGTTTGTTCAGAAAGGAATAAAAGAATTCCTACTCTGGGTAGGAAGGAGTCGATCTCAAAACAAATTTAATGAATGATCGAAAAGAAAAGGGAATTTATACGATATCTGAGGAAAATTCTTTACTATAAATTTGGCGGTAAGAGTGAAAGGAAAGCTAGAACGGTCCTACCGACTGCGCCATGAAATTCTAGCTGTTATGTCCAGAGACGTTGTCAGCGTCGGAGGACAACTGTTATATAATTGGGTTATTTGCGGAAAACAAGAACTAGAAATTTTGATATAAAAATATGGAATAGCTAAATTGAAAATATGGAATGAAGCTAAGTATTTTTATATTTGAGATTTTGTTTGGACGACGCTAGGTTTAGTTTTTTCGCTCTTACCTTAATTATGTTGTTAATCTAAATGAAAAGGGGAATAAAGGAATTAGGAATAATCAAATGATTCCGAGTAAATTTTATTCTCAAAAATCATATTCTCTATTACGAACCTTTTTGAATTACAATTAACAATAATTTATTCTTTATTAACGGTAAAATATTTATCCCCGAATAGGTTCTTAGAGAGTTGATTAGCCAATTAATTTGGAATTGAAGAAGAATATAATTATTTTTATGAGACTCACAGTTCAAGTGTGTAAATGTATACTATCCCTTATGTATTGGGGATGTGTGGATCCTTCGGTGACACAATCGTCTTTCTTCACCAGAATCAGAATGGCCTCTGATCCTATCATGAATACTTCTTATTCATGCCACGTTCACCCACTCGCTTATAATTAATGCACAATGTTTTTGGATAAGTTTTTGAGAATGTCCACAACCACGGAAACTGATTAATTAGTCCTCTTAAAATGTAAGAAACACTCCTACTTTCGATTGAAGGATGCAGTACCCCTGTATACTTCCGACCGTTTAGCTATTTATTATGATTAAATAGACTACCACGCACTATATCGACTCTATCGCGAATTATAATTTGGGAGGCCCGAAAGAAACAGATCGATTCCGGAAAGTGATTTCCACCAAGTCAAATTATCGCTCCAACGGTTGCTTCTAGACTGCTTTCGATTTTTGATTTTGGGGAGCGGATCGATTCGTGGTGGTTACACGAATTGATTTCTGATTAGTGGAAATTATGGCGTGGTTTTCCCACTACCAATTCTTAAAGGGGATCGACCTGTCAAGTCAGCGGTTTTGGCAGTGCATGATTTCCGCGGTGGAGTTCAATGCTCTGGCATGTGTCATTCTTTTGTTAGGGTGAATGCACTCACCTAAATGGCGAAACCAATTTTTGGATGACGTAGTGTTTTTGTGACTGGGATGGTGAAATTGGATTGGTTTATGGAAGGTAGAATTTATTATTTAAGGAATGTGTTTCCTTGTGGTTAATATTTATGGGAAATGCAGGAAAAACTATTGATATAGGGTTTTGGACATCACACCCTCCTCCTTTTCTGCGCTCTCTTCCCCCTTCCTCCTCGTGGCTCACAGGGGTCCTTCTCTTTCCGCCCCTCTTTGTCCTTCCTCCCCCCCCCTCTCTCCCTCTGATTCCCCAACAAATTAATCATTTACCATTTAAACTCGCTGTCACAGGCCTTTCGGCTCCATCCAGAAGCACCAGAGAGCAAGTCGCATCGAACCCAATACCTTTGATAAATTCCTTGGGCGTTCCATTAACAATATTCTACGCAAATAAAATAAAATCACATTGAAAAGCTCAAACAGTAAACAATTACTTTTTATAGGGTTCGTAAAAAAATATTCATCAACTTTTCGATCAATGCCCTCTAAAAATCCAGATCTTGATAACTTTCTTGACAGAATCCCAGATGTCCTCCGAGGACTGTTCATAAAAATCCAGAACAGAGTTAAATATCTCAATGGGACTGTTGGAGATCTTAATTAATTTTCCATCGCTGTCAAAAAGTGCAGCCCGGATGCTACCAGTCCCCACATCAACCCCGACAAAGTAATTCATGATGCCTTCCCACTGTCTTCCAGCGTCCAATTATCAATCTCAAGTTCAATACAAGCTGGTGCACGTACTATCTCATGTTTTCCGAGGGATAAAAGTCACATTTGGCTCTGAAACGTATTACATTTATCGTTAACACTCGCGACCTCTGATAACACGCAGAAATTACAGCATAAGAGATTTTTTTGAGAGAGATTTTCTCCATTGGGACGATCGGGACAATATGGAACACTGTCAATGGTTGATTCGAAAATGGCATAAATTTCAGGAATTTTTCGAGTGCGAGGTTTTTCATCATCAATTTCGTAATCAAATGGAAGAAAGTAAAGACAAATTCTCAAACATACAGTTTAAAGTAGATAAAAAAAGAAATTTGGATAAACAACTATCAAAACTTCATTATTTTTGCTTGAAGAATTGACATGCTAAGTATATTTTATTGAATAGTCGCTTAGGAGCTAAAGAGATTTTTGAGTATCTATCACACGTTACGTCTATTGGAATAAGCAGGTGGAACAAAGATGGTGGTATCCCTAATAGCTATTAATGGACTATCGTTACCATTAATTTGTGAATTTATCGATAAAGTTGGTTATGCCATACCCCAAGGCTAACGTATCCCTTGAATCACTCTGTGAGACCTGGTCAAACTATTTAAGCGAACTCACCTAGCCTTAATCATAGTTAGTCTTCTTTGTCATCACCGAAAGCCAAAAAGCTTCGACAATGAAGATCCATTACGGATGGACAATACTTTGTTTCCTCTTGCATTCAGAGTTCTCTAATGCAAAACTTCTACTTGTTCAAGTCCTGGCGTATCACACAGAGTATAAACCAGACAAGAACATGACAAATTTGTTTCCTTTGATGCCTAGCATCAACAGTTCTACCATACCGCAGGGATCCATCATGTTGACGCAAGTATGAACAAATTATTGAATATAATGCCCCCCATCTGAAGAACGCTCCTATTGCCATTGCCATTGCCAGATTTTTAGTTGCATAGAGTGGAATAAGTTCGTATTCATGGGAAAAAAAATATTCAGTAAAGATTACGTAGAAGTTCAGAGGGTCTTCTTTATGGAGCCTTCCTAATTCACATCAGACCATTTCACACGATAATTATAGAACTTTTGCGTTACTTTTATTGAACAATATGTCTCCGTGTGACCTAATTTATAAATGTGGAATGTGGAAAAGGTTATGCCCCTTAGTTTCCAACCCTAGAGCCGTTAAATGTTGCAGACTTCGACAGTCGATATTTACGCATCCAGATAAACATTCCAAAATCTTCAATGCAGTCTTTTCTGAATGCCTATTTTGATCATCACTATCATCAAAACAGAAAGTGATGGGTTTTTTTGCAGAAAGGAAGAGTGAATGCTGATAAATTAGGAGTCTCTTTACGTGAGGCCTATGGGAATTTGTATGGCAATACGAAAATTTATATGCGCCCAGAGTGCACCGAGGAGGCAATTGATATATCCTCTCTAATTGCACATGGGCTTGTACCTGAATACGTTCCCAACGAAGATGTCGCCCATGGGAAATTCAAAAGCAACCCATGGTTCGATATAGCTATCCTCCGAATGGATCCGATATACATGGGCTGGTTCCACTGTCAAAACTTTTCTCAATTTTTCGCTCACGATGGATTCGAGCGATATGGCGATATGATTACTGAACCCTTAGATTCCCCGTACGGATATCTGTTAAATCATACAGGAAGCAATGTGTTCGGGACCCTTCAAAGTGGAATTCTGTACCGTCATCTGCACGCGAGGGTTCGACTTTTTTCTTAATTTTTATCCCTTTATATTCAACTAAAAGGAATTCTAAATTTTTCCTCTGTTTCCGACACGATTCAAACACTACACAAATGTTTCCGGCGAATAGTAATAATAATAATGAATACAATTTCCTTAAAATTGAGTAGCGAAACACCAAAAGGAGATAATTGACTTGTCTCGCAGTCGGGAGATCATTCGATTTACTACTTCGCTTCTGAATTCATGTTTGATTGAGGAAAAGGCTTCAGTAAAAATTTGGTCAAATTTCTACAAGTTCCATAGACCGATATTTGGATAATAGCCCAACACTTCGCCCAAAAAATAATCGATATTTCGGATTTTGATTATTTTCAAAATACCGCATCATCGTCTACATTCATAATTCACGTAAAATACCATTGGATTCTTTTAGGAGAGCGCTGGCATTCCCCTAGAGCCCTGAATGAAGTACGCGTATCACGATGGGCTGTTGCAGAAACTCATGATGGAGGAGTATGAGGCTCAGTCGACCTATGACATCCGTCTGAATGGAGGTGCCCACAGCGGACTTTTCCTGCGTTTAGTCAGCAATTACTTAGATTATGTGGACAATAGGAAACTATTCATTTTTGTTGGTGACGATATCCACATGGTCGGACTTCTCAAAGCTCTAGATGTTTATGACCAACACCATATTCCCGATTACGGTAGCTACATTGCATTAGAACTGCACGCAATCAATAGAAAATTGATAGTCAGGGTTGGCAGATATTTTATGACAATGAGACGAGGCGAATACCATTTTTTTTCGATGATATGACGATTTTATTTTTACATTTAGGTTGTGTATCACAAAGGCACGTCTTCCAGGGAACCACCTGTACCTCGGGTAATTCCTGAGTGTTCGGCCACCCCGGACTGTCCATTATTTACATTTGAGAGCATTTTTAATGATTGCATGCAGCTAGAGAGCTTTAGTCGGCTTGATTGCCGCCGATAGTCCATAGATTCTTTGTCAATTTACGAATCCGTGAACCAATGTGTATTTTGGAAGGAAAAACAATTGAATCGAAAAAATACCTAGAAAAAAATCTTATTCTCTTGTTTTCTCATATATTATTTATAAGTGGTTTTGAAGATATACTTGAAAAATCATAATAAATTACATAAAAAGGACACACAAAAAATATACGAGATCTGTCCATGAGAAATCGGAAATTATTTTCAAGAATCAATTTTATTCATCTTCTTTACGTCAAGAGATTTTATGGAATTTGCAGTTACACGTGGAATACAATACGATAAGATTATTTGAAGTTGTAAACTTCCCCGAGGCATAGAATTATTACTTTCTGGAATACTTTAAAAAATAGATGAGGGAAATGATGACTCACGACATATAGATTGGAATTTGATTTTGTCTTTACTGCTGTATGATTTGGCGCTTTTTGATTATGTAATCATTATGAGTCACCTCTTTACAAAATAATAATATTATTTATCAATACTAATAATTAAGAGCCTCCCCTTCTATGTGCCTCTACATTTGTCTTAACGAAAGTTGTTAATTGCGGACCTCGCACAAAATAATACTCGTTCCCTGGAGTTTTCCCTAATACTCCTCCGAGCCTTTCTGCAATTATCCACGTATTTCTATTAACACCCTGATGTCACGTCTCCCTCTCACCTCAGAGTGCCGATATCCTAACTAAGAGAAAAACCCCTTTGACTTGCCAATACCCTCAAGGAATTAAATTGAAGGCCTCTGAATATTCAGACCAATACCCATTCGGATAATGATTTTTGTCGCATAAATAAAGATTACGAGTAACATGTAGCAAAGTTGTCGTCATTATTTTGGAATCCGACAAAACAGTTATTATTGCTTCACGAGATAACATGTTATTGATGTTTTCATGCACAACAATCGATTGGAAATGTAAATGTATTTTTCATCATTTCGCCATATCATATACGTTTTATTAGAAAACGGAAGCGACAAAAATGAGAAATTCCTAAATTTAATAGTGTCATAATACAATGGCGCTTTATCGCTCAGAATTTCTTGTCTACACTATTTAAACCAGTTGCGCTACCATCAGTCCATCAGTTTTCTGTACTTTCCCCGTAAATCAACAAGTTTGTAACGATGAAGCTCGATTACGCATGGACAGTAGTTTTTTTCATCCTACAATTAAAGTTTTCCCATGCAGAACTTTTGCTAGCTCAAATTCTTGTACATCACGCAGAGTCTACTCCAAGTCGACTTAGTGTACAAGCTAAGTTTCCTTTGCTATCAAAAATCAATAAGTCCTACATACCAGAAGGATCCAACAGATTGACGAAAGTATGAAGCAATTATTAGTAACTGTGTTTTTGAACTATCGGTTTTATTCTATACCAACGCAGTTTCCACTTTTATATTCAAATAACTAATCCAGGGCAAAAATTTTCTAAACCTCTATTCTACCGAGCAATTTTTTTTTTACCATAGAGTTAAGAATTCCTAGTTCACTGGGTGGAGCAAGTCTGTAGTTGATCGAAGTGGAACTTGAAAAAGTTGGTAGAGGTACATAGCAGAGCAAAATGGAACAGGACTCCCATATATTTAGGCCCAGGATAAGAAAACAATGATTAATTTGATCCAAGTTTCTTCCTCTTCAAATGATCCCATTTAGAAAAAATAATCCAAAAAATATTTCTTAGTTCCAAGACAAAACTTCACATGTTCTGTGAATTGGGATTTTTTTTTTTGGATGTATAGAGAGGGGAGGGTTATTCTGGGCCTAAATGTCGTGTCCCCATGAAATTGAAATTTTAGACCCAACATTGCACCATAAAAATTAGCTTAAACGAAACACCGTGTATGACACCATTTATCAAGGAGGAAATCAAATGCACAAGAAATTAATTTCACTTTTTGTTACAGCTTGGGGAAAAAAAGGCACGCGAATTAGGGGCATCCCTGCGTGAGGCGTATAAAAATTTAATTGATGCTAAGAAAATTTATTTCCGTCCGGAGAAAACAAAGGTATCAATTCAATCAGCGATGCAATTAGCACAGGGACTGGTCCCAGATTACGTTCCAACCGATCAAGAGATCGCCAACATGACGTTCAAAAACAATTCTTGGTTCAATGTAGTTCAATTGGAAGTGGATCCATTATTCATTGGCTGGCTTAAATGTCAACCTATTTTGTCCAAAGTAGCCGTCCAGCATTCCGAATTGGTTGAAGACTGGAAGAACTTCACAGAATTATATCAGCAATACTTTGAAGAATGCACTGGTAGTAATTTTTTCTGGAACTTTCGAAGCGGATTTCTGTATCGTCAAATTCGTGCTATGGTTTGAAACTTTTTCATTAACTACCATCTTTAATTAATTCATATGTAATTCATCATTTCATAGTCGCGTTACCTTATTTTTTTAATTCATTCACACCTTCATTTTTTTAATTTCCCTCCCCTTCCTCTTACCCGCCGCCGCCTGTCATCTCTTTCTGCCGCCGCAGGGAAGTAGTACGGTATGGTGGGGACACCACCACACTCGTATGTTTTCCTCACCGTCGTGCGACCGGGTATTCCACGCCCCTGATTCGTCAACTTCAACCCTGAATAAGTTGAAGAGGGTGCGTCTGATCAAAAAGTCGCTCAGGACTTTTCGATCCAGAATTTCACCCCCAACTTAAGTTTAAAGTTTGGACGCGCAATTCTGGGACACCCTGTATATTGATATAAAAGACCATAATCCAAATGAAAATGCTAGAGGCACCAGGCTCTTGGTGGTACTAGCTGGGGTGAAAATTTCGCCGAGAATAGCTAGCATAGTCGACTTAACCCAAAAACTCACAGCTTGATCATGAATGACACCCTAAAATAAAATATACTAAAATACTTTTAGGAACAGGTTGGCATTCCCATAGATGAGTGCATCAAAGATGTATACCCTGACGGATTATTGCAAGCACTCGTACTGTGCGAATATGGTATGCAGTCTGCAACGGATGACATCATTCGATACAATGGAGGCATCCAGCTTGCCATGTTCTTACGCAATGTAGAGAATTACTTGAATGATGTGGAAATGAGTAGATTATCCATTCTAGTAGGTAACGATATCAATATTATGGGACTTATCAGAGCTCTACATGTTCATTGGGAGCCCCATGTTCCTTATTACGGTAGTTATGTTGCGTTGGAGTTGCACCACATTGATGAAGAATTCATTGTTAAGGTTCGTAGTCATTGGAGAAAAATAACATGATTAAGAATCATTATTATCTAGACAATGAGATGGTTTTTTTTTCAATTCAGGTGATGTACCAGAATGGCACATTTCCGACGGAACCACCTGAACAACTGTGGATGTCATACGATGAGTGTCCGTTATGGTATTTCAAACTAAAGTTGAAAAACCGGATACAACGTGTGAATGTGGAACAACTATCCTGCAGTGCGGATCTCAATAGCACAGAGAAAAACTGATGTCAGTTTTTCCAAATATTTTACAGCGGATCTGCCAGGTTCGATACGCTTGTATGTTAATTCAGTAAAGGTAAATAAGATAATGACATAAATCAATTCTACGGTAAAATCATGAAAAGATATTAGGCAACTCAAATCTGTACATGGAAGGGTGGTAGAGATTTTGATGTTTGTCTTGTTTGTAAAGTGGAGGAAGATCTACAAAAAATATGATGATATAAATTTGAATAAATTCTTTATATTTGGAGATATTGTTTGTAACCTATGAAATTAAAAAATCAGTTCATTCAGTGACTACTGGAAATGTTCTATGTTACCCCATTTTCCTGTAATTATTTTCAAAGGTAATTTCCAATGCAATCAAAAAACTTTTTTTCTCATCAAATATGTGTGGACAAACATATGTTGGAAAATTTTTTTATAGTTAATTATAGAGTAAATGAGGAACTGTATTATTTCTGTTGTTTAATGCTTGATTGATGTATTAGTGTGTACTGAAGATATACCCCAGATAGCCAGCGCTCTCGTTGGGAGATTATGAGGGAGAATAAAAAAAAAGTATCGTTGTCAAAGGGTCCATCCTTAGGCCCCTCATAAGCCTTTTACTACTATTTCTTTGTGACCTTTTTGTCTGAAAACCTTCCAGTAGATGACGTAGGGTCAATTTTTCGAATCTCCACGTTCTGGTCGCCGGCGGTCGATACACCAGAGCGTTAGTTGCAGGCGGGCTGCTTGAGTAAACGGATGGACGCAGGGGTATTGGCGATTTTTCCAATGATTCCTCATCCATTGTTCTTCCCTCGTCATCCTGTTTTTCTTTTTCTATTCATCTAACTCATTTAGCAGCCCTGTTTCATAACTTTTGTAATAATTTTGCTAAATGAAAAACGGACCCCGATTTTTTCCCCACCATTGTGGCGTTCCCCCCGTTACCATCAGCACGCCCGGCGGCTGTTTTACCGACGCAGCCTCACCAGCGCCGCCAGCGCAAGCAGAAGCTTGTCCCTAGGCGCGACGACGACTGAGTTGTCGCGCACTGAAAACTAGTTAGTATTCCCTAGAGAGTTAACACGCCACAGCTGCAGCCAAAGCGTCTTTTGTATATTTAAGTTTCTAGAGTTTTCAATAAAGACTATTTGTGGTAGAATTATAATTATTCGTGTTGTGTAATCCCGATCCGGTTTCCGCATTAATCAATACCATTAACCCACAAAATTGGTGACCCCGACGTGATATACGCAGTTCACGGTGACGCTAACCTCAAAACTCAACGAGCAAAAGAGCGACATGTACAGCACGCCACGACCACCTCCGGATGCTACGAGACGACGCAGTCCCTTGGGCTTCGGACAGAGAGGCGACCTCAACGACTCGTTGATCGACCTCGACGACAACATCGAGTGCGTCAATCAACCTGATTCTTCGACACACGTGGCCAACGTTGAAGCACCACGCGGGTACCGCTTCAAATTGCCAGTGTTCAGTAAGAGTCAGCCACAACTTTGGTTCTATCAGGCCGACTCCGTCTTCGAGGCCTACCGTGTTACGGGTGACGTCGACAAATTCCACCTCGTGGTAAGCCACCTCAGCCCAGACGTCCTGCAGGAGATTCCTGACATCCTGGAAAATCCCCCAGCAACAGATAAGTACAAATACCTCAAACAAGAGCTTCTGAAACGGATCACCGACTCTCCCGACCGACAGCTAGAAAAGGCCCTGTCAGAGGTACAGCTGGGGAGTCAGAAGCCTTCACAGTTACTCCGTCAGCTACAATTGCTGGCTGGCAACAGAGCCACAGAGGACACTCTACGGGTCAAATGGCTGTCACTGTTGCCTGCTGACGTGAGGAGGATCCTCAAGATCACCAAGACGTTGCCATTGAAGGACCTGGCCGTCGCCGCTGACGATCTGCTGGAGGAGTCCTCGAGAACAACCGTCATGGCTGTTTCCAGCCATGCGAGGCCACCCGTCCAGCAACACACGAGCTCAGTGGCCTCAGAACTTACTGAGCTGCGACTAGCGATGACCCAGCTGATCACCCTGAACCAGAGCATGGCCAAGTCCATCGAGAGGCTAGGTCATGCCGTCAACAGAGGCAGGTCCAGGTCACGTCACCCCTCTACTTCGCGACCAAACTCGCCAGCTCCAGGAGGTATGTGCATGTACCACGCAAGGTTTGGAGATGAGGCACGTAAGTGTCACAAACCTTGTAACTTCGTTTCCTCCACCTATGGTCAACTATCGAGCCGGGGAAACTAAAACCGCTGTCGTCAGTCATGGCGGTAGGCGACAGCGACTTCAACAACAACAACCCGGACACCAAAGAACACCGCCTATTCTTCACCGACAGAATCTCACAAATCAGGTTCCTCGTGGATTCTGGATCCGTCATATCTATAATTCCACGAGACAAGCGAGAACACAACGAAAAACCAGCAGAGTTCCAATTATATGCAGCCAACGGAACCATCATTCACACGTACGGACAGCGGGTGCTCAACCTAAACCTCGGTCTCCGTCGTGCCCTGAAGTGGCCCTTCACCATTGCGGACGTTAAGACTGCGATCATCGGTGCAGACCTGCTGGCCTACTATGGTTTGCTCATCGACATCCAAGGTCGCCGTCTGGTCGACAAAGTGACCAGTCTCAGTGTCACCGGCACCTTGCTCGAGACCCCAATTTTCAACGTCTCTCCAGTCGATAAAGCCCGGCAGTTACCTCCATTCTACACGGGACTGCTGCAAAAGTATATTGATGTCACCAAGCCTGCACCGATCCCCACGATCAGCTTCAGCAGCCCAGTCGCACACCACATCCCCACCACAGGCCCACCTGTAGCAGAGCGCCCACGTCGTTTAGCTGGCGAGAAACTCCAGTCCGCCAAGGAGAATTTCGACCTGCTCCTACAGTTCGGTGTCATTAGGCCTTCCAGCAGCCAGTGGTCCAGCCCGATACATATGGTGGCCAAGAAAGACGGCGCTTGGCGTGCAACAGGTGATTACAGACAGCTCAATCGCCAAACGACACCCGATCGCTACCCCATCCCGCACATAGAGGACGTGATCCAGCGCTGTCATGGTAGTAGCATCTTCACCACCCTAGACCTGGTGCGTGCCTATCACCAGATCCCAGTAGCTGAAGAGGACATCCCCAAGACTGCGGTGACCACTCCCTTCGGCCTTTTTGAGTTTTGCGGCATGCCACCTGGACTGTGCAACGCCGCACAAACCTTTCAAAGGCATATGGACAATTTGCTACGAGATTGTCAATTCGCTGCGTGTTACATTGATGACATCATCATCTATTCCACGACTCCAGAGCAACATCAACGCCATGTGGAAGCCATCCTCAAGCTGCTTCTTAACAACCACCTGACGATCAACCCAGGCAAGTGCCAATTCGCTCAGGAGGAGGTCCTGTACCTGGGGTACACCCTTAACAGGCATGGCTATTGTCCGCCCACCAACAAGGTAGAAGCAATTGTGAGCTACCCCAAGCCAGAGACCATCGAGGACCTCCGGAGATTCCTCGGCATGGTTAACTACTACCGCCGCTGTATCCCTCTGGCCGCAGCGATCCAGGCCCCCCTGAACGAGCACCTGAAGCAGGCCAAGAAAAAGGACAAGCGCAAAGTCCCTTGGACCCCGGAATCGGAAGCAGCTCTGGAGAGTTGCAAGCAGAGTGTGGCCAAGGCCACCAGGGCGTCTTTTCTGTCAGCATCAGCCCCTCTGTCTCTCTCCACTGACGCTTCCGATTCAGCCATCGGAGGCGCCTTGGAGCAACTCGTCGATTCCACATGGCAACCATTAGGTTTCTTCTCGAGGAAGCTGAGCCCCACTGAACAACGCTACAGTACTTATGACCGTGAGCTACTCGCCATCTTCTCCGGTATTAAGTACTTCAAACACATAGTCGAGGGTCGTGAGTTCTTCGTGAAAACGGACCACAAGCCCCTCGTCTACGCGTTCCACCAGCGACCCGAGAAGGCATCACCCCGACAAGTCAACCAACTGAGCTTCATCTCCCAGTTCACGACCACCATCGTCCACGTAAAGGGTGAGGACAACATCGTCGCTGATGCTCTGTCGCGAGTTTGCACCATCGACATGCCCAAAGGCCTCAGCACAGACATCATTTACGAGGCCCAACAAAACGACCAGGAGCTGGCACGACTCGTCAACAGCTTCAACAAGGCGCTGAAGCTCCAACCTCTGATCCTCGAAGGGTTCGAAATTTATTGCGACATCTCAACTGGACGACTTCGCCCCTTCATACCGGAGGCTTTACGTCAACAGGCTTTCGAGGTCGTGCATAACCTGGCGCACCCCTCTGGACGAGTGACAGCACGACATCTTAAAGAGAAATTCGTGTGGCCTGGCATCAAACGTGACGCCATTCGTTGGACCCGCGAATGTCTCCCTTGTCAGCGCTCCAAGGTGCAGAGACATAACCGGCTGGACCCTATCCACATTGACGTGCCCGACAATCGTTTCGACCACGTCCATTTGGACATTATCGAACTCCCTCGTGTGAACGGACTGCGCTACTGTCTGACCATCATCGACAGGTTCACCAGGTGGCCCGTGGCAGTTCCACTCTCTAACATCGAGGCTGACACGATTGCCACAGCCTTTTACGGACACTGGGTTACGCAGTTCGGCACTCCGCTGACCATCACCACAGACCAAGGAAGCCAGTTCGAGTCCAGACTGTTCACCGCTCTCGCCCAGATGATCGGAGCCAACAAAATCCACACTTCTCCGTATCACCCTCAATCAAATGGGATATTGGAGAGATGGCACCGGACAGTTAAGGCTGCACTTATGTGCAACGCCCCTACACCATGGCCAGAGCTGCTGCCGACCGTCATGCTCGGCCTCCGGACCTGCATTAAGGAGGACCTTAATGCCTCTCCCGCTCAACTCCTGTACGGCACCGAGCTCAGGATCCCAGGCGAATTTTTCACCACGGCAGACATGCCAGCTGAGCCAAACTTCTTTCTGGAGAAGTTCAGGGAGCATATACGCAAAGTACGCCCAACCCCCACGGCTCACCACGTCAAGAGCAGATGCTTCATCCTGAAAGAGCTCTACACCTGCTCACACGTCTTCGTGCGAATCGACGCCGTCAGGAAGCCTTTGGAACCACCCTACGCTGGACCCTATCGAGTGATTAAACGAGTTGACGATCGAAACTTTATTGTCGACGTCGATGGGGTCGAGAAAAACATCTCGGTCGATCGTCTTAAACCAGCCTTCGTCGCAAAAGTACCTCATTCGACTACAGAGGACGAAAATCGACGAGACCGGACCTCCAGCCAACCAGCACCTCCAGTTACAGTACCTGATCCTCTACCATCTACCTCAATGGACCGACCAGCGAGAACGTATTCCCGAAAAAAAGTATCGTTCCCTTCCCCTTCGGGCAAGGACACTGGAGGGGGAGTAGATGTGGCGTTCCCCCCGTTACCATCAGCACGCCCGGCGGCTGTTTTACCGACGCAGCCTCACCAGCGCCGCCAGCGCAAGCAGAAGCTTGTCCCTAGGCGCGACGACGACTGAGTTGTCGCGCACTGAAAACTAGTTAGTATTCCCTAGAGAGTTAACACGCCACAGCTGCAGCCAAAGCGTCTTTTGTATATTTAAGTTTCTAGAGTTTTCAATAAAGACTATTTGTGGTAGAATTATAATTATTCGTGTTGTGTAATCCCGATCCGGTTTCCGCATTAATCAATACCATTAACCCACACCATCCCCCAACCTACTGCCATCTACTGTTCCATCGAAATTCACGGTAGTGTCATCTACCGTGGATCTCTCAAAAAAGGGTCTACCACCCCTTCTGAGTCATCGAGCCTAGCTCGTAAGAGAGGTCTAATGGGGCCCCATCAAAAAACGACCCTCGAAATTAATCCGCTTACTACTGTCGATGTACTGTCGATCTTTCTATTTTGCCACTGTCGACAGTGCCAGAACAGTGGGTCAGCAATTTTTGTCGACAGTGACACGGCAGCAAGTCGGATTTTGGCTATCTGGTACCAGGGTTATGCCACCAGTAATGTCATCATAATTCCCAAAGCAGTAGAAAAAACCATAAAATATCAATCCACTTTGAAAATCTGCTCATTTTGTACCGCAGAGATTCTTCAACGCCTTCAACCAGAGTCGAAGAGTGTCTTCCAAAGGATTAAATGTTCCGAATCCAAGTAAATGTCTACGAGTCACTCGCACGTGGCCATTTATTGTTTACCGATCGACTCTCGAATTCACGTGACTTGTCATCACATCACAATCCACTCGAAATCACTGATGGGCCCCAGCCATCGCGTCGGCTCATCATTAATTATCAACAATTGTTTTATGCGCAATAACATTGATTGAACACTAGTAGTTGAGGTTTTTCTGGGAAAAATGAGATGAAACTGTGCCCAGGGATTCTAACCTCAATATGGTTCGATTCAAGCAGCCCACTGCAACCAGCCCCCTGTAACTCTCCTACTTCTCTATATAATATTGGCGTGCCCGATCTTGTCTTCAAGTATGAACTAAACCGCGGGGTGGCGTATGTGTCACCAGGGAGTGTTTACCGTGTTTACATTTGGTTGGGAGCCGACATAACCCCGAGCGATCAAACAACTTAGTTGATAGAAGTATAAAAAAATCAGAATAAATAAAATTCAATAAATAAAATGAATAAGAAAAATTGTGTGACATTATGCCATCGTGTACGATCATTGGATGTACAGTAGGCTATTCAAGTAACCCCGATAAAGGGCCTTGTTTTAGTACTCCTAAAGATCTTGCACGCTTGAAAGAATGGAAATTTGCCACAAAAATGCCTTTGCTCAAGTCAGGAGATCCAATTTGTTATCAACATTTTCTTGAAAGTGAAATAGAGAGACATAAAATCATTTATGCCATCGATGGAACAATAGTACAGAAGGTGAGTCCTAATTAACTAATTAATCAATTAATTTTCATTGACAAAGTTCACAATAGTATTTCTCTTTCCTAGATTCCTTATAAAATAGCTCGATTACAGAAAGGCGCGATTCCTTCTCAATTCGTGTGGACAGGTGTAGACACAGATGTGATCTCGAATATCTCAAGTAATTGGGAATTGCATGCTACGAAGCAACATACCAGATCTTCGAGTTCTTGTTCGACAAGATCTGACGTTTCGAGTGTTTATCATGCAGAGGCTATGGAGTCACAAGCAAGGCCTCTGAGTGCTTGTTCTTCTAATTTTGAAATAGAAAGTGAAACAATTAACTCCTCCAACCATTCTTTGGACGACTTGTTCAGGCAATCTACCACAGTCGAACTTTCTCAGATTCACCAGAAAAATTTAACTGAAATGGTTAAACTTCCCGCTGATGGGTCTGTGGAATATCTGCCACAGAAAAGTGAAAATGTCACTTTCTCCTCAAAAAATCATTGCATTGAATTTGGCAATAATTAAAAGATATATGCTTCGAAAAGAATAATCATCAATCAAGAAATGGTTGGGAAAGCATATATTCTCGATCAAAATGTGAGTTTGTCGAGGCTGAGTATGGATGAGAAACTACACACTGTCCAGCAGGTGGAGGCTCTATTATTCAATTTAGATAAAATTCACGTCTGCGCCGGTTCTCGTAAACTGAAAGACGTTCCTAAAATAAACTCCAAAACAGTAGTGAGAGACATAAGCAATGTTTGGCGACACACGCACTGTCTTTTGATTGTGGAGGGAACTACAATCTGTAACTTCTGTCTTAAGGCCAAAAGGACTGTGGCTAAAAGGCTCCAGACATTGAAAAAGCAAACAGAGCCAAAGAAATTGAAAATTCCTTTGTCTCCTATCAGAAAGAAGCAGTGGCTCAAAATGAAGACCCGAAGCTTCGCTTACGCAGTGGAATAAAGACACTGATAATTATCACCCTAATACGCATTTTTATAAATTTATATTATATTTAGAAAGTCTCTTTGAAATTCACCGAGACTCCTTACATGTTTTCGACTTGATTATAACTGATGTATTAAAATCAAAGCGAGTATCGTTTCCATGTACTGAACACGGTACAGAAATGTTAGTGCACATTATTCAATTTTTTTGTAATGCGACGTATGCAAGAGTATTGCACTAGTCTAAATGCGAGTCAAATCAAAACTAATCAATACAAAAAAAAACAATCGAAATGGTGCACGTCGTAATTCGTTTATTATTGATAAAAGACTATTGTGGTATTGAAAAAAAGCATCACTCAATGTGTTCTGTATAAAAGAAACCTGTTTTTTTATTTGTTTTCGCCACATTTTATGTTTAATAAAAATGATTAAAACATTTGTTACTTTCGTCTTTTATTATCAATATTACGAATTATATTGTTTTTTCCTACTTCCCTAACATTTGATATTCGAAAATGGATCGCCCTGGTGATACTAACGCCACCTCGCGAGTTGAGACACATTCGTGGTCACGTATTTGCTCAAGCTGCTGGGGGCTGCTGCAACTTAGCGGATGGGTCTAAACTAGGTACATCCGCAAACAATGGTACAGGAAGTGGCGGCCATTTTCCCCAGCAGTTTCGGGGGTAGGGCCATCTAGAATCGCTGTAGGAAACTGAAAGAGAGAATTTCTTTACTTGTTGTGAAAATTACCGATCGAAGAAAGGAATGCGAAAGTCCTCTATCATAATTTTGTTGTAACACAAAATTTTTATGTTTTATAAATGGCGATAGTAATCCACAAATCATCTTTCAACGTTCTGTCAAAGGATGCTCATGAGATTCGGCCTTCAGCCTCCGACGTGTATGGACGTATTCCTCAGCGCGCCTCTACTTTCGTTTTTCCTACCACAGTAGTAGCTTCCTCCCGTGTCGTACTTTACTATCCTGACGAAATCTTGCAGATCACATCAAGCCGCCGAATCTGCATACCGATTAGTGCCTATACTAATTAAACTCGTAAGTAGCACGTGGCTTGGCCACGTGTCGCCCTAACCTCAACAGCGTCCCCGTCGAGGTGACGCTACCGCTCCAAGATGGAGGACCGCCCAGCCTCCAAGGCCATCTTAATCAACACCAAGTCAACCAACGTTACCAACGAGCACAACTACGACATCAGCCATCAACTAAAAAAACGCGATATAATCTTCAACGACCCATTCCTTCCCCAGAACTCTCCATCTCCCCCTCAACTTAACCGAACCTCGCCCTCTCCACCACATGATCCTAGCGACTCACTTCTTATCGAAGCTGCTCAACGCTCGGCCTACCTTGATACATATCCCCCCTCACTCTTAACGCCATTTCCCAAAACACTCTTGATAACTTCTCTGCACTCTCACCACAAAATTCGATCACCTCCCCCTTGTTCATCCCTCATCACCTCCTGTTAACGACACTGAGATGAGCACCCCAGAAAAAAATGCTCTTGGCAAACGTACAGCTAGATCCTCTGACGAAGAACCAGATTTCGAACTCCCCAAATCCATGAAAAAAAAGCTTCACGAAGCCTCCTCCCCTCATCCTGAAACCTCAACCTCGTCCTCTGCCCCTCCTACCATTCTCCCAACGAGGACACCTCGACGCCCCATCATATCCTAAGAACTACAGAAAAATTGTTTCCCTCTCAAGTCCTCAAACCAATCCTTTGAGGTCTTCTTCCAAGCCGACTACTCCAACCCAAACACCCCTGACATTCATGGAGTCAACCTAGCCAAAGTTCTCATGAACATTCATCTATCTAGGGAGGCTATCGTCCCTACCAAATATAATCAATTTCATTAAAAACAAAAAAAAATATCGAACTTCAAAAAAAAAATCACGAAAATCTCCTTCTTTTTCGTTACAAATTGTTTAAAAAAAATATGAAGATATTGTCGAAAATAAACAATTGTGGTAGGGACGATAACTATAAATGAGTAGAAGAACATATGTAAATTTTAAAGCAATCGGTTGAATACTTTTTCTTGTAGGACCTTGACCGTTTCAGAAAATGATGATTCGAGAAAAACGCGTTTAAAGTTGAAAGCCTGGTAGACAATCGCTTACGACACGTCGGCGACTATGAGCTGTAACTTATCAAATACTATGAATTTCGGTCTGAATTTTTCACAGCATGTTTTCAATAGGTTTTACTGTCAAAATATCAAAAAAAAAATCGATTTTTTGAAGTGCTCACATGAGAATAACCCCTTAAAGATGTGCCCCTCAATATCTCCATCCCTGATCTTCAATCAGACCTCATCAGCGATATCCCAATCAAAGAAATTTCCCGTTGCAACCGATTCACATCCCTCTCCGATGGAACCAGGCACATGTCCCCTTCTACCTCCATACTCATCAAGTTCGAAGGTCAGACTCTCCCAACCCATGTATCTCTATACAACATTCGCCTCCAAGTCTCCCCCTACACATCCCAAATCAAAAGATGCTCCAATTACCTTCGTTTCGGCCACTCAAAAGCCCACTGTAGACGCCAAACAACCTGCAACCATTTTGGCAAAGTGGACCACAACAACCTTCCCGCAAACTCCCCTTGTCCAAAAGTTGACCAGGACCCTTTCTGCATCAACTGCAAAGGGAGACATCCCTCAACCGACAACAACTACCCCCAACTAGCCAGGCAAAGACTCATACACAGATATGCCGCCCAACGGGGTATTTCCTATATTGAAGCTAGACACATTATCTCCTCCAATCTCCCAAATGCTCCCCCCGGGCACTTACCTGCCCCCTCACCTTCTAACTTTGCTAACTCCCCTCATCACTTCCCTCCAATCTCACACACCTCCTCGCTCACACAACCAATGTCAACCACTCTCCAACCCACCCCTCGTCATCTCCCTGACTCCGACCTTGTGCCTCATCGCTCTCCTGCCATCCCTCCAACTCCACTGCGCAAAGACTCAAACCCCGTCCCTCTACCCTTGTCAAACTCGTCTCGTGACAAGCACCTCCAATACTCCCGCAAGCTCATGCATAAAGCCCCCCGCAGCTCCTCAAGAACCTCACATATCTCCAACTCTTCCTCCCCCAACCATTCCCATCTCCTTATTTCTCCAAATGGTGCTAACTATTCCAACCTTCCTCCTCCTTCAGAAATGAGATACCCTTCTCACCAACCGTCTCTCTTACCCTCGTCCGACCTCTCTCAGGTCCTTGACCAAATTAGAAGCTTCCTCGATCTCTTCCTCCATAAACTCGCTGCCTTAGTTGAAAGCTTTGGCCTCACCAACAAAATCGCGAACATCTCTAACCTAATCAACAACCTATATCATCCCTCCTCCCAGACCACCCCCCCTCCAAACCTTCCTTCCTCTTCCCTGTCCGCCCCTACGTCACCCTTCAACACCTCTCGCCCCTCATTATCCACCACACTATGAACTTCACAACCTCAACTAATTCTGCCTGTCCTGGACTCAAAATCTTGCAATGGAATGCCCGCAGTCTTCGACCAAAGCTAGGTGACCTCCAAAATATTGCCTTCAACTATGATATCATTCTCCTTTCTGAAACCTGGCTCAAACCCTCTCATCCTCACACCGCCCTCCGCGGCTTTTATCTCTACAGAGATGACCTTCTAAACCAACAGGGGGGTGGCATTGCCATCGCGATCAAAGAATCTATACGCTTCACCCGAATTCCTAACCTTAATCTCATCTCCCCAAACCTCCACGTCATTGGCATTAATATCTCCTCCAGAGATGGACCCCTAGCTATCTTCTCTCTTTACAAAAACCCTCACGCCACAGTTCACTCCTCAGAATGGTCTCAACTTTTCTCCAAATCCGCCAATGCCCACGCTTCCATCATAGCTGGGGACTTCAACTCCCACTCAGAGGCTTGAGGTCCCATTCCTGTCCCTCTGGCTCTGAACTCCTAGATGCTCTTGCGAACTCAAATCTCTTACCCCTGAACGATGGTTCTCCCACCCTAGTCACTCCCCCCAACTCGCCCCCCTCATGCGTTGACCTCACTCTTGCATCCTCCAATATAGCTCTCCAATCTTCTTGGCATGTTCTTAAAGACCACATGGGTAGCGACCACTACCCCATTGCCACTCTTCTGAACGTCCCTCCCGACAAATTCAAACGTTTTTCCTATAAAATCAACCACTCCAAGGTGGATTGGGATGCCTTCCAAGACTACCTTGAAGCTAACGAAAACCTCATTAACATTACCCCAAATTCCATGTCCCCCCAACTCAAATACGAATCCCTAATTGATGTCATTATGTCAGCAATTCAAGCCTCGTCTCCAAAACCCAAAGACTCGTCTAAATACTTCAACCAAAGTAACCGCAGACCCTCTCCCCCAGCTCCCTGGTGGAACGAAAACTGCTCACATGCCGTCGCCCAGAAGGAAGGCCACATCCCTTTTCAGAAAGGTCATTTGTCTAGACCACTACATTGCGATGAAAAACCAATCTGCCCTTACCAAACTCACTCTCAGAAAAGAAAAATTAAAAGGCTGGTCCACATTTTGCGAATCCCTAAGTAGAGACACCCCCATCAACCTAGTCCGGCAAAAAATCAAGTGGTTCAAAAACCGCAAGGAATACACCCCCACAAATATCCCTAATCAAGACAATGGATCTGCCGATCAAATGCGGAGTTTCATCTCCGACTTCTGTCCCAAACTTCCGCCCAACTATATCCCCCCACTTCCTCCAGCCATCCCCTTCCAAAACAACCCCTTTCTTCAAAAAGAGTTCAGCCCACATGAACTCAAACATGCTCTCTCCGCCACTAAAAGCACCTCTTCTCCAGGCCTGGATAAAATCGACTATTTTGTTTTGAAAAAACTCTCTAACTCCTACAAAAACTGTCTTCTAGACATCTTCAACTCCCTCCTTAACTCCGGCCAATTTCCAGATTCATGGAGAAAATTCTTAGTATTCCTCCTCCCCAAAAATACCCCGGGCAAATTTCGTCCCATAGCCCTTGCTTCCTGCACCCTGAAACTTCTCGAAAAATTAATAGCCAACCGCCTCATGTGGTGGCTAGAAACTGAACATGTCCTGCCCAATAATCAGTTCGGTTTCAGAAAATTCCGATCCTGCGCTGACAACCTCTCTATCTTAAGCACCGAAATCCTTACAGATTTCGCATCCAACCAATTCACTGTATGTGTCTTCATCGACATAAAGGGAGCATTTGACAACGTCAACCCCCTCACCCTATACAATGACCTAGCCCGTATAGAAATTCCCCAAAAATTAGCTGACTTCGTCTACTTCCTACTAGCTTCCCGCCAACTCTACTTCGTGACGCAAGATGAGCTCAACGGCCCCTACCCTATGGACAAAGGCACAGGCCAAGGACTAGTCCTTAGCCCCATCCTATTTAACATTTATACTTCTTTCCTACCCCAACTCCACCAGTTCCAGGCTGAATCTATCGCCTTCGCCGACGACCTCGTAATCTTTTCTCGCAACTCCAACCTCTCCTCTTGTTTGGAATCTGTAGAAGAAGCAACCAACTCCATAGCCAATCATCTATCTGACAGAAACCTTGAAATCTCCCCCGAAAAATCTCACCTAATCATCTTTTCTAAAAAACACTTCATCCCTTCTGACCACCACATCTCTATCAACGACACCCTCATTCAAGCCAAAGAAACCACCAGATTTCTTGGGGTCACCTTAGATTTCCGGTTCTCCTTCTCCCCTCACATCTCAGCCTTAACCAGTAAATGTACCAAAGTTATTTCACTCATCAAATCCCTCAGAAAAACCTGGTATGGGGCACACCCCAATAACCTCATCACCTTCTACAGAGGTCTAATTCGGAGCTCCATAGAATATGGCAGTCACATCCTTCGGTACTCAAACTTCTCTCATTTCGACAAGCTCAACAAGCTTCAATACAAAGCTCTCCGTTTTGCTATTGGTCTTAGAAATTCTACCCCCACGAACGTTATCCTTGCTGAAGCTGCTGAATCCCCTCTAAATCTACGTATTTCCCAACTTTCGAATAGGTATATGGCTAAATGTTTCTCCCAATCACTCCACCCTGCTCTCGACAAGCTCGCCTCCCTACACTTGATCCTTTCTAGGAAAAACTCCAACATCCATAACATCAAAACCGATTTCCCCATTTATCGCTCGTACACCAAACTCCTACATCACAAGCACCGAATTCACTCCCACTCCCTAGCTACCCCTTACCAATTTCCGTTCTCTCTCATCAATTTCCCGCCTCTAATCAACACTTCCATTGGCCATTCTTTAAAGAACGCCAAAAACATAACTGCCACCCTGTCTGATGAGTTATCTAAAAACAACCTTGACCTCCACACCCAAATTTACACTGATGGGTCAAAAACATGTGAGGGCTCCTATGTGGGCTTTGCAGTTGTTGTCCCCTCCAAAGATATCATCATCAAACATAAGATAACTTCTTATGCCTCGATATTTACAGCGGAAGCCCTAGCCTTACTAACTTCCCTCCAAACCATTGATTCCCTTAAAATCGAACACTCCGTTATCCTCTCAGACTCCCTCAGCGTTCTGACAGCTCTATCCCATCTTTCATACCAAATATCTTCCTCTCATATAGTCTATGAAATCCTCGAACTCTACTCAAATCTCTCCCTCAATGGATACCACATCTCTCTCATCTGGATTCCCTCCCACGCGGGAATCCCAGGCAATGAATTAGCTGATCGTCACGCCAAAGAGGCCATTACCAACGGCATCTTTCACAACACCTGCATCCCCCACTCTGACTTCAGAGAATCTTTCTCGAGGAGCCTGAAAGCCAAAACCGCCAAACTCCTCACAACCCAAAGCATCCGTAAAGGCTCCCTCTACTTTAAACACTTCTACAAAGATTTTCACCCCCCCCCTCCCTGGTTCCTCTCCTTAGGTATTGACAGACCCCAAATCTCCTCAATCTCTAGAATGAGATCCAACCATTTCAACCTCAACGACAGCCTCTTCCGCAAAAATATAGTCAACTCTCCACTCTGTGAATGTCACCTTCCCGAAACCCTATCACATATTTTCTGGTTCTGCCCCTTATATACCAATGAACGCACCCCCTTTGTGAAAGTTTTGAAAAAGTTAAAAATTTCCTCATTCAACATCCTAAAGCTCATCTCTCACCCAAGCACCAAAGTTGCCTTCCTCATTCACAACTACTTAAAATCTATCCACAAATCAGTCTAACCACTACTTCAAATCCTTCCCGCCTTCTAACTACACTACCTCACTCCCTACCTTACCACTTCCCACCCATTCACATGTAACGTTCCTACATTGGGAACAACGGCCGCAAGACTTGTAGTCAGAGCCAACCAAAAATTAGAAGAAGAAGAAGATGAAGGATGCTCATCCTAAAATACGGATGGGTCTAAAATAGGTACAGCCGCAAAGAATGGTACAGGAAGTGGCGGCCATTTTCCCCAGAAGTTTCGGGGGTAGGGCCATCTAGAATCACTGTAGGGAACTGAAAAAGAGAATTTCTTTACCTGTTGTGAAAATTACCGATCGGAGAAAAGAATGCGAATGTCCTCTATCATAATTTTATTGTAACACATAATTTTTATGTTTTATAGATGGCGATAGTAATCCAATAATCATCTTTCAACGTTCTGTCAAGGGATGCTCAACCTAAAATACTAACGAGAATGTGCATGGAAGCTATATGCCCCGTTTTTTTCAAATAATTAATTAATTGTTAATGAATTAATTTATTGTATCGATGATGGTTATTCACTCTTTGAACTTAATCAGATATTTTTTTCGCAGTGCTCTATAATATTTCTTATTGTTACGGTTAATTATATATAATTGGACCAACCTAAATTACCGGTGATGGAATTTAAAATTTAACAAAATAATAAATAAATAGTTGTTCATTCGATTATATATAATTAACCGTAACAATAAGAAATATTATAGAGCCCTGCGAAAAAAATATCTGATTAAGTTCAAAGAGTGAATAACCATCATCAATACAATAAATTAATTCATTAACAATTAATTAATTATTTGAAAAAAACGGGGCATGTAGTTTCCATGCACATTCTCGTTAGTATTTTAGGTTGAGCATCCCTTGACAGAACGTTGAAAGATGATTATTGGATTACTATCGCCATCTATAAAACATAAAAATTTTGTGTTACAACAAAATTATGATAGAGGACATTCGCATTCCTTTCTCCGATCGGTAATTTTCACAACAGGTAAAGAAATTCTCTTTTTTAGTTCCCTACAGTGATTCTAGATGGCCCTACCCCCGAAACTTCTGGGGAAAATGGCCGCCACTTCCTGTACCATTCTTTGCGGCTGTACCTATTTTAGACCCATCCGGCTGTACATGTGGACCCAGTGTTGTGATGTCCTGAGCTTGATAGCCAGCAGATGTCACTAAACATCATTAATCTTAGTCCGCGAAATTTAAATTAATCTTAATTTTTATATTTTTAATCAGTGTCGAAATACGCACAAAATAAGTAGATACAATGGACAATGAACAATGAAAACAACACCACCAGTGTGGGAAAAGCCGTTACGCATAAATCTTAACATCTTGAGTTTAACTTTCCCATTTATTTACCCGTAAAATTCGTTGGATAAACATTTTCTCCAAACCTGAAACTTGAGAAAGAAATCATAAATCTTCGAATCCATACAGTCTAGGTCGTAAAGTACCAGTTCTGTTTTTGCTCATGTTTTGATTCAACACGTGTGAGGTCTTCTTTGTCCATTGTATCGAAAGCTGAGGGCCTGAGTCCCTTGACAGAGAAAACGCGATGTCACGCGTTTTCCTTTTCCCCGCTTTCCTTATTCTACCCCTCTTCCCTTTTTCTCGACCAAGTTGCGTGCGCAACATATAGACTAGTGGGGGTTGTAGGACCCAACCCTTGGAAAATTAGTTTAAGTTTAGCTTAGTTCGATTCTAACTTGTTTCTTTGCCGCTTCTCTCTTCAACTAGTTAATCGCCAAATTTCCGTCTAGTTTGGGTTGTTAGGTTCTCTGAAACTTTATTAATAATTCGAGACTCAATCTAAGATTTAAAACTTATTAAATAAAGTGTGTGTTACGTGCTCTCCTAAGCACTGCTGTTTGCATTGATTTTATTTGGAAAACCTGAATCCAATTATTTCTTTTCAACGAGTTGACATCGATGGAGTCCTCATTAGAGGTTTAGCGGCTGACGGATCTACGGTTTTCAAAACTTTGGCGCTCAACCTGGTGAGAGGCGTCACAATCCTCCTGCTAACTCAGGTAGGACATAACACCAGCGCCACATGTACAGCTTACCTTTTTGTCTCGACAGTTGGATCCCTGCACACCGGTGCTCTCAACGTTTGAAAATTCTCTCTACTGTTCATCATTTGTACAGTTGAAAAAGTACACACGGAGCCCCCCCCCTGATTTCCAGGGATCGCCGTAGTTACCGACAGGGCATCGCGTGAGATCAAGCTTCTGGGTTTGACCGCGGAGTGGGAGGGCGTAAAATCGCCAATTGTGGGCGGGCTCCGTTTGTACTTTCTCAACTGTACAAATGATCAACTGTACAGAGAATTTTCAAACGCTGAGAGCACCGGTGTGCGGGGATTCAACTGTCGAGACAAAAAGATAAGCTGTACATGTGGCGCTGGGTCCACATGTACAGGCACATTTTTGTCTCGACAGTTGAATCCCTGCACAGTGGTGCTCTCACCGTTTGAAAATTTTCTGTACAGTTGATCATCTGTACAGTTGAAAAAGTACAAACGGAACCCCCCCGGTCTGACAAGCATCACGAGGTAGCGCGGCAGTCAGGTCCACCTTCTCCTCATCGCCATGACATCCCCACTCTCCACAGCTGTTTGGCGTTGGTGGGATTATTTATGAAAATGCAAAAAGATTTAAAAGATTCAAGAAAAATGTAAAATATTTGTAAAAAATAAGGCAATACAGAAAAACACATAAACAGTTAGAATTATTGTAATTTTTCGTTTTATTTATTATTTCTTTCGCCATGATTTTCCGCTACTATGGCTCATTTTCACGAACTAAACTTTTGGAAAATGAAATATCGATTAATACTTTTTTCTGTCGATCATGGAATTTTAACAAAGTGAAAAATAATGTAATTCAATACATAAATTGAAGTTCAAATGAAATGCTGTTTTTTTATAGGGCCGAGGCGGGGGGGGGGGGAAGGTTTGTTTATAGTTCCTGATCGCCCATTGTTTTATCCTGTCGAGACCTGTTGGATTCGATTTACAGATCGTGTGAAATTCAAGGACCACAACCTGGCCATTGGAGGTCATACTTTTTGTGTTGATAATGATAATTATCTCACGGACGGGCTACAGATTACTGTCCACATTAACTTCATGACTTCTCTAATATTATAAAATACTAGCTGACCCGACAGACTTCGTCCTGTCAAAAAGATTTGTAATGTGGCAGTTTTTGTGCCTACGTATTTTACAAAATTCTCCTGTACAGAACCGTCACCCTGGTGATAGGGCGTTGTGAATAAAAAATAATTAAATAAAACATATATAAGGATTTAAAAGTAAGTAATCGCTTTATTGTTAATCATGTGAATCATAATTATTATTATTATCATTGTAGTGCTTTGTGGTATACGATGTTTTTTGTTTGATTACCTGGCGCATAGATAAACAAATCTGATGGTTTTCCAACACGTGAACAGGCAACATACAATTGACCATGTGAGAAACATGTGTTTTCTAGATTAATACCACAAACACTTAATGATTGCCCCTGGGACTTGTTTATAGTCATAGCAAAAGCAAGCCGCACTGGAAACTGTAGTCGTTTAAACTCAAATGGCACATCAGTCGGAATCATTGGTATGCGCGGTATGAGAACATCTTCTCCTTTATACTTTCCTTTGAGTATAGTTGCTTCTATCACATTGTTTAGTAATTTTTTTATCGCTAACCGTGTACCGTTGCAAAGACGCGGTTGGTTGATATTTCGCAACATTATAACCACCGATCCAACCTTTAAGGGGTTATTCTCATGTGAGCACTTCAAAAAATCGATTTTTTTTTTTTTTTATATTTTGACAGTAAAACCTATTGAAAACATGCTGTGAAAAATTCAGACCGAAATTCATAGTATTTGATAAGTTACAGCTCATAGTCGCCGACGTGTCGTAAGCGATTGTTTACCAGGCTTTAAACTTTAAACGCGTTTTTCTCGAATCATCATTTTCTGAAACGGTCAAGGTCCTACAAGAAAAAGTATTCAACCGATTGCTTTAAAATTTACATATGTTCTTCTACTCATTTATAGTTATCGTCCCTACCACAATTGTTTATTTTCGACAATATCTTCATATTTTTTTTAAACGATTTGTAACGAAAAAGAAGGAGATTTTCGTGATTTTTTTTTTGAAGTTCGATATTTTTTTTTGTTTTTAATGAAATTGATTATATTTGGTAGGGACGATAGCCACAGATCTACTGAATAATAATCCATTCGATTTTTTTATGTCAGACAACATGAACAGCCGTTATCACCTTGACTAGTGAACTACCTTTTTTTGTTGGAGACTACTTTGACTTAAAAAAAATATATGTTAAAAATGTAAAAAACGAAAAAAAAAAATTTTTTCGTATACTTCAAAATACAAATAAAAATGTATTGAAAAATCAACATGATTGAAGTTTGTTGTCGCATTAAAAAAAAATTCCGAAAAAGTGGTAAAATATAGGCGTTCACATGAGAATAACCCCTTAATTGAAGATTGTGAGGTGCCAATCCTGGCAAATCCAGCGAGTTTAAAAATTCCGGTGGATAGTTGACTACATCATCTTGATTAGTAGTCGAATCAACTGATTTATATATCCTCAAATCGCCTGTTATTTGTTCTTGAATTTTGAAATTTAATTTATCTCGCGTTCCGAAATTAATACAAAAGAAACGCGAGTTTCGGAACACGACATTAAACTCCTCCAACTATGTATTCTGTGCTCCAACGCACACACGCAGATTCTTTTGATAGATATGATCTTTGACGTTAGGAACACACCTACATTGCTTAGACAACAGTGAGTGCTTGTAATTTAATATGCACTTTATACCATAGCAATAAATCTCAAATTGACTACGTTTTAGTTACAAATCTTTTTTATGTGAAAAAGAAAAGGGCTATTTTTAGGATTTTTCCAGCAATAATTCTAATTTTCCTCGCCGTAAAAACCATCCTTGAACTTCAACGAACATTTTTAAAAAAAATTTGGCCAAATTGGTCCAGGCGTTGTTGAGTTATGCGCTTACCAACACATTTTGCGATTCATTTTTATATTATAGATATAGATGAAGGGCTCTATACCGCTATTTTCAATCATATCTATATATATTTGAATGTTAGGAAAGCTCAAAAATTAGCGAGGGTAATAACCTACTAGTGGAGTATTTATCGTTTTTGAGACGAAAGAATTAGCCGTGGAACGCCGTGACTCATCAATCGCCAGGGTGGGTTCCTGGAGGTAGATTAGGTTTTCCGACATATTCAAATTATTGTCTGTTCTAATGCACGATTATTCCTGAAGTAATAATGCCGTAGCTGATGGAAATTACGTTTTTCACGTCATATCTTTGCTGTCCCTATTACAGATTTGTAAATCATAAGGATTTTCCCTTCATTAACTTAGTGGATTAGGCCTACTGGGGATACCACTTTATAAAAACGCGTCGATGACTCTATCCCTTGGGTGACGTTCAAAGAGTCTCCTGTAATTATTTAATTAGTGAATGGAAAATCTACGAAGTTGATGAATAGACGTGCATTACCGTGATTTCTTATGGAAATCATCATCTGTCCTTTCACCATAATTAAAAAATTTTCATTCTATGATTTTTTTGGGCACAATTACAAAAAAAATTTAGCGCCTCCGCTGAGATTTGAACTCTCAACTCTAGAAATTAAAGAATGGTGGGGATGAAACGCGCAAGAGGGGAAGGCGGTGCACAGCCCCGCGCACGGCTTCCAGAGGTACTTGCCACTGTTTTGGTGTCGGCGACCATCAAAGTTTGAGAATATCTCTCTTTATCATACCTTAGTTCTCGCCAGGGCCTTCTCCCCCACGCTACACCTTACTACCATCGGCCCCATCTTCTCGTTCGTCCAGTATTGTGTCTGCAGGGCAACGTTGTGGATCTGATAATTTTTTGAGTAACCAAATATCCGCGTGCTCCACGTAATCCCATCCACCTGTGTTAAACCCCGCCAAAATCGTAATGAACGCCGAGGAGGAAGTCATGAGAATCCAGAAGAAGCTAACGAAAATGTCAAATGCGGACGGGACGGTGAGTGTGAGTGAGTAAATTGGGAATGTCGTGAATGCAAGAAGAAATTTAACCGGGACGCCTCAACTCTGGGAGTCCTTCCACAACATCAATAGTTCCATTGTTCCACTATTCGTTGTGTTGTTTAGATTGTTGAGTGATGTGTTTGCAACGGATTTTCTTATTCAATCGGTTTTCATTGATTCAGGGACAGGAGCAAGCTCTGGAGCTCCTCAAGATCTTGCAAAAATTGCCAGTCGATTTGGAGCTACTTACCAAAACCAGGATAGGAATGACTGTCAACGCATTACGTAAATCCAGTCACGATGAGGAAGTTATATCGCTGTCGAAGACGTTGATTAAAAATTGGAAGAAATTTTTGAATGGTAATTTTTTTAGTCATTTACTTATTTCTAGCAACTGGATTTTCCGAACGAATTTTTCTTCCTTCATTGATTTCTTCTGAATGAATGATGGGATTTCGATGGATGACTCCTCATTTGGAAGTCTATGAAAATATCTTTAGAATGACAAAAAACAATGGAAATTGCACTCAACCAATTTTGAGTTATTGAAGGTTGAACATCACTTCCTCTTTCTCACTTCTTCCTTGCTGTATATCTTAATAAAACGAAGTTTCTTGCATTACCGATATTTCTTAAATAAATGATGTGCCAATATTTCAACGAGCTACTTCGCATTTTTAACTCAAAAAAAAAAATTTTTTAATTCAACAAAAAATGAAATTCCACTCAGTCGATTCTGGTATATAGCAAAATCTTATAAAAATTATACATTACTTTTAGCTTCAAACAAAGATGGAAAGGATTCGGGGTCGACGAGCAGCTCTAAGAAAAAAGAAGAACGTTCAGAAAAGTCCAAAGACGACGACAGGAAGAAAGATTCAGACAGCGGCGACGTTAAAAGTAAAGATGACAAGTCTAGGAAGGATATGGATAAGAAGCAAACCTCCTTCCCCGCAGCCACCACTACTGATGCTGTCAGACTGAAGTGTAGGGAACTTCTGGCCGCTGCTCTGAGGGTCGATGGTACAACTATTGACGGATGTGCATCCCCTGAGGAACTCGCCGAGGAACTGGAGGAGGCTATTTATTCTGAATTTAAAAATACTGACAGCAGATATAAAAATAGGGTATTTCAAGTTATCATTTTTTAAATATAAATAATCAATCACCATCCCCTGTGATAATTGATAATTGATCAACCTTACATACAGAATCATTGATTATCATTGCATGTAATGAATTTCTATAGGTTCGTAGTCGGGTTGCCAATCTTCGCGACGTTAAGAATCCCACCCTGAGGACGAATTTCCTCGTGGGGGCGATTCCAGCGAAACGTCTTGCTGTAATGAGTGCCGAGGAAATGGCCAGTGACGAGATTAAACAGCTACGGGACAAATTCAAGAAAGAAGCCATAAATGATGCTCAACTAGCCACCGTACAGGGCACGAAAACCGATTTACTGAAATGTGGAAAATGTAAACAGCGTAATTGCACGTACAATCAAGTGCAGACTAGATCCGCCGACGAGCCCATGACCACCTTTGTGCTGTGTAATCACTGTGGCAATCGATGGAAATTCTGCTAGGGGCTTCCACTATTATTTTACAATATTCTACTTCTGTTATCAAATTCTACTTTTTTGATTTGACGATGGAAACGCTCACATAATTCATCAAAACCCAACATCTAACCTCAATATTTTCTTCTCAAGTTCTGTTTTATCGAGGGATAATCAATTACGACAGAATTGCAGATGCTTTCAACAATTTAATTGAACTACAATAACGTCCGTTCCAAAATTAAAGATTAATGATTATTTATAAAATGAGGTGGAAGGTGGAGACACCTTTGTAATTCGTGCTTCGCTGAATGAAATTTGATTTTAAGTGATTTGTACATCAACTTTATGATCATGTCACGTGTATTCGTGTGTATAATATTCTATTGAAGTCCCTAAGAAGAGATTTACACTCTATTTTTAGGGTCCTGCTCGCTGTCAGGCTCACTTCTGCATATTACAGAAATACGTCTACCTTTGATTATCTTCTCTCCTTGATATATCGATTCTTCTGGGCCTAATACCTCATGATTGTACTTTTGACGAGCTACACCACTGAAAATAAACGCCATTAAAATATTTTTGTGCGTCTGTTTCATTGTTTGGTTTGGAATATACTGCTTTGGAGTTTTACACAAGAACATCTTTGAAATTCTTTGTGCTTTCGTTTTATTAGCATTCCTCTTCTTCCTGTTATCAAGTTATTATTTGTTCTTTTTTTCACGTCTATTGATTATATAAAATGTTTTTATGGTACGATTTAAGATGAAAATTTGAAGCCATAAAAGGGGTTTTACCTCATTATGTAAAGCGATCTGCGAGGAAGGAGAAAATCCTCTCGGCAGTCTTTTTCGTTTCCCACCAGAGTTAGCCTCATTATGCAGTCGGTTAGAAGACTTAGTCCGGCTATCACATCTCCACAAAACTGGAAATTATCAAGTGAATTTAGATTAAAAAAGAGGTGGGTGGTGTTACAGATCTTCTTTGGTCATTGAAGGAAAATCATTTGTATAATGACAACTTTTGTAGTTTATATTTAGATAATACACATTATTGACATATTATTAACATCACCAAATTTCTCATTGTTAAACCCAGTAGATGTGGATTTGCATGACTTACAATGTCTTAAAGACCATTGAGTATTTACCGTTGACTCAAAGATACATAATAAATAATTATCAAACTATTTTTGTTTTATTAATTTCTCTTTCAGATTCTCTTCCTCAAAAATGTATAAGAAAATCTTCAAATAAAATGAGAAAAATATAATTCTCATTCAGGAAATATCGAAGACTTCGATGAAATTAATGATCTAATCGACAGCTGTATTCTGCATTTGTAGGAAGTCAAGTGTATGTAGTTAAAATGTATTTCTATTTTTTCATTATCTTAGATAGTATCTGACAATTCCTCTGTTGAATTCACTATAGATCTTTTTAAATCTAATGATTTGCGAGGATAAACCCATGAAAATGTCGAGTATTTCCAGGTAAAAGACCACAAAATTAAAAAAAAAATACTTATTAACGAGTAGTTGCATTTTTTTCTCAAGAAAAATCATTTGAACAATGACAATTTTGTAGTTTATATTGAAATAATTTGATCAGTCAGTTAATTTAGTTGTTTGTTGAATAAATTGTTCTTATAGCAATAAAACCAGAAAGTTTACCCTGACACTATCGACATGGGGCTTTATCCTTCCCTCCGGAGCCAAATCCAGAACATGAACAAGCCCCAGTTGTGGCATTCCTGGTGGAAAGGCCAGTTTCCTCACTCTGTCGATGATTTTAGTATTCTCTTCGTTCCACTTAGCTCTCTCTGTCTCCCTATACCCGTGAATGGCCTGGAAAACACTTGAACATCTAAATAAAAACAATAATTGATCATCAGGCCATCAATTAATCTCACATCGTCCCAGTGGGAGAACTCATAACGGAGACGTTTCATGTACGGTTCGACCTCGTTGAACAACTCCTCCTCCTCTCTTCGAGTAATGAATTCCGGAAATATTCGCATTGTTGATAGCAGTTCCTCCCTCCATTTGCTGTTATCATTTTGTTCTATTTTGTCTAGTGCTGATGACGTTAATTGTGGAGAATTGTGAATAGTTCGGCTTGGGGGAGAGTATTTTGTTAATAACAGTACTCGCTTTAACATTCTCCTCATCTAAAGAAACGAAACAATAAGAGTGTTATTATCACGTATTAGTTAGTAATTATGATTTTTTAAAAATAGTTAAAATGCCAATTTCTGACTCATTGACGTCTCTAGAACAAACGGTCTAATTTGGATAAATCAAATGTCATTTGGAAGTTTGAAGAATAAACAGAATGAAAAAAATATCTTCAAGTTCATTCTGCCACTTCACCCTTTCCTCCTTCATTTGTTTATATTTGCCGGATTTATTTATAAATAATACGCACGATTAGATTCATTTTTATTTACTCAGCTCCCTCCAATAATTTCACTCAAAATGTGTCCAACAAAATCCACATTGATGACTCAATGATCAATTCATTTGTAATTATCAATCAATTGACGATCTTTATTATTAATCAGCTGACTACTTTAAGAATACGAATAAAATACTGTGATTAGGTTAGTGTTGCATTCGGTGGGTCGCCATGTTAAATTTCGGATGTTTTGCATTTCTCCGTAAATTATGTTATGGACTGTTGGTAATGCAGGAATTCTTGTGCACCCGAGAGTCCATCGTCTCCACCTGCCGGTAAAGTGAAGATTCCAGGGAGATAACTTGCACATTAGAGCAGCGGGGAGCACGAGACAGGTGGAGATTTGGGTAAGTCTACGCTGGACAGATTACGTGGGGTGTCATCACCTCGGTCAATAGATCATGCTCATTCACTTGTCGGACGATGAAGAAATAACTTTTGATGTATTAATTTTTTTCGATGCACAAGTCATTTGGAAGCAATGTAAACACAGCCAGTTGTTTATTAGACAGGTGAGGGACGATTCCTTAATATTAAAAACCTGAAAGTAGGTGAAAAATCTCCAAAAAAATCAAGCGACAAGTCTCAAATTAATTTGCCGACGTGATGGAAATGGCAAAGAAAGCCATTACATCCCGCCATTTTCTCTAGTTCCAATTGTTTTAACCTCTTACATTGCAAACATTTTTTTACAAATCCACCTTCTCCTTTTTTCGACAGCTTTAACCATTGGTGTCGTTCATTGGTACCCTAGTCACACATCACCAGGTCCCATATTGAATAAGTACAGACCTAAAAATTGTCAAAAGTATCTCGATTTCACCAAGAGCCAAATTCGAACAACAGAACGAGAATCGTGGAATGCCTGGCAGGTTCTTCTCGACTTGACGAAATCATTAAGGGGACTAAATCCAATAAAGGACCGCAACCCGGGGTTCCAGTCAGAAGAAAACATTCCCAGTGAGTCGATCGGTAGCATCGTAATCACCGTCAATGATATCGATGGATGTCCATTCCCCATCAAACCCAATCCCTAACATTTTGTCCCTCTCTCACTCCTCCTCCTCCCCCCCCCCCCACTCACCAACACTTTTTCCACCCAACTCGCGGTTAAAAGTCTCTTTCCAATCCCTCCATCGGCTATTAAATTAGTTGAATAAACCGCTAAATAATTCCGATCGCGCGCGGATCAAGGCGCTTACGGTCACGTTTGAGGGAACGCCGTTGGTGAACCGGTTCGAGAGTAAACAAAATAAAACAAATACCGTTTCAGGAGCGAGGAGAAACATTGAGGGGAATGGCGCGGTGGGGGTAAGGGGGTGGAAGAAGAGGCCGAGGGGAGATGTATCGCATATAAATCATTAGGCGAAGAAATTTATAAAATTCACTTTGGGACTGTCAAAAAAATGCCAACAATGTCAATCCCGATGCAATTGCTATTTTACTTTCCAGACTTGATCTCACAACTACATAAATATTTATCAGGTGGTACTTCTACATCGTTGACAACTCTTTCACATTGACGTTTGTGGGGGTTTTTATTTTGCTAATTGTAGGGAGTTGCTTCCAGAGATATGATACATTCAAGTCCAATAGACCATTTTTTTTTTAAGAATAAATTTTTTGGTTGTGATGTATTGTCTTTTTTGCTGTCAAAATTGCGATTTCATTTGTAACTATTAATATTTAATACTCATTCGGGGGTGAGAAATATTTTGTTTATAATATAAAATTTGTTGGGAATGAATGGGACTTGAATCTGGAGCATGGTTTGGAAGATTTTATTATTTCATGAAAACTGACTGCATCGAGGTGGATCTGAAGTAGATAATAGATGTCTGTAATATAAAAATCGATATTTTTTTGTGTACCGTATTTTTTTTTACAATAATTCAATAGCGAAGTAGTAAAAAGAGGTAAGTCACTTCTGACTATTTACCAGTTTTGCACAAATATCTCTAAATCTACTGGTGGTAGCAAAATGGTTAACAAAAACTTTTTTATGCAATAAATTGAGAGCTACAACGAAGGAAATGACTAAAATTTCGCCCTCTGCCTCTCTTAGATTTGAAGATATCATTCAAGAACTCAACTCAGAGATGAGTCGCCTTATCTCATTTTATCACTTCACTATTGAATTGTAAACGAAGGAAAAGAAATGAGAAGAGAAATTCGGAGTCATTAAAATTATTTTTACTCTTCAAAACACCTCTAACTGATTCCAGTCAATTCTATATGAGTGAACCAATTTTTCACGTACTTTTCCAGGCATTTTCTTGGGAGAAAATCTTGGCAATAGAGTTTTTACTTTTTTTCCGTTGTCGCGTGTCTTCAGACGAGTCAAAGAAATTTTTTTCATCGTCTGGGATGTTTATTCAATACCTATGTTTCTACATGTTAGACAGCTAGTGTCTGACCACAAGTAAAATCACATGTATTGAAATATGGAGGACCTTTTCACACATCTAATGTATCCTATTTTGTAGATATAATTCCAACTGGTTGGTGTGGTTTTTCATGGCGCATACAGCATGGGTAGGGTTTTTAGGAATAATGTCTACACTGATCTATATTACTATCTTGTCGTAGCGGTGCCCTTGTCGATTCTTCACCTCTTTTCATCTGTGGTTTGTACCAATTCCATTGTCACGAATGAGATGTGAGAATCTATTGTAGGAACAATCTGATGCTATTGTAAAATTGAAAAAAAATCGGCTGTAGCGTGTGGCTCGACGACTGCACACGAGTCCTCAGGGGTAATAGCTCTCAGCACCCGCGGCTTTGTAACGCTTAGTTTTTTTTCTTTGTTTCGGTCAGTTCAGTTTGTTTTATTTATTTCGTTAATTTTTTTTTACAAGGAGTCGTTGTCGCTTTAGAAATAGTCACGCTAGGGCACTTGCCCGTCGGGTGTTCGTTATGTGCATGACAAAAGATTTTTTTCCCGTAGAGTTGAATAACAGTATGTGTATTTCAAATTGGTCTTCATTGTTGGGGGGACTACTCGGTAGAAGGGTTAATGTAATTGTCAAATTATCGACGATGGACGGTTGAAACTTTATTTTTCAATTTATTTTTTCAAGCAAAATTTCCCCGGTAATTTTATCGAAAAATCAATTAACTCGGTTTATCAGTTCAATTTTTGTAGAAAAATTAATAGAAATGTCATAAATTTAGGTCAAACGTGAAGGTCAAATCAGATTGACGTGCATAGAATTGTTTTTTTTACAAAAAATTATTTTGGCTTTCATAGCGTATTCACGAAAAAATATAAATATTGCATATCTATCCAATATTTCATTGCGTTGAATATATGTATTTTTGACGATATCAATGAGTCGTGTCATAGTGGATATTAATAACAATTATTTTACCGAATTACCCAATTTTCAATTGATTATTTGAGGCATATAACTTGTGCATTTAATAGCCATGTAATTGCATGGCTATACCATAGTTAATCAATCAGCTCCGTTAGTAATATGGACTATATCTATAGTATTATTAGGCGTGCTTCGCGTGTCTTGTAGGCGGGACCGGATGTGACGTATGCATCATATCGACCAGTTTTCATGTTGATGTAAAAAAAATGGATACCTCGTAGCTTTGACAATCTCTCCAATACCGTCACAGGCTCATTACTAATAGAGACGTGCATAGGAAGAGGCGCGAAGCACTTTTAAGATTAGTAAACATTGATTATTTTCATAAATCGATTAAAAAACAATCAATTCCCGAATCTCGAAATTCGATAATTTGAGAATAGCACATTTAGTAATGTAGAATTGATTCTCTAATGTCGAAATTGGAGAGGTCGAGAATAGCGTATTTTTTTCTTAACTGATATGGATTTATATGTTAATAGTCTTGAATTTTCCAGTGAATAAAAAAAACTAATCACAATTTGGATTTGAAAATTGGAAAATAACTTTATCAGGAATAAGTACGTAGTGAAACACATGTGCAACGATGATTATCCCAGTTGAGTAAAGATTACTGGGGATCGGGGTAATGACTCGGCTCTGCCCTCCGTGACTTCATGGCCTCTGTTGTTAAACCTCCTCGCACTTCCAAAAAGTGCTGGGTCGTCCTCACCCATTTGGCGTTACTTATTAAAGGCCAACGAGAGGTCTAACGCTTTGTTTGATCGGCGACTCACCAAGCTACGAATTAAGTTGTTATCGGGGCATTAACAAATTACCAGGGTCCTGAGGTGTGGACTTGATTTGTTGTCGGTCCAGAGGAGAATTCGAGGTGTGCAAGAGAGCAGTATTTACACGTATTTGCTCCATTCCTGGCGGTGTAAATGCTGCTCTGGAAAATGAATTATTATTCGTGTAATTAACTTTCGGGTGGTTTTCGTCGATTTATGCACACGAATTATCCACTATTATCTCTTTATAACATTGAAATTTTTATTTTCCAGTTAACATATTGCAAATTATCTTTTTATTACGATATTTTTGTCTATCAATACGGTTCAATATATTTTCGGGGATGTAATAATTTTTTTACTATATTATTATTATTATCGTATTGTATATTTTATATTTTTGTTACTTTAATTATGTCGAGAGGGAATTATGCGATGGCCCCTCTGAAATTTTATTTTAATTTCAAATTTGTTATCAACTGAAAGGGAAAAATATATTGAATAAAATATTTTCCTGCAAAAATTTACTTCCATTTCAATTAAAACACAGTTTTTAATAATTTATTATGATGAAATTCAGATTAAATAAAAATTTGGCCTTTCTGCTATTTCAAATTTTTTTGAAGTTCAAACGAAAATTGTATGTAATGGAATTTTCATAATTGAAAATCTTTTTTTGCACCAGTTAAAATACAATTTAAATTAACTAATCATGCTGATAAGCAGCTTCAAATAATATCTAAATAAAAACCTTTCATTTTTTCAATTTTATTTCATCAGGATTCGGCCCGAATCAATATATACTGTCCACTCATTGACTAATAACTCGAAAACATTGAAATCTTTATTTCACAATAGACTGGAGAGGAAAAAAAATCGGTAAATAAGATAAATGTCGATCAATGGCGGCGAACTGCGATTTACCAAGGGATAAAGACAGTTTCCACGTTCTTCTGACGGCGGAATCTTTGGTGGGAGGGGTGGTGAGAGGGACAGGGAGGACTGGAGACATAAAAAGCCGACGATGGCATTGAGAGGTTGGACGTGCCTACCTATAATTGTTCTCCGATGTAATTGCCCGTGTGCGCGTTGGTCAGTCCCTTTTGGACTCTTTCGAATTTCTCATTCGGGGTGTTCGACGATTCCAAATGCTTGGGAAAATTTTCACGTGGCGGCATTTCTTCAGGGTCACAGGATAAGGGAAGGGGAGGAAGGGATACAATCTACTCTTTTATGTGTGAATTTTATCTCAAAATTCTTGGCGTTTTTTCGATGAAAGTGTCAATGAAGGCTGAGGTCAAAAAAACAACAAACTCTTCTTAACTCTCAATATGATTCGTTAACTATTAACAAATTGAGTTAATAGCGATGATGTGTCCATGTGAAGGATTTGTTCATTTTTAGGTTTCGAAAAATGAAATTAGCCACTCGTTATTTTGGAAATTCAAATTCATTGAGTCGTCGTCTTGTGTCAACTAAATTTTTAATTTATATTTGCAGTCTGGTGATGCTCTCCTCGCACTCGTAATAACAGTGAAAAGTCACTGGTTGTGCTGGTGATAGGATGTGATAGAGGTGGCGATCAGACACTCGAGTGTACACGATGATCCCTGGTGAGTCGCGAGAGTGGTAACGAGTCGGGTAGATGGTGGAGAAAAATCGGCGGTGCCACTTCAAAGCGAGAATCCCGCGCAATCAGAGCCCCTCCTCCTCTTCTCCCATTGCTGGCAGTAGCCGTGTACCCCAATGCGAGTTATATGGTTGAGGTGCATCGCGACCAAATGCACCTTATCCGAGTCAACTCTGACTTTTTCATAATTTATGATGAAATGATTTTTTTGCGAGATAGGCTCATTTATTGTTTTTTAAAGCCACTTTTTTCTCATTTCCTTGACTTAAATGTGACTTTTTCACATTTAAGTAATAATCTAATCTACAGCGCCAGCACTGGAATTTTTCATTGATCACACCGAGAGAAATATTTCATAAACATACTCTATATTTTTTTTCCTAATTTCGAAGCGAAGTGCGTTTGTAGGAAATTTTAGGGAACTGTCACAGAGTTTTTTCTGGAAGTTCCGTAATTTTTATCTGAATTGTCGGTGAAAAATTACGATATTGTCAGCTAAAGCTTTCCAGTCGAGTCCGTAATCACTGATCAAAATGTGTGATTATTACTTTATTTTTCTCTTCGTGCAATAACTTATGCCTCTTTTTCTGAGCTAACACGAAAATTTTTATCAGAAGTTTTTCTCGTTCGTTGCTAAATAACGTACGAAATTGCCACTTAATTTTTTCAGGAGAAGGATAATTGACGAAAAAAATTTCGATTCATCGTGTCTGAACAAGCAAAAATCCTGAAACCGTTCAACTATTTTTATGAAGCCCCTGAGTTAATTCTTAGATTAATTAAATCTTACAGAAAAAATCCTAGAATCTGCGTCGGGGTTCGTATCATTTTAATTTCAATTGACATTTTTTATTAGTTTTCACTTAGGTCGCGGATTCAGTTTTTTAAATTTTTATTTATTATTTAAATCAAAGGGACCCAGTCGAGTTATTTGTTCGACGTGATTGCAGTACACGATTGTTTTTATTATATTTATGTTTCCATACAACAAAATGAATTAAATTTTTAATTTACAGGGAAAGGAAAGGTCGGAGAAATATAACGGTAGGTTCAGTAGAAAGTACAGAACGTTGCGTAATTAATACGATAATATTTTTACTGCGCGATCAATACTTTTAATCAGAATATCCACACTGATAGAATGATTTATTTACTGCAAATGAGATGCGTTAATTATTAACGAATGGCTCACTTAAATTGTAAAAGTCAACTCAGACGAGATTTATCAAATATTACATTCATTGACTATTAATGAATGAATCTTTGATGGAACCAAATAAACCCCAACTTACGAACAAAATCCATTTTTTAATAATAACTAATTCGTTATATCCTTTTTATCTGATCTTCAATATAATTTTTATTGAATGATTTCTATAGAGGAATGAATTTCGACGAATGTTCATAACTATGGAAAGACTTTGCTCAAAACTATAACTACCATTATTATGCTCAATTTAATTGGCGTACCTAAAATTTCTACGGGGAACTAAAGTTCGCTTAGCAATTTCAATAGTGAGTAAGGAAATTTGCATGATGCTACCGCAATTTTTAAGAAAAAATTCAGATAAAAATAAGGAAACGCTCCAAAAAAATTCCGTAACAGTTTCGTTAAATTTGCCTCCATTATCTGTGGTACCAAAATTGTCGAAAAGATACGTAATTGTGATTTAATATTGCCCAGCAATGACTCGATTCGTGAAATATTGAAAAAATCAATATTTGGCAGCAATATTTTTTCCTCAGTCGGCCAGAAAAAACCGGTGAAACAAATTAGAATACGGATTTCATGTCGAAAAATGTATTGATGGTAAATATTGAGGTATGTAAAGTGACATAAAAAATAATGAATACAGGAGACCGCAGCGAGACGGTGAAGTAAATCGTGTAAAAATTATTGTCAAGATATACGACGCCATTACTTGGATTGGAACTAATTACCACCCAGAAGCGACGCGCGTATAGCTCCTCTCCTCGAGTGAATAGTTCTGACCTATCAGTATACAACAACCCCATGGATAATGAAAAAACACTAGCTCAGTGAATCGCTCCGCCACCGATTTATTCCCTCGTAACTGGGGTTTTACTGGGTTTAATGAAAGAAAAGGAAAAAATCGGGGGTATTTTATCGTTGCTATGAGTGACGGTAAAAGGGAGGGAATTTTTTAACATTTCTTTTTTTTTTCATGAGGAAGGATGAAATTCTCCCCGTTTTGTGTTTTCTGCATGTGCATTACCCTCACCCAAAGGCGATAATGCTACCGGTTGTTGTCATCCTCCTCGTCATCATCATCATCATTATCATCATCATCGTTATTACTATCGTTACTCTACGGAGTTGTGGACGACTCATGGCAATTATTATTACAAATCATTATTATTGGGTTATTTGTTAATTTGGAATTAGGGACAAGTGGATGATTGTAATTGAGGGATTACGATGTTCCTCTTGTTAATTAAACGTCATGTTATTTTTCGTAAATAGGATTTTGTGGTGATGAAGTGAAAATGTGATGTTGAATAACGCCTTAAAATTATATTTAATCGATATCTGTTTGGCAATGTCCTTATCCCAGAATGAAGAACAATCGTTCGTTTTTAATTCGAATTTCACTTTTTCATTGATTTTCGTCGATTGGTCCCCCTCATCTCTAGCTAATTAAATTTTTCTTTTCAAATGTAGGTCTCACTGCGCCCTTTCTATCGTCTCAATCCAAATTTACCTCATCCACCTACTTTGAAAATTTTTATTATGTTTTGATTCGCAGAACGCGAACAGAAATTGTTGTCACTCTGTTACACACCAGATTTGGATAATTGTGTTATTGTTGAATATGTGGACATACAACATTATCATCGTAACATTTGCTAGCGTAATTCGATTATACTGGCCAAGTGATGAATTATAAACAATCAATATATTATTCAACAAGATGGTTAAGTCTCCATGGATCAGACCTGAACCGAACTCCGACGCGTACCAAAATCGTAAACACTTCGTTATCAGTCAGATGACACAGTTATTGTAACCCAGTAATAAACAGTATAATTTAAATGCCTATAAATTATTTGTGGGATCTATCCCTTTGATTCTAGAACCAGAGTAATACTAAGTACCCTCCACGCAGGGTAAAACTACTCTACAAATATTTTATCAAATCATTTTTCAATATCTCCTCTAATTCTTCATTGAAGTAGAGATTAATTGTTAATCTGAATAAACTTCCAGCATTTATAATATTGTACTAAAAAGTTGTGGAAACAAAAAAAAAATTATTTACATTGTCGTAACAAAAATGCAGTCTCACAAATGATAAGTAAAATACTATTGAGTAAAATAATGATAATAATTTTGGAGAAAAGCTTTTGGACACACGAAGAAAAAAAATCAGTGAAAAATTTTCTCTTCTCTCAGTGTGAATTTCCTCAGTTGGATTTTTTTGTTCACAACATCTCAACGAATATCCGGTCTTAATAATCAAAATAATCTTCTCAAACCTATAAATCCATCTTCCCACTGATTTTCATCGTTAGCTTTTCATTTCCATTGATTGAAATCCGGTGAAATAACAATGACAACCATCTTTTTACCTGACTCGATCATTGTCTTGCGAGAGCATAAAGACCTACCTGAATTTTATGGGGAAAATGTTGGTGTAAAAGGCATGAATAGGACAGGAACGACGGGGTGTGAACTACTGAAATGAGAGTGCAAGTGATTCAGATGGAATTCATCGACTTTATTATATAATTCTCCCGGTGTTTTATTCATCAGTCATTGTTTGTATACAATGAAGAGAATCGAGGGTGTGAGAATTTCCGCAGTTTCATCTGAGGGGACCACCTACACTGTGTCTTTCAAATGATAAATAAAGACGTTGTATCATTTTTTTTTTCTAGACAGGATTTGCCAACCCAACAGATATGATCAATATTCGGCTCTCCAAGATTCCCCCGAAAACCAATTTCGTGACTTTTGCCGACTGTAGATCAACGACAGGAGTTAGGAGTTGACAATCTGAGTAAATTGAACTGTCCGATACATTTTACGGCTGAAGAAATTGCTAATGCAACTGATGAACAATATGCCAAATTTATTTGTAAATACTTGAAAGATTGTAATTTACGAATGTAAATCAAATTAAGCGATAAGGAAAAATTTTAAATAGCTAGTGTAATGTTAATGGTTGCGTAAGTAATCCATTATACGGGTAACATCACTTTAAACTATTAAAAAATAAAAAAATTAATAAAAACTCTCGCGAAACCAGCAACAAACAGAACTGATAAATATCCTCGTGAATAAAAACGACTGTACACCAGCTTTCACGACTAAACAAATCACGGATGCAAGTGACTATAAATATATAGAAGAAGTATGTAAACACCTGAAGAGATGTGACTTACAAATCTTACTTAAAGACTTTTCAGTAACTGTTGGTGCCAAACAAATGTATAACAGTCGAAAACTTATGAATGTAAAGCATTGATAGTGCACATAATCCACAATATGGGCTGCAACACTTAAAATAAATTTTTAAAAACTCGAGGGAAATTCGGCCCACTATGAATTGGCTGACTCTCAATTCAGATGTAGATTCAGAAGTCAGGTTTTCTATGTGATTAGAATGTCGTAACACGAGCTTGCGGTCACGAAAGGGTCCAGTTGGTTAAAAATCAGTGAATACAGGGGTGACATCCTGAATCAGGTTCAGATGATGAGAGCTTTATCAGGCTTGCTGGATAGGATGAGCTTGAAGATTCAACTAGCTCTACTCTTTGAGTAAATTCCAAGGTTATTGAACACTAGAGAAAATTTTTTAGAAAACTCGATCACACTTGGAATCGTAATTATTTCCTCAATTAATTTATCGTTTCTGTTAGGAGATCATGTTCAGAATTTAACACAAAGAAGAAACCATCCTGGTTCTAACGTAAAAAGTTATTACGAGAACATTTTTTTTTCCAAAGTATTTTTATTTAGTAGTTTTACTAGATTATCTAACAAGAATTTCCGCTTAGAAAAACTTGTTGACCAAAGATCATCTGGACTTCTCCAGAAAAATCATCGGCAGATTTTCGGAAAATTTCGCATGATGACCCAGAAAGATTCTTCGAAAACTTTCCAGCAGATAATTTTTTTTTCTGAAGATGTACTAATTTTGACTTTGAAAAATATTCTTAAAAATCTTCTGAAGACATCTCCAAACGAAATGTGTCGGCCGAAGATCTGCAGAAGACCTTTTGGGGTCACCAAGGAGATATTCCGAAGGTCTTCCGATAATTCCTCTGAAGACTTCTGGAAGATGTTCCGCAGATGAAAAAGGCGACATCGTCTAGTGATTCTTAACGATTGCCCGGACCAGTGTTTCCTGAAAATATAATTCGATTGTAATAACTTATACACCATAATTATTATTTCTATATTGTTGGCTAATTAAACTTTGAGGGGCCAAAAACGCGGCCAAATAAAAAAATAAATAAATTGAGCAGGTAAAATAAAGTGAATTTTTTCATCAGTATGGATTTTTTCTGTTCATGCAGGGAAGTTTCAGCTCGTCGGTGGCTCTCTATTCAACGTGAAAATACAATGAGGGAACTGTCTGGTTTTCCTTCATCTCCCGGGGTTATTCTGAGCATCGACTCCCGCTGTCGTTAGCGATGTCTTGCTACATCAATGAATCATCGTACGAGTACAAGAAGCTACAAAATAACCCGGGTTGGAGGATCATGCTGACAGTTAGTCAACGGTTGTTAGAAATCACTATGGCGTTGGGATATTAGAAGACATTGCCTCGGGTATGGTAAAAATTTAATAAGTTGTAAATTAAAAAAGTTCACGCGATTCTTATTTCCTTATGAGCAATCAATGCGTGATTATACGAGCAAGCGCACTCGTGGTAGCTCGTTGAATCCCTGTACGATGAACGGTCTAATGATCAGTCGAGAGGAGTGATGTACAGCTTGTGAAATACCGCGTGATAATTGATGAATTTATACTCGGAATATTTGTCTTCAGAATTTCCGTGATTCTGTTGATGCAATTTTCTTTATTTACAGGTTTTTTTATTTATCGTGCATAGTAGCCGATCACTTGAGACTATTTTCATGAACTGCAATTCATGTGAAAGATGGAAAAAGGAAAAAGGTCGCGAAATTTCACTCTGCGGTTCTCAAAATTTTGCTAATTAAATAATTTTAGTTGTTCTTTCGTTCTCCCTCAAGATGATCTAATTCAGGTGTTTCATATATTTCTGAATATTTTTTTTTCTTTAAAGTCGCATCGACCACGAGGTTCTTAACGTTTTTGAGAAAAATGAGTATATTTCAGTTACATCTGGTTTCGTTCATATCTAATATATTGTATGTTTTCTATTAATTTAAGTAGTTTCGATATTTACTCTGTTATCAATGCTACACTAGCACTATTTTCCATTTTTCCCGCATGGTCTAACTTCATTTAGCTTTCTAAATTACAGTGTTTCAAATATTTACAAATGAATTTTGCTATATTTTTTATTGGTTGCATCTGCAAATTTTCTAGTCGTGAAAGATCCCGTACAGTTCGATTTAGTTATATTGTCAACTAACTCACGTCTTTGGTTCACATATTTCGGACAATGCCCAAGAAAGGACGTGATGAAATTTTTGACTTGCTGCTCCCCAGGAGGACCTGGGGTCAAAAATTGATTATTCCAATTCTTTCCAGGGAGTCTGCTAAATGTAAGTAACTATTGTTTCTCTAGAGAGTTTCCAGTTATTGCACCAAGTCTCAGCAGTGTCCCTGTAATAGAGCTGGAAGAATTCTGTCGTTTTTCCCTTCAACACTAGTTGCCTGCTCTATAATTTTAATGGACGTTTCTCGCTGCTGTTCACATTTGAATTGATTTCCGAAATTGGTGAATGAAACTTTGGACTCATTTGAAAAATTATCTGTCGTTTCTCCTGCCAGTCTATCTGCTGTCTCATTTCGTTCTATTCCACAATGCGAGAGGATTTTTCTTTTTTATTTTATTCAATGTTCTCTAATTTCGATTATATTTGATCTGATAGTTCACAGCTCCAGTTGCAGATTAAGATCTCTTTATGTTTCCTAAATCTCTCAGACAATCAAGCACATCCCTGCAATCGTAATTGGATGCTGATGGGTTATTAAACTGTTGTGGAGATATTTCGTAAATTAAAACGAAGAGGGCGTGACCCATATATCATCCCCAGGGATGAGTATTCCACCTTGTTCATTGTACGCTCAGCTCTCATTATTTACAGTTCATACACGTAATTTGTTCATACAACTACAAATAGTAAAATAGGGGAAACAGTCGTCATTCTTCATTTTCATTCTTAGAAATTTAATGATAACATCGGTTAGCCCTTGCCCCACCCTCAACCTCCATTTCTATGAATAATGAATGTGAAAATAGCAACAAACGTTTCATATCAGGTACATGGAAACTCGTTTATTCACGAGTTTGTGAATCGTTGGAATACGAAAACTTGTAATTTCACGCATCCGTCTTATTCATACAGACTCAACTCGAAAAAAAAAAAATGTATTCTCGATTGTTCGATGTGGTCTTCACGTGTACTGTTGAATGGCAAGTATAAGAAAACAATGAGAGCACCACCTTTGAGCTGTATACTTCCGTTTGCGCAATATCCTTCCGGTTTTTGTACCCCTTTCTGTATTTTGCTTTTTGCGGAGTTTCTGGAGCATTTATTTTTACGGTTCTACGGTTTTTTCCCTTCGTGAAAAGGGGAAAACGGAACTAAATAATATCGCGGAAAAAAAACATCCATTTTGCCCCGGGAGAATACAAGTATTCATGCTATGTGGATTTATTTTTCTAAGACTATTGATTCGAAAACGAACGATTGTGTAAAATTTTATTAATTCATTGCATTAACGAGTGGCCAACTTTTTCTTAACGATGCGATGCGACAATTTTTTTATATCAGTTATACTAATGAAAAATCAAAACTTTTCTCTATTGTAATCTTCCTTTCGGTTTCTTCGTAGAGAATATGGAATAAGGGCCACGAATGACTGAAAAAAAAACTGAATCTGGCAAAAGCTCAAAATATAAAATAAATAAAATATATCGTATATAAAAAATTATATTTAAGATAATTATATAAAAATAATAGCAAACATTGAATCAAACAATTAGTATGTCGTAAATCGTTCTTATGAATGAACTGGTTTGAATATAATTGCGTTAAAAAAAATCTGTTACTTATAAAAAAAATTTATAAGACATACAAAAAAATCGACTAGAAATTATTGGATAATTTTCCCCCCCTGAATATTAAATAGTCTCTGTCTATGACAGTGTCACTGACACCGATTTATTCATTTATTTTTAGTCTCTCGATATCCTTTGTATCAAGTTGAAATATCCAGTTAGTATTTGTCCAGTACTTGACTTGTCCTTTTAATAGAAATTGTGGTGAGCAGGGGGCATGAGGGGAGGGGGTGGGGGCAAGGGAGGAGGATCATTTAACTTATGATCCACCAGTGTATGTCGCTATGACGGTGAATAGAAACGTCTTGGATACCAGGGGCGCTTGGATATTAGAAATCTTTGTCCAGTGGCCACGGGACAGTCTGTACTAGCAGCAAGATGACTGAGTACGTGCGCTCGATTGAACGAGCCAATGCATTTCCTGGATCATTGCCAAGGTGAAATCATTGTTGGAGATTATGACGAGACAGCTTTCATGGGGCTATTTATGATCCTTACGCAAAAATTTTCTATGTTGAAAAATATGTATTTTTTAAGTATCTTCTATCTGCCCCATTTATGTAGAAATATCAATATAATAGTAATATATTATATATATTTTACTCTCTCCGCATTTGTAACAATAAACTAAAACGATCTAAACGAAGTTAAAATACTACGTAGATAATAGCACATGTAATAATATAATATACTGGTATATTATCCTATTATTATTGATATACAATGATGAATATATATATAGTTGAATAATACTATATGCTATATTTTATCTGTACTGTATATGTGTTATCTGTATGTGTTAATTTTTTATTTTATTTTATTACTCATATACATATATACCCTCTCGACAATAGCTCTATATGTTAAGTATGATGTGGAAAACATATGAAAATACATACATTTGATAGTAATAGAAGTACATAGTCGAATGGAGATATCAAAAAATGTACATGATTTGTTGAAAATGTACTAGTGTTTGGGGGTGTATATGCCCGTCATGGAATAGTATATATTCGAAGATTATATGTTCGCATATTACCAAAAAATGTATAACATTTAAGTTGCGTATATGACATATCCCTAGTAGGAGATGAGGGATGGTCAACGCTAGGCTGAGACTTGTCCAGTATTGGCGAATCTCGGCCCCTCTTCGGCCACTTCTCATCACTTTGAGACTTGGCTATATCCCTTAAAAAAAGCATTTTATGTTTTTTGGCAGCTTTTTTCAGCGCATATCAAAGTATTGCATGCGATATATGATTTATTATAGTTTTTATATTATATATTATATATGCTATGCCGCAAAAATAACGTCTCATGGCTTTTATTTAAAAGACGATATCTATGAGGGGATTTAAACGGTGGGGGTGAAATGAAATGATCTTTACATTTTTCACCAAAGCTTATAAAAGTGCTGTCCCCCCTTTCATTGCAAACAATGATACGTATTACTCGAATAATTCAAGTGTTGGCGATGGAAATTATTTCCAATGGAGTATTATTCACGATAATAACTTGAAGAATTCGTCTGACGAATTCTTCTAGTTCCCTTCAGCTATGAAGTCGTTTAAATAGCCCAGAAATTGGGGCATTACCCGCTGTAGCTCGAGGAATTCGTGGCTTTTTGTTGGTGGAGAGGGGGTTACAAACGCCCATGGATATTCGGGAACAATGACACACGGACAAATTGCACCTCAAGGCGAACCCGAATACCTCTTTACCTCTTTCGGTTGCGCTTAGGGGAACGCAGTTATCATCGGGCCTCTCTTTCACTCATTTCGTTTTGTGTGCAGTCAGTTCCAGGTAAATGCACTGCCAGCGACAAAATAGGATCAACGAATTTTTCGACGTCTCGTGACGCCCACATTCCCCAGAATATTCGAGCATAAAGTCCAATGGGCGAGAAATTGGGAAATTGGGACATCAATACTGCGTGACGTTCCACGAAGTTTTTCGACTTTTTTTTTTCATTTTTTAGTCCTAACACTAAAGTGATTTAGAATATTTGAAATCATTATTTATCAATATTTTTGTTCTTCCAGTGATTATTAATTTAATTTTTTTTCCATTCCATTTTTTTCATTTTTTTATATTCAACATTTTATGAACTAACAATTATTTTTTAGTAGTTTTTACAGGTAATTACTTCATCTATTTTACCCTCATTAATAATTCATAATCCCCGTACTTTTTACTATTTTTCATTTCACTTCAGATTGTGTTCTCTTTTTTAAATTTTATAATTTTTTTGTTTTACACAGTTTTAATACACGAATTTGAGAAAAATAATGAATTCGTTTTTTTTCGTTCCTCCCTATTATTTTCTCTTCTCGCTTCTCCATCAATTTCTCTTCTGCTTCATTTATACAGTAGAATATAGGGAATAGGTCCCAAATGCGTAAATGCGAATGTGGTATCGACTGAGAGCGTCGGCCCCCATGGGCCCTCTCGTGAGGCACGAGACAATAATCTTGAGATGGACCCCCAGGGAATTACTAGCATCTCCGTGTGTGCGGGCGCGCGCGCGCGAGCGCACGCTTCCAAATCCCACCCGAGTAATTTTCAACACCGTCGATGCACCGCTTGAAAATGAAAATAAAGAATTTTTCGCTGCTAGAGGGGGAGGGGGAAGAATAGTTTTATTGCGCCGAAAGGATTCTTTGCCCCGTGAAATCGCGTGTGCAACAAGTGGAATCGTAGAACATGCCGGGAGGTAACGCCTCCAGTTATGCTAATTTATTCTAGTCTGTCTAGTCGCTGTTCTCTTGATGACCAGAAAATAGTTGTGAATTTCACACGTACAAGTATTGGTTTTAACATTTTCCAGGGATCTTTGATTCTCGGAAGAGGGATGTGAGCAAATTAAATGGTATTCATAGAGGGTTGTGTTGTCAACATCACATTGGGGAAAAAGAGGGTTAGATTTTTTCTATCGATCTATTTGTACTATACGGACTTAGGTATTGGTAGTATATGATAGTAATGTGTGTAAATATATAATATGTAAAATTCATTTATTTATAATAAGTCGAAATTAGTCGTGTTCACAAAATGCGATCGGGTGGCATCGGTGCACATCGTCAAAATTAGAGGGTGTCGGTAGACATCGAACGCGGCTTCCAGTCATAACGATAATTCTCAGGGGTATTTATCAGGTTAGAAATGAGGAGAAAGCATCGGGGGTTAATTATCATATCTACGGTTTGCCATATCAACATTCAGAAAATCTACACGGAGAGAGAAATTATTTGAAAATTACGTGCCTCTTCCATAATCTGTCAGTGGAAATAGTATTCGGTCAAAATTATGAGACAGCTACGCACTTTTTCTAGTATAGAACCTTCACTGAAAAAATGCGTAATTATTCCGTTATTTTTACCGAATACTGTTTTGACTGGAAGATTACGGAACAGGCACGTAATTTTTCAAGAATTTTTCTCTCCGCGTACTATTAAATTAGTGTGAACTCAACATTATCAAATAGTGTAAATAGAAGTTGGTGAAATATATGGACATTGCCTCAGGGCTTAAATCATGTTATCATGATTAATCACTAATTTTCGGACCATCTCAATTTCATACAAATTGTTAATGAAAAAACTCACGTAATATTTTGCGTCACCGTTTTATTTTGATAAAATATCATACAATATAATACATATTATAAAAACAAATATGGTATAATAGACATGTATATTATATAAGTATACCATAAATGCATCATTCAATTTAACTGAAAAATTAAAAACTATAGAGTATCTTTTTCAATTCAATTCAACAATTCGACACTTCTTTTTCTTTCACCACATACCATAAAATACATGCGTGATTATTCCTAGTAATTGCTAATCTCTTCTATCAGCGTAGGTTCCACTGAAAATTCATTAAAATTACAGAATTTGAACGACATAACGATGATAATTCCATAATTTATTCGCATCGACCGAATAAATTGAATATTCGCTACCAAATTAAATTGAACTTTTAATAAACTCGGAAATGTCTAAATTCCTCCCCTAAATCCCATTCAGTATACTAGTTACTAATTTAGCTATAGTTAGTTAAGTTTACTATTTAATTTATCTTCCACATAATACTATAGTTGAACGTAATATTAATATATTCTTTCTTCTGCAGGTCTTCCCTCATCCCTCGAGATGGAGTTTCATAAACGTTTACTGAATACAACGGGTTACTTCCCCCGTCATCTGTCATTTAATTATCATTTTCGGAACAATGATCCGGGGAAAAGGGAAAATAACTCCTGGAATAACTGTAACATTAACGAAGGAGAAATAAAAAATGCTCTTGTAATGCGAGGTGGTTACATGAAGACGTCATCGTACGCCCACGCCGCCCCGTTTGTACATGTGTATTTACACTGCACCCACACTTACTGGATACCAATGGGCGATTTATCATTGCGGGGGAAGATCGAGGACGAGTTATTGACTCGTTTGATTCCTCGGTTACGCCCCGCGATCTCGACCCTTATCCGCGCTTCAGACCACTTATCGATTTTTTTTTTCCTTCAGATCTTCTCTCGCTCTTTCTCATCCACGAGAGATTTATTTTTCTTTGGGGCTGTTTTGTTATGTCGGGGGTTTATTTGCTTTTATTTGCACTTCCTCGTCCGGAGGGAACTGCGGTGATTAGACTCAGCATGACAGTTTATGTTCCATTGAAGTGGTTGGGGGGGGGGGGAAGGGGGCTGGAGGTAACGAGCTTCATTCGCACTTCTATGATTGTATTTTGCATAAAAGTTTATTTGGTTTTTCAAGTTAAAATTGGAGAAGAGGATTTAATATTTTCCATTTCGTTGGTTTATCGCATGACTTTTTTACATGGAAAAAAATATTGAGGAAACATAACGAAATTCCCAGTTCTCTCTTTTTCATTATGAAATTTTTAATTATTAATGAACATGAGTGATTGAAGAATATATAAAAAATTTATACGAGACCCTCTTTCATATCCTGGCGCAAATATTTCTTTCTATGTTGAGAAAAAACATTTTGAGGCAGTTAGATTCTTCATTGAAAATTTCCCCTGAATAAAAGAAAAATTTTTTTTTTTCATTTTTTTCCAGTACGGAATTTAATGAAATAAAAATCCATTAATTGAGCATTTTGATCACCACCGAATAAGCTCAGTTGTATTTTAACACGTGTATCATTTTGCACGCGATAAATCGTTGCGTTCGTTACTAAAAAGTGTGGATCACCATATAATGCACCCTCAGGGAGACTCTCCATTGTATTCCGATGATTTATTGCTCGAAAACAATCGTCTCGGGGCGAATTTAATTGAGTAGGAATAAATGTTGATGACTTCCTGATGGGGGGGTTAATTAAGTTATGAAAATGCTGAACCTCAGTACATTTATATTTTCCTCCGCCCCTAGCAGAAATGTTCCAATTGTTTATTTGAAAAATCCGCGAGACAAATACTTTCTAATTAATAAATAAATTGATGATTAAGTGTCACGTCCAGACGATTTTAACCAGCACGCGAATAAAATAATACAGTGGATGTAGCTGATCTGCAATTCCTTAATTTATTGTTGTTTATAAATTCAGATGAACGATTTAATTATTTATTTTCATTTTCATTCGTCTGAATGGTCGAGTTGACTGGAGCCTTACGGCATTGATCTGACTCCTGTTATTATTCTAGTGGCTCCTCTGATCAGAATTTGATACATATTAGATACGTTAAAATTTGCCTCCCCCCGATTGATTATTACCGATACGAATCACATAATTCATTGAAAATATTAATGACCGAAACATCTGGTAGTCCTCCTCTCTAATTATCATTAGTCCCCCTCCGTAATTTTTTTCAACTAAAGTAAACATTTTCCTCGTGCTGAGCTACCGAGAGTGGCACAATTTCATAATAATCTCATAATGACTCAGTGAATTTTCCCACAAAAAAAAGAAATTGAAAATTTTCGAATTGCAAATTAACGAACACTCGTTGCTGGCGATTTCAAAGAATTATAAAAATAAATTCCGGCATTTCCTCGGTGGATGACAGAGCAAAATATATTTTGCTCGTCATCCCCGATGATTCAGATATGCACTATATATTATATTCGCTCGTGAGGGACGCGTGCACTCAATTCTATTGGTGTTTAGTGCCACTTTCTGTCAAATAAAGTGCATTTGCTGGGCATTATTTCCATGGAATTACCGTTAAATCGGTAGCAATCTCACTGGAATGCCATCGTACAACATCATTTTAATACAACAACTGTCATCGTCTTCATTACTGTCATTATTATCGGATTAAACAATGAATTTGCTGATAGGGGACCAAATTACTTCCATAATTGTTATTTCAAAATGCCAAAACCTTGAGTTGACAGTTTCAAATTGTTGCGTAGCATAACTTCATGGATTAATAAACCTCGTAATAACAATTACCATCTGGGTTCTTCCCCGATAACGCAAATGATTCACAATTTATTAGGAATGCTAACATCTGCACTGATAAAGCGGATTAATTATTGCAAATGAGATGGATTTCGGTTGATTCGGGTCCATTGGGTTCCATCAAAGGTTTGTTCGTTAATAGTTAACGAATGTATATTTTATAAACCTGGTTTGACTTAACATTTGCCCTTCAAGTGAGCCCTTCTACCATTCGATCACGATTAACGAATATTAATTTGTTTCAGTTAAACTCTACCATCCGTTAATAGTTAACGAATTTTAGTTGGAATAAATGAATCATTAAAGACTTCATACAATTATCCCACAACTTCGATTATCATCGTACATTGACCGTCATTTGAAATTATAGAGTGGACATAATGATTTTGTGACGCAAATTTGTGCTAAACGTGACATAAAAGCAGTTTTGTTAACAATTGTATCCACGAAAAAAAAAACTAATAAACTTAAATTATACTCAATATCTACATAAAGTTCATGGTGATAGATATTTATATGGACATTATTTCTCACATAACTCTACATATAGACTGACAGAAAAATGTGGTACAACGATTGGATTATTTTTTCATTCAAACACTCAGTGTTTTTCACTAGTGCCAATGGAATACACTATTGACAATTCGAAATATCTCGGCACTTTTATTAAATTATATGATTAAACTGTTTGCTTTAATGAGTGATTCTGAGAGCTCCAAACAGCAACCTCATGATTCGATTACATAGGGGTTCAAATATATCGTATATTCCTTTGGATTTCCTAAATATTTCATCAGCTTTAAATAGTTCTTTTAATGTATGGGATTCCGTCAATTTGAAAATCTATTGCAGACGACATCAACGGAATCGCATGCAATAAGATATTTTCAATGAAAAAATGACTCATTTTCCAACCAATATGTCATTATCTATGCTCGATAGAGACCCCACTGGTAAAATGAAGATTTCGAATGTTGACACAATGCAATTCTATTGTCATATGAAAGAACATACATCCAACAAAATAGAGTAACTGAAAAATGTATTTTTGCCAATTAAATAATTTTATATTCGAAACAATGAAGAATCAGGAGTGTTGGTTTATTTACGATAAGATATTTCCAATGATTAGAGATTAGTGATAATGAAAAATAAATAATCAGAGAGTATTTTCGTTGTACGGTGGGTTTGATCCTGAAGTCTCATCAGGCAGCCCTATGGGTGGTAAATCGTTGAATGAGGCGACAGTGTAATTCACCAGGGTGAGATACATAATCGTTGCTACCTAGTGCATTAACTGCAATTACCATTATCTTGGTGATTATGACGATTGTTGGTGGTCGAGAATAAATTCCACCGAGAAGTTCATGGTATATTAGGTGTAGAGTCATTCATGGTGAATTCGTTGAGGTGAAGACGATGGACAATGAGGATAAACTAGGAAGTTTCATTCGATGATAATGATGAGTCGAGACTTCCGGAGATTATCATCTTTCTTGGGTTATGCTGTGATGAGATATCCGTATCGGGAATTGTGATATTTTCATGAGTTTGAAATGCCGACCGTTAGAGTAGCGGATTTTATGTGGAAAATCAGATGAGTCAGGGCTTTATTCTGCGTCATTGTAGCATCATTCTGAGAGGAAAAATTGATATTTGTTAACTAGAGTTTTTTAATGTCTCAAGTGAGATTTGATTTGTCAGAACCGGTTCGTTTCCCTGGATTTACTGACGATTGAGGAGATACGTTTTACTTACCTCCTCCAATTGACATTTTGACAGGATCCGTCCGATCCTTCTGTTGAGATTCAGGCGACGATGAATTGTCAACAAAAATTACAATTGAGATTTTAATTAAATTAAAAGGAGAATTGACAAAGATATCAACGTTCATTTTTCACCCGGAAATAACTTTTACATACAATCCAACAAAAATGAGATCCCTGAGTCTAGTTCTCTTGACGAAAATTAACCTAAAAAGTGGCTGAATGTCATTTCATTCGACATTTGGCCCTCTGGAGGTCTGATTTACTCTGGCTGACTGTCATTTCGTCCCACGTGTCACCCTCTGAAGGTCTAATTTTCATGCAAAATTTCGTTGCGACTACTAATGAAGATCTCTACAGAATCATCAGAATGAAGTTAAAAAAAATTTGTGAGGAGGCACAGATTATCAACAAATTGTCGTTGTGTAGCCACCTGAGATTACAGCCAGGGGTTATCCACATGTGTAAGGTAGATAGGATTGCAAGCAAGTGCGTTACCTGGTATCAATTTGTCCAGACTGGTAGGACTCTTGCCAACGTTGGATGCACACAATCGAAGACGTCTTTGTGCACACGCCGCTATCCAGCATTCTATCAAACCCATGGGTCCAACGTACCATCTCACAGGAAGATCGATTTACCTTATGCTTCTCGTGAGAGCGAGCTGAAAGATACCAATTACCATGCTCGCGCGATTTCTTAAGGTCGGATAATTGGATGTGACTCTACGCTCCTGGTGAATAGTTTGAGCGTTGACCTTTAATTATTGCAATTTTGTTTACTCTCCGTATTTGAAAAAAAAAACAAAAAAAAAGGATCAGAATCAATACCCTCCCTTGATATGAATTACAGACGATGCACTGAACTTCTCATGACACTTGATTTTTTTTCCAGTGTGCGACGAGTCTAGAGTCTGGGATTTGCTGATGAATTTGTCTCTATGCTCTGAAGACACGAGTCAAGGGTTCACCTCAATACTTTCGACAATAGAAAATTATAGGGATTTTATTTGAGAAGCTAGACCTGTCTTTTTTCGGATGTTTTGAAGTAACCCGGAGGCGGGTGAGTTCAGAAATCTCTGAACTTGCCCTAAGGGTCACATTCTTCGTCAATATACATACCTTTGCAATTGGAATTCCATTTTTCACTGGTGTCCGGTTCTGCCGTAGTGCATTCATTTCGTCTTCAATTCCTCTCTTCTTCATCCTCTTTCCAACTCCATCGATTATTATTTTTTTTGCTGTTTTGTGGCTGATCTTGACCGGCGATCAACGTGATTTCAATAATTGCTGACTGATGTTTTGAGTATCCATCAAGATTTTTTTTATATTCAAATTTAATAACATGATATCGTGATTCCCTAGTCAGTTTGACTTTTATTTTTTCACCAGATGAGGATTGGAATGGACGTGAGAAGGGTTCTTGTAATTTATCAGAAATCAAGAAGAATATCACTTGTCATCGTCATGTTTTTCTTTTTATTTCTTTAACATTGCACATTCGCACTTAAATACATTTGGTCTCGACAAATAAATTCTTATAATTAAGTCACATTTATTCTAGAGGAACACTCCAATTTTGTAATAATCATTATTTTTTGTTTATCTTTTTCATGGCGTAAAAACACGATGTGATGTGGTCACGGGTGCGAAATATTCAACGATTGGGTGATGGTGCGCCGTGAGAAGCCAACATGTTACGCTTTCGTCAGGGTGTAAGGTAAGACGAATGACGTTGATACAATAAAACACCCGCGGTCTGTCCAGTTTGTCCTGGGGGTCCCCCAACACATACACAACGACGAGGCAAATGGAGATGTTACCACCGAGAAACGATTAGTGAATCGTGATGTTCACCTCCTCTGATTCTTATTGGCGGCCGCACATGAAGTTATTCGATCTTCAAATTTCTTTCAAACATCACCGAAATAGTCTTATTGTTTTGATGATGATTTACAACTAATATGTACAATTGAGGAAAGTAACGCATCATTTATTAAAAACAAACGTTAGAGATGACGGTTGAAGCACTGGGAGTTTTTAAAATTCCTCAGCCATCTATCATCCCGTCAGCTAGAAAGATTTCAATTTGCTCTCTTTTTGTTAGCATCTACACACTCGCCTCTTCCATCCCGCAACAAAATTGTATTTAATTGTGATTGACTGCCAAGTGAATGTGGGACTCTTGCGTCGACGGGTATTTACGTTTTATATTTGAGAGAAAAAAATTAAATATTCTCTCTCACTAGTTGCATTTGCATTCTATTCAGAAAATGATTATCATTCTTATGGCGAACAGGTTTATCATTCTTAAAGATAAATAACGAAAAATCTTATTTACAAAGTACTGCCTCTAATATCATTAATAAGTTAAAAATCAAATGGATTATTTACACGAGAACAATTTAAAGTATCGAATTATTTACATTAACTTTTGTCTACCTTGAAGATACAGTCAACAATGAAATGAAGATCACAACTATTGAATCGATGATCACGTCATTCTCGTTGAAGTAATTCGTAAAGTGCTGCTATGTAGGTTTGGGCCATTTGGAGGGTCTCAAATTTGCTGAGCTTTCTGTCATTACCGAGACTCGGTACGACATCCCTCAGTCTATCGAATGCATCGTTGAGACTGTTCATACGTCGCCTCTCTCTAGCATTAGCTGCCAATCGTCTCTTCTTCATCACCTCAACTCCCGGTGCACCAGTCTTTATCTTCTGAATGTGGTCCTTGGTCTTTTGCACTTCATAAGGTGTGTCTTTCATCGAATCCTCGACATCCCTTCTGTACCTCATCTGCATGTGACCGCTACATCTGCTTCTCATTATATCCATATCACCTCTCTGATCGTAGCTACCACTGATGTACGTCGAATCGGATTTTCCATAAGCACTGGTAGCTTCCATCTTGCTGTTCTCCTGGTACATCGTAGCCTTCATGAGTGCATCACTTCCCTGCTGATCATTGATGCTCTTGTGATTGTGATTGTGATTGAAATTCCCAAGACTCTTGACACTTGTGTAGTCAGCTTCATAAGCATCATCGAAGATTGTTCGGAAGTTGATGCGTTCATCGACTTCATGACACTTGGTGGCTTCCCGATTGTATCCCTCGTAGAACTCAGCAAAGTTGAAGGTGTTGGGTGTCATGGAGGCGAGAATACCCGAGCCCGTTGCTGTTTCCAAATTTCGATAGTCCTGGGTGCTGTGGCTGTCAATTGAGCTGACACTACCGCAACTACTGCCCCTTGATCTAGGGGGTTGGGGGTAGGACTCTTGGATCTGCCAGTAGCTTCTTGGATTGGATTCTGGGCTGCTCGCCGAGCCGTAGCCCTCCGAATCCAGGATGTCGTATTGTTGAGGTAAACACACGTAGCTCGTCATCGTTCTCTCACTAATTACTCCCGAATTATGGCAATATAGGCACGAGAATATCGATGAACAATTGAACGAATCCGAATATAAATTGAGATAATGTGAGGAGTCACAACTGGTTGTTGATGCTAGTGAATCGTTGCGTAAACTGAGGCCTGGACTGTCTTGCAAGTATCTCGTGGCTGGACCATGCTGTTTCATCGTGAAATTGTAGTGGTGGGGAGGCTGGGCCTCATGCGAAATAGTGGGGTGAAAAAGCCGATGGGCCTCGTGTGTCTTCCCCTACTTGTTCTCCTTGCGGCCCTTCTTTGTAGGGACCGCAACCAGACACGCCCCTCTTCTTCTCTCTCCTCTCCTTGTTTTATCGCTGTTTATTCTCTTTGTCTTTCACCTCTTTCACCGCATCACTGGTAGAATTGATGGCTTCGCTGGGGGCTCATTCTCGGTGTGTGGAAGCTTGTTTGTAATGTGTCTGGATTCAGATGGTGGGTTGGGTGTTTCGATGGGGGTGACGATTCTTTGATTGATCAAGATCACTGATGTTTATCGTCTGGGGGCAGCTGATGGTCAGTTAGTTTTGCCGTTGGTTTATTGAATAGGTTTTTTTCATTTTTTTTTCAATTACTAAATCCACGTCATTAATGAATATCGAAGAGATGATGATATTTATGACTGTTTGGTTATTCGGCTTGGGATATTGTATATTGTATATTTGCATATGAGGCTTTTTACCTCAGCTCCCCTTCGCCTTTCGTCTTCATTCGCCTGGTATTTCTCTTGATGACGTTCCATCGGACTGGATAAATCTAAAAGCAATGTAAAAACATCAACTGTCCGATTACTGGTGATTTATCTAGGATGAAATGGGCTTGACTGTAACTGAGAATCCCTTGGTTTTGTTCATCCTTTGGGCTTTTGTCATTGTTGGTATTATAATAAGTCAGAATGCCTGATAAATTCGGGGGAAATTCATATATCAGAGGGAGGGCTTGGATTTTGTATTAATTGGATCAATCGTTGATGGAATGAATTCCCGCCGTCGTTCGGTAACTGTTGATGTATCAATAATTCATAGGAATTGTTGAGCGGGCATTTGGGATATTAGTTTATGAGCTGTAAACAGTATTTGATTTTAAATTATCAAAGTCAGGGGCGGTTTTTCGTTGGTCAAGCCTAAACCTCAATGGATTCGCTTCTTTTTCGGTCATTCTTTCTTTCTTCCTTGCTTTCTTTCTTTCTTTCTTTCTTCAGTTCGTCCGAATTTACGAGATTTTAAACGCCTTTGGGTCGCAGTTTTGTGGACAAATTTGATGGTTTCATGAGGACTGCCTAGTTAACTAGAATCTCTTCATTCTTTTCTTCTACACGACGAGAACAATCTTTTCTTAAGAAGAACAAATATCGAGACTATCGGTATTTCGAAAGTCTGTCACGCTTATTATTTATTGGTTCAGTCATCTGAGGCGGCTAATTTGATTTTAGCACTCATTTAATTTTGAAATTTACACTTCAAAGTGTTATACGTGAGCAAAGTGAAATTGAATGAAAAAAAATTTGAATCGAAACTGGACGTTTACTAGTCGCCAATTAAATGTTGTCACTTGTTTCGGTACTTTTCATCAACCGTTTGATGACTCATCGTTGAAAGGACAAGTCCAGTCCTATAAAAATTTCCGGACAATGATATGTTATCGCGCATTACAAAAATTATTTTTGCCAAATATCCATTTACTTTAGAGAAGTATTTATTTTTTCAACATTGTATTTCTTCTGTTTCATTACTCCCGATGGGGATCGACTTATGCTTAAGTGATGATAATCATGTTACTCTAGTGGATCAATATTTTGCACGTGATCTTGACTGAACTCCGTTAATAATTATTTCGCTTTTCTAAAGTTCTGATTGTCTTGACTGAAGAATCCATGCATTATTTAATGCTCATAATTATTGCTGGAGTTCACTCAACATTATAATTAGAACAATATAAGTGACCCTATTCAAAGCTAGTCAAAATTGCTAGGGAATTACTCGATTTCAGAAATGAAGGATTGAAAAAATAAATACTTTTCTGGATAAATGTAAAAAGATATTTGACAAAAAAAAATTTTTTCTCATCTGTATTTTCACTTATATTTGAGGCATTATGGAATGCATCCAATGATCGAATTCCGATGATTCTGGGGAGTTACTTCCTTGAGATGATTGTACGCAGGGAGGGTTATCGAACTAGTCAAGGTTCGTTAGTTTTAGTAATTCAATCATAAGCATGTCCATTTGATTAGTAGAACCGACGGGTTGTTGGGTCGTTTTTCAAATCATTCCACAACTCGCGAAATATTGAGGTGCCTGGCCCCCTTTTTTTGAGAAACGGCAGGGAAAATCATTCGGTCTGTTTTGTCTTCTGAAAACTGGAGCCGAGGGCGTGTACCCTGTCCACAGTCTCGTTTTCCCTTTTTTCAGTGTCGATTTTCTCCTCATTTTTTTCTGGAGGGGGGAGAAGGAGACCGGAGCGGCGCCTTGGTACAAGGTAAAAGACCAGATCTCATTATCCTTTTACTAATATACAACAAATGAGCTGACGGTCCTCTCGTGTTGGCTTCGTATAAATACACTAAAAAAATATGCGACGCGTGAAGAAATTAGTGGAGGATGCAATTTTGTTAATTATGATTGGATTTGATGGGTGACGGAGATATTTATTGATTGTCCTCGTCATTGGGGGCTTTGTTCATGGGCGATGAGCAATTTATCATCGACGATTACATGGAAAAGGTGAATTGATTATTATCTATCGAAGGGACCATTTATTTTGATCACATTTTTGTGTTTTATCATTATGATTGAAATATTCAATGAGAAGATTCCTCCCTCAATATTCAGCACTCAAGATTAAATTTCAACTTGCCATTGAAAATTGTATTTTCCGCGGAGGGAAATTAATTATTCCATTATATTAAAAATTTAATACGCAATGAAAAAGATGAAATAATTTTGAAAAAATATTTTAACAATTCCTCCACTGTATTGAGCTTTGAAATTTCAAATATCCTCCAATTATAACAATAGTATTATCAGTTTTTTTTGTTATGAAATATCAAAAGTGTCAATTTTACCCCACTTACAAGTTCGAAAAACTTTTCAAATGAAATGAATTGTTGTTTGAACGGAAACCGGTTTTGGAGTTCGGGGATTTTCTGCTGGTGGTGGCACACGCTTTTGTTTTCACACATTCGCTAAATCAAATTTGTAACTTGACAGAGATCAATTGGTCTGCGGCTAGAATCGTAAGATAAAGCTACAGACAGGGGAAAAATTTATTGCTCGGTCTATTGCAGTCACACCCAAGGTGCTTTAATTACAGGTTATTCAAGTTCTGCCCCAAAAGGCCGAATATTTGCGGCGAAAAATCGTTCAGGTGGGTTCATTGCTTTTTTCCACGATTTGGAACATTTTTCTCACCTACTGCGGGTGGAAAAGGCGTGCCTCATTGTTTCGATGAGGTCGTTTGGTTGAGGTCAAGATGGATGAGGCTCGAAAGAATTGCCCATGTTCTTTTGTAACGGGAAATAATCTGCTTTTTATAGCGTCTTATTTAAACAATTATTCGTTAATTATTTACACAAGTCAATGTTTCATTTTCTTATATTCTTAAAAGATGTTCAATAATCATAGGAAGAATACTGATATGATTAATACTAATGAAAACCTAGTAATTTGGAAAATTTTTATTTTACAGTGGGAAGTGAATAACGTGATATTGAGAGTGCATGGTATGTGGGGATGAAAATTAACCGTCTGTCTATAGCTCTATTTAGTCCATGTCGGTATTTTATAGTTTTTCTCAGAACAGTGCCGAAATGTTTACCATACTTTTAATAAACAAAAAGAGAGAAGGAAAACATAGAAATGAGAGTACAAGGGCCTTTTGTTGAATGGGTCCAGAGTGTCAAGACTTTGGTCACTAAGGATTAGTTGCTCTGGAGACATCATAGGAGAAAGATATACCTTCTGCATGCGATAATAAAGAATTAAAGTTTCTAGCCAAATCGTTTGATATTATTTAATTACTCACCATTCATAATCCAATAAGTGAAATATTAACCACCACTAAACTGCACACCTTCACATCTATAATTATCATGCAGGATGTATCTCACTACTGCTAGCAATGAAAGTAATTAGTGATGTGTCAGGACAGTAGTATGTCATCATGTGAGACTCTCTCAGTACTTTAGTCTCTCAATTCCCCCAAACAGACTGTTCAGTCCAAGCCGTACATTACCAAAATAAAAGAAAAATATTGGAATCTAACACAAAATTCCTCTAATGGAACCGAGATAAAATCCCTGTGGATTCCTTCACATCGAAAGATTGAGGGAAATAAAACGACTGACGAGTTAGCGGGGCACCCGGTAGACGATTCCTCGGATGAATTCCCCATTCCCTACACAGATTACTGAAATCATTTCCACACAGATGAATTGATTTTAGTACAAGCAACGAACCATAAGAAAAAGAGGCGCCAAATACTTTGAATTATAATTTTGACAATCTCCACACCTCTGGTACAAGTAATGTAAATTATCCAGGGAGTCTATTGTTAGGGTCAATCGTATTTAAGCAAAGCCCTAGCATCCAGGAGCATCACCACATTTGGAATTATAAACGATCCGGGCTGCTTAGGCGGAGCAGCTAGAATTTCAAGATTTTGACCACATCCTATGGCACTGTCCCAATTTTCAAATACAAAGAAACAAATTGTTAGCTCGACTAAGGAGGTCTGTTCCTTGTAGAACGATGAAAAAACATCACCAGTGGAACTCAAATGAAAATTCTGATGCTCGAGTACAAACGTTAAAAATTATTACACTAGTGAAAAAAAAGTAGTCCAAGTGCTGCACAGATATTCTCAATTCACTTGAAATAGTGATCTCATCCCCTTGATTATATTGATCATTCAGACAACAAAAATAATAGCCAATGAATAACCTGCATATCCGTTTGAACCTATCACCGCGAGTTAAATCAATAGTCCCACAAGATAAACCCATTACACCGAGGGATAGATACATAGTTTGCAAGCATGACGAAGCTCACCAGGAGCCTCACGAATCGTTAATCCGTGTATTCTCTGCACATCCACGTTATGATGGGCTGTGACATACCTCCTATCCTCAACATTTTACCCCACATTAATGCAAACATGATTTTTTAGATTAGAAAGGATAGCTAAGCACATGTCTTATTGAGAGTATCCACCTTCCCTTCATCTTGCTTTTCATGCAGACACCTGCCCCGTCATCAGAATTATCATTGAACAAGTTGGATAAAGAGAGACTCCGGGTGAATAGTCGATGGTGAATGATAATTCAAAAGTTAATGGGTGTTATTCATAATTATTCATCAAGTGCTCGAGGTTAATTGAACTTCATCATTTTTTCATGGAAAATTAATCTGTTTGAAATAGAGTTTTTGTGGAATAGGAAATATTCAGGTTCGATGTTTGATATTTCAATTTTTTACATTCTAATATTCTAGTTAGATTATTTATTTAGTAAAATACAAAATTTTGCAATTAGGAAATTTTATCCATTTTTTGTTTTGGTAATTTTGGGCATCGCAGAGTCTGTCACGTGTGAGACGGGAAATTTTGTATGGCTTTCCACATCTGCTGACGTCATAGGAAATTGGCGGATACGATTTTGAATGAGGGAAGAAGAGAAAGGATGCTAATGTCGATATACTTTTAGTGAGTAGTTCAGACCAGGATTCGAACTCCTAATCTATATTCGATTGGGTCCATATTCAATATTCATTCCCAATATTTTTAAAATTAAAATGTTAAATGATTTTAAAATCAAATGTCCAATTATCATCAGTAAAGATATCGGTATATCGATAACGATAGTTATAATTGCCTGAGTATTTGGCTTGCGGTAATTCTGTACGCAAAATAATTACTCAATAACTGTTACTGATTATTGATGATAGGGCTTTAAATTTTTCGGTCCAATTTTTTTTTTTTTTCGTTTTTTTTCTCCATCCAGAGAGACATATTCAACAAAAATTACGTTTCTTTTCCCTAATTTCGGAGCGACATTAGGAAATTGCTCGAATCATTGGGGGAGACCTTTCATCGTGCGTTAATCACATGTTTCGTTTATCGAAAATATATGGAGGGGTTCGGAAATAGTGAATTTCGTTTTTATTGTTCTTTTCTTTGAGAAATATTCTTTACGAGAATTTGGGGAACATGAAAATGTGGGGCAAGTGTTCTCGGTATATATATTTTTTATTATTAAATTGAATATTTTTCCGTGAAAATTTGGGACTAAGAAAACAATTTCATATTGAACTAGTAAATTTTTGTATCGGAAAAATTTTACGGAGGTGTTTCGGACTTTTTTTCAGCGTTCTCCAATTTATATCTAAATTCTCCCAGGGAAATTGTGATATCCTCATATAAATTTTCTCATATTGTATTATTTTAGATTATTTTATATTATTTTATAATTACAATTACTTTTGTAACCGATGAGTGAACTTAAGCTGGGTAATTTTTACTGATTATTTTTCCCACCCAAATTTCAGCCAATAGAATTGCACCATTTGTTGATATTTTGTATAGCCTACCTCGAATATCAGCGATAATTTTTTGAATATTTTGGTAAACAAACGACACTTAACCAAATAAACCTCTTTTCATGTCATGGCACAATTCTCTTGGCCGAAATTTGGATAGGAAAAATAATCCCCTGAATACCACTCGAGCTTCAAAATTATAGAATATTTCCCTCTAGGTTCCCTGCATACAAATGAAGTCGTCAAGTTTTTCAGGAAAAATCACTCGTGCTTCGCACTCGTGATTTTTTAGCCTGAAAAACTTGACTCCTTCATTTGTTTGCAACGAATCTATCGGGAAATATTCGATAATTTTGAACCACTTGTGGTATTATATGTGATTATTTTTTTCATCCCAATTTCAACCAATCAAATGGTGGCATTTCCCATCACGTGGTACAAGTAAGAGAGTTTTACTTCGGATATTTCCCTGTTTGTTGCTAAGCAATGAAAATATCCGATAAACAATTTGTACGCGTTTCAAACCCCAAAACTGTCATTACAAAAAATCAAGTTCAAAGACTTTACCTAGACATGAGTAGATTTGGAGGAGAATCCTTGGAGATTATTGATCAAAAAATTAAAAATAATGTTCCTAATAATACAGTGAAGACAAAAGCCACAATTTGGAAACAATTCTCTGCATTTTGTGCAGACAGAAAATATACGCTGGAGAAGCCACAACTACGAGTGAAAAACCATACTATATGACGTGAAATGCCACACATTTAATTGTTTGCAATTGGAATGAAAAAAATAATCCAGCCAAATACCCCTCGACCTTCAAAATTAATCGGATATTTCCCGAGAGTTTCGTTGCGTCTTGGGGTATTACTACTGAATATTTCCCTCCGCCCGGTTGTAATGAAAAATACCTGAACCTGAAAATATCGCGTTGTCCTGAAAATAGAAGAGCGCATGTGTATGTGCACCGTTATATTTATTACTCAGGCATTTGATGGCGACCATTAAATTCTCGATCCTGCCCTTTTCATCCACTCGGGGCACGTGCCTCCGGGAGCGGTGTTGCTTCTCTGTTTATTCTGTAATAATAACGAAAATATGTAGATGATATTCTTTATATGAAGCGAATAGCCGCCGATGGCGCTGGTAATTTTCAGGAAATGTTGTTCGTTTGTCTGGGGGAGCAAGGTGGACCCACCAATGTGTGAAGACAGCCGACTGATTAATTGGCCTGATTATGCCCCTGGGCACGAGACCGTAACGCACTCGCGATGCGTACACTCAGTTTATCATCATTTTTATGGAGAAATCAAGAGTTTTAGCCGAACTGGGGGGGGGGGGCGAGGGAGGGGGTGGATTTTGAGGTGACTAAATATTCTTTACTTATTGAAAATCGAGTAATGAATGGGCCGTGTCGATCGTGATCACCACTCATCGGATATCGATCACATTGAGGGGGAAACGAGACGGACCCAATTTACGATCCATTAGTTATGGATCAGTAAACTTTTTATAATCGAATCATAGCGGAGAGGGAGGGGGAGACCTTTCATCGAGCGCTAATCACATGTTTCGTTTATTGAAAATATATGGAGGGGTTCGGAAATGGAGAGTTTCGTTTTTATTGTTCTTTTCCTTGAGAAATATTTTTTAGGAGAATTTTGGGAACATGAAAATGTGGGGAAACTCCTGACGGTGAAGTGTTTACCGGATTTTTCGGTTCTCCAATTTCAATTGCAAATTATCGAGAATGTTATCAAATGTGAAAGAAATATTTTTTTACCATGTTTGTGCGTAGGTGCTGGAAAACTCGTAATTTTGAAGATTAATTTTGAGATAATTCTATATAATATCTACTTGAACTTGCTAAATTAAATTAAATTAAATCGACGTTTTATCGAAATTTTTAGTCAAAAATTGTATATTACTTGATAGACATAAACGAACAATGAAATAAAATGGGGAATGCGACTTTGAAAATCGTGAAGACACGGGACACTCTCTCCCCATAAGACACGTCACGCTCTGTGTATTTCTCGGTGAGCGCGAGTTTTTTGGCGGGAGATATTGTGATATCTCGGTATGCGAGGGGTGGCCGGGCTATTCCAACGGTCAAAATGTAAATCCACCTCTCACACTTGACCGAAATCTCCCCGATTAGGGGAGCTTCACCGGCACTGAATAGTCAATGATTTTCCACCGACACACGGAGAGAAATATTCAGTAAAAATGACATCGAAGCTCCTTCATGCTGGAGTGAGAACCAAAGTAAAAATTACAATGGGGTCCAATAAGAAATATGGAACGTATGGTAAATGTGACGCAACGAGCTTCGTAATTTTTACGGAGCCTTCTGTACTTTTTATTAGATTTTCCGTGATTTGGATCGGACCTTTTGTCGCTTCGAAATTACTGAACTTTCGCGTATGTTATTTATTTATTTTTTCTTTTAGAGTGCTGAAACCCGTACATTAAGCTATTTACATAATTAACAGTCCTTTAGGTATCTGTATATTTCTTTTGTATATTTAAAATCTGTCACATTTACCAATTTTGTTGTGTTGCATGGTATTGAAAAGAGCAAAAACAATACGATCATATTACAGAGCTATATAAGTGTATATTTATTGTACTATGAGGCCATTATTTCTTGGAGAGGCTGCCTGTGTGGTCTTACGACGATAACTCTAATGAATGTTTATTAAATAATTTAAACAAATGTCTATTTATGGAAAGAAAGAAACCATGATACCGACCCTTCGAGATGGTTTGCTAGTTCGGCGACTGCTCTCGAAGTGTGAACACATCTTAGTAAAATATCATTCAATTGCTCTTACTTAAACGCCTATTCATTTATTAACGTGGCTTCCAATTAAAATCTAATACATGTCCTGGCAAACGATATTTTATCCAGTCTCTGCAACAGTTTCTGCCGCATAAGTTATATTGAACTATTTCTTTTGATGACAGACCGTCAATTTTCACGATAGTGCCACCAAGTATTGCGGGAGTACTTGACACGCTATATGGTACATCAAACTCTTAGGATGAAATATATAAATGACTGAATGCACGCTGTGCACTGACAGTTACTTGGGATGGGACCGTTAGTCAGTGCCCAATGGCTTTTGAATTCTTTGCAGTTTGTGTCAAAGTGGAGAAATTAATCATTCTTATTTGCGGTTATTTTTATCTTATCATTCAATGCATTCCGTGAGCACGCAGTTAACGCAAATAAATTTTTCAATTTTTATTGATATTCATAAATGCAACAATTTGATTTTTAATTAAAGGAGTTTTCGTTCGAATTGAGAGAAGTCGTCTGTATTTTTTTTTTTAATATTAATTCACTTGCAATCGAGTTTATTTCATTTAACTAAACTATATCTTATCTATTGAAATTGTATAAATACTTTACCCAGAATTTCCCAATGGAACTCGAAAATAAATTGTCTTTGGTTGAGATTAAAAAATGAAGTTTAGTTTATCGTTTATTGCATACGAAAACAATTATTTTTATTTGTCAATAAATAAAATTTTCTATTGATAATTTTCCTATTCAGTCCAACAATATTTGTACTGAAAATTAATTACAAAAAAATAATTTATAACAGAATAATTTGATTTTTGTTTCCAGTAAATTAAAAAGTTGTGCGAGAAATGATACTCATTAAATAATAAAAATGTAGGCGGATGGAGAATTTAATAAAGAATGTCACTGCTCAACTGAAATAGAATAAAATTTTTTATTACCAATTCAACCCCTAACAATTGTTTGATATATCGTCGCGTGCCGTCTCGCTCCCGTGAATCTCCAACGATTCAACACATGACATGAACATAACATGTTGCATTACCCGATGCTTTTACCTCATTGGTGTAAAACCCTCGGCCGAGCTATTTGTATCTGTTGGCCACGCGACTGCCACGCGAATGCAATTTCAACCTCCAATGACCGTCATAAGAATACATTCAACATTCCGAAGCACAAGTTATAGACATTGAGAAAAAAAGTTGATAAAAAGTACCTTGAATAAAGGAGAAAAATTTCCACTCCATCGGCATTCAATCCCACGGAAATTTACACTTTTTACTGTCGTAAATTTATGGAACAATTTTAAAAACCACGTGAAAATGTGAACTTTAATAAACACTTCTCAATTCTCAATTTTACTACTTGTTGCTTAATAATGTTCAGGCGAAGTATAAAAATGCAGCCAAATTTTTAAATTTCTTCTGGAGATTCTTTGTTCAAATAAATTAAATTAGTGGTGAGAGCCGTTTACGCCGTGTTTTTACGGTAAAAGTGGAAAAATGTACAGGTCGAGCATAAAAATGCAGCCAATATCATGAAAATTTGTTTATTTATGAGAAATTAATAAATATACATTAAATAAAAATAATAACATTCACTCAGAAGGTTTTTCAGTGGTCGTTAACAAACTAGAGGAAAATTTTTTGTATAAAAAACCGAATTCCATCCGGTCAATTTTGAGATATTCCACTAAAAATTGAATGCCTCCGAAATTAATAGTTCAGTTAAGCTCATTTTCAATATCACCCGTTGTAGTAGTGAAAGGAAAGATCTGGTTCGAATTCTACGTTAATTGCTCGATTTTTCGCAGTTGAGAGAACGAATAATTTTTTTTCAAAATCGAGAAAGCGACAATAGTTACAATTTCGTTCAGGGTTCACTTATCAATTGTTGATTGATGCCAATAGATTCAGTCACGAAGAAGAAAGAAACACTGGCCACCTGAGTTAGTTGTGGAGGTATTTCCGAAAAACGAAATATAAACAAATTACGATTTCTCAATAACGAATTGACCGATCGCATTAAATTTAGGCCCAAAATTAGCCTCAACTCTTATCTACTATTTGATATAATGTCAAATTCCTTGAAATTTTCTTACAAAATTTTTTGGAAATTTTCTTAGTGGACTATGTGCGGGATGTTAATATCTAAAAATAATGTGGCAAATAAATATTACTGAAGATATTCGCAAAAGACCGTTAATAAAACTTTATAAATTATTCATAATCGATGTAAAATGACGGATTGAATAGTAAATTCTATCAACTATTACTGAGCAATTTCGGTGCTACGCAGGGAAAGTGGAGGGAAATATCCGATTAATTTTGAAGGTGGGGGCTATTTGACTGGATTATTTATTTCAATCTAATTTCAAGCAATAAAATGTGTGGCATTTCACGTCATATGGTATGGTTTTTCACTGGTAGTTGTGGCTTCTAGCATATATTTTCTGTCTGCACAAAATGCAGAGAATTGTTTCCAAATTGTGGCTTTTGTCTTCACCTACTATTATTAGGAACATTTTTTTTAATTCTTTGAGCAATAATGTCCAAGGATTCTCCTCCTTCAAATCTGCTCATGTCGAGGTAAAGTCTTTGAATTTGATTTTTTCTAATGACAGCTTTGGGGTTTGAAACGCGTACAAATTGTTTATCGGATATTTTCATTGCTCAGCAACAAACAGGGAAATATTCGAAAAATATCCGAAGTATAAAACCGTTTTACTTGTATCACGTGACGGGAAATACCACCATTTAATTGGTTGAAATTGGGATGAAAAAAATAATCACTCAAATGACATTACTCAGCAATTTGTAAAAAAGTTTGAAAGATGAAAACATATCGGCAATACCTCCTTAATGATTTTCTAGACGAAATACGCAATGAACCAGAAGTTTACTGAATTTCCCAAATTGAAACATCACTCGCCGTTCTGAAATACCAGTGATTATAATTCAATAGAAGAAACACTAAAGGCGTCAATTGCATCCCCTGGTTAAACAAGAAACTTCCATTAGCTGACGCTGAAATTTATGAGGGTATTGACAGTGTCGATATCCTTCCCGTCAATAACCACCGAACGACCTTTCTCCAGATCATCGGAACTGCCTTCAGGTATCTGTTTGTGCGCAGAGCCCAATATTTCCCTCATTAACTGGCAAAACTGAGGGGAAATTGCTCGAGAAAGAATCACGTTTAAGCCTATACAATTTCCAATGCCAACACTGGAATTCTTTTCTCCTCCTACTACCAGAATTTTTATTAGGAATTTCCCTCAGGGCAGGAAGAATAATTTTTGGACTCTACTATTTTTAGATTGAGGAGTTATTACCAATATTTTCTCTCTTTTCATGATCTTATACTGAATCATTCAAATTTTTTCTTAATCGTGCGCCTATTGTTTTAAATTTTTGGTTAAGTTTTCGCATGTAATACCACAAGAGCTCCGAAATTATCGGATATTTCCCGATAGGTTCGTTGCAAACAAATGAACGTGTCAAGTTTTCCAGTTTGAAAATCACGAGCGCGAAGCGCGAGTGATTTTTCTGGAAAACTTGACGAGCTTATTTGTTTGTAGGGAACCTTGAGGGAAATATCAGATAATTTCGAAGTTCGAGTGGTATTCGGGGGATTATTTTTTGCATCCAAATCTTGGCCGATAGAATTGCACCATGAGACATAATTTTCAACGAATTGCCATTAATCTGTCAGATACAATTGAGGGTTACTTCAACATTTGTTTTTTTTTATATATATCAACATGCAAAATTTCCAGTGAAATTTCCAAGAATATCCGCTGAAATACCGTGTTGACTATACAAAATAACGTCGAATGGTGCAATCCTATTGGCCAAGATTTGGATGGGAAAAATAATCGCTGATATTCGAGGTAGGCTATACAAAATATCAACAAATGGTGCAATTCTATTGGCTGAAATTTGGGTGGGAAAAATAATCACATATAATACCACAAGTGGTTCAAAATTATCGAATATTTCCCGATAGATTCGTTGCAAACAAATGAAGGAGTCAAGTTTTTCAGGCTAAAAAATCACGAGTGCGAAGCACGAGTGATTTTTCCTGAAAAACTTGACGACTTCATTTGTATGCAGGGAACCTAGAGGGAAATATTCTATAATTTTGAAGCTCGAGTGGTATTCAGGGGATTATTTTTCCTATCCAAATTTCGGCCAAGAGAATTGTGCCATGACATGAAAAGAGGTTTATTTGGTTAAGTGTCGTTTGTTTACCAAAATATTCAAAAAATTATCGCTGATATTCGAGGTAGGCTATACAAAATATCAACAAATGGTGCAATTCTATTGGCTGAAATTTGGGTGGGAAAAATAATCACATATATACAACGAGAAATTTTATAGAGTATTTGTAGATTTTGTGAAATTATAGGATAGGATTTTTTGATTAGGTAGGAAGTGAACCAAAATTAATCTCGATATGATTTAGCAAGAAAATTTTCCTGAATTTATGCAGAAGTTTACTGAGAAAGTTGAAAAATTCTTCCACGGCCATTGAATAATAATAAAAAAACTAGAAACGATATTTTTTTATTCGCCATTTTTATCAACCGTTTCTCCCAAATTTGAAAAAAACTTGAGAAATGAGAAGATATTAAAAAAATAACCCCTTGAACCGTACTGTAATATTTCACCAATTAAATGAAAAATCAGGAAACATTCCCCAGCTCTGAGCAGATATTCCTCGAGAAAAATAAAAAAAATTTCCATAATAACGTGGTGGCACGTGCCCATATGGATAATCCCCGTAGCAGGTGAACCGATACCAATTGATACTCCCGGCCACCGTCGAATCGCAATTCCATATTGAATTCGCATGAATGACACGTATGATCAAGCCGACAAGAAAAGAGCATGCAACTTGCGGATACTATTGTATCGCACGGAAGCAGATGACGTTTCTACAAGACATTGCCATTTTCCCAATAAAAAAAATATGAGATGAATGCTGAAGAGTAGGCCAGGGTAACGAAACTCCTACCTACGAGCCCTCCCCCACACCCCCGACCATTATATCATGTATTAAAGCTAAATTTTTTAGCTATTACTCATGAAAAAAAAAGAAAAAACACGAAGAATCGGGTAAACACGCTACGCACCGCTAGAACTGTGCAAGCAACCGAAGCAACAGATGACACGGTCCGCTCTGACTTTCTATCTCTATCCTTCCCCCTTTTTTTTTGCCCCGGTGGGAGATGGCACGATACCTTATATTAAGGGGCGTTGCGACTCGTGCCATGTGGCACAATCCGGTGCCTCGTGGTGGAATTGAATACTGGGGGTAGGTGTGCATTTCTATTCAACTCCCCATCCACTTATTATACCGATACAACAAATTTCCACACGTGCGTCATTGAGATACTCAATTTTTGAGGGGTTGAAAAGATTGGTGAATTCGAGACGGTTCAGAGAAAAAAAATTCCATTTTTGAATATTTCGACCAGTTGCGCCCTTTTGATCCTCGATCCATCGCGTCATCGCATGAGGGTCGGTTTTTTAAAGGGGTTATTGCTGATATCTTCTCATTAAAATTTTTTTTCTTCAAATTTTTGAGGATCTGTTAATAACATTGACGTTGTAGTATTTAGTTTATTTAATTTAATCATAACTCACAGAGTGTCATTACTGAAGTTTATTGTTAACTTTTGCATAAATTCACAAATTTTGACACTAAAAATGCTGTATTTTTTCTTTCTTAAACACCTGAAAATATAACACCTTAATATGTTCAAGTGCAGTCTCTAGTAAAATGTTTTATGAAGATGACTCCGGTGAGAAATATTCATCCTGACGACGGAAAGAATTCAGGGGTAATGGAATGTGGGGGACAGAGAAATAACTTTGTACACAGTGGATTTAATACGTTAATTTAAGTTTATTGAAAATGGCACGAGGAAGAAATGTCTGTTCACTACGACCTACCACAGCAGACTAAAAGTGGTCAACGAGACCAAAAGAAAAATCGTCATAATGTGACAAAGGATCCCCAGTTCCTTTGCCACATGACCTCATGGCTTATGTTTATGTCTAGTCCCAACATCTCTTTCTATATTGATACATTTTTGAAACCATAGACTAATAGAAATTAATTCGTACAAGACTGAGGCTATATTCCAACAAGGGGTTATTGCCAATATCGTCTCATTTGTTAAGTTTTTTTTTCAAATCTCAGAAGAACTGTCAATAACATTGTTGTGAAAAAAATATATCGTTTTCAAGTTTTATTATTATGTAAGCACTCCCGAAATTTCATTATCGTGGATAAGTTTTACAATTTTTTGAGTAAACTTTTGCATAAATTCAAAAAACTTCCCCAAAAATTTAGAAAAATAGATGCACGGCTATGAAAACTTTTGGATGATTGAATAATAAGAAAATTAATAAATGGTATGTTGAAAAAAAGGAAAAATGAGAAGATATTGGTAATAACTTCTTAATATAATTAAGTGAAGTGTTTCAGTCTCAAGTAAATTGTTTTATAAACAGAACTCAGGTGAGAAATATTCATCCTGATGATGGAAACAAGGTAGATCCAGGATTGGAGATCGAGCCTCGGAGATCCAGCGTGGCAGCAATCTTGATTCCATCGTTGAATCCTATATTAATTCAACTTGAGTGGTACATGATCCTTCGAATCTTAAACCAATCTTGAGAGAGTCTTGTTCTTCCAGGTTGGAAGACCCACGATACAACGAAGCTTGATTTCATTGTCGAATCCAAGACTCATTCAAACTCAGACATAAATCTTCCATTCAGCCCATATAATTCTCAGGTTTATAAATAACGTATCTCAATGTAACCAATTGTATTCCACTAAAACACTTCAAGGAGTTATCAATGGTACTTAATTATTGGGGAATTATCAGGGAATTCGAAGGGTACGTTGAGCGAGCCTCCATCGAGCCTGAACACTTAGTGAGTTGTCAAACTAGGCTGAATTTTGAGAATCTAGGCTCACTCCACCTTGCTCAATTCCCAATCAAGTTTGTTCCAATCTTCATTCCATCTCACCTGAAAAATACATAACTTTGGCATCAAATAAATAAATAAATTATCGATTTGATAAACTTAAAATAGCTTCATTAATAAGATGAACATTAAAGCTGCAATTGTCCATGAATACTTCAAATAAAAATATTATTTGATTCGAAGAGATAAATTTTTCGCAATTCGCTAATCTTTACCCTCTTTGAAATAATGATCTTGTCGATGTATTCTGCTACCTGCTCCGACACATCGTCGACCCGAGATAACTAAGTAATCCTGTTGTGAGTGAACTTGGACGCAGTCTTGCTTCCGAAGATCCTAATCGATCGGAAGTCGATACATTTCTGTTCTTTTTTTCTCCGGTGGCTAGACGGCTCGAGACAGAAACATGAAGATGGGCAGCGGTGAGTTTTTTTATCTCAAAGAAAGTAGAAAAAAAATCTGCCTCTGAATGAAATCGAGAAATATGTGAGAGGGTGTCAGGTGATGGTGAAAAATAGGAAAAATATTTACTCACGAGGTTCTACTTTGTTCACACCATAAGGCTAGCGAGATAACCCTCTCTCGCTACCTGAAGCTACTGCATCGATTTTGCCCCCGTGATGTGGAAAAAATTGAAGAGAAAACATTTTTTTTTTTTGGTCAACCCATTCATCAATTTCGTCATATCATCAATAATTATTAATTGGATAGAACTATCTTCCCAAAAGACATTTTATTCGCGCGAAAAATATTTCTTTGGGAATCATCACTGTAAAATCAGGCAAATTTCCTAAGAAAAGGAGTACAATTCAATTTTATAATTTTCTTCCTACGTTACAGATAAATTTGATTTTCTTCTATTTGATTCAGATTTTTGTCAGAGTTTTCAAAAGTTCGAGAGCCTTCAAAAGTTTTTCTTTATGGAAAACTGCTAATTTATTTTGGCTTAGAGTGGGCGTAGCTCGTCATGGTCAACCAAAATTACGCCTGAAATCGATTTAACCGGTCGATTCTTTTGAAGAAGCTGATCAGTCAAACCCCTTGACCCCAGTGACTACTCAGTCAATCTGCCATGTCACTGTTGTTTTCCACCCATTCCTGTTCCCTCGGTTTAACGAAACTCTTTATATTTTCTCTGAATGATGGGGTAAAGGGTTCACCCTCAACTTTACACCTCAATTTTTATTACTTCATAAACAAAAGACAAAGCCTCCCCTATTATTTATAACATAATAAAATTACAATATTCAAAATATTATCAAATAGTGTTAATTAATTGAAAATTATTGCAATAATAATATTGATATTAATTTATTTAGCAGAAACAGACGTGAAAAAATCAAAAGCGAAATAGTAAAATGAAAGGTCACTTTTACTGATGCCCAGCTGTTGATGAATATCTCGAAATCTACGAGAGATATGAAAATTTTCATCAAAATCTTTTTTCTGAAGAAAATTGAGTACTGCAACAAATATTATTACAACAATTTCGCTATCTCGCTTAGATTCGGAGAGATTGCTTGAAAATTGGACTGAGAAATGAGTTAATTTATCTCGTTTTACTACTTCGCTACTGAAATAATATTAATATTAATAATCTTTCAAAATTTACAATGATTTTTTCTTACTGTTTTTTCGCTGATGATTATCTCAATGTTGATCAATTTACGATTTATGTCGTGAGAAATCTATCAACTGGGTCAACTCCATAGACACGAATTATTTGAATTTCACCTGTGCGCAGTGAAATGCTTTCTTCCTTTTCATTCTGAATATCCTTCGCCCTGGAATTGTTTCCTGTGGTCTGCAGTTTTTCACGCCGGATCTCGTGGCTTACCGACATGTCTCATAGCGATACGTTTCTCTTTCAATTCGGGAGGAAGGAAGCAAGTTCCGCCAACGAAGTTGAGTATTTTAGAGAGGAAACTGAGGCATTGGTAGGTCCTGCGATGTACAGAGAGGAATATTCCACAAAAATTTGGTAAAAATTCCGTAATTCGCGAGGAAAAATCTAGGTCCGAATAAAATTAGGGAAAAAAGTACAGAACGCTCAGTAAATAGTACCCAGCCAGTTACATAATTTTATGAATTTAAATTTTTAATTTTTACAGAACTTTTCATCCTTTTTATTGAATCCTTTGTTATAGTTATGGGACCTTTAAATTCCGACTCTTGCGCGTAATTTCTAATGAAATATTTCGTTTTTTTTTTATTTCTTGGTTTTTCATCAATAATGATTATTTTTCAAAATAATTCATTGACTGATGTTGACCAAATAACATATATAAATAATAAATAAAAATGTTCAACGGCAAATTTTTTTCAGGGTATTTATTCCGTACAAAATTTATTCATTTTATATACTCAAACACTACATACTTTGATACAATTTTACATCGAAATTCATTTACAAAATCAGGGGGAATTTTATTTACAAATCACTCGGGTGATGAATGGTAGGTATTAAAAAATATTCATGCCTCTATACTATTAGTTTAAATAATAAAAAATACGGTTCATACAGGCTTGACTAGAGCAAAACAAACAATCCAGTAAATATTATTAAAAACATTCACAACTTGAATACTTTTTCATGTCATCTATTATCTATTAACCTAGAATCAACTGTCGGCACTCCTTATTGTTTAAAAAATCTTATGAATTATTTACGAGTGAAGAGAATTAAATTCTCGGTCAATCTCGCAATATTACCACACAATCTTTGGTCTCTTAGCTGTCTCGTACGGTCTGTTATGGCATAATCCACATTGTCAATGGTATCCGTCATTTTTCCTCCATTAAAAGTTCCCGACAATTTGTCTGCGGTATTTCCGTCGACGTAGACTTTACTCCAAAGATTTTACTCAGTTAGAAAAAGCCACAATTTTTTTTGCACTTTGAAATTTGATTCGCTGTTTCTCAAACCCATTTTCTTTTGTCGTACAGTTAATGACAAAAATTTATGACAAAATATTTCGCAGATTATTTATAATATTAAGAAACTGTGGCTTTCCATGGAATACCCCCCCCCCCCTCTACGGTTCCCCGGACATGAGAAATGAGCCAGTGTTGGCCCATAACTGGCGGAGTGTTGGGCCAAGACTGCCATCACTGGACCAGCCCTAGCTTGATTCTCATCTTATACCAGGGACTGAGAAAAAATATTATTTTGTCCATTATATTTGTTTCGGACAACCAAAAGCCTAAAATTTTCTGTCAAAAATTCACTTTAAATTCTCGTCAGACGAATATTTGATGGCAGAATTACATTTTTCTCTCAGAGTAATGAGCAATATTTCATTGAATGGGAATAAATTTATGCCGTGTTCAAATAACAGTCTACTTTCATATTTTCAAGTGAAATTTAATTTTTTTTTCCAAAAGATTTATCTCCCAGAGAACGTTTTCATACTTTTTTTAAGGGAAAAGTCTTGAGAAATTTATCGGGGGATTTTTGAGGGAAAAAAATCCGGATACCATTTTAATAATTATCATGCAAATCTACAACTATTAATGATATAATACGGAGAGAAAAATTCAATAAAAAACATCCGAATAAAGCATGAAACTCACCTCTTAAAAGATAATCCCTTAGCAAAATGGAATTTTAATAGAAAACACGTGTTGCAAATCCGGGAATTATTACTTAAATTATACTTTTCCGGATAAATTAATGAAAAAAATCCTTCAAAGTCTTCGATTTCTTGTCTTCCACTCCCATGATTACAGAAATAATTCCGTAATTTTTATTGAATATTTTTCTCCGTGTAGTAATATTGTAAATTATTGTTTCAATGTTCGTTGTCGTGATTCTCGAGTAAATCGCAAAGTGCAGCAATATATGTCTGTGCCATTTGCAGTGTCTCAAATTTACTCAATTTGTGATCGGCTCCGAGACTCGGTACAACTTCTCTCAATTTATCAAATGCATCGTTCAATCCGTTCATTCTGCGACGTTCCCGCGCATTGGCCGCCAGTCTTCGACGTTTGAGAACACCTGGTGATGGTGGGACATCGCGGGATCTCCGTCTCCCTCGTCGAGGGCTCGACGTCGGCGAGTCGTGAACCTATTAATTACATTTTTATTCATCACTGATGCTCATTCGATTACTGCATTTAATTCTCTATTTCAAAGAGCGAATGGACGTGGACGGCGCCAGAATCCAGTAATTTTTATGTAAATTCTAAGAAACAATTTGAAGTTGGAGTCAGAGTTTATTGTTCTACTATTATTGATCGAACTGGTTGGTGAATCAACGTCACCATAAAGGAGTCACCAAAAAATTGATGGATTTTTTAAAATAAACTCTGAGGGTTTACGGGAGCAGACGTTCTTAAAAATAATGTTACAAAATGCAGAAAGAAAATTTGGAAACATTAAATAAAGGTGAATACAATTAAAAATTTTTAAATATGAATATTGTAAAGCTTTAAGGGGTTACTCTCATGTGATCACTTCGAAAAATCGATTTTTTTTTTATATTTTGACAGTAAAACCTATTGAAAACATGCTGTGAAAAATTCAGACCGAAATTCATAGTATTTGATGTACTTGATTCGTAAGCGATTGTCTACCAGGCTTTAAACTTTAAACGCGTTTTTCTCGAATCATCATTTTCCGAAACGGTCAAGGTCCTACAAGACAAAGTATTTAACCGATTGCTTTAAAATTTACATATGTTCTTCTACTCATTTATAGTTATCGTCTCTATCAGAATTGTTTATTTTCGAAAATATTTTCATATTTTTTTTAAACGATTTTTAACGAAAAAGAACAAGATTTTTGTGATTTTTTTTTTGAAGTTCGATATTTTTTTTTTTTTTAATGAAATTGATTATATTTGGTAGGGACGATAGCCGCAGATCTACTGAAGAATAATCCATTCGATTTTTTTATGTCAGACAACATGAACAGCCGCTATCACCTTGACCAGTGAACTACCTTTTTTTGTTGGGGACTGCTTTGACTTAGAAAAAATATATGTTAAAAATGTAAAAAACGAAAAAAAAATTTTTTTTCGTACATTTCAAAATACAAATAAAAATATATTAAAAAATCAACATGATTGAAGTTTGTTGTCGCATAAAAAAAAATTTCCTAAAAAGTGGTAAAATATAGGCGTTCACATGAGAGTAACCCCTTAAGAGGACTCTAGACAAACCCATCAGTTCTTCCGCCAAATGATTCTCCATTGAATTTTATCAAAAACATAATGAAAAGACCTCCATGTTGGGGGTAAATAAATCAAATGTCCCTACCGATGCTGCCTCCCAATAATTTTTTCTCGAATCCCCAACGTCTTGATTCCTGTCATGTTTCACATTGTATCCAATCTCCTGGGACGTCTCGTAGCAATATACAGGACCTTGATAATCCATTGAATTCTCCTCTACAGAGCTATGTGACGTAAATCTTCAAATCAAAAACAAATACGGAAATTTCGCATTAAATTCTGGCCAACACGATTTTCTCACGCATAAAAAAATAATTAAGTTGAACGAAGAGAAATATTTAGAAAAATTCTCGATCTCACATTCCTCACTCATCGATTACGCAATTGGTGGGGAAATTTCACGCAAAAATGACAGAACTTCGAGAAAAAAATCCGTAACGGTCTCGTAAAATTACAGGCAGACACGTTCCTGCGGAGTTATGGAAAAAATGTGAAATTTTTATTGAATATTTCTCTCCACGTAATTAAAAATCGTCATTTCCCTTAATTATTCCGTATTAATAAATTACTTGTGTACTGAAAGGGTTAAGCTACTTATCTCCATCTACATAAGCCTTTTTCCCCAGAAATTAAATAACTAAAAACATCAAAAATTGCAGTTAATCCAAATTTCCTGAAATTTATCCTCTTTCACTTGGTAAATATCTCTGCGGTGTGACTAGTGTCAGAAGTCAATTTAAAATCGTAATTTCCCTTAATCTCATTTGCATAAATCCTTTCTCAAAGAAATTAATTAACTAAGAACATCGAGAATTTACGTTTCAATTTAATTTCAATTTAAAAGTATTTCTCTTAATCATTCCATGTCAATAAACAAATTGTGTACTGAACTGACGAAAGGACTTATTTTCATCTCTATAAATTCTTTCGATACGAGATTAATTAACCAAACAAATCAAAAATTTAAGTTACCAAAACTCCCTATAATTAATCCTCTTTCTGACTAGGATCAGAAGTCAATTTAAATTCTTCATTTGCCTGAATCATTTCATGTCAATAAACAAATTGTCTACCGAAATCGTTAAACGGCTCATCTCCATCTGCGTAAACCCTTTAGCCAGAATATTAATTAACTAGGAACATGAAGAATTTAAGTTAATGAAAATTCCCTATAATTTATTCTCTTTCACTCTATAAATACCTCTGTGGTGTGACTGGTGTCAGAAGTCCATAAGTCTCTCTCTCATACCCATCGTGCACAACATACTCATGACAATTATCACTGCCATAACTGTCATTACACTCGACATTTCTCCTCGGAGTACCAGCGACATCACCAGCATTATGATCATTGTAATGACCCGTCACATGATCGTAATCCGGTGAATTGTACGGCGACGGATACAGCGGTTCGTAGGTTCTGACTGTTGAATACGCTGGTATCAGCATCTCCGATGACGATGATTGGTACATACTGGGGGCATTGGACAGCAGTGCCATCATTCACCTCCCCAATTCACAAAAAAAAAGGAAAAAAAAAATTGCACAGATCAATTCTCCCCAATTTCTCCAATCACTCGTCCCCAAAACGAAATTTCCCTCTCAACATCGCACATCCCTATCAACCCACTGCACCTTAATATCCACTGAGGAGAGCTGATGACACTTGATGTAGACTGTCAAGGGTCTCGTCCTCACTGGATAGTGGTTGGCGTTTAAATGTGGCGCGTGCCAGGGCGGTTTTTTCTTCTTTTTCGATGTGCATCAACATATGGTACCTCATTTTCGAGCTCATCCCTAGATAACGTACACCTGGTGCCATTGGTCTGGTATTCTGGCGCTAAGGGAACGTGCCTCTCTTCCCCCTGTCCCCACCTCTGTCGTCTCTTTCAACCGCTGGACGTATCTCCAGACCTCTTCGAGGGATCGTGCCCCTCGTTTCGCATACCTGCACATACGGTGCAACAAGCGCGGGAGATGTGATGTTTTTCAAAGTGTTGGAGGTGGTTGCCGGTCTCGAGGGTCGGAAGGGGGAGGGGAGATGACGAGTGCCAGCTGATGGGCTTTGATAATGAGATTGGTAGTGGGGTGGGGAAATGGCAGGTTAAAGACATAGTAACGTCAGTGTAGGTGACAGTGTTGATAGAACAATTTGGTTGATATTAGGAAACGAATCTCCTAGACGGAGAGAAAAGTCCCAGAAAAATTACTCTCGGGCCCTAGAATCAAGGTGCAAAATGCTAGAATACTGTAATGTATTTTATTTATACATAAAATTTTTTATCAATACCATACCATACCTTTTAAAATTCCTATCTAGATCAGTTTATTTTACTGTACCTTCCTTCACTTTTTACTGTGCCCCACAGTAATTTTTCGTTAACTCATTGTGACTGAAATATATCCGATTACTGCCGATATTTTACTCTGTCATGGAACCTGTTGCATCAGTCGTTTAGCGTTCATCTCGTCGTCAGTTATTAGACTTTAATTTTTTACGAGACCGGTAAAGAAATTTTCTCAAGATGAAGAAATTTTACTAGACGGAGTCGGAATTTTTCTTGTATGTGCTGGGAGAGTGATGGAACAGGTGGATGGATTGGTATCTAATGAGAGTTCTTAACTGTTAGCATGATTTGTGAATTGTGAGGGAACGACCGGTCGAAGAGAATTAGGATTAGAGAGACAAAAATGACGGTTTACCGGAGCCGGGAATTGAACCCGGGTCTCCTCGTATCGCACCAGGCACTCTTATCGACTGAGGTAATTTGTTTAAAAGACATGTCTGCTTAAGCAAAAGGAAGAAGGTTGACTGGAGGATATGGTACAAATCTGAGGAAAAGATGGTGTGGTGGTGAAATTGGAGAATGTGGGACATGTGTACGAGCTGAGTATTGGAATATTTTAAAATAATATGTTGTGAACAAGTGGGCGTTTAGGAGGTCTCGGTGACGGTCGGGATCTGATTGTTTATTTAGTATGATGGAAATAGATGATCAAATAGATGGAAAAATGCAATAACTGTTCTGGTAACACGTGCAAATATCTGTATTAAAATATCCAAGACCAAAATATCCTTCAACAAGCTTTTTTTCGTAATTTTTTTTCCAAATTATCACATATAATACCACAAGTGGTTCAAAATTATCGAATATTTCCCGATAGATTCGTTGCAAACAAATGAAGGAGTCAAGTTTTTCAGGCTAAAAAATCACGAGTGCGAAGCACGAGTGATTTTTCCTGAAAAACTTGACGAGCTTATTTGTTTGCAGGGAACCTTGAGGGAAATATCAGATAATTTCGAAGTTCGAGTGGTATTCGGGGGATTATTTTTTGCATCCAAATCTTGGCCGATAGAATTGCACCATGAGACATAATTTTCAACGAATTGCCATTAATCTGTCAGATACAATTGAGGGTTACTTCAACATTTGTTTTTTTTATATATATCAACATGCAAAATTTCCAGTGAAATTTCCAAGAATATCCGCTGAAATACCGTGTTGACTATACAAAATAACGTCGAATGGTGCAATCCTATTGGCCAAGATTTGGATGGGAAAAATAATCTCCAAAATTTTGATCATTATTTTAATTCCGGTATTTAATCGGAAGGTTCCGGATTCGAATCTCCGTCTGACCGATCCACTTTTTTTAGTTAAATTTTCGTGTAATACGTTATCGAAAAATCCTTACCGTGAATAGTGGTTTTAAAAAACACTCGAAAAATCGTTTTGAATATATTTCGAAAAACAATGTCGACAGGATATTTACGTTGCGGATATTTCCGTCGTGGATATTATGATATGGAACCACGAATTATGGACTTGTTTTACAGATTAACATCTATTTGTTCCCCACAAACGATCATCCGTTACTTACTAACGAATGTATATTTGATAAATCTTGTTTGACTTGACTTTCATGATTCGGTAATTATCAACGAATATTCATGTGGTCATATTCAACATCGTCACTTGTTGATAATTGATCAATGTCATTTTAAATAAATAAATCGTTTTACCAGTCTGTAAATGTCAGATTGAAGACCTTTGGAGGATCGTCTGCGGCCCAATTTTTGTGACGAATTTCGTTACAAATAAAAAAAAACAAAAAAATACTAGTAAAAATTGAATAAATCAAATAAATACTACTAACAATAGTAGATTACAGACTCGATTAACACAGCATTTTTGATCTAGCACTCGACACAGTTAAAAATTGCTTTCGTCTGTGATTAATGACAAATAATGTCATAATGACATGAATAGTTATTTTATTTTTTACTAATGAAGTCTTTAGTTGAAAGAAAGAAAGTATTTAACCAGAAACGTAAATTATTTGATCGCAATAAAGACAAATGAAAATAGAGATTAATGAACGTTGAATGAGATCATTATTGAAGAAATTGGGGGGTAATTTCCGAAGTTTGAATTGAATTTTTTAAATATATTGTTGTAGGTTTCACCGGCCCCTCGTAGCGAATGAATAAAAATGAATTATCAATTTTCGATTTCCCGCTCATGATACAGTCCTATCCAGCGACTTTCACTGGTATATGTGAAATACTTTGTCGAAGCGACAGATGCTTTTACAATAGAGCTCATACCACGCTGTTATAATACCGAGGTATCTGCCTTAATGACGCCAAGAACAACGGCATCAGTCGTATATTGCAAGTCAAGACAGGAAGTTGTGAGTGGCACGCGACTTCCAATCACCGACGAAAACAATTAGAGAATCGGATGGGAGATGATATCAAGATGTACTTTCTTGAATTCTGTATTGGTTTCCTGCAGGGGTGATAGACTGCCTCACGAAATTAAACGCTCAATTGTCACGCCAACGATGGATTGACTTCATCCAGTTTTCAATGAATATTTGGGAAATTAAGGGAGAGGGAAGAATTTTTCTCGCAAGGTTTCTGGTGAATTCTAAGAGGATTAGAATTAGGGAGAGGAATTCCCGCTTTGACATAGCCGGGAATGGAACCCGGGTCTCACAGCTTCGCGACGGGCCCTCTTACCGACTGAGCTGTCGGGTGCCTCCTAATCTGCTTCAGCCATCAAATAATTCTAAGAGAATTAGATTTCGAGAAAAAAAATTTCTGCTTTGTCACAACCAGGAATCGAACCCGGATCTCCCGACATCACCACATTGCATACATCCTGAATAAATGGAATAGATTGACCGTTTCATTATCGATGATTGACTACAACAAGTTCATGAATATACATAAATGAGAATAGTTACAATAAAAAATAGTTCGGGTGAGGGTGATACAACCGAATGATTCAAGTTACCAACGATGTTTTTACCTACGGTAATCTGCAGGTCTGTGATTTTTAAACCAGAGTATGAACCCTGTCGATAACTTAGCGCTGTTTGAATTTAACTTCGGTAGCATGACTCTCCCTCAGTCCCTCCCTTCCCAACCGTCGATAAGTCAATTTTTGTCAAAAATTTCTCATTTTCAAATCCCATTTGAATTTTGTACTTAAAATTTAACGATCGATCCCGGACAATCAGTTGCATTGTTGGGAAAGACTGTGATATTTCCCTTCAAACATAAACTTCTCTTCGAACCTACGTGTCCACTTCAACAATTAATTTGCATTAATCTCAAAGAAAGGTTATCCTGATAAAACCAGGTCATCATTTGACTTGAAGACCTTGCAACAATTTCTGCCAAAACATTGGATACGTGAAAAATTTATTAAACTCATTTTCCATAACATCTTTAATTTGTTTACAAAAAACAAAGGATTATGAAAATATTTCGATGTACAAGAGAATTGCGAATGCAAGACTAGATATGAAGAGTGTAGTGGTTGCGAATAGAGCGAAGCAGCTTTTCTTTTTGTCTTTGGTGGATTTAGTCGCTAATCGAAAGTCTTTTCGCACCTGAAACAATAATAAACAATAATAAAGCTTCTGTGACGAAGTTCGTATTAAGTATTTCAATTATTTCTTAACAATTAACAGAAATGAGAATCATTAATGAACTGGGTGAATTCATGCCGAATTAGATAGCACTGCTCAGCGATTTTTCTACTGAAATGATTGGTGGAGTGCATTTTTTGGAATGATTAAACTGAATTATGTTGATTATGTTAATAAATGGCTTGACAACTGTCTCGATTATGCTGTGTAAAAATCGGGGAAGCAAAGAACATCATACGAATTTTAGATTAACATGTGATACAAGACGTTTTCAAGGAAATCACCAGACTTCACTTTCTTGTAAAAATCTCTGATAAGGCAATGAAAAATTGAGATAATTGGATGCTTCAGCGGTCAAATTAACGATAATTTGATATATTCTTATCGAAAATAGCACTGTTCACTGCAATTATAATAAAAACTTTGAAATTTTCATATTAAAGAGAAGAAAATTTTTAATTTCCCACGCGTGACATATACTATAGATATTACATTTTACGGGGTATATTATTTGTCTTAATCGATAGAATGAGTAATCTCGGGTGTCTTTTGAAGATCTCGATGAGGTCCTGAGACTGATATATAACTGGCAAAAAGTATCATTTTTTAAGTGTGACATAACGTAAAAAATGCAAATAACTTACAATAACTCAATGAAAATTCAACGAAAATGGATTGCTCATGCACCATTTTAAAGAACTATTAACACATTTCAAACTATTTTACAGATATTTCTGTTGAATTTACGCAGGCCTTCAAAAAAACCTATCAAAGTGAATTTTAAAGGAAAGCTTAACATCAATTTTTCGCTTCAAACTCTGTTGCCTATGAAATCAGGCGAAGTCATAATTTTCTTTTAGAAATGAAATTATTCAACTTATGTGTAAGAATTTTCCTTAATATATATTCAAATAGTTTTTCTCCCCAACCAGATTTAGTAAAACCTTATGATGACCAATTTCGCTATTTTATACAAACAATAAAATCCAAAATTCTTTCTATCATCCTTCTTCAGCTCTGGACCTGTTAAATATTTTTATGGAGATAATCCTCACTACCTGTTCAATTGCTAAATTATTTTATAATTCCGTTCTTCCATGGGCCTATTGCCCCTTATTTCTACATTTATTACATTTCACCCTTCTTGATTCTTCCAGGCAATTTTTTTTTTGGGGAATCGTCTCGAAAAGACACCAACCTCTCTCTCTACTTGCACCTCTCCAATCATAATATGGTCTTTCCCATCCCAGATAATTTCATCAATCACATGGTATTTCTAGAAATTTTTCCCCCCCTTTTTTTTTCATCCCTCCAACTTTTCTTTCCAAGTTGTCTCCATAATTAGTCCTACTCCTCAGTATCATCCCAACTGCCAAAATAGTCACCTCATCCGAGGTCTCCAGTCTCATTATATTTGTGCATAATAAATTCAATATTTGAGATAAATCGTGAGTGTGATTCATCCCCCCAACACAAATTAGCTACACAAAGAACAATTCGGCGTCTAGCAGAATTGTAAATACTGCTCTGTTTAGGTCAGAACTCTGGATCTTACAACGTCAAAGTATTCAAATTGAACGCAGTATTAAACCAATTCAATAGAAACTCACATAAGACAACGAAAAATGATCAGAATTGAACACATTACACAAAGAAACACATTCAGCAAAATTACGGAACTCTCGGTTAACTCATCGATTACGGAAGTCTATTAGGAAAGTTTATGTGACTGTATCATAATTTTTCACTGACGATTCAGATATAAAATCCAGAACGTTCAGGAGAAATTCTCCGATAGTTCGGTAAAATTTCCTACAACTGTACTTGGCTCCGGAATGACGGAAAAAATGCAATTGTTATTGAATATTTAAGCTGTAATCCAAGTTAATATCAACTCGATAAAATTTAAAATTGTCTACCGTAATCTCCAAAGTCTGTGCCTTCTTCACCAACTCATCGAGCCTTTCACCCCTGTCGATGATCTGCTGCACGGAATCCAGCAAAATCGTTCGAATATCCTGCAGCTCCTGTTGGACTTTCGGAGTTATATTGAGGATAGTCTCATGTCCGTATTCTTCCTGCGTTAGAAAAAGTGACAACATCACATAAAAACGAGCGAAACCCTGCGAAATTACCATAATCTTGCCCAACGGGCGGGAGAGATAGCCCACCGAATTGTTGGGCAAGTCCTTCGACAGATCCGCCAGGATGGGCAGCTCTCGATAGACACATTTTACGTGGTTCAAGAACTCCTGAACTTCAAATGCAACTTGTGACGCCTCGACAGGTGATCCTTCTATTGGCGTCAAGCAGGCGTACCACAGTTCTCCGAACAGCAAGTGAACTGTGAATCTACACTGACAGAAAATTATCTTTTTCACGAAGTACTCATTTCCTTGGGAGATTAATTGATTTTTATTTTTGTAGATTGTGTTGTCAAACATAATAATGTCAACACGGAGAGAAATATTCAGTAAAACTTAGGTAGAAGTTTCTCATAAAGATACGATAAAGACCCTTCGGAGTTTCTATTGGACCTCTGTGTTCATTCGGAAATTGAAGAACTTTCGCGTAATTTTTATTGAGCTATATGTAGTATCGGAAAAAAATTATAGGGAAATCCTCAGTGTAAAAATGATAATGGGTCGAATATGATAGACAGATGTCCTCCGTATTTTATTAAGATAGTACCAGGGCTATAAGATTATATTGTAGTGGTAGCGTAGGTGCTATTTGTGGAGAAACCCTGCAAATAGACGTGGATTGGTACAGGGATGCAAGCCTGTACGATAAAAGCACTTAGAGGGTCATATTTTGTGGGTTTATGAGGTCCACAGATGTGACAGGCGGGAATACTTGCAGCCAGCGAGGTCCAGGGATGCTAGGAGCACGTGACGTGATTAGGGCCCAGTCCAGGGTTGAGAAAGGAGACAGAGTGAGAGTTGGTTTTGAGCAACGATAGACGATAGACGTGTGGTTAGACAGTTAGGACTTAGACGTTTCGTTTTGTTTTGTGTGCTTAAGAGTTTCACAAGAGTGTGTTAAGTGTGTATTAAATAGTGAAGACATAGTATATAGTGTTAATATCAGTTCACCCTTTTTCCTAGAAAATAAACTGTCCTTATCTTTTTAAAAAGTAACCCTGCATATATTTCAATAAAAAAAATTATTAATTAATTGGATGCGTGAAGGCTGAAGGCTGAGAATGCGACTTAATCTCCGGCTCAGTAATGAGTAATCGGTGAACACCAAATGAAGTGTATTGAAAATAATGAGGCAAGGGTCAAGAGAGATTATACCGTTGAATTTACTTCTAGTATTAGTCTAAAGAAGGTTAGACGCAGTAACACATAGATATTTCGTGAGATCATCGGTTGATTAGTTGTAATATCATACTGATGTATCTTGAAACGTAAGATACATCAGTAAGAGAAGGTAAGAGGAAGAGTCTGATTGTAAGAAGTTGTTAGTCACTAAGAAAAACTTCCCAAATTTAATGAAAATATTATAGAACTGTTGTTTTTATACTAGTTTTAAGTTTGCAAATATTGGAAATACTGATTTTTTTAGTGAATGAAATGTCTGATTAAACAAGAAAAATTAGTGGGCCCCGCGCGATTCTGGGAAACGCGGGTTCGTCTCCCAGTCGGATTAAATCGGAAATTTTTTCTTTCTAATTCTAATGCGAATTTCGGATAACGGATAATTGAATGCAAAGTTGTCGTGCCTCGAGATACATCAGTATTATCATCCAATTCTTGACCGAATCATGGCTTACCCGGAGAGAAAAATATAAGAATTTTTATAGTGCGATTGTACTGAAAAGTACTACTATATACTATATATAGTACTGAAAAATTACTGTGTGGTACAGTAAAAAAATGAAGGAATGCCCAATACAATAACCCGACCTAGATAGGAATTTTCAAAAGATTTCTATCAATTTTTCATTGAACCTCAAATAAAAAATTAGAGACCTTCAAATTTTATAGTGCCAGTTAGTAAGTTTTACGAAGCCACATATTGATTACAAACTTTACGGTGTTGACAGGAATTTCGATGTGTGAGTAAAAGACCTTCCAGTATCTAACATGTTGTACCTCGATTCTGGTGTCCGGTACAGTAATTTTTTACAGACTTTTATATCCGTATCCAAATTTTAACAGAATTGCATTGTGAAATATTATGTAAAAATTCCGTTATTCTAGAGCCACATATAGTGGAGAAAAAATTTTTTCCAAGTGTTCCACAATTTTTATCTAAAATTTCTGTGAAAAATTGCGATACCATCACATAACTTTCCTCAGTCACTTTCATAATGGGTAAGCGAACTCAAGTTTCATCACTTTTACTGAATATTTCTCTCTCTCTCTCTCTCTCTCTCTCTCTCTCTCTGACTCTAAATGAAAATAGCCCAAAAAATTTTTGTATCATCTCAAGTGTCTACTTCAGCGAAAAAGTTTTGATTACCAGACAAATAACTTGTTCTTCAAATCGATATTTGAGTTCTCACACTTCAGCGACATAGACGCGTATTCATATTCCATTTCTAAATTTTAGAATGAAAAGAATGAAATTTTCACTGGAGGAAATTTTCTGCTGGTAGATACTTTTCTTGGGCCCAACGCATTTTGTTCAGCTGAACAAATTTTATTCTCTCAGTGCCTGATAAAGACAAAAATTTTAGTTACAAGAATGAGATTTCCCAAATGGAATTTCCCAGTTGGATCGATTACTCGAAACTTTTTTCTTATTTGAAATTAAAAAACCACTTGACTTGATTGGAAAAGTCAACTCCTTGTTGTGGGCTAATAACATTCGCACCTCACATTTCGTCGAATTACAACATTTCTTAACAATAATTTTCCCTCTCTCACTGCGCGAAACTATTCCCTTCTGAAATTTCAGCCAGAATTTTCTCGATACAGTTGTAATATTCATATCAATTTACTTGTCACGAGTGATGCTTATTCGGTCCTCCTCAATGCTCGTTAAGTCTTGCATCGCTGATATCACAATATCTCGGTGATGGTGCGTGTCATGACGCGGATAGCACGCTATTATCTGCCGTTGCTGTTTATTAAAGTAAACAATCACCGTGTAAAGAATCGTTGTCACCATGATGGAGGACTTGGTGATCGGATCTGACGGATGGACCTTCAACACTTCGTATTACAATTTTTTTAACAACTGACTAGGCCTTCATTAATTCCAACGAAACGGTCCGGTACATTAGCGATTTTATGTGTCGCCTTCATTATCACGAGAGGAATGACGATAGAGAGAGAGAGAGAGAGAGGGGTGAAGCAGTCGATTGATGGCTGAAATTTATTCCTATCAACCGAAAAATTTCAAAAATTTCTACAAAACCCGTTGCAGTACCAGGATTTTCATGATTTTTTTAATTATTCGGATTGTCCTAGTCGCAGCGACAGGGACTATTCGTACCAGAAAAAATCAATAATTTCAAACAAAGAAAAAAAAATATCTTTAATATTTGGACGTTATGGGGTTCATTCCAAGCGCGAACCCCGGGCGATGCTGAGTGCTCTTGGGGCTCAATATAAATTCCTAACTATTGTGCGTTGAGTTCAATTTGAATGCTTTAAAAAATAGATTTCGACATATTTCGCCTTCCAAATGAAATCACTGCAATCCTCATTTTTTTCCGTTTATTAATATTTATTGGAAATGCTTGGACATGTGATTGTTTGTGTATGTATGTATATTTATGGTAATTTCTTAAAAATTATTATTATTATTTATTGGGAGGATTAGAGACGAGTGTAGAAAAATTAATAATATGCCCATAGGTCTTGTCAATCCATGTCAGTATTTTAGTTTTTCGGAGAACAGTATCACGATATGGAGAATAATTTAAGTAAAGAGAAAGAGAGAGGGAGGAATGAACCTTTGAAGGGGCCTTTTGCCAAATGGGTTCAGAGCGTGAAAATTTTGGTTTCTATGAGTCAGTTGGTCTGGAGGTCATGGCAGAAAGATACACCTTCTGCGTGCGATTAAATAGAAGTTAAAGTTCATACTCGACGCATTTTAGTATTATTTAACAATCAATCTTCATAACCCCTATTATTGAAAAATGGTGGGTGCAACGACACCCAAATATATATAAATTAATAAATATACGTTAAATCCACATTATATAGATTATGTGTAAACTATATATTATACATCACACTTACAATTTATTTTACTTATAATTACGAATTTATATATTAAGAAAATAAATTAAGTCTATAAATATACATACACACATGTCTATATTTATTTCAATTTAATTTCACAATTAAATTGTATAATTTATAATAAATTTTATTGCATGCTCTATTTAATGCATTAAATATATATTCTATGATACGAAAAAGGGCTACATAATGTAAAAATCCGAGAGGGTATACATATAGGGAATAAAATAAAAAATATATATATTCTGTAAAACATGTACTCCTTTTTTGGAATGTGTAATTTCATAGAACACAATTTTTAACATTTTTCATCTTAAAACAATTCCATACTCCTTTTCCTTTCACAACACACCCTAAAATACGCACGATTATTCGAAGAAGACTTTGCGGTGCCCTATATTTCTAAGGAAAACCCCCGTAAATCATTGGTGTCCTAAAATCCAATGTCACAGTTCTCTCCTCGAATTGAAGATGCCAATAATTTTTATCACATCCCCTGTTGATTTCATCATAATTAAAGAATAACATTTGTTATCTTCAACTCCCCTAAAATGTCAAGAGCGCGGGGGAGATTACCGAGTATCGTTGTAACTATAGTCTCTTTCCAGAAACTGTACTTGATGCCCATTCACGAGGAAGTGGGAGATGACAATGTTTGAAGAGGGGGAACACACAGGCGTCTCCTTAAAACTTTGTTCCACATGTAGCTTCCGATAGTGTTAACAAACCAACTCCTCGCTTTCTTCAACATCAAATCTATAATTTGAACTATCTGTCTTCTGAAATCAATTTGTGAGATCGATTGCCATCAGCTCTGGCTCTGAGTGTACAGAGATAAAAAAATTTGTAGGAGAAATTCTCGATATTGAACCGGCCACACCCGTGTCATTCGCAGAATCCAATATTTGGAAATTGTGTCAACATGCCCCACTACAAGCTAACGTACTTTAATGTCATGGGCCTGGGTGAGCCCATACGATTTCTTCTGAGTTATGGTGGTGATGAGTTTGAAGACATTCGTGTCATGGACCGTGAGAGCGAGTGGCCTAAAATAAAGCCAAGTAAGATCTTCATCTCTCAAAAAAACTATTCGTTATCGTGTTAATAAATATCTCATGTCTCGATGTTTAATCAGCTTTATAACATTCATATTCTCGTCAAGAACTCGATATAACTCTAGCGAGGTTGTTAATCCGATGTGGTTACGTAGAGAGATCGTTGGAGAGTGTCCCTAGTCCTCGGTTGGTCTGGAGTGAGAGGTCTACTCCAAAGACAAGGCCTTTCGACTATTGGTTGGTTCACGGGTTGTGCTGTTTGGTCATAAACAGCTCGAGTGTTTACGTTATTCTCTGAGACGTTTATCACCGGTCGATTGTCCGAGTTAATGGCAAAAATATTTCCAAGAGATAGTTGTATAGTTTCATCCCACCAGCCCGAGAGTTATGACTTTCAACAAAATTGATTCTCTCATGTGCTCTAGATTGACTGTGTTACTCTTCTGGGGTTGACTTCAACAATTTCGTAGCGCAGTGGTAAAGCAAGATAGGTCACTTTACTGATCCGATCTGTTTTGGATGAATATCTCGGAATCTGGGGGAGATAGGGAAATTTTTATTGGAACCTTTTTTTGGAGTGAGTTGAGGACTATAATAAATGTTATTATAAAACATTCGCTATCTCTCTTAGATTCAGAGATAAGTCGACTCATTTCGTGGTACCAGTGGCTGGGTGTAGAGCTATTTTATTTAGAAACTATTCAACAGCGAGTAATAGTTCAGATGTTTTTCGAGGATTTGAAAACCAAACAATGTTACGATAACTTTAAATAATTTTTGGACCTTTTATTCACCTGAATTGCCTTTTCCGCTTTTTTAATAGTTTTTTCTCAACTTTTTCCCTCGAGAACCATAAAATTTCTCTTTATTGCATTATGGACAGGAATTGTTAAATAATAGCAGAACGAACTGGCTTATAACCACCAAAGTTTTCACACTCTCGACCCATTCGACAAAAGCCCCTTATTCATTCATTCCTCTCTGCGTCCACCTGAATTATTCTCCTTATCCTATTACTGTTCTGAGAAAAACTGTAAAATATGAGTTGCTGGAAATATTTTATACATTAACTGGCACCAGTGATCCGTTGTAAACGTCTCAGGCAAGAACGAAAACTATTGAGCTGTTGGTGACCTGAACAACCTAACACGTGGACCAATCCAATAGACCAAACCGTCTGGTCTTTGGGGCAGACCTCTTACCCTGGACGAACTGAGGCCTGGACTGACTCTTGAATGGTCACTCGAGTAAATCACATTGGAGTAATAATCCTAGCTCGTATTATATCGAATCCTAAACTAGAATAAAATGGTAATTAAATACTAACTAAAGATTGAGACGTGTAATTAAATAGAAGGAGATATTTCTTTACATTTCACGACATACTATTAACTTTTGTACAGTTATATCAAGTACTCTCAATACTCTTCTTTGATTCAGCTACACCATTTGGCCAATTACCTGTCTTGGAGATTGATGGCAAAGCCTTCTCTCAGACTCTACCAATTTGTAGATACCTCGCTAAACCATTGAATTTAACTGGAAAGACTGATTTGGATTCGTTGGAGATTGATGCTGTTGCAGCTGCTCTTCATGATTTAAGAAAACGTTCGTAGGATTTGTTACTTCTTACAGCATGATTGATGTTGGTGGTGACTATGAGGTTTATTACAGAGGTTGCCATGTTCTATCGTGAAGAAGATCCTGTACTTCGGGAGAAGAAGAAAGAACAGACTCTTAACAATGTTCTTCCTTTTTATTTGAATAAATTGGAGGAACGGGCGAAGAATAATGGTGGTTACTTCCATGGTGGTGAGGTGGGTCCACAGTACTCTGGTGATTCTCATGGAGATCTGCATTGAATTCGGCAATTTAATGGCTTTTACTTTTTGACAGTTGAGCTATGCTGACATTTTCTTCACTGCAATTCACGATTCACTGGCAAATGCCTGCAGTGTTGACATTACAGAGGGCAGACCGCATCTGAAAGCCATCAGGAATCAGGTTTTGGATATTCCTAACATCAAGAAATGGGTGGAGAGACGACCTAAATTGCAATTTTAGACTGAAAACAGTTTAAATTGATAAATTCAGATTTTAAATTCTCTGAATAGAAGAGAGCCAGTCCGGAATCTTTTTGTATTAATTCCTGTTTTGCCCCACAGTTGATAATTGCTTTCCATTGTTGAACAGATTATCGACGAGATTAAAGTCGCAATTCTGCAAAAAAAAACTTGAAAAATTCTGCTTTCGGAAAAGGGCCAAAAGTAATAAAAGAAAACACAAAATTGTGATTTTTTGTTTAATAAATTGCACATGATTCTACCATTTCGAAGAAATTTGCAATAACAAACGTGGTAATATCAAATCACCATTAGAACTCGATAAAATATTCGATTTAAACCCCAATTACCCATCAAGAGATTCCCTCATTACCCCTCCCCAAGTCTAAATGAACAGTAAAAATCCTTCCCCCAATCATAACCACACTTTCACCATTTAAAATTGGCGCTCTCAACTGAAACGACCAATGGGATTATTGTCTCAACTTGACCAGATTTCGATTCGATTCGAGATTTATCGGTACCATACATAGCGCATTTTTAGACGAGGACCACAAGATGACTTTTCTCTAGTGTCTACAGACCGAAAAATGAAAAAAAAACTACAAAAGACACTGCCGCCATCTCCTAGAATTTGCTCCAAGCCTCATCATCCCACACTCGCCCTCCACAACCCACCCACATAACGAAATACGCATGTAGCCTAGCGCCTGCTAGCGGCCACAAAAGACCTTCCCGTGACCTCGAATGATTGTTGCGCGGTACTGAATGCGCGGTAAATGCACAGTGGTGGATTAATCGTCAGTGCTCGTGCCCGCGGAGCTGAAAGCAGAACCAGACATCTTGTAGTAGAATTTAGCGGCGTGGTCGACCGTGGGTGTCGAGTCACGGTGCGTCGTGGTGGTTACGGTGGTATCGCTCGTGTGAACGACGTGTGATTATCCCTCGTCGTATCTCCGTGGCCCCATACCCGTGCGCCCTTCCCCCCCGAAAAAATATCAAAAAACAACCCTCCCCCTGGCACTCGAAAAATCCAACACTCAAAAGAGACGAAAACCAACGAGAGAAAGAAGAAAAAAACATCCTAGATCCATAGAGTGCATACAGACAGCCACCACATACTCACACATTCTCACCACATACGCCTATCTCTACACAACATCATTAAACTCTTTCATATCCGTGTAGTGCATTAACACATGCACAGTGTCTCCAAATTGACCCCCGCGACGGCCAAAAAAACATAAGTTTTTTCACATTTTTTTTTAGAACATTCTGTGCGCGTAATAATCACAAATAATTAACTCGTTGGTACCTTCAATAATTCACTGTCGATAGTTGACGCTCAGTGACGCGCGGGATAAACAACAGTAAAATCTAAACAATATCGTATGGATAAAGAGTCCATAATTATCTGGAGTTGATACCAACGCCCGTGACACAATCTCGACCTTCGTATTGTCGTTTATCGTCATCGTATTCGTGGAATAGCCCTCCTGGTGTGTTATCGCGTGTGCACAAGCCCTTGAGCCCTTAACATACAAAAAAAAAACAGCCTAAAAAAGGAGATTGTCTACGGCAGTTGACGAGCCAACGAGGGATCATTAATTTATTCATCAAATTTATTATAAACAAAGTGCTTGTGCTCTCTGATGGTTAACAGTGCGCGATAATATTAAGCGCAGTCTGCAGCTGCTACCGCCTTCTCGTCATCATTCACCCTCCCTTCTCCTGAAATTTCTCCCCCCTGTTCCCACCTTCGTCCCCTCGTCGTCCCTCTTGTCCTCCTCCTCCCTTTCCCCCCTTCCCAACCCCCCACCCCTTGTGCGGTTACTCGCGCCATAACGCGACGGGTGTCTCAGCGGTCAAGATACTCATCCTCCCGTTCTCCTTTCCTCCCTCGTTTTCGCTTCCCTCCACTCACCCCCTCCAAAAGTCACTTGTGTTTTTACCCCCACTCCGTGACAATCCAAAACAATTACATATTCATCGTGTGTTGTTAGCGTTGAGACTCTGCAGACACGTTTGTTGGTGTTATTATTTTTTTTTAGTTTTCATTTAACTGTGGATTATATTGTACATTTGACCAGTGTTACAATTGTATTATTGAGTGGGGGTTTTGTTGAGGGTGAGGTGGTGAATTTTTTTCGTTGATACAAAGTACGCGGCCGATATCAGCCGCTGAAATTTCAAGAAAATTGAGACCTAACGGACGACAGGATGACCACCAATAATTCACAGAAGCTCTCCACCACGGAGCGTGTCATTAAAAGTGAGATTTGTATTTTTATTTATACGATGAATCCTTACATTGACAGATGAATTTTAGATTAAATTGATCATTCATTAAGTTCCTTGGAACAAGTTGGTTAATTTCGCTCATTTGTTCTATTTTATCTTTAGGGAAATCTAGGGAAGTTGAATGTTTTTTTTAGGAAAATTGGAAATTGTTGTTGGGGATGAATTTATTTAGGAATCTGTTTGAACAAATCAAAGTGTCTGTTTTGCCCCATGAGTGCCTTTTTATCGAATAGGAAGTGAGTTTGTCAATGGGAAATCGTTAAAATGATGTGACCTGAACTCACCTGAGTGCAATTTTTTTATTTTTCTGTGGTCGCGAGATATTTTTTTGGCTTTCAAAATGAGACATCACTGGGAAGAATTGTTTGATTTTCTTGGAAAATATTAACAATTGCCTGCCCCCCCCCTTTTTTTTTTTGATTCGTTTCATTATCATATCTGTCTCCATTATTTTCCCAATTTTTTTTGCTGTTTCTTGTACCACAGTCGGTACGTCAGTCCTCTGTTATTAAGGATTTCTTTATCCTCCTGTTCGACATACATTCTATTGTCGTAATAACCCTTTTATAAATCATCATGATCTACTGCAGGATGTGATAATTGTGGCGAATGCCTTCCTGGTTGGAATGCATCTCAGATTAAATGGAAAAAAAACAGCCCTCTGGAACGGCAATCCTTCACATAGGAGTGTCCGTAAACGTGAAAACAAGGCCGAACCGGCGTCGAGCTGAGATTGATTTTCTCCGCGGGGCCGCGACGCCATTGCTATCGACCAGCAACCAGCCCTCGAGTCACGCTTTTCCGTTTTCCCGACTAACGGAGTTCTCCATACCCTTCTGAGCCGCACCTTTTCTTCATTCATTTTGTTTTCAAACGCTACGAGCTTCTTTTTTTTCTATTGCTCGATGACGAGAGAGGGAGAGGGGCAGGAGAAGTGGAGAAATTCTATTTTTTGAAGGAAAGTGTTTTGGTAATTTTCCTGGTGCACTCGTCCATTCGTTTCAGTTCCAGTGGTCTTCACTCGAAGCTGGGGAGCTAGAGAAAAATTCGGGTTGAGGCTAAGGGTGTTGAAACTTTTTTAAGTGATGCACTGATGGAATGGTTCGTTTGTTTCAGAGTTGTAGAAAATTAGATCTGAAGTTCGAAGTTGAAATTTTGGAATTTTTGATTCTGAGTTTTTATTGTTAGAGGGAGGAGGGAATTTATTGACTTGACGAAAACAATTTTTTTCGTTTTTTGACGTGTCTTATGAACTATTATGTATAAAAGATTAGATTTTAATATTAGAATCTTTTAGGAATTTAACGATGGCGCTGATGGAATGCTTAGTTTGTTTCAAAGTTGTGGGAAATTAGGTCTGATTTACCAGAGTAAAAATTTTATAATTTTTGTATTATGCGTTTTTTTATTGCTAAAGACCGTACAGGTTTTATTGGCTTAACGAAAATATTTTTTTTCGTTTTTTGATATATCTATGACAGTACGAATTTGTCTGATGAACTATAATATATATAAGATTAGATTTTAATATTAAAACCTCTTAGGAATTTATCGATGGCGGTGATGGAATGAATTCAAATTGGTGGAAAATTAGGTCTGATGTGGAAAGTTGAACTTTTGGAATTTTTGATTATGGATTTTTTATTGCTAGAGGCTGTACGAGATTTATTAACTTGATGAAAACAATTTTTGTCTTTTTTTAATGTATCTGTGACAGTACTGATTGGTGTCTTTTGAACTATTACTTATGTGAGATTAGATTTTAATGTTAAATTTTTTTAGGAATTCATCAATGGTTTTTATTAGGGCTCACTCAATGATAGAAATATGCAGGTCATATGGGGAAGGGGGTACTTGGTTCTGGATTTTCTTCAACATTTTAACGGTATTAGGTTAATCACAGTTTTTTACACGAAATTTTCATTCAATTTGTTACTGATAAATCGGATGAATTGGGAAGCATTCTAAATGTTTCTAAAAGTATCAGCGATAATTTAAGAAGTTATTACTAATATCATGTAATTTCTCGTGATTTTTGGAAATTTCTGGGAAACCGTGTAATAGATGGGCGTGGAAAAATATAAAATTCTCAGGGTTTATCAGTATTCAATGAATCATAAATTTCCAATTGCGTTTACTTTTCTAAATTTATGATCAAGTTTTGGAAGTTTTTGCAAAAGTTTAATGAAACAGTTGGAAAATACTTCCACCATGATAAAATTTCGTAAGCCATTGAATATTAATAAAAAGTTAAAAATGGTATATATTTTCATGGTAATTGGGTTGACCGTTTCTCAGAAATTCGTAAAGAAAATTCAAAAATTGGAGAACCCAATTATCTTGAATTCCAAATCTCACAGCACTGCACGGAGGAACATTTCTAAGATAAATTTTGGTAATCGCCCGAGAAAGGAGGCGCAAAGTAATGGCCAGAGAAGAATTTTGAAACTGATACCTGAAATTTTCTTCATTAAAATAGGAATTTCCGCTGAAATTCCCTAAACATTTTTCAGAATTTCCCATACATTTGATCAAAGATTTCTAAATATTTCTAACAAAAGTTTTGGTGATCGCCCGGGAAAAGAGGCGCAACAGGATTTCAAAGGTAGCACCCGAAATTGTATTGATTTAAATAGGAATTTCTCCTGAACTTCTAAACATTTTTCAGAAATTCCCACCAATTTGACCAAAAATCCCACGAAATTTTACCTTAATTAGCAGTATGGCATTTTTCGATAACTCAGTACACAGAGAGAAAAGTTCTTAAAAAATTACGCACCTATTTAAAAACTGCCAGTCAAAATGACGAAACAGTTACACATTTTTTCACCGAATGTTCCATACTTTTTCTGGAACATTTTAGACTTTCTCCTAGAAGTTTATTGAAAAAGTGCGTAATTCGTCTGCAATTTTTATCGACTATTATTTTGACTGGTAAATTTCCGAACAGGCAAGTCATTTTCAATAATTTTTCTCTCCCTGTAATTATAATTTTTTCACTATTAGTATTGCAATATTTGCAAAACATCTGATAGAAAAGACCGTTGCGAAAGTTTAAGAGAACTCGTTTATTCTCACCTCCACTAAATAAATCGTTCATTAATTTCATAATCGCGCGATATAGGGGAGTCATAAAAATTTCGGTACAGATTACTAACTGCATTATTAGAGCAACATAGTTGAGAACTTTGGGACTCTATTCTGGGGAGAGACAAATGCCACGTGGGTGGAGTATAATTTGTTGTTTCTCGTAAATACATGATTTTATATCTAATCATGTAAACAATTGAATCATTCAGGGTATATAGCGACGCGCCTTATTTGTTGCAGGTTTGGAATGAATCCATTGAATTTCTAAGGGGGCGAAGAGAGAGAGAGAGGGGGGGGGGTCTGATGAAGCACTCGTGCTATCCATCAATTTGGTGGAAAGGGGGAACGTTGAAGAATAGAATGAGTCGATTTTTTTAGTTTAGTGTTATCGATTAGTGGAGGTGATAAGTGATTTGCGGCAACATTTAATTTTCTTTACTAAGATTTTTTCGGAATTTTTTTGAAAATGATGAATGACACAAAAAATTGATTGATTTCTTTTGTTTCGAGATTTTTTTTCTCTGAAAAAATTTCATAAAAAAATAGCAAACAATTTTAGTACGAAAATTTGGAAGAATAATTAATTCTCTGTACGAAATGAGGTGAATAATTAATTAAATGGTGAATTTCGCAATTACTAAATAGATTTTTTTTTCTTTTGAAAAAGATTTGACAACCATTAATTTTTAAAAATCCCCCCACCTACATCTGTCGCACGTAAATCATGATATATCTCTGGTGACGTTGATGTAGTCATTAATGACAGGCTAAATCGACAATTAATGAGCGATAATGATCCCTGTAAATTGATGTACGGAGTTAGTCCCCCCCAGGAACTCGTAAAACGAATCCAAGGAGTCCCTTATCTCCCCACTGGACATCCTCATCCCCATTAGACATGAATCTAACAGTTGGAATCACCGATGTGACGGCAGTTAAGTCAGCGTTGAAATGGGCAGGCGAACCTCCTGGTAATATCAGTAGACTCGGGGTTTGGTAGCTCACGGCCGGCTGGAGCGTAATAATAGACACAAACAAACTCATTTGGCTGGGTGGCCAACTACATTTGGCCTGTTCTTCGTTCTCTTTAAACAGTATCCCAAACCGTGCTAACCAATAGTTGGAAACCACCTCGACATTATTTTCGAACACTTTTGCATTGATAAAATACGATAATTTTTCATTTGTCACCAGTTGGATTATCGGCCATCATTTCCGGCAAGACATTGACACAGCTGAAGATATTTATGGGAATTCTCTACAGTATCGTCGATCATGTTGATGTGAGGATACTCTTGGGAGTGAGAACTTTGAAAAAATTTAGGGTATCTCATCGAGGCTTTGCTAATTGGTTTGAGGAGATGGACAATATCGTTGGCAACAACCGTCAATTTTTGATTGACTGCCATCATGACTGATTTTATTATTATCTTCTCAATATTCATGACAGGTGGGATAATTTCTTGTATTTCATCTGCTCAAAATTCCATCTGTTTAAAATATCTTGAGTGTCAGATTCTCAAGGATTAGGAATGTGGTGAGAAATATTTCAATACTATGGGAACAGAATTTTCAAAAAATTTTGAATTCATAAAATACGAAATACAAAAAGAAAAATTTTTGTCAAGTTGGATTATCAACGATCGTTTCTGGGAAGACATTGACACAGCTGAAGATATTTATGGGAATTCTCTACAGTATCGTCGATCATGTTGATGTGAGGGTACCCTTGGGAGTGAGAACTCTGAAATAATTTTGGATACGTCATCGAGGCTTTGCTAATTGGTTTGAGGAGATGGAGAATATCGTTAGCAACAACCGTCAATTTTTGATTGACTGCCGTCATGACTGATTTTATTATTATCTTCTCAAAATTCATGACAGGTGGGATAATTGCTTGTATTTTATTTGATCAAAATTCCGTCTGTTTAAACTATTTTGAGAGCCAGCTTTCTGATAAATATTTGAATACTATCGGAAGAGAATTTTCAAATGCTTTTGAATTGATAAAATAGGGAAATTTTTCACTCGTCAAGAGTTGGATTATCAGCGATCATTTTCGGGGAGACATTGACACAGCTGAAGATATTTATGAGAATTCTCTACAGTATCGTCGATCATGTTGATGTGAGCACACTCTTGGGAGTGAGAGCTCTGAAAAAATTTAGGGTACGTCATTGAGTCTTTGCTAATTAGTTTCACAAGATAGGGAATATCGTTGGTAACAGCTGTCAATGTTCGATTGAGTACCATCACGACTGGTCTCATGATTATGTTCTGAATATTGATGACAGTTGATCCGATTTCTTGAATATCATTCTAGTTAAAAACAAAAACTGGTAATATCTCGAGTGTTCGATACTTGTGAAACTTGCGACTAGAAATGTGCTAAGCGCAGACTCGTCCTTGAATCGAAGTCCTTGGGCACGCATCAACAGGTGAAATAGTCAGAGAGGGTGGGAAAACGGTCTGTCGGCTAAATTTGTTTTTATCCACGCCAGCTTGAAGATTTGATGAGACCAAAGGGTTTTACACATTGCGATGTCAATGGAGGAGAATTTCAGATTAAATAACCACATAAATGATGCGTGTTACCTCATAACTTAACAATTGACGAATCAATTTTATCATATTGAAAATTTTATCCAATTCTTCATCAAGTTTATATAAAAATTGGTTCAAGTAAGAAATACTCGTCGTTTCGTTATCTTATTTTTACATTTTTATATGAATTTTTTTTGCGCAAATTTTATGTTCATTTGATTGATTAATTTTATTATTTTGGCCGAAGAAAATTGCGATACATCTCCTGACGTAACAAAGGACTCGACAAACAAGTGGAGAGAATACGTGGTGATGGTGGTAGTATTCATCATGTTGAATTTTTTTAATAACCAGATTTTTTATAGTAAAATTGAAAATTTGAAAAGTCAATGAGTTTTGAATTCAAATGAGCCCCTTGAAACCATAGAACCAATGGGAAACAAGCATAACAGAGTTTTTAGATATCGATAGTCCCAATGTTTGTCCTTTGTCAATAAAAATTGTCTCCAAAACTGTGAAACATGACTTTCCATGTTTGAATATGATTTGTCGATTGTTACCTTCAGATTGTAATTCAAATTTATGTTGAAAACACATTTAGTGCTGGTGATGACGAAAAACTAAAAAAAGTAAGCAGAAATCTGCGTGACCCTTGTGACTCTTTCGCTATTCTTTTTCCTTAGGTATACAAGAAGAATTCTCTTGAATTTATATTTTTTCAAATTCTATAGCTTCTCATATCTCCTACAGAGCTGGATATCCATCCCCTCATTTATTATCTACACCCTCAGCAGACCAATCGGAAGCTACTTATTATTCCATTTTCGAAATACTCTTCATATTCCCAAATATCTCAGATTTCGAAAATGTTTGTATTTCGTACTCTTCCATATTTTTGTATTCAGTATTGTTCACGAGGAGGGGAATATTCGGGTCAAATATTTCGATTTAAAGGGGAATCATCACTTCCACACGCAGTACAATAGGATTTTCATGAATGGAAGACAACAAAGCGAGCCTCCCTTCTATGTACATTCGAATTTAATGCTGAGAGGGCTAATTCAGAGGGGAATGAATCATAATAAATGAATAATTAAATAAAATATAACGTGTATATAGATAAACATCGTGAGTTGAGGCTTAACGAAGAGATGGAGCTCGCTGTTGGATCAATATATCCACTTGTATCCTTGCAACTTACAAATTGTTGTATTCATTACTTCTCAACATTGCGAGCATTTACTCAATTTCGGTCTTTATTCCAGTTTTCAGTGGAGCGCAGTTCCATCTGGGCCCTCCTTTACCCCTCTAACCCCTCACCCAGATCATTCTGGTTTTGTGATTTACTCGGTGGAATATAATCTCAGAAATGCCTAGAGTCTAAAGTAGTTGCATATATTACGGTGAGCTCTAGTGCAAATTTACTCATTCTTCTCTCCAGCGAAATTCTCGTGGAACTTTTCCATATTGCATGAGTAGACTCGAGATTTAATCATTCTCGGTCTCTTTCTGCTGGATCGATCAATATTTCGACATTGTTTCGAGGAAGCTATTTATTTTTTCAAATAAATTCTGCATGAAAAATAAAAATGATGTGTTTAAAAAATAGTCGGCATTAAAAATACAGATAATAATTAAAAATTTTATGCCTTAAAAAATATTGCCTTCTTATATTGAAGTGATGGACAATCAACAGTTTAGAACTTTTATTGATGAAATTTTTAATGTTATGGAGTAGAAATTCAACTGTTAAATTGGAACTAATGAAATTTATTGTAGATAACATAAGTGTCGGGAGAAGTGGAATTCCCTCTAGATGAAATTGCCAATCTCTTGCCGGCATTGTGCTTGAGATTGAATAAATTTCAGTTTTTTTTATTAGAGAGCTGCAAAAGTTTTAATGATGATTAAAATGTTCCAATTTGAAGGAAAAAACATTTCGGTCATAAAATTGAAATTTAACATTTTACTCAATGACTGTGAATGTTGAGAGACTTAAATTCGACTAAAAGCCACAAAAGTCAAAATTTTATGAAAATTATGAAAAATTTTTTACTTCACAGTGAAATAAAAAAGTGTATGAAATTTTCATTTGGTGTTTTAAACATCGATTTCCAAAGGGAAAGACGACTTTAATTATTGCAAAACAACATTTAATGTCATCTAAAATAATAAATTGACTTGGGACTTTAAAAAATCAATTAACACTCCGAAATGTTCCTTAACTTGGACTGAGATAAAAAGAAAGTGTCTGAAAGTCCTTGGAAGTGCTCGGGCCATCAAAACGGAGAGAAAAAATAACGATAGTAATAAAATCAAGAACATTATCGTGCTCCAGTCGCACCATTGATAGCCGACTAAAGCCGTGTACAACCCTCTGTGTCCTGTGGCGCGGCACTACATCCTCTCCAGCCAATCGATGCATTCGCGCTTGCGTCCAAGAGAATACTCCTCTCATCTCTTTAACTCTCACCTCCACTCTCTCGTCTTCGGACTCTCCTTTCCCCTTTACCTCAATGAAACAGTCTTTTTTTTTTTTTCAAAATGCTGAGCTCACGTTAAGGGGAAAAATTCGACCGCAAAGGGACTCTCGATCGACCTAAACCTAGTGAAAAATCCCAGGTTAAGGCGTTACCTACCTAATTTAATTCTGAAATAATGCTCTGATCACTAGCTGCGGATTCAAAATTCCAAGAGAATTAGAATTAGGGAGACAAAATTTCCACTTGAACATAACCGGGAGTTGAACCTGGGTCTCCCAGTAACCTACCGGGCACTGTTACTTTTTTTTATTTTTAACCATGTTTTATTCCACAGTACAAGCAATATTTACAATTACCTACAGCTATTTACGAGACAAAAAAAATATACAGAACTAAAATTTTTATGAGAACAGTATTCCGTCCATTTATGGCGATCTAAGAGCAAATAGCAGAAGGACAGTCGATTATACTCCCAATTTACATTGTAAATTTTGTAAATCGTAAGAATTTAGTGCAGAAGCCTATTGGTGGAGAAGATCTACTGGATGGTGAGAAATATTCAATAAAAATTACGCATCTTTTTCATAATTCTGAAGCGAAGTGCGGTTGTAAGAAATTTTACTGAATTTTCCTTGAAAGTACTATAATTTTTAGCTGAATTGTCAGTAAAAATATGATGATACTATCACGCATAATGCCCCAGTCGATTCCGTAATAATTTTGACTGGATATTTCTCTTCGTGTGGACCAAATACTGATTAAAATCACGATTACACACGGAGAGAAATATTTACTAAAAAGTACCGATCTTAAACCGATTACGAAAGTGACTAAGAAAAATTTAGATAAAAATGACGGAATCCCTGGTAGGAGATGACGAACGGCCAACAGTGGGCCGAGGCTCGGCCAGTATTGGCCGACACTGGGCCAGTATCGGCCAATACTGGCCGATACTGGCCCAGTGCTCATCTCCTACGTGGGATGCTCCAAAATAATTTCGTGCTAGTTTCGTAAAATTTTCTTCCACTAAATGTCAATCTGGAATTACGCAAAAGATACATAATTTTTAATGAATATTCACGTCGCGTATGATAAGTAATATAGAGAGAATTCAATCCCGCCCACGTATCGGTCTATATATTTATTTGTAAATTCTAAGTTATAGTTAATTCTAGATAAAAGAGACCGCTTTTTCTGACCATTTTGGGTTTACAAATGCACAATAAAATGTTTAATCCCGCGATTCTCCTCAAGGCTAATGTTCACCTCAATAACGCTAATTTTGAAATTGATTTGCTCAATCACTATGGGATTCTGACGGGGGTTTTTAATATGAATATTTCCATTTTCCAACTATTGATATAAGTTTCATGTGCGTTAGTTCATTATTCGCACTGTATTCGTATATAATTTCGATTTAATGAATCAGTAGCGAGGTTTTAAAAGGATATCAGTGAACTGATACTCTGAGCTGTTTTTGAGTAATATCTCCTAATCTAAGAGAGTCAGCGCAATTTTTATCATAACATTTATTGTACTACTTAATTTATTCCACAAAAAAGGTTCAAATGGAAATTTTGCCATCTCTCCCAGATTTTGAGATATTCACCGAAAACCGGTCGAAAGCCATGAGGGACTGACATCGTTTTATCACTTGACTACTGAAGTGTTCTATTAAAAAACTAGGAGGAAAAATGTAATCTAAGAAAATCTGACGCGACCATGGGTTCGACTCCCGGCTGAGGACAGCATTTTTTATCCCAGAAATTTATAAATAATGGACAATTACTGGATAATGAAAGTAAATGGAGAAATCCTAGTGGAAAATGGAAGGGAGGGGCTTACACGCCTGATCAAATTCTAAAATCATGTCCTGATCAGTGTTGAGCACTGGATGGATCAGAATTTTCACTGGGGGACGTCCCCCAATCCCAGGTTATCTCATCCATTTACCCGTGACATTATTTCATTCTCCTCTGTATACAGAAGCGGAGTAAATAAAAACTATCTTTGATCAGTTATGTGGATTTAACAATTGTAAAGGTTTTGCACTCTGCCATTTAAATATCCCGATACATACGTTTGCGAGGGGATGGGATTTATAAATAACTTTCAATTTTTCCTTGTACGTTTATCACTAAGGTGACATTCTAGTTATTATTCTAGTTGGGAATAATAGATAATAATTGTTCTTTAACGACGACCATTAACATTTGCGCAAAAGTAATTATTCCGCGCTGATCCTAATAGAACTTATGGAATATTCGATGCCCGGAAATTCTATTCACGTTTTTTTTAGATTTTTAGGGAAGTGTATAGATCATATGACTTAGAGTCATGTTAGAAACATTTTTGCAATAAATTCTGAATGCGAATATTAAATGGAAAATTAAAATTTGAGCACTGCACAACTGAATATTTGAATTGCTGACATTTTTTATATGCATTTTTGAAGTAGCAACAGACGTTTCAATGAATAAACAATTTTTCTGAAGTTCACATATGAAATAAGAATTTATTTTAGGTGAATTTTGATTTTACTTGTACGGCTTTTCGTGTATGAACAATCTTTGCAAAAGGTGCGTCAAACTCAGTTGGGAAATTTGATTTATATCAAAATAATTATATATTTTTTTCACTGTAAGAACATTTTTATATTTTTATGTTTTTATAATTTATATAAAATGCTTTCATAAGAAACAGCAATCAACGCCCCTGCAAAAATTGTAATTCCCCTGCGATACTTAAACTAGCAAAATACTCGACTGCAAACAAATAATCCTTTTCCAGATTTTCGCAACTTGATCTGTATAAGTGAATTGCAAAAATATAACATTATGAATTACTAATCAAAGCTAGTACCGAAATAACTTTAAAATTGAATTTATCATAATTGAATTGTCTGATTTTTCCCTCGTACCCAATTAAATTTAACTTTTATTTTACTCAATTTTTGATACATTCAGGAGTAAATTGCGACGGTAGTGAGGTATGGTCGATTATTAAGCTTCCACAGTAAAAATAATTTTATATTTTTACCGTAGGGGAACGAGTTGGCTCATAACTTAGAAATATTTTTACAGCTCTGGATTCCCCTTAATAGCATTTTTATCATCACTAAGGTGACATTCTAGTTATTATACTAGTGTAAAATAATGGATGATGACTAGTCGTTTAAGAATGGCTATTAACACGGGTGCAAAAGTCATAATCCCCCTGTGGTGATAAAACTAGCGGAATATTCGGTACCAGAAAATTCTATTCAGGAGATTTTGAAGAATTTTTCAACTACGACCGAGTGCGCTCCTCACTTGAAAACTATTTGACACGAAAATGGAATTCATTTAATTTATTCATAGAATTAAAATTTACTAATTTTCCAAATCGGATTCACCGTGACTTTCATAAATGTAAAAATATGCCCACACAGTCATTCCTAAATCGTTCAACAAATTTCTATCAACACCGATTTTAATTAATGATAAGTGATTTCAATTAAACGATATAAAAACGATTGAGCTTAAACTTTAACTTCTATTTAAACGCAATTAGAAGATATATTTTTCCCCTATACATTTGACTAAAGGCCCTCATTCCTTCAACCCTCTCTGTTTCTATTTACCTGAATTATTCTCGTTCTCTTGACTCTGTCCCGAGAGAACCTAAAATAGCTGCATAGAAATTCACAATGGGACCAAGCCTGGAGCAGCTTTGAAGCAAGGCAAGCCAAGCCTGTTTCTAGCTTGGTCCAAGGGTGAGGCCCAACATATTAGGGCCACCAGTATAAATCAGGCCTGATCCAAGTCAATCCAAACAAAAGCCTGGTCTCAGCAACACCCTGGAATTCAATATACTGCAAATCAAAATTAACACATATGTTTCATTTATAACATTGTTATAAAAATCCACTATCAAACACTTCAATATAATGCATAAAAAACTTGGTATTGCATACATTAATTAGTGCAGGTGATGTCTATTCAACTAGTCAACTTGAAGTTACTCAGCCAGTAACATAAGACAATCGTTGATTTTTTAAATAAAAATACAAAATAATCGACTTGAATAAATTTCCCACAACTTTGACTCTATTGGTATGACCATTGGCTGATGCCAGAGCCACTCTAGAGTGCTCCAAGCCTGGCAACAAGCTGGAACCAGGCTAGGCTTACTACCGGGCTTCGGGGTGACCTATCGAACTAACGTCGGCCTTAGGTTGGCATCACCAATCGGTTGAAGCCAGACCGATCCTAGGAAATGCCAGGCTTGGCCCGGTTGTCACTGCTTAGCAATTCCTACCCAGCTATCCATACCATTAATTTCTCTACCCTCAACATCTCCTAATTCCCCAATTCAACTATCTCCACTCCCTCCACATGAGATATTTTCCAAAATATCCCCTACAATATATAATTCTCAAAGCCCCAATACAATGTTTACTATCATCACATCCAGCATTCATGCACTATTTATATTTTATCTGTTGTATTCACATGCCTCGGGTGTCTGCAAACAACTTGAACAGATAACACCGGATAAATTCCCGGTGAAACTCATTTTTACATTATTCGCAAACATGATTGAACAATATGTACATGGGCGGCATTTAAATATGAAGAGCCATAAACGGAGCCGACGAATAATCGTTCCATAATCGAAATAATCGGGTGAAAAAAAAAAAAAAGAGAGAGAGAGAGAGCCCCCACGAGCATAATTGGATGTCAAACATTAAACCGGAGATGCCCTAAACCTGTATCACCGAGAGGTGATGCACGTGGACGTGTCACAAGCAGCTCATGTCGTTGAATGGCTTACAAAACATTGGAAACGTCAAGGGAATGAAGAGACTCGGGGAAAATATATATGCGTTTAACACACACAGTTAAGTTTAATCCATTGGTATGTGTATCCTATGTCGGGACATACGAGAAGCACCAGCATAGACAGCTATCGCGTTGCCTCTACCCGCGGATCAATATTCCGTCCGGTCCATCCTCTGACCCATATCTCCCATCTTTTCCCTACCCTGTGCTTGGCGCTTGTCAATTCTTAATTGTTAAATTATTACGGATTATTTATTCATCTCACTGCTATGAGAAAATATTTTTACTCTAGCACTTGTTCCTCATTTATATTTATTTTTTATTAATCTTGTTATTTAATGCGAATGATTATGCAGTGGTGGGGAATATTTTCGATTCAATATCTCTTTGAAGATTATTAATTCACCGGTAAATGCTCGAATATCTCGGCAATCACGAATTATTTACGACTCATAATTCAAATTCACCCCGAAAAATTTCGAGGTAGTGGGTTTGGTATTGGTCGTAAAGTTTTGGGGGAAAAAGTTAACTGGGGCTTTTCAAGTCGTAAGGCTGCCACCTGTCGGAACTCTTATCGAACGCCCTCCTCTGAATTTCATCTGAAAATACGACTTACCACGAGGGGGAATGATACAACGAGTGGTGACAGAGCGCAACCGACTGGCCGACCGCCAATCCGAATGATCGTTTTCTATCAATTATGTTGTCATGTGCGGTGGATATAAAAACATTGGACAGGGGGGGTTTGTCATTGAGAAATTGGTATTCGTGGCTGGGAGGTATTTTACATGAGAGGGAGTTTGTTGATTTGGGAAAAGTGGATCTATTCATTTACCAAATGCAATTTTCTGTTTTTTTTTGGGCGAAAAAAGGCCCTGGGGACCCATTTCAATGGACGGAGAAATTGAGTTTTTCATTTAGAAAATATAATATTTTGTGTTCTTTTTTTTTTTTTAATGAGTTTAAGGGTTTAAGGTCCAGGTGCAAGTCAACGTTGAAATGAAGATTGGATAAAGCTTGACTTGATATTAGAAATGGGATAGTTGTAATGATTCAAATGTGTAAATGTTATTTTATTCTCTTATTTTATATGCCCGAAAGGCACAACCGCTCTGGTTCGTTTCCTTAGAGGAACTACCTAAAAAACTAAAGGGCCACAACACCCTGGATCTGATGACTCACATTAACAGTGGTCCCACTCATGCACCTCTGTTTAGACCCAAGAAAACAGAGCATACCCATCATACCCCAAACTTCTCAGAATTTTCACCCATAAAAATGTTTTCGAATCTCAAGTGGAAACACGAGAATACAAGAAGTACAAATCGTACAAAGACCTATTCAATCCAACTGTAAATTAATTTTTAATAAACAGTTTGAAATGTAAACTCCATTAATTGAGAATTGAGGGAGGTGGATCGAGCCTAGATTGTCAAGGTTGAACCAAGCTTGGGTAAAGTTTGAAAAGTCATGTCCAGGCTGGAATTGTCAGCTTGATCAACCCTTCAAGTTGCCGGGTAATTCCCCAATAATTAATTATCATTGATTACTCCTTCAAGTATGTTAGTGGAATATAATTGGGTACATTGAGGTACGTTATTTATGAAGCTAAAAATTATATGGGCTGAAGGGAAGATTTACCTCTGAATTTGAATAAGTCTTGGATTCCACAATGAAATCAAGCTTCGTTCTATCCTGGGTTCTCCAGCCTGGAACAACAAGGCTCTTTCAAGATTGGATTGATATTTGAAGGGGTATATACGGTTCAAGTTGGACTAATATAGTATTCAATGATGGAATTAAAATTCCTTCCACGCTGTGTCTCCCAGGCTCAACCTCCACTTGTGGGTCTACCTTGTTTCCATCGTCAGGATGGACATTTCTCACCTGGGGAGGGAATTTTTGTTGCTTTCACTGGATGGGGGAATTTTTGACGTGGAAACATCTATGATTTTAATAGGAGAGTGGAGATTTTAAGTAAAAGAGGCTTACGCACTGATATAACGAAGTTGTTATTACAAAGGAATGGATGTTGATTGTTGTTCTGGTCCATTTGGTGTCACCAAACGTCCATTCGTTAGTAGTTAACGAATTTATGTTCGATAAAACCTCTTTGACTTGACATTGGCCATCCAAGTCAGTCATTCGTTAACTATTACCATCAAAAGATTTGTTAATTATGACCATTATCATGAGTAATTTTCGTTAACGAAAATTCATATCTTCATACTCAATGCTACCATTCGTTAATAGTTAGGGAATTCCGTTTGAAATAAATTAATCGTTCTGTCAGTCCTTCAAATACCGACATAAAAGCCACAGCCGAATCCACGTACCAACACAGCTACATCAACGACACAATCGTCTTCAACATTTCTATAAACCTTCTATCAACTTTTTTAAAATCAATTTTCGATTCATCGAAAATTTGGTATAATAAGGAACAAATGAGTCATCCCGTCCATTGGAAATTGAAATTAGTTTGGCGATTCCCGCTTCCTCGTCACTCCAAAATTCTTAATGTCATTTACTTTCCACAGAAAATAGAAATTTCATCATCCTCCCCCCCCCCCCAAGATCCGATCCCATGTCAATCTTGTAAGAATGACTAGTCAAATGTCCATGAATTATGATTATAGTTTCGATATTGTGGTACATCTCCCTCGAATGTCAACAATATTGGCCCTCACACCTATACATCACTACTATCACCCCTCACCAATACATCTAGAACCTTTTTCGTAAGCTAACATTTGAGAATGTTCGACAAGCGATTATCGTCAGGGAGTTTAAGCGGCACCGTGGAATCGTATAAATCGGTCTGAGTTCTCTTAAAAATCGTTACGCTCACATCGTTAAGATTATCTCCCCAAATTTATTCATTTTTTACTTGATTTATTTGATTTAAAGTCGTTCTTGTGATAGTTGATAATGGCGTATCGGCAGATTTCCTCAGACTTCATGGAGGAGTCGCCGATGAGGCCAGTGAAGCCAAGAGCACCCCAATCGTCTCCAATATCGGAAGACATCAACACGATGGATCTTCCTACACCAGGAAGCCATCTTATCAATATGTCTCCCTTCAAGGTAGAGTCCTTTCTAACTCCCCGACGAAATTCAAAGCCGGAGGAGAAGATGAGCCCCTCCATGGAGATGCTGATCAAGAGACTCAACACCTTGACTCTGAAGACTCCATTGCCAAGATCAAAGAAGGCGGAGAATATGGAGGGCAGTTTCATCGAGAAGTCGCCGGAAGAGCAGGATACAGATCGCTTGAAGTCGATAAGAAGTGCGTTGACAGCACGGATGTCTGGAGTTAGGGGTAAACAACGTAGCCAGAAAACCGTTGATACTGATGCCTTGAAGCGAGCGTTAGAACGGGAACATCAGAGATGCTCGAATCGCAGCATAGACTTCGAGAATATCGATTTGAACAAATTATTCCTGGAAGAATCCAGCGATTATTCAGCGATGGATGAAGGCAGTGAAAAGCCAAGAGATTTGTGCCAGGATTTGGTGAACGCTGATAATGAATCCCCATCGCCAGAACTCGAACCACCTCTCCAGTGTCTAGCTCTTGCTGATGATGCCTCGGAGTTGGACAGAAGCCTTCACGCTGTTTCGGAAGTCGTGTTCTGGTTAGCTGTGAGCAATAAAAATATGCGGGAGGTGAAGGAAACACATCGTCAAGACCAGGCCGAAGATGAATCCATCGATTTTGGCGAAGAAATACTGAGAACTGCCGTCCAGGAGAATGTTGGTCATTTTGTCACAAAAGAACAGAAGGAAATGGTGGAGCAGAGCTTCCTAAAAGAATTGTACACCGAATTCGGAACGAAGGAGGGAGAAGTTCATGATACTTCCAGGTGGAGTACAATGCCAGAGGTGGGAACTCCTCCCACTGCCGTGGAAAATCAATCCAGAACTGGGGATAACGTTCCTGAGGAAGCAGTGGATAACAGAGACTCTACGATGAACGTGAGCATTCAGGATAATGAAATGGCGTTTACACCGTCCGTCAGCTCAAGCATCATCTCCAAGGATGACAGGGAGCCCCTGGCTTCTCCATCCGAAGTTTCTGAAATAATGCAACCGTTTGATATCAGGGAAGAATCACCTGTTATCCTGGAGAAGTCCCAGGATATGATTCAATTTACACCAGATCCAAGCCGAAACGTTAATGCACTTGATGTGAGCTTTTTGGAAGATAGCAGCGACAATTCTGTTGTCGAACTCACCGCCACCTCAATGTACTATGATTGCCAGGATGATATCAATGAAGTCATTGATCTCTGCAGTCCTCTGAAGACTGCATCTAGTTCTGATGTGAGTGGAGGTTTCAAGTGGAAGAGCATATCTCCCAGGATGAAGATTATTGTCAAGCGTTCAGAACAGTCGTATTGGAAGATGCCCTATTGTCCCAGACCTGAAGGTGTTGCTTTTCGTTTTCATTTGTCGAAATATTCTGTATTGTTTTCATACTCATGATCTTGGAAATTGATGAATTTGAGGTGAGGTGCGTTATTGGGGGAGATTATTAATTACTGATTTATTGATTTACAGGTGTGCCATTTCCACCATCACACAAACTGACAGTGGCTGAGGTGTTTGATGCACGGACTGGCAGACCACGTCCCGATGTCCTCAAACATCACTTTATCCTTGAGGGTAGAATCGATGAGGCAGCAGCACTACGTATTGTCAATGATGGTGCTGCACTTCTGAGATCGGAGAAGACTATGATCGACATCGAAGCTCCAGTCACAGGTAATAAGTTTTTGAAAACAAATATATTGGGGTTGATTTTGATGGAGGGTTCTTTGATCGAAATTTTTTTAAAATTAATTTGTTGACGACATTGTCGGCAATTGCTTCTACCCAAGGGCGTAAATTATTCTCGTTCATTTCATCAAAGTTAATGGAAAAAAACGTGTTCAGAAGGGGATGTTAGGAAGAGGGAGAAGGAGATATAGTAGACTAATAATTTGAAAATTTTTCTGGGATTAAATTAGAAGAGATTCAGTGGAAAATGTATGATATTCAACGTCGTCAGTGTCGAAGGATTTCTAAAAAAAAGAAATTGTTGAAGTGATTGGATATTCTCTGGGCTTGACCTATTTACCTCGATTGAGATTCATTAGGAGGGGAATGCACATGATCCAAGGTTCATTCATGTCACCGTGACCCTCATACCCTTCACCCTTCGCTCGAGCGACCATATCTTTTTCCCAACATTTTTTTTTCTTCATGATTATAATCGTTCCATCGATTTATCGGGATGCAAATGAGGGCTGCACCTCTTGCAGGGTCGGTAAATTCGGTCCAGTACCCTTGGCATCATGCTGATGAACAAATGAAGCGCTATATCATGCCTCGATTATCCTCTCTTCAATCAATGGGAAATCGGAGGTGGAATTGAAGGATTTTTATACCGTTTCGGGGGTAATAATGGGGATGATTATTCGTTAATTAGTGATGAATAACTCGTCATAAATAGATCATTTTATTCTCTAGTTTTTTCGGAGGATGAATTGAAAAATTGATAGTCATTTATTTAATTAGTAAAATCGTTTTTGTTCATTTCTTTTTCTCCTTTTGCATATTGGATTAGTGAAAGAGTTGAAGAAAAATTCTATGGGTTTATTTTTAAATATTTTTTATTAAGTTTTTCAATGATTTAATCCAAGTAATATAATGTCCTAATTAAATAGTAAGTGAATTTGAGGCCGAATTACTTCATCAATTCGTTCAGCATTTTTTCTTCTTATTGAGAGTACGAGGGAGAAGAAGAAGAAGAGTCTTTTCCACCCCAACAGAATTCTTGACGAGCTAAGCCTGTAGACACGTACAATCACCTGAATAAACAGACGGTAGTTCGGTTCTTCTTGTTGAAAAAAAAGGATGAAAAATGTGGTCACGCGCTTCGTTCTTTCCACTCTCCCTCAGTCAACTTCATTTCTCGTTCACCCTCCGTCGCGATGAAAACTTTGTCGATGTATGTGTGCTTCACAATGTTCTTCACCACTCTGTACTGAAGAAAGTGGAGTAAGGGCTCTCGATTGGCTTTGTGGGAGATGAAAAAACAGCCTCTGGTCTTACCCTTCAGACAAAATGAACTGGCGCAATAAATGGAGAATCTATCAGCTGGAAATACAACTGCATTTATTGGTTCCCCAAGTAATGAGATGGTTCTACTCTTGAAATGACAATTTTTCATGAACAATTTGCGGGATAATTGTCGTTCGTGATTCCAAATGGCGAATAAATTGATTTGAGAATGTTCAATTACGCGGTTTTTGTCATCGAATGTAGTTATGAGTTGAATCTTATACATTGCAAAATGTGAAAACATTCGAAACTCTAGTTTTGTCAGAAAACTTGGGAATTAATTTAGGCATGTAATTCTTATTGGAATTGTATATTTCAGTACATCTGCATGGAAAGTTTGTGCTTTGCTCATTGATGCACGGGAAAACATTTTAGATAAAAAGGAGACTTTGCGGAGAGGAAACGAGGGACGAAAGTTCATTTTATCAGAATAATTAGTCTCCCAAGTCTAATTTTTTCCAGAAAAATCAGCCCCGAGTGCTCGAATCGACCTTGAGTGTCATTTCGCCCCACGGTGCACCCTCTAGAGATCTAATTTTCACCCAAAATTTGTTTCCCTGTGAGGGGGAGAGCAGTGAGCACTTTCCACCCTCGATGCACAAATTTTACTTCAATTTTCTTAAAATGATTCCCTAAAGATTAGTTTTATTGCAAAAATTATTCTCCCAAGTCTAATTTTTCAGAGAAAAATCAAGTTGAAAAGTGGTTGAGTGTCATTTCATCCCACGTTCTACCCTTTGGAGGTTTAATTGTTATCCAAAATTTTGTTTCCTGTGAGCAGAAAAAAAGTGAAGACCTCCCACTCTCGATGCGCAAATTTAATTTGCCTTCAATTTTCTTAAAACGATTCTCAAAAAATTCCGGCCCTCCCCCCCATAAAAAATAAAATAATCATTTTCCCCACTCTTGTTTACCCTTTACGACCCCCAAAGGACCTATATCGCAACCCCACCGTAATAATCTTATTTCGATCTCGCGAGTTGAGGCCCATGGGTTCCATTAAATCATCACGCAACAATAGATCCCTTGAAATTCAAGCATTTTCCTCAATTTTTAGGGAAATTTGAAATTTAATTTCAATGTTTTCCCCCTCAATCGCATTCCGTGTCACTGCCCTAAAAAGTAATAGGCAACTACACGAAAAAATTTTTTTTTCATTTTTCAATTCATTTTGCTTCGAAAGTTCAACTACAAAGTATCTAAAATGTTATGAAACACGAAAAAAATATGTTTTTTATATTATGTGTGTGTCTACGTTCTGAAAAATTCACAAAATTTCGAAGATTAATTTGGAGAAAATTCTTAAAAAATCCGGTTAAATTTGTAGCGAAAAATTTGAATTTTAACTTATTTTTCATTTAATTTCATGTTTTTTCTACCAGTGACTTACGTCTGGTGATATTTTTTTTTCTGCTCTTCATTTCATTCTCCCGGAGATAAAAAAAGCATCAATAATTTCCACGACAGAGAGAGAGAGGCTCAATGGATTATTCAATACTAGCTTATCTACATTGTAAAATGTGTCTTGCTGGCACACACGTGGCAACGATCGATTTTCCATGTATGTATGAAGGAAAGGGACTCTGAACTGCTCATTCTCCTTTTATTCAATTCAACGAGTTGTATTCCGCGGTACTAAACACGCTCATCAATGCAGCTGGTGTATTTGGTGATGTTTCGACGCATTTGCCAGCTGTGTCCGCGGGTGTAGAGGGTACAGTATACAAAATTAATTTAGCACGACAACAGCTATTTCCCGATGATAATGTAATTGGTCGGTGGGGATAATTGGTAATGGCGTTTGTTGTTCTTTGGGGAGCATTCGGGATGTCATAAATGATGTTCATCGTGTCCTTCGAGTTCAATCGATTATTTCCGAATGGAAATTATCATTTTCTGTGTTTATTTGTTTGTCGTGCTTGGAATAGCCTCTTGACTTAACATTTTTGCTGGTATACTTTGAGAAGTTTGATGGTGGGTCTGTATTTACGGAAAGTTTCGTTGACTTATTGTCTTTGTTGTCGGAGTAAACAGTCCAGTTCGTGTTGTCATCCAGAGCCAGAAGAAATTCATAAACGAGCATTGGTTAATCATCGATAACGCCAATCGAACTGAGTTTTTGATTTGTCAAAGTTTATTTTACCGGCCAGACAAGTATCTTTCAGGCGAAAAAAAAAACTGGAGACAATCTCGAGTTATTGAAGATTGAAAAATAGACTTTGTTTTTGAGCTCTCTTCGGCTACTTCACGCTTTTTGTCGCTAATCGTTACCCATCTTCTAAATGAGTGGTTTTGAGAGGAAAGATCAGGAGATAACTTAGTTAGATAATTAAATTTCCTGTAAAAAAGGTTTCGTAGGATTTTCTCGTAGGATAAGTCCTTACGGAGATAATCACCTTTCAAAGACACCGAATGAGCGATAATCTTGAGTTTTGCCCCCAATTATGTTTTTCCTGTTACAATTTTCAAGTTACGTTTTATTTCCAACAATTGCATATTCCACAACTCGCCTGCAAACTGTTTCTTTCACCGATCGATCGTCAGGTGCATGTAAATCCATCGATCTGACGTGTGGACCCCTTATCAGTCCTCGTTCACATGTTTTAGTTTATTTTTTTTTTTAATCTATGAGAGTCGAATGATATTGGAAGTGGCTCTATCTGGATAGATATGGATAGTCCTGACTCGTAAAATATTTATCATAGGAGAAGATGCTTCAGCCCTTTATTCCATAATTCCTGTCATTATTATTACCATCACTAACTTATCATTTACGACAAATGGCCTGGTTTCCCCGGAAGTTATGGCGTATTGCACTTCGCATCAACTCGATATTGTGGCTGAGTATCACCATCAAACCTACCCAACTGTGGAGTACATTGAAGTGCTTCGAGAAGTTAACGTCAATGATCCAATAGCCGAGGACTTTCTATGAGCGGAATATAATTGAAATGATGCTGAAAACCGCTACACGATGAGAAATATTCAGTAAAAATTATGAAAGCCCCAGTTTGCTCACCGATTAAGAAATCCACTGGGAAATTCTACACGACAATATCGTAATTTTTATCAAATGATTCAGATTAAAACTACGGAACGTTCCTGAAGAATTATCTAACAGTTCTATAATATTTATTACACTAAGGGGTAAAATATCGTAGATTTTACAAAATATATCTTGTTGAATGCATATTCTTTTGTATTACAATGGTATTTTATTATTTCAACGTTTTAATTATTTCTTTTCACAGTGAGATGTCAATAGAACGGAGATAATGAAATATTCCCTTGAAAATGGGTCATTATTCCATTAAAAATATCTCATTGCGTGTGATTACATTGATATCGCCTACCATAAGTTTTCAGATCAATGAAAGGGGATACATTCAAAACACTATGAAAATTCCATTAAATGTTCAATAGATTCGACCCTCATTTGTTCGAATCATGAGGCTCATGTTTGGAGCCCTCAGCATCAACCATTCAACCTACAATTAATCACGCAGTCCTTTTAAAGTGTTGATATACATGGATATCGTTCCATCAATTAACTATTTCGTTGGCACTATTGAACAAGACCGAGTGGTTCTGTCAAAAAATAATCATTCCGTTCTACTCAATTTTTCCCTCTCAACTTACGAAAACAACTCGTAATTTTTATTGAATATCTTACTCCGTGTAAATTCAACAAAGAAAAATTCAGTTGACAATGTTTTCCAGGATTTTCTAGTCAGAAAATATTTGCGTGGAGCTTTATTCAATGGCAAATGGGTGTAACCCATGAATTTGAAATCATGTGTCACCCCTACACCCCTCCAATCGAATTATGAAAAATGGATTTTGGAAACGAATGAACGAGTGCATGAGGAAAATTTCTCGAATGTACGAGCGATTTATTCTTCTGAAGCGAGAATACTCCAGAATTTCCTTTAGTGGATCAACGAGCCAATTTTATTCAAGTGTTTTTACACCCCTAGATTCCCCTAAATCAAATCATTCACAAGGGAACTCTCGAGAATCTCTGCTTCATCGAGTAAAAGGACTTGTGGCTAGAGAAGGACTAAAATATGTGGAAAGCACAAGATTTATTTTCCACGAATTGTCAATTGATATTTACAATTCATTATTGCAATTGCGTTCAACAAAATCTCTAGCAGGGGAACAAACAATCCCCTTTATCTTAACTTTTAATCTTAAAATTTAGTCTTGAAGATTAAAAAAAAAAATTTGGAATAAAAGAAAAAGGATAATCCGAGGTAATTCAAGTCTGACTGAGTGGGAATTTTCCACTGGCGAATTGTTAGGCAATTTCAGCTTGACTTAATTAACGGTAGAAAATAATGCATCGTATTTGGTAATTGGGAATTAGGGATAATGATGATTGGATCACGTGGGCTGGAATTATTGTATTCTTCTGAAGTGGTGGGTCTTTAATTATTTTTTTATTTAGCCTTTATTTGGACAGGGGTGAGTCCTCTGATTGCATTAAATGCCCGAGTGATACACGAGATTGCTTATTGGATTGTAGACGCCTCCGAGGCGTCACAGGCGTTCAATTAACGTTAACACTGGCGCCGGATGTGTCCGCTGGTCTCACAGGGGCTAGAGTTTATCTTCTCATTTCTATTGATTTATAAGCATTGTTGTGGATTTCATATACCGATGTTTACGGGAAATAAATCTGAGGAGAGAAGGGGAGTATGAAGATGTTGAGGAAAAAAAGCAGGTGTAGCTTTGAGGCTTAAGGGATGATGCTTTTAATATCCGGAGGCGTCTATGACAATATCGTCTATGAGAATCTCAAAGAATGTTACGGTTCAACAACATCTAGCTACCGAGGGAGTAAAAAATTTCGAGAGAAAAGGGTCGCAGGGTAGGAAAATGGGGCAGACGTGTGGTACATTGGGTCATCATCGATGCAGAATTGATATTAAAAAAATTTACTGTTTAATTATATATCGTATCAACGAAGCAGTCGACGAGGATTTTTGATAGAGAGATTGGTTTTCCACAGATAATAGGAAATTTCCCGAAAATTTTACTATCTCTTATTGTCTTCGAGGTACAAGACCAAATGTGCGCTGTGACAATAAAAAAAAAATTCAATCTAGAAAATAGAAAATCTCAAAATTAAATATATTCTGAATCGAAATGGGCCACCTTAGACAGCTGTGAACCAATGAAGAATCAATATAGCAGACTTTCGATATATCGATGGCCTCGATATTTTTGTTTTGAGAGTTTCTGGTCATGATCATTGATGTCATTAACTTCCAGATGAGGGCCGCCACGTTATGTTTCAGCGTTCTGCCGACGTTCCCCAAACATTGCTGAGTGCAAAGGATCTAAGATCGCCCCTGAGGATACCAGGAGTGTACAAGATCCCCTGCTCATGCGGAAAAGTGTACATTGGGGAAACCTGGAGGAAGATGAGTACACGAATCAAGGAACACTACCGGCTCTCTAAATACATCACTTAGAACAGTTGTCCCTGGATGAACACTAGGTGGACACTGGACATATCATTCAGTATGATTAGACTAGAACGTTGGCCGTATCTCAAGAATGATGATATGATTTTTGTGGCGCTGATTGTTGTTGTCTTGCAGTTGTAAATCTCAAAGACATCTTGTAAGGAAATATCGAGAGAACCTAGAAATCCACAAAAATTCTAACAACTTCAACAGGGACAGAGGATATCAAGTGAACTCTATCTGGAGAAAGGTCCTCCCGGTCAATTAGAAAACCTGATTGGCTGATCCTTTCCTCCCTCTTTGCTATTATCGCGGGAAAGGGCATACGCACTATCCACAGATATCGGAGCTCACAACCCTGAAGATGCGGAGTGCAATGTTTGGGAAACGTCGGCAGAACGTTGAAACAAAATGCCACATCCATTCGGAAACCAATGATATCAGTCTCGATGTTTCTTGTTTTTACAGTAAAGAATTCACAAATGAATTTACGCTCAACGAAATTGTAATTCCTATAGTGTTTAAAACATTTTGTGTCCCTTCAACTTTTACACGGAAATAAAATTTGAATAAAATTTACACCTCTGGAGGGTGAAACGTGAGGCGAAATGACACTCAACGAATTTTTAGGTAAAGTTTTGTTGAAAAAATGAGACTTTGGAGGGTTATTTTTGCGATAAAACTAAAGTTCGTGCTTCGTTTCGCTCTCTGGAGGTCTAATTTTTGTCTAACATTTATTTCCATGTAGTATTCGAAATCATTATAAATTTTTGAAATTGAGTTCAATCGAATATTCAGTCGTTCATGGAACAAATGATTCTATCGAACACATTATTATAGTAAAATATTTCAATGACTTTTCACTCAGAATTTGAACTGCAATAGAAAAGTAATTTTTCATTATTTGTTTCAGTTTGTGGTGATATTCACGGACAGTTCTACGACCTCATGAAATTATTCGAGGTTGGAGGACCCCCATCCACAACAAAATACCTCTTCCTCGGGGATTACGTGGACAGGGGTTATTTTAGTATCGAGGTACGTACGAAAATTCACTCGCATAATAAATTATATTAAAAACATTTCTCCACATTCACCACGATAACAGCCAGTCTCATTCAACCCAACTCCAAAAAATAAAGTTTTTCAAGGTGAACATTCAACCGAGTGAAATAATACTCCAAAGTGGATCAAAGCATAGCTTAAAAAAAAAACTTTTAATACTCGAATGTTATATGAAAACGTGGCGGGAGATTAAATTCATTTGACGATGCCAAGTGTTATAGTTTACGTGCCACACCTGTTACAACGTTGGCGATGGTAAATTGTTAGGTCACCCACGATTCGGTGAATTTTTATCGTGTTTTATTTCTCCATATATTCTATGGAACAGTTCGTGATGTTTTCAAATAGATCCAGATGCTCACAGACTCAATAGTTATGTAATGAAGAGTAATGGCATTCGTTTGCATGATCATTTGTGGAAGATGATAGCGTTTGAGGAAGACATTTGCAATTTTGTCAGCGAAGTTTTCATGCGAGAACAAATGCGAGAGGAATTTAGCGCAAAATAACTCCCAGAGAGAAGCTTTTGAGAAAAATTTTGATGCTTAGACGAGAAAAGAGATGTGAAGGAATGATCTGTAAGAAATTCCAGGGCTGAAACTGGAAATTTTATCAACTTGGGGTCCGGTTGTGCCCCTTTTGGAACGTCATCTGGATTGCTTTTCATTCGATTTTTTCATCTGCTAAATCAGTGTTAATTTACGTCGATTTTTTGCCACTACACGATTCCAAAATATGAGAGATACCTATTTTTCAAATACAGTAAAAAATAGAGAATATTTCAATGAGTTTATTTTACAAATATGACCATTTGTGTTTATAAAGGAAGAAATTAGAGATACGTAATTATGACGGCTGATGCCAGCCATCCAACGTCAACATGGGGGAGGAGGGCTGAAGTCCGAAATCTTTCAATACTTTGTAGACAAGATATTGATCAAAAAAGGCTATTAGAAACAGTTTTATAAACATTTCTAAACTTTTTTAAGTTTACTTTTATGAGGAGCGAGACCAATACCGCACTCCGGGTGCCGTATTTGAATATCCCGTCTCCAATATGAACATATGGTGACTATATTGACCAATGAAAAATAAGTCTTAGCTTGCAGTTTCGCAAATATGTCAAGTGACTAACATAATTTATGTGCTTCTGCCTTCATACATAGACTAGGGACACACTCACGTTAAAAAACTTGGATTATTCCTCCATCAAAATCTCGGCCAATTGGAGGGCGTCAGGTGATGTCACGTGGCACAATCTGCACGGGTTCAAATCGGTGAATTTTGGTGGGACCACGGCACATTGCCAGGGAAAAAGACACAAAATTTAATAAAAAATATTCAGCTTCAATGGGCATACGACTTGCCATGAGACTAAAAGTTTCAATCCCATTGTTTTCTAGGCTGAAATGTCGATTTTTCGAAAAACTCATTCTTATGGCCTTAATAATGACCTTACACAGAGCCTAACAATTTGTGTTTTCCAAAATAATCATCTCATCCTACAAAATAATCGGATTGAATTTTTTACTCTGATGGTACGTTCCATGGCCACTTCATGGAAGTGCCAGTCGAAGTGAACCTAAACTTGATGTACCACGTTGACATCAAATGCCAGCCTCACGCAAGCCCTCGACATTTTTAATTTGCAAAACACCACTTTCATTTGTTTGCAACAAAGTACTTGGGAAATACTCAATCATTTTGAAACTCTTGAGGTACTACTATTAATTATTTTTTCCATCCGAATTTCACCGAATAAATTCGCACCATTCGTGATTATTTTGCAGAGTCAATACAGTATTCAACTGATAATTTGTTATAATTTCACTAATTAATTTCCTCTGTCGGATTTCAGCCAATCAGAGCACAGTATTTGTGACTGTCAAACAGAATTTCATCAGATATTTTGCAAACATATGATGGTCTATTAATGAATTTCCGTCGGACATTGGTGCTTCGTACTTGGAATTTTTGATCTGCAGAATTTCATACAATTCTTTCTAAGGAATGAAACTGTCGCAAATATTTGATAATTTTGGATAAAGTTTGTGGTGGAAAAAGTTCAAAAGCAAAAAAACCCAGTTCAACCTCTATTTAATCTAACAGATTAAATGTTTTAGAGTAAATTTTGACTCATGATAATTCTATCAGTCAAAATTTGAATGGAGAAATCCCCAAATACCACTAGAACTGAAAAATTAATCAGGTCAATTACGAAAAATTCTCGGGAACCAAGTGAAATCGTCAGATTTACCAGAATCATTCATGATTCACACTCTTTTCTTTTCAGTATAGAACACTTAACATCTTTATTTGTTTGTAAGGAACCTATCAGAAATTGCTCGATAATTTTGAAGCTCTCGTGGTACGATATGCGAAAATGGTACTGCCAAGTAACTGTCACTTCAATCAATTTCTCCGAGGAAGAGTTAAGACCAGGGACCACTTGAAGTGATAAGGGATTGACAATATAATTTTCAATTAAGTTTTGTGTCGTTCAACCAGGTTATTCTATCACAGCAGTGAGCTTAAAAGAATCACGACATTCTATAAAGACTTTTCAAAGATTCTTTTTTGATTAATGACTTACGTGCGGAGTATTGGAAGATTTGGATTTTGTTTTTCACTTTCCAGCCCTCTCAGCCCTTTTTCCGGCCAATTCCCCATTTTGATTTTGTCGCTCTACACGAGAGAAATATTCGAAAAAAATTACGGAACTCAGAATTTGCTCACCTATGACGAAATCGACTGGGAAATTTGATATGATAGTATCGTAATTTTCACAGACAATTCAGATGAAAATTACTGAAGTTTCAGGACAAACTCCATGATAGTTTCGTGAAATTTCCCACAATGGCACTTTGCTTCCCATGGACGAAAAAAATACCCATTTTTCATTGAATATTTCTCTCTGTTCACTTACTTCTCAATATTTATCAAAAGGACTCTATGGAAATATTTTCACGTTCCTGTAGTTTTAACAAATATATGTATATTTGTAATTTTTGGGATCCTCCTAGTGATAAAAAATTAGTTAAATATAACATGACTGTGTAAGTAAAAAAATTAAATGGAAATAATGGAAACTTTCGGAGAGGAGCAGGCGAGGAACCGGACCTCAGGTTGTTGTCACACAAGAGTCTCTTTACAAAATTTATCGGTAGTAAAATGGTCCAGATTAATGCACAATCTCTTGACAGCACATGCTCTCACTTGATTAATTGCACTGTGTACGGACAGCTAATATATAACTATATACGTTCCCTGGAACTTTTCTCAATTATGTAAATCTATCAACTTTTTATAGCGCATTTTCGACAGTAAAACAGTTCATCGATTGATTTTTTTTTGTTTGTATTCAATGATGCGGTTTCTACTCCGAACAATTTTTATTTGAAAAACTATCCATCCGTTGATTTAGAAAAAAAATTTATTCGTGACCCTCCATTTAAAACCGTGCGAAGTTACTGAAATTGTAAATATTTCTCTCTTAAGTTGAAACCGGACAATCTCAAACAGAAAGTAATCATTTTGCAGTTCCTTTTTTGAAGTTCTCATCATAAAACCTCAAACAACAACTGTGGAGTCAATATTTAGAAAACAACCTTAAATGTCAATTTTATCAGAACTGGGATAAAAATTTTCTAGAAATTCCGAGGAATCTGAATTAATTCTCAATTAATTTGCTCAATGCCAATTAAATTAAATTCAAATGTTTCCAAAACAAATGTTTCGCTCAGTCATTCACTGCTGGATAATTAAGATAAAACTATTATTTCACCGGCAAAGTCAACAGAAGTAATGACGGACAAAGCCAAACAGATAAAGTATGTCGAAATTCCCGGGGAGAGTGAGTCCACAATATTTGAAACTCTGGCTGATGTCATGATCCCCCGGGTGAAAATCCCCTTTTCGTGCCTTTTCACGATTCTCAGGCGCATGAAAATCTGACGGATAAAATCCAAATCGTGTATGAATAGTATTATCTGCTCTCCTTTCCATTTTATTTATTTATTTTCGTTTTCCAAGAATTCGTTTAATTCTCGGTGAAGATATTTTCTTTCCAGTTTGAAATGCCTTCAAGACATTTTCATTTGCTTTGAGAGATTCTCGTGGGCCAATTAATATTAGTTATAGTTTTTTTTCCCACTCTTTGTCAGTGAGGATCTCATTAATTCTTTCTTTCATTCTTTTTCAGTGTGTACTGTACCTGTGGGCATTGAAACTATGCCATCCAACGACACTCTTCCTTCTCAGAGGCAACCACGAGTGCAGACATCTCACAGAATATTTCACGTTTAAGCAAGAATGTGAGTTAATGATATGAGAATATTAACTTCTTAGTTATCGGCTTGAAAATGACAAATTTGACGAAATTTGGGGAAATATTATTAATTTTTTTGCGTTGAAAAAGTATAAAATGCCCACTAGTTTCATGAAATTTGTGTTCGGAACTATGTTTAATTAATTTCAGTTAATTTCAATTGATTAATTAAGTAATTTTGACTTCAAAAAATTTCTTCTAAATCCTTTTCAACGATTTTTATTTACGAATTTTTTTTTTGTTGATTATGAGTGAAAATTCTCGGGAAATAACTCTTTTGTTTGACCTTCTTCTATCGAAAGACTAGTTCTATTAAACTTTTATAGTATTCATTTGCTTGACAAAATTAAAAATTAATTTTAATGTAATATTTTGCATACCGCTATTTTTTACCACTCAAGATAAAAAAAAATTATCGCTGAAAATGGGGAAATTTATGAGGAATTAATGAAAGTACATTTAATTATTTATTTTCATCATAACATCAAAAAATCAAGAATTTCGAAAAAAAAAATGAAAAAGCACCATTTTTTATTGTTTTCCTATAATGGTGTTAAAGCTAAATAAAAAAATTATTTTCCCTAGATTAAAAAAATTCAAATTATTTACTTGAAAAATTCTGAAAGAATGTCACAGAGTAAAAAAAAATGAACGATGTGAAACTTGGAACCACTTGGCACTAGCCCAGTCAGACACGTGCTTACACCCACAGCAGGCGAAATCTTTCGTAATCCCTCATACCCCAGCCAAAAGCGATTGTTTGCACCCGAGCATGGGTGGTATATAAAAAATACGAGGCTAGTTGTTGAAAATCGCAACGACCCGGTTTATTCCGCTGAATCATTTGTTTCATTGCAGCTTGTTTATCCCAAGATTTTCCCAACCAATATAGGTGAAGAATTGAGAGTAAATTGCTTCCCCTTTTTACCCTTTTTCACCTTACATTGACTTGTCAATCAAGCTCTATCGAATGTCCTTCAGGAAAAAAGAAGGTCCCTTAACATTTTCGAAGAGTATTTTTTCAATCTATAATTAGCAGGAAGTAAAAATACATAAATACATTTTACGTATTTTCATACGATGGAAAACTAACAGAAAAGTGAAATAATGCAGTAGAATATTGATATTCATCACAACATTTATTTACTTACTATTAACAGAAACTTCAAAATTCTGTTGTTCGCTCGTCAAAAATTACAAATTTCTCTTTACTTCCAAAAAAAAAACTTACGCAGTTATTTTTTCTGTCAATTAAGCTCCACCCGTATGTCCTTGGGTGAGGAGTATATTAAAGTATCCGAAGATTATTTTCTTCAGTCTATAATTACCAGAAGGTAAAAATAAACGTCGAGATTTTCCTTATTTTAACATATAAAAAACCACAGAAAAAGGTGAGCAAATGTAGCAGTATATTGATATTTGTCATGGTCTCCACCAAAAACATTTTTTGGGCGGTCGCACATGGATTATACCGTTTGTCACTATAAAAAAGCAAATCCGCTGAGTGATATTTGAAAAAAAAATAAATTCGTGATTATTGCTGTTCACATTTTTTCCAAAATTTTGAATAATAAATTTTTGTAGTTTTCCGTAACAACTATCCCCGTGTCTTCCTCCTATCAACTTAAAAATTACGTACTGTACTTTCCTCTTTAGAATTATTTGTTGCCGGAGCATTTATTCAATAATTATTAATTTTCAGGTAAAATAAAGTACTCTGAAAGGGTTTACGACGCATGTATGGACGCATTCGACTGTTTACCACTTGCTGCGCTCATGAATCAGCAATTTCTCTGCGTACACGGTGGTCTTTCTCCAGAAATTCATCATTTAGAAGATATTCGAAAGGTAAGAGCCTAAACGGGCAAAACGGAATCCTGAATTAAGCCATCCCCAACCCAGTCTAGTCCCCCAATTCATCCAGAGTTTGATAATAAGATTTCACGGCCGTGAACTTATTCCGATGTAGCCAGAAACCACAATTTACTATATAAACATTTTTAATTTAAAACGGAAAAGTTTGTATATTGGTTAATTTATATTCAATTTTTTACGAAATTTTATCATATTCTTGCATCCGCATGAAAGCCGTGTAATGGTGATTTTTTCCAACTTCCAATGTTCATTGAAAATATTTAGACATGTGAACTGCTTTTCCAACAAAATGTTTTCCTAGACCGTCCATATTTGTATCGGTTTGTGTGTGTGTATATACTTGTGGTCATATGTCCAGAACTGCCCTTATTACTCGAGAACGGTGGGTGCAACGACGTTGGAAGTTTGCCTGTCAATTAGTCCTTCCATTAGTTAAATTTTGATACTAAATTCAGTTTCATTCGTTCAGCGGTTCCGGAGATACAGCAATTTCTCACAAATAGTTTTTGACCGATTCCTCTTTATTTATAGCCAAAAAAATCACTAAAACTTTAGTAGACTTGCCATTAAATTCCAGGGTCGGTGTTAAAATAATCCTGAAAAGAAGTAAATTTGTTCCTATAAAGAGTACAATTCATTTTTTCTCAATTTTTATTCTGAGTTTCAGAAAAAAAATACCACAACATCACCTTCTTAACACAATTGTCCCCATTTTATTGTAATATTTTCTTATATTTTTCTCATCGTTCTATAGCTGTTGGTAATTTAAGTTAATTAAATTTGAATTAATCAGTCTGGAGGTTCATTCTCTCTAACCCCCATCTATCAGTAAATTCTGAAGAGAAACGGAAGCAAAACCAGGGAGAGGTTGCCCAATGTGCTGCCACCTGCTCTATCGATCGTCCACCTACGGTTATATGTTTGCCCCCTTCTTCCTCCCCCGGTCCCTGCCCGCCCCTTTCCCATAGTATAAACTCAACTACATTTGAAACTTGTACAGAGAGAAATATCACATGTATATGAATTTCCCCGTAGATATAACTCAAGATTCTTCAGCCTGAAACAATGCTTTTGCGCATTCTTGTCGATGGTGGGGCGTAGGGGTGGGTCGAGGGATGGGGTTGAGAGGAATGTTTATCTCTGAACGATTAAAAAAAAATTAAATGCTTGAATGACCCCCACGATGGTAAATTTCACTTTGAAAATAAGCATTATGCACATGACGGGGACTAATGAAACCTTACGAATTGAGGGAACAGTGATTTTACGTCAACTCGAAAGTTGCTAAGTTATCTTGACACTTGCTAAGTGTCTTTAGCATTAACCTGGTTTCTTCCTTTCTGCGAGAGAATTTTCGAGAATTATCTACGATTTTTCGTTGGAGTTGGAGGGAATTTGGATATTTTTTGAAGAGAGAGAGGACATTTTTGGCGGCTAATGGGGGGAATGAAATGACATGGGCGAAGGGAGGGATGGCAAACTCACACTGGTCAGGGGACCTTGCTGACTGGGGACTGGTGCTGAAAATTTTCTTTTCGTTTACTACGCGGAGAGAAAAATTCAGAAGAAATTTACCGTACCGTCAGTTCAATTTGTCAACTGCTGGGTAAAAGTTACTTAATCTTGCTAGAAAAATTGCCTATCAGTTGGTTACTTTTTTTGAATGACTGAGTAACTGTTACTAAGTGGTTGACCAAATTTCCCAAGACGGTATGGTAATTTTATCCGAATGATGAAAACGAAACACGATTACCAAACGGTACGGTAATTTTTCTACTGACTTTTCCTCTCCGCGTAGTAAATGCAAAGTCGAAAGCTACCCCAAATTTTCCGTGAAAATTACGGAAATTAAGTTTGCTCACCGATTACAAAAGTTACTAAGAAAAATTACTTGATGCCATTGCAATTTTTCCCGGAAAAATTGAATAAAAATTACGAAACACTCCGAAAAAATTGCGCAACAGTTTGATTGGAAATGGAGTTTAATTAAATATATAATGCAGTGGATTTAGACTAAAGCCTAATTACAAAGACAAAAAGAATATTCGTCATATAATGAAAGATTTCTTTGTTCTTTCTTCCCATGGAATCATTATTTATGATTATGTGAACTTGGTGGAGGCTCTCTGAAGCCTTCGACATCGATTTGTATTTATAACAATTGTCATTGAAAATAATTCTATAAATATACCTAAATACTAGAATAAGTTTGGTAAAAGTTTCCTCCACAAAATGTTTAAAAGATACGCAATTTTTATTGAATATTTCTCTCCGTACCAACGAAACAAACATTTTGCTGATTTGTAAATATTTTTATAAACGATTAATAGCGTCATTCGGCACTCGTTGAAGGTAACATCACTAACAAAAAATAAAGTTGGCCGCATGCACATGCACTGGGATGTTTTAATTCGTGTGATTGATAGCCTTTGGCTTTGCCTCGAGCCACCAATTTCCCATCGATTACCACTCCTTTGTATTGGTATTGAAATATACTAGTTTGTTTATAATGATTTTCGCAGAACTGGGCATCATCTCATGGAAAACAATTCTAAGTAGTTTATCCACCTGGAACTCCATGAATTTCATAACTCTCCTTAGTTTTTTTTCCTTTCCTCTTTAATTCTTTCCGCAGAAAAAAAATATTATCTCTGATTTCCATTCCTTCAAGTCTGAGGGATATTGAATATTTTTCATGCAGTAAGAGGAAAATTTTAAGGGAAAAAATGAGGTATATCGAGAGCTCTACGTGGCTTGGAGATGCAGAGAGGTAAATCCTCTCTTGCCGACCTCATTCGAATTGCATATGGTAAAGCACCGGAACGTGTACACAGTGCTTTTCCAACGGGTTAGCCCCCTTCCCCTATCCCCTCCTTTATATTGGAATTGCAGTATATACTGGCTATATATGCGCTGGCACACTTTTTTTTATAACGTACTTAATCCAGCATCATCAATAACATTCACGGATTTATGAATTTACCTGGTAAAATTGAGCCTCTACATGAATGAAACAGTGGAATTGAGGAGGTACCTGAGGTACCTGACACAGCCGATAATAACTCTCAGGGAAATCCTATAGAGTTTTCTCCTCCTTCAGTAGTCGAAAAAATAACTGATTTTTGTTAACAATTAATCAAGATAATTAAGCCTTAATTACACTGCTAACCAAAGTATTTTCACGAGTACTTAACGAAATTTTTTAACACTTGATTTTTATTGAGAGTTTAACTTTTTTCGCTATTGGAAATTCGTAAATGTCTGGAAAATAGAGCGATCATCATAAATTTCAAGTCTATTGCTTCTGGAAAATTAAGGGGAAACGAGATATTCTGGTGCATCTGTACTTGAATTTTGATGATAGTGACACTCAATGCGTGTTAGAGGGTAAAATAGGAAATTTCGGAAAATGAAAATTACGGAAAATTCAGTGCAATTCGGCACTAAATATTTAAATTCTCTTGGAAATTCCAATGGATAATGGGATTCTCGTTTTTATGCTGTTTAAAATCCTGGGATTTCACAGAATTTCCCGTGAAATCGGATATTCCATGATTCCTCTTTCCCCGAATGGCATTCAGTCTACCATCTTGAGAATTGAGGGTCAATTGTCCATGAAAATTTATTTTTTCCTACCAGCGATATGACTCAAGTTAAAAAATATCAAAAATAAATATTCAACTTGGTCTCGATATACGGAGAGACATATTCACTTATAATACCACAAGAGCCTCGAAATTATAGGAAATTTCCCGATAGGTTCGTTGCAAATAAATTAATGAGTCCAGGTGTTAAAGTTCAAAATTTACGAGTGCGAAGCGCCAGTGATTTTTCCCGAAAAACTTGATGACGTTATTTTTGTGAGAAAAATGTTGAGGGAATTTTGAAGCTCGTGTGATATTCAAGGGATTAGTCTTCCAACCCAAATGTCGACCAATAAAATTGCACCATGAGACCGATTTTCCCTCAATATATCTCGAAGTTTCCACGATCGGATTCAATCTGTCAATTTTGTTGATTGATATTTGAGTCGGGAAAATAAGCAGCAAAAATTACGAACTCGCAGTTGACTCATTGATTGCGGAGTCGAGTAGGAAATTTCACGTGAGAGTATCATAATTTATCTCTAACGATTCAAATAAAAATTCCGAAACGTTCCGTGACAGCTCCGTGAAATTTCCTACAACCGCACTTCACTCTGGAATTCCGGAAACGTAATTTTTATTGAGTATTTCTATCCGTATGACTGTACCAGATTGAGGTACCAGAATTGAGGAGTGGTATTTTACTCTATGGAATGCTCTGTTTGCATTTACTGGGAGGCCTCGTGTTTCACTCTTCAGCAACGGGAATTGTATTCCTAACTTCGTGAAATTGAATTTACGAAGTTTAGTCACCAGTCAATACATATTCGTGGAGGCGTGAGTGCCATTGCTTTGTGTTTGGCAGATGTCATTAGACACTAGACACTGAGTACTCATTACCTCGTAATGCCCATACGTTTGTGGATGCATTGGGATTACATTGGGGTGGATAATTATCCACTGCAGATGCTTAATGGAAATTCATTCGATGATGTAAACGTGCCGAACATTGTACTCAATCGCCGATATCGTGAGAGCCTACCATTCGATTTTGACGAATCAAATTTCATTCTCCAATCGGAAAATGGATCTTCAAAATGAAAAAAAAATCGTTGAGATTCACTCTGCCAATTACGACTTATTGGATATTGAAAATTAATTTCCCTCTCAACTACACTCCATCTATTCTCTTATGCTAAACGTCACTTTATCTTCTAAATGAGTCATTTTAGAAGGAAATGTCATAAAACATTATTTGCGAAGAATCAAATTTCCGATGGAAAATGTCATGCAACATTTTTTCGTAGGGTCACTTGTTGTGGACTAGAAGCTGCAGACAGAAATCTTTTAAAGAAAATTCACCCCCATGCTTTCCTAACTATTTATTGATCTATATGCAAATTTAAAAAATCGTAACTTGTTCAATATTAACAGTTATTTAACTGAATTACAGTTGGATAGGTTCAAAGAACCACCAGCCTTCGGCCCAATGTGTGATCTCCTCTGGTCTGATCCTCTCGAGGACTTTGGAAACGAAAAGAATGCCGAGCATTTTTCACACAACAGTGTCAGAGGCTGTTCGTACTTTTACAGGTGAGTAAATTATCAAAAATCTTTATAATTTGGTGGATATGAACAGTCAAAACTATTCAAATATATTAAAAATAATCAACCACAAGCTCCTTATGTTGGCTTGATGGTGTTAGGCATCTGGGCATCTCATGTGTTCTATAACGCACGCGAGGTCAATCTAGTTGGGGGTAAAGTTGCACCAGCACGATATAGTTGGAGTGGAATAATTTTACTCCGAAGGTGATAAGGTGCTTTCAGATTGTTCAATCGTTGGAAAATTATAATGCCCACAGACGAAACGCTATCGTCATCCTCTCTATTCTATACGTTTTTTTCTCTCTCTTCTCTCGTTTCGTGCGACATGACTAATTAACTGTTCATTTTCTACTTGATGGAGCGTGAGAGAAGGTCAAAGAGAATTCTGTAACTCACATTGCCTTTTGCAACCTGGAAAAAATAATGTCATTGAATTTATATATTTTTTTGTGGATAATTTTCAGCTATGCAGCGTGTTGTGACTTTCTACAAAACAACAGTCTCTTGAGCATTATTAGGGCACATGAGGCACAAGATGCTGGATATCGTATGTATCGTAAGTCTCAAACGACGGGCTTCCCATCGCTTATCACGATCTTCAGTGCACCCAACTACCTCGATGTGTACAATAATAAGGTAGAAATTCATTTATTTACTAACTTTTTTACTGAGTTGGAATCTTTTTTAAATGAATTCATTCTAGACATTACTTCGAGGGAATATCTTCATTTCAGTATTTCATCATTTTTTTTTTAATTAACGGTAGCTAGTTAGCTACACTGCACGTAATATATTTTAAATTTGTGATATTGGTGTTGTGTAATAAGTTGATGAAACAATGATCAGTAGGAGGAATTTCCACTGGCATATGATACATTAATTTTTCCATAAAACCACGACACCTCATTTTCATAGTAAAATCTCTCAGAAGGCAATTAAAAATGTTGATTATTGGGGAATTCAGGGGTCATATTGATGACAATTTAATATATTTACATCTAAAACAGGACTATTCACTAAAATTGAAGTACGATTTTGGACACTTCTATATTTAAGAGAAAAAAATTTTGTAAAAAACACAAAAATCGACGCGTTATGGCTTATAATATTTATCTTAATAGATAGAATGAATAATATAGGCTGTCAATTTGAAGATCTCGATGATATCTTGAAACCGATATAGAGCATATTGCCATTGGTCATGTCTAAAACCTCACTAACTGGTAAAAACTATCATTTTTCAAGTGTAACATAAGGAAAAAATGGAAATTACGTCCAATAACTGGACTGAAATTCAATGAAATTGAATTTATCATAGACTATTTTCAAGAACTATTAACACACGTACAAACAGTCTATAGATATATCTACAGAATTTACGTAGAACTTTGAAAAATCATACCAAAGAGACTGAACCAAACCGTAAAATTAATTTTTCGCTTAAAACTCTCATAAGTCAATAAAAAATAATCAGAATCGCACGCGTTTGGTGTCAATTTGAAGCTTATTTAATGAGCTTTCCAACCAATATATCACATTTATGGTGCATAGTATAGGGGGATGTAATTTAGCCTATAAACCATATTGAATGGACAAATTTATTTTTCATATAAACAAAAATTAATAATATCGAATTTCAACTGAATTGATAGAAAAAAAAAACGAAACAAATCGTAAATATTTGATTTAACAAATCAGCAGCCCCATGTCTGTACTGATAACTTGTAGTAATCGTGGAGAAATGATGAAAATCGATGCTGTCATCGACAAAAAGATTCCCTCTTTTCATAAGTCCCATTATTGTCAGGCGGCCGTGCTCAAGTATGAGAACAACGTGATGAACATCAGACAATTCAACTGCTCACCACATCCCTATTGGCTGCCCAACTTTATGGATGTATTCACGTGGTCCTTGCCATTCGTCGGTGAAAAGGGTATGTTGAGAAAAAGTTTCATTCAAAAGAATAATCTATTGGGTCCTCCAGCTATGTCTCAGCTGTCCCCTATTTTGTCATCTAAAACTCAATTTTTTCCCCCGTAAACTCCTTTTTCTTATCGAGTCCTAATAAATCGGATGTTTCCTGCTGAATTTTATTTTTTCAGGCAAAAATACTTGACAATTGCCCACATTTTCGGGGATGAACCTGAGAATTCACTCAACCTTTCAGATTTTTCGTCCATTCCTATAACAAATACCCGGAAAATGGTTTCCTATTTGCGGATTTATGTGAAAAGTTTCATCGTTTTTACTGAATATTTCTCTTCCTTCCCTGCAAAGCCCAAAGTGATGCACTTCTCTCACATTATTTTCCTCTCTCCTGCAGTCACGGAGATGCTGGTCAACGTACTCAACATTTGTTCAGACGATGAGCTCATGAGTGAAGGAGACGACGCCCTCGAGGAAGGTAAAACAATATTTTAATAATTCCATTTTCCAATTATTCGTCGCTATTGATCATCCCCTTTCCCCCTTTTTTTGTTTATTTTAATACTCAATTTTTCGTTACGCAAAATTACCACACGATCGAAGTTTCTGGCGGAAAAATAGTATCGGGGAGAACAGCAATTGCACATTCATCAGATGGGCAATTGGGTGAATGCATACGTGGGAATCTGTGCGTGTGTATCTGTTCAAATAGCGGAAATTCCACTGGACCGTTTAAATGCCATTCAATTTTACCACGAGAATCTCATCGACTAATTTTTTGAGTTGAGATTTTCATGGCTTTATTGAAATACCAGGTTTATTTGTATTGAAAAATGCTCATACACTGTTGGAAAAATAATTGAAATTTAATATAGGATCTGACTAATATTTTTCTGAGCGACATTGACTCCAATTGAGAATATATTAATCATAAAATTTTCAATTTCACGCAACAACTGTTGAACTATGATTGATTTTGTCCTAGAATTTAAAAAACTAAATTGATCAATGAAATTTCACTGAATTTACTTTTTTTTCAGTATAAAATGACGAAACTAATGCAAATTATATTGTAGATCAAAGAACGTGGATTGGAGCCTTAAGTAAATTTCTACAAATACCAAATTTCATTTTCGCAAATTTTCCAAGAGCGTATGAAAAATTTTACTGAAAATTTCCGTTGTATCAAAGAATTTTTTTATAATTATATTAGAGTTAATCAATTAAAATTCCCATTCCACCAATGATTCCCCCAGAATTCTAAACACATGGAATTTCTCTGTTTTCATATTAATCCGCTGATACGGACAGATGGTAAGAGAACTTCATTCATTAAAAAAAAGGAATATAAATCGTCCAATGTATTGCCAATCGCTTCTTATTTTATCATTCTCAAATCAGCTATAAGAATAATCGTAACGATACGATTTCCCTCACCACAATTTATCTCAATTTCCCATGTGTCCATATATCTGTACATATCACCTAGATCATGGTTTTTATTGCTCACGTACATGTATATTTTCCATAACTTTTTCTCGTTATCTGTATCGCTCTATATATATATCATCATTGTCTGCAGTCTCTTCACTCTCTTTTTTGATTACTCTTCATATTTCTATCACGAGTTGTTTATTCTGCTTCGTCAGAGCAAGCATTAATTCTCCCCCCCTTTTCCCCCTCTTGGATAATGAACTTCATTTGTTTATTTAGTTTTCACTCGACTTTTATTGCCATCACTTTGCACATTTAATTCGATTCTACTGGATGATAGACACGTAGGAAAATTAATTTGTTTTAGTTTATGAGGTTCTAGTTTGTTATTAATTATTCTACTCCTTTGGCCTGTTCCCCTATCCCAACGGAATACCTCATACCTCTGATTGTTATAAAAGACAAGTAATTATGTGAGATGATCGTTAACACCTTCGTCCAAAATCGAACATTTCGTCATCGAATATTTTGTCTTTTCAGTTGTCACATGAAATTCTATGATCAAGTGCTTTTATATTTTCAGTTTCTTTCGATTTACGATGTTCTTCACACACTTGACCCATATATTCTCATTATTGACTGTAACGCCATTATTCAGAATCCACCATTTTTGTTGTTTTGGTCATCTCGATGATGTGACTGTATTTATTGTCTCCTTCATCCGCCCCTCAGCGGAAATATGATTTACTCATTTACAGTCGCTTGATTAAACCCATGAAGTTCTCTAGTCTCAGATTATCGTACTACTATTTCATAATGCTCCAGTATTAAACTGTTTTTCGTAGTAATGAACACCAGCGGAGAACTTTAGAATGAGTTTAACAGAGTATCTGGTATATTAATTTTGTTAATATCGTTTTTATGTCGACCAAAATACCCCAGAAACCAAAAACTTTGTTAAATTCTCGTTTGATAAATAGTTTCTGTTCACGAAATATCCTGTGACCAAGTGGTCTTGTATTTCTCGTTGTCCTCGACTTACGAAATACTTCACAAGCATTGTTGAATTGTTCTGTGTCCCACCTATTCTCATTATTGGCTGTAACTGCATTGTTCAAAGTCAGCCATTTTTGTTGTTCTTTTTGTCATCTCGATGATGTGGCTTTATTTAACGTCAACTATTCATCCTTCCCCCTCTAGAAATATGATTTACCACTTTATATTCACTTGATTAAATCCTCGAAGTTCTCCAGTTTCAGACAATCGTACTATTATTCCATAAAATCCATTATTAAATTATTTTAATAGTAATGAACCTACGGAGAACTTCAGGTGAACTTTAGAGGAGAAGTTTATTCGTTGAATTAATTCTCTTAATATCGTCTTTATCGACAATTTATTTCACTCCCCCTCTCCCTATTTCTCAATTTTGTTTATTCACACAAATACCTTTGAAAAAAAAAATTGCACTGACTATCTTTTATCGTACTCCTTCTCTATTATATTTGTGTCAATCACACTGGCCTTGGACTCCTCCTATATCGGCACGACACTATGCTACTACTACCTTCTACTGTTTCTACTACTACCACTCAATACTCCGTTGATACGGCCAAACTCCAACCCCATTAAGTCGCAGCCAAAGTCGTTGTGCAAAAAAAAAATGGTAAGTCCGGCCTGAAGACTTACAATTTGATGCAAATTAACGCAAAAAACAACGTGAAGATAATATCCACGGAATTGATTTGTTGCAATTGAGAGATAGATTTTTTTGGATTTTCATTAAAACATTGTGGAGATATCGACAAAGTTTATTAATTCATTAACCCGACGACGCGTTTGTGGATTTGCATAAACTGTGTGTTTGCGTTCTGTGGGAAAGAGGCTGTTGCATTGTTTAAATTATTAATTCTCTTCACGTCAATTGTTCGATGAATTCTTTTGGCTTTTAGAATTTGATTTTAACAGTTTTTAGTACTTCTTCAGTGATGGTTTCCTCGGTTTTGTCAATCAAAAATATGATTCGTGAAGTGATTAACAGTAATTGAGTGCTTAATTGAATTTTTCACTGAATGCAAACAGCCGAAATTTTCACAGGTGCTCGGCACGGTTTAAAGTCCTCAGTGTTTTTTTTTCTATGTTCCGCAATTAATTAAAGTCAAGAGACACCATTGACGTTTGCTGTTGAATTTCTCTAAAAAATGTTTTTTTCCTCGTCGCCTTTATTGTAGGCCCATTGGGCCCACAACAGCTGCACGCGTACATGGCTCACACACTCGCCAATACGTCTTATCTTTCCTATTTCCACTCGACACAAACACTCTTTCTAATTTGTTTTTATTTACACCTCAATTTAATACCGAGTTTGATGGATTTTATCGACTAATAAATTTATGAAGTGTTCATTCGACAATGTCAAATCCCTTTTCAAAAAATAGAAGACGAAAAGGGCACAGGTGGGGCTAATCAATCCATACGAAACTTATCCGTTACTGAAAAAAATCAATTTTCGATTCCTTAAATGTAATAAATGACCTCCAAACACTCCGATATCTTCTCGAAATATTTTTGTCAACTGTAGGACTTTCCATCTGCCCCATGTATACTCAAAGGAGAGCACCTCTTTCAAAAATCGAGTAAAAAGGGAAATTAACTCACACAATCGATTAAATTACGAAATTCTCATCTCGCCTCCTTCGATGCAAATAAATTAAATTCGGAACGAATTTTTTTTATTGTAAAAAAAACTATCGCCCTTTTATTATATTTCTATCTGGCAGCTCAACTCAAAGGCCACTTTTCAAAGAGGACACGTGACCAAATTGCATTTTCTGATTACAGTCAACATAATTTTTTAATTTTTATGACAGCCAATTACCGACATATCCACCTCATAACTTCATATCGGAATTTCAGTTTCATTGAAATGAAAAAATTGTTTTGTCGATAATCATGTAGTCAATTTGATGACCTGATCCCTCTGGAAGACGGCCCTTAATATCAAGCTGAACTGATTTTATCGACTAACAGATTTATGAAGGATTGTTTTAACATGTTCTAATCCTTGTTCTTATTTCAAGATTCAAAATTTCTCGACAGTGTTGATATACCTTCTACCTTCAAGTGCCATTACCTCTTCCAACTCCTTGAATCCACTGGACAGTCTCCAAACACTTCAATATCATCTCAAAAATTTTCCTCAACAGTGGGAGAATCCATGTGAACCCAATGTGCACTCAAAAGAAAGTACCTCTTTCAAAAAACGAGGGAAAAAAAGAGGGAAATGAGTTCACTTGATCGATTGAATCCCGACCGCCCCCCCCCCCCACCCCTCTCCTTACCATTCCCACGTTTCACCCCTCAACCCTTCAAAAGATAAGACGAAAACTCCAATGCTGAGGCATCGATCAACGGTATTTCCCTTTAAATCCCAGGATTCCCCCCCTTCATCTCTCTATATCTCACTTGCCCATTTTCCTTATACGACGAGCGAATCGTCTGCGTCACTTCCACTCCACATAGCTCACTTAGCTCTACTTTTCCCGAGTGCTCGGGATACAAACCCACGTATGCGTTCTTCTGGGAGAAGAAACGTATGCTCCCTATTCCCATTCCCATTCTCATTTTCCTCACACACCTCAAAATCTCATGATATTCTGATATTTTTCCCCTTCGATTGCCTCGGAATCAATTGAAGGATTTTTTTGGATGATCACAATTCGTTGCCAGCACTAATCCTTGAGTAGATGGGAGTTATTCAGTGTGAGTTGACCCTAGGTGCCAATTTAAAATTTCATTAACCGATGAAATGATTTTTCTATTTGTAGTGATACAATTTCTCCTCAATGACAAAATTAGGTAAATATTGGTGGTTGAATGAAAATTATCCTGAGAGATTATTGAATTTCCTGATCTCCTGCTGAACCACTCATCCCTTTATTCTCTAGTTTTTAATTCACCTGTCTTCCCTTGAATATTTATTAATGGCCTAATCAAAGTATTTGAGCTTGAAGGTTACCACCGTCTTCGTGACACCGATGGTGGATTGCTTAATGAGTAGATTATTATCAATAATCGAGTTATGGGTGACTTGACTCCTTAGAATATATACAAAAGTACAAGTCCAAATTCAACGGAGCTAGTGAGTCGTTAACGTAATTGAGAGTTGAAATATTTTTCCATTAACTAATGCAATGTTTTTTTTATACTTCCAGTTTATATGACAGCCATTACTTGCACTGTGCAGGTTTCATTCGTTAAAATGGAATCATAAAAATTTTAATGCTCAGAATTTGGAGCTTGTAGTTTTCATTCTATTTTATCTTGATGCGAAAAATGCATATACTATTTTTTATTAGTATTTTTCATGCTGGATGTACAGAGCTGAACAGTATTTCGTGATAACAACGAAGAAGTTCCATTTTCAGTAATTGTTTTAAAGTAAAGTATCTAACTACTAGTGTACGAAAAATTATTCACACAAATTTGAAAATTTTTTTCGTACAATAATCGAATAATTGTATTTTTCATTAATGAGTACAGTTATTGTCGCTAATTAGTTTAGGACAATTTCCCATTTACATATATAATTAGTAACTTGCATAATTTAACTCTTCACTTCATATTTGATTCTTTAAAAATTGTATAAATGGTAAAATTCACACGGTGACCAGGCATAAGGCGCCTTGAAAAACCAATAATTTAAAACACGAAAATTTTGTAAATATTACCAGCTCTCAACGTACATAAATGCATATTGAGACTCATCGCACATGCTTGAGAATGCCACTGACAAAGTGCACAATATTTTTTCTGTTCTATGTGTACATTTTTTTTCCACTACACTTCTACTATCGTCGCCTTCTATCAACCTGCGAAAACTACATACCATCACGATAACCACCTATTGACCACCATCACCCTTCAATCAACCAATAAATAAACAACCTCACGAAAAAAAAAAAACATTTTAAAAAATATCCACATGGCTGCATTGACGCTGCTCTCATAATGTTGGTGGTTACTTCTGTCCTTTAACTCACGAATACCTGCCGTTGCCGTTCTGTTGCCGTTCACCATCCGGTTTATCAACCGTGTAAACACCTTGGTCCAATGGTAACCCAACGTGGTCCAACCCAAACACGACCCCAATACTGACCGCGTACGGTGAGTTTTTCTGTTGCTTAATTTTTTTTTTCATGGAACAAATGGTTAATTTAATTACATCAACGACATTCAATGATTACTCGGCGACGAAGGAATTTCACGGAGAAAATCAGCGAATTTTGAGGGGAAAATGCTATTGGATTTCTCTGCGTTTTTTAAATTAATGCAAATATGCTGTGGAAACTATTGGCAATCTAAGATTTTTATGATAATAAAACGGTATTAAGATACCAGAGAAATGCCAGGGAAAGCAAAGAATCAGCATATTATGATTTTTCTTGACAAGTTGATGAAGTGATGATTTCTGAAGTTAATTGATTTTTGGATGAATATTAAAATTTTTATTTTAATTTTATAAATTGAAGAATACATTGCTCGGAATTTTCTACTCATTTCCATGGAGTTAAAAAGTTCTTGAGCTTCGGCTGAATGTTTCCATTAATTTTACCATAAAATGTCAAATTTCAAGTGAAGAGGTCTTTGAAAGTTCACAGCGACCGAATGTGATAAGAATTTTAAATCACTAGAACAACGTAGTCTGCTCCGTTTTTTCAGTGGAATATTTCCCATCGAATATTCTTATTGAAACCAAATTCAGAAAAACAATAATTTAGTTTTTATTAAATTCCAGAAAAATTTCACAATAATCACCAATTTGTAAACATATCCATCGAGAATACCGTGATTTCATTTTCAACTTGTATTGAACGATTCAACTGTAATCGACAAATTTCATGTTTTTCACATGAAAATTGAAGTTTTATGTTGAAAAAGGGTTTATAATTTCCCTGAAAACAATATGATGAACTTTCCAACACCTTGTGAATTAGTATTGCATTTATAACATCACTTTTCCCCTTGAACTCAATTATAAAACAAATCAGCCAAAACTATGGAGTTCAGTAAATCCAATACTATTGTTCCCCAAATGCGCTAATTTTTTCTCTGAATATTTTTCGTACGTCAACGCGAAATGCAGCAGTTTAAACACGGAAAAATGTGAAACGTTGGAGATGATTGTTTCCTTTGACACGAGTACAGCAATGATTTTAAATGTAATCCTTATATTTCCTGCACGTTTCACATTTCTTCGATTAATTGCATTTAAATACGAAAATGTGAAGCATAATAAAACCCATGGAAAAATAATTATACTTAGAAAATAAATAAATAAATAAATTAATGCCAATGCAAGATGGCTGTATCGAGAGACACGTAGTTGACGCATGATAAGCCAGCACGAATTTATTATACTTCCCTCAGGACGAAATTGTCCTGGTTCTATTCAATTATCTTTTTTAGTTTTTTTTCGGTGACAAAGGGATATCGAATTTCAACAAACAGCGGGCAGTTTTGGTCCCTGACCCGTTAGCTGTGCGTAGATTGCCCCGATTCTATCGTATATCACCATCCCTCGGGCTGTTTTTTACAAGAACCTTTCGTCGACTATTGTTTCACGTCCCTCTTTTTTCTTTGCGGATGCTCGTGGGATCAATCGCAATTGATACTGGCCCTCGTGAACATGCTCACCTCTTCAATAAATAGATTTTTTTTTAAGCTCGAAGGAGTGAATTTCATGGATTAGACCGATTACTTATGATTTATTTCTGATGTGTAATCGGTTGGTTAATCCTGCTAAATGCACTGTTGGAAAGAACTGGAAATTTCACGGACAGGTGGACAAAAAAAATTATGAAACATTGAATTTTTTATTGAATTGAAAGTTTAAAAATTTGTTCATCTGGATTTTGTGCATTTAAGTGCAATTCCGCTGCGCAAATAAAGAGTAATGTATAGTTTCCTTTCGTCTTGTACGAAATTTTGAATTATTTTCGCTAGAAACAAATTGAAAATTCCGGCACAGGTGAGCAAGTAAATGAAATTCCCATTTCACTGAGAACTCAATTTAAAATCTTTTATTTTAACACGATGACAAGTATTTTTTGACTGTTGAGAGTTTTTCATTCTTGGAATTATGAAAATCAACAAGGATTTTGGAACTTCTATTAATTTTCACGAGTTTTATATTTTGATTTCGACGTGAAATGTTGATTTTTAACTGATAAAATTCCTTGGCAAAACCCCTTGATATTAAAAAAAGAAGAATATTATAAAAATTGCTTACAAAATACACCAGAAATTTGAACCAAAAATTTTCAACAGTGTAACAATAATAATTAATATATTATTCATATCTATGATATATTAATTATTGCTCATATTATAAACGCGAGAGGAAGGAATCCACTTTTTTTTAATGCATGAGCATGTTTTGCATTAATAGCATATATTTTTATTTTCTTACCACTCGAGTGCAGCTTTCAAAGAATGCACGCACCATAAATTTTTTTGTTCTATTTTATTTTTCACCGCGATGAAAAAGTTTATATGAAAACCGCTGCTAACTCTAACACAAGAATGCACAGAATGTTCAATAATGGAGAGAACGAAACAAAAAAAACTGAAACAGAACGGAAAGAGAACATTGAAATAACGGAGTGGACGTGATGAATTCTGTGCTTAGAAATAGAATTAGTTGATATTATGCAAATTGAAAATTTATTAACCCACAAACGAGTTCAATCAATGATGAATAATGTGAGCATTGGGATGTGTTTATTCAGCACTCGATGTAAACATTGATTTTCGTTGGATTGATTGACCTCGTACTTCAATGTGTGCTAGTTAATTATTTGTCGAGTGTCGGACAGTTAAAAATGATTTGATGATGACTCGTGCAGGTGCAGCAGCAAACCTTCGGAAGGAAGTTATCAGGAATAAGATACGGGCTATTGGGAAAATGGCTCGAGTATTCTCTGTACTCAGGTGAGCGTCGAAGTAATATTTCTTATAATTCAGTGGTAATAAGTGGATGGAGATTATAGCAGGAGTCAGTTGAGATGGACAAATTTTGAATGTATATTTACGAAGAAGTTAAAGAACTATGGAGGAATATATTCAGTAAAGTTTACGAAATATAAGTTCGTTAAATAAGTAGCAAAAACTATCATTTTTTAAATGTGAAATAGCATACAATGACTCTCCCGAAATTCAATGAAATTGAATTTATCATACCCCGTTTTGAAGGTCTATTAACATGCTTCAAAATAGTCTATAGATATCTCTGCGTTAAAATTAATTTTTCGCTTAAAACTCTCATCGCAATTGAACGCGTTAGGTGTCATTTTGAAGTGTATTCAATGAATTTCAAAATTCAGTATACCACATATATGTTTCATAGCATAGGGAGATGGATTTAAGTCTAGAAATCTCGTTGATGAATCATAAGATATAAATTGAAAAACTGTAGTGTCCAAGCTACATTTCACGTAAACCTATTCAATTTCTCGAGATCGAAGAGAAAGCGATTTTTTCATGAAAATTTCTTTGGTCAAAAATTCCAAAACTCGAAGGAACTGAGAAAAATATTGCTATTCCTCTTCCATTCAGAGATCTTCAGAAAAATATAACAGTTATTTACATAATCAATTTAATCTTTGTGGCATTTCATACATTAACGTTGTATTTTTAATGAAAAATCCTCAGGGAAGAGAGTGAGAGTGTTCTGCAGCTTAAGGGCCTCACTCCAACAGGTGCCCTACCCCTGGGAGCTCTCTCAGGCGGCAAGACGTCCCTGAAAAACGGTAAAATCAACCGACAAAAAATAATAACTTCTTTATTTCCTCGTTACCAATCATAATGTTCCCTTCGACATTTGCAGCACTGCAAGGATTTTCACCAAATCACAAAATCACATCATTCGCTGAGGCTAAGGGTCTTGATGCCATTAACGAGAGAATGCCACCGCGAAAAGACGCACCACCGACTCCAGTAAATGAAGAAAAACCCGTTATAAAAACACCAACGTCAACTACGTCTGAGAAACGGGAACACTGTGCCCCAGCGCCCCATTCGTGAGTCTCATAAAGATCCAATATCGAGGTAAGTCACCTATTTAATGTTTTCAATAAACTCATCAACAAAAAATAATAAAAACACATGTCTATAATTTTTCCATTTCGCAGGTGACAATTGGCGAGGGATAATGCTCCATTAAAAGTCGCCAAATTACAAAATACAAACATTGATCGTCTCCCTACTCTCCCCCATGAAATTAGAAATAGTTCATCGGGCTGAAAGCATAATTAATCGAAGGAAAAATCGTCAAATGAGAAAAATAAATGCATGATTGAGTGAGGATAATTGATAAGAGCAATTGTTCTCAAGAACAAAAAAAAACCGACGAGCCCAACGCCAGTATGAATATGAATAATCGAGTACTGCAGATGCGTGTTGCGAAAAAAAAGAAAATAATAGAAAAAAAAAAAAATAGTAAAGGATACACTTGGGGCATGCGCCTGTGCGGTCCAAACGAGGGAGAACAACGCCCACATTGAACAATCATGAATTAACCCAGTCAGCGCATTGGAAAATATTTAAAAAAAATAGAAGAGAAGATATTAACTGAATGGTTGATTTCAATGAATTATCAAATGAAAGCAATTACTCCCGTGTGATTAAAGAAAAATGATTAAAAATGCCAATGATAGATGAGAGAATACAAGGGTTGGGAGGCACCTGTCGTCTACTTGCAGCTGGTCTGCTACGATGTACGGTGACTGTTTTTTTTCCTTTCTTTTTTTAATTTACAAATGCTTAAAAATACAAATGAAAAATGAAGATGAAAAGTGCAAGGAGAGTAAACTATTTAATACTAATTAATTAACACAATTTTCACTCACATATTGCGAACACTCCTGAGAGAATTAATCATGCACCCTATGGTGGGTTTATTACCGTATTAATATAACATCCAGATTTTCACGTATATTAAAGGATTACATAATGGAATGAATTTTAAATTTTTTGATGAAATAGTATTTGGGGGGGGGGGGGATCACTTGGCGTCGTTTGGAGCTCGGCTTGTTGATTTTTTTCTTTCTTGTTGATTATTGATTTTCGAAAATGGAGATCGAGAATGTGATTATGCTCTCTCAACAGTATTTCGTTGATGTTCAATTCATTTTGGGATGTTTTATGATTTTAGCCTGTCAGTTTATAGTTTTCATTCATGTTTACATTTTATTTCCTCAGTAATATTTTGTCAATTTCTCTGAGATCTAGTCAATCTAGTCCGTGCAATTTCTCAACTTATGCGTGAATAAAAACTTGTGCAATGTTACTATCTGAATCTCAGGTTCACATTTAATTCCTTAAATACATTTAAAAGTAATTGTTATGGATAATTGTTGTTTAACTTTGGTTATTGTTTCCTGAGAATTGATTTTTTAAAGCCTTGAGCCTCCAGACGACGTTCAGGGATAGTGTTTGTAGAATATATCAACTTGAATCTCGCAATTAGAATGGGAATTGTAAGAGAAACGAAGATATTGTGTGAATGAAGGATGAGAATTATAAATTATCTAATTATTAATGATCAGCCATGACAAGGTGTCATATCTTTGGTCTTGAATTAATGAAGAATAATAAAAAATAAATTAATGATGGCTTTTTGGAGGCCTGTTTTCGTTCACTGGAAATGCAATAAATTCCCTTAATCGCACGTTTAATCTGGTATACAAGTGAATTTCGTTGATTATATTACGAATGAATCTCTCAAGCCATGTTATAATAAAATTAAGAAAATGAAAGTTTCGGCAATTTATTGATGAGAGATTAGTGGGGGACCGAGATACAAATAAAATGATTAAACAAGAGAATATATTACCATGAGAAGAGAAAGATAAATATGAAGATAAGAGGAGAAGAAAAATTTAATGATAAAAAAATAAAACATAATAGCGTTGAATCTTTTATGATTTTTAATGTGTGTTCTTGCTATTGAGGATAAGAAATTAAAGTGGCTCTCGAGCCACTAAAAAAGATGATTAAAATAAAATAAAGTAAATATATTTAAAAAAAACCAACTCTCTCCCTCCCTGAGTGTCGCTCGTCTCTTTATATGCACCGAATGCGGATCGTTTGTCGATTAAATATTGAAAAAAAAAATCTATTGAGAGACAAGTTATTGTGGGACTCTCCAGCACAAAATGTGGTTTAAAAAATAACGTTAATTATTCATTCAGCAGTAATTTTAGTCGTAATTGTCAATCGCCGCTATCACCATTTTATCTCCCTTCGAATGATTTCTCCCAAAGTGGTGCTTCCGTCGTTTGGAGGCTAATGCAAAATTCATAATTCATTATCAATGTTAATTAATCACGATTATCGATTAAAACTAAATGAAAATTTAAAATAAAATGACAAAGATCCGTTTCGAGTTGTTGAGCGACACTGATTTTACGATAAAATGATGAATAAAACTCTGTACCGAGGAATAAAGTGGAAAATAAGCAGAAAAAAAGCGAATAAGAGAATTAAATGAAACAAAAAAAATATATAAAGAATATCTTTCACTCTGTCTCTTCACTATGATAATTATATAATGAATAATAATGAATAATTCTATCTCTCTTTGCTACCAAGTTGTACTTATTCTTAATTGATTTACTTGTACAAAAAGAAAAAATTAAGAACACTGTGTTAAATAATAAAAAAATACATAATATAATATAAACGAAAATGATATCATTAATATTCATTAATATCTCTATCGAAAAATAATAATAAAATGAAAAGCAGGAGGAGTGAAATAGTTGAACGACTTTTTCAGTTGATAAATTCAATTAACGCTGAATCAATTTAAAATATATATTGCGAAGTCATGTGATTGTATTTATCATGCAAATTAGGTCAAAATAATTCTGAATTACGATTGGAGAATCAAATTTTTGATGGAAAATAACGTTTGAGAGAGAATTTTATGGTAAACTTTCTGATTCACTTCCTTGTTTTTTTTTCGTCTGTAAATTTAAAACTTCATGAAACTTTTAATAAATAAATAATTAAAATGGTAATGAAAATGAAGGTGTACAATGGACGATTGAAATTATCTCTTGAATGCATGTTCGAATGAGTGAGACCTCTATTTATTTATGAATAATTGACATCATTCAATTAACATTCTTCTTAATCGTATAATTCTTTTGATAAATACGCGAGTGAATACTTCATGCATGAATCCTACTTAACTATTTTCATTTATTTCCTTGTCATCATCTTTTATGCAGAATTTTAACTGAACTTTTAATAAACATGACATTTCAGTCATTAGGAATTTTAAACGTAAAAATTTTGGTGACTTCATCTGCATTTTATATGTCAAATTCGAGTGCAATTGACTGAATATTCGGATTATTTTTTCATCATCTTATGTATTATCAACGAGTCTCCACATTCCCTTCATTTCCCTCAAATTTACTCTATTGAAATTAACAGAAATCAGCATTATTCTAAAAAACGCATTGAAAATTTTCACACTGTCCTTCCGTGAACAAAACGAAATGACAATTGAAAAAAAAAATCATAAAATTGTACATAAACGTGCGTTTGCTATTACTAGAACTGTTACTAACTTTAAGATCTTTGACTATTCATTTTTTAAAATCGAAGCTGACAATTTCGAGGGAAGATAACAAAAGAAAAGTATTTTAGTGAAAAAAATGGGAGATTAAAATCATCGATCGAGCTGAAAAAAAAAATAATACGAATGAGTCTATAAATAACGGTTTGTTTATTGACATGTACAGATGTACCACATGTATCTTGTATGACCCAGTACATGTGAATAACGATGATTAATATTATAATGAAAATAAAAAAAAATTGTCATCATCATCATTATTATAATTGACCATTGACCACGTAGGGTATGTGAGGAGTTGATTATTCGAGTGAAAATGATCAAGTAAATAATGCAGTCTTACTCATACATTTATTCAATATGAAAATTACAACGCGACGATGCATACATTATCAATATCGTATGGTATCTTATTCTCTTAATATTATTACTATTTAAAATAATAAAAAAAATGAGATGAAAAACGACTCTCCCTATTGCCCGTTTGTTGTGAATGTTTACGTTGTTTAATGATACTCAAATGATTCTAAAAATAAAATCTATGATTTCCACCAATTGCGTTGATGGTCATTACGATTTTTACCTTTTGTTGACTTTTTTCAAGATTTTAATATCTTCTGATTGCGAGTCGTCGATTCATTTGACGTTCTCTTGCTCAGTTGGAAAAAAACGTTTGTTGAAGTAATTGACGAATTATTAATTAATTTGAGGGAGCACAATGTATTTTTAATGATTGCCAAATTTCTTTTGTCGGATTAAACGCGCTGCGGCAATATGAAGATTTTATATTGAAAATTTGTAGTTCTTTACGCAGTGGTTCTGCCCATATTCAAGATGGCTGTCACTCGCTGCCAAGCCAACCCCCTACCACTTACCGTATATTTCCTCCTTAGATGGTGTCTCAGATAGTGTTACTTCACTAGAGGGCGTTTCGATCACCTGGACATATCCCCCCGCGGTGCCTGCTCATCCCTTAATCAAAAGCGTGCCAATGCTACATTTATGCAGTTTACGAACCAGGGAAAAATTCCGGCATGTGTAACAATCGGTTGCAAATCCGAACCATCCAAATTGTAAAAAAAAGTGAAGAGAATGGTCACTTTCTTAAAATTCCTCCAGGGAAATTGACTTCAAAAAAGCTTTCAGACGTGAAAATAACAGCACACTAAATATGTTTGTCAAAATCATTTTAGACCAGAGATCTCATGGGGGAGAGAAATAATTTTTCCTGGAGGACAAATTCAGCAGATAAGTGACCTTCTCAATCAATAAATGTATTGGCGAAGCGGACCACCGGGTTCAGCAGATGGTGATATATTTATGAAGGTTATATCGGTTTGTGTTGTCTCACTCTGCTCTACAAAAACTATTTCCATATAAATTCAGCTATGTGTTTAGATTTCTAGATAATTAACCAAAATTTAATAAGGAACGAAGACCACTTGAACCGATCAACCACTCCGCTACTGGATATCCGCTGATTGATCTTTTTTTTTCTTTCTGTTAAGGGAAGAAATAAAATTCCTAGGTTAAAACTAAAGGGGTCATTCCAGCAACGTTTTCATGGAATGTTCCTCCGGATGCTCCAGTAGATCTTATCCCACTACAGACATTTGACACTCCACCAGTATCACCTAAGCCGACTCTAGGAGAATCGATGTCATTGACTCATGAATCCTCCAGTCCTACAAAGTCCAAAGTGACCTCCACAACGACAACAGGTTTCCCTGGAATCGAAAGAATAGAGTCTCATACTCGGTAAAACATACCAATGATTTACATTGAACGAATTCGAGAAAAATTGTCATCAGTCTGACAATGAGAAGCTTGTTTCGAAGCAGATTTTTATTGCAGCAAGAAAACAGAATTCGATGGGTAGACGTTATGATGAACCCTGGATACTCTTAGCCATGGTCATGCATTTGCAGTCTCTAAATGCCCATCAGTTTTTCCGAAGGCCCCAAATCCTACCGGTGCCGTCCATTCGCACGATGAAAAGGTCAATTGGCCAATGTATGACCTAAGGACGTTTATCTCACTCCCTCAGTGCCCTCACGTCGCTATCAGGACCAACCCACTGCCTCAAAGATGATAAGATATTGTTAGTTCCACCTAACAGGAAAACCACAATGTCAATTGTAAAAGGGCAATTTATTCCGTCATCAAGAAATTCAGAGAATGACAGTCCAAAATCATTTCAAGACAAGTGAAGTTAGAATCGCAAAACAAAAGCTTTTTCGATCTATACTTCACTTGTACATTGAAACGAAAGGGGAACTCGCAACAATATCATTAGAAACTAAAAAAAATTATGAAGAATTTAACCAGAACAGTAATAATCAAAACCGCATAAAATTTAAATAGATTCCCTTGTATACCGGAGTACAGGGTAATGAGGAAGCCGACCGACTGGCCAGACCGGTCACTGATTTACTCCCAATACCTTTCAGCGATTTTCATGAACATATGAAAAGAGAGTCATTGAACTCTACTCTGGAGATCTGAACAGAGGAAGGAAGAGGTGATTACATCAGGGGAAAAGGCAAAACGTATTTTAAAGAATTCTATAGAAAAAACAGAAAACCCTGATTCCACAACACGGGAATAGCGCCTCTCACGATCTTACGGATCAATAGAGTCGGGGCTAACCACTATCATCTTCCGGCTTCCTTTCAAAGCAAAGACATCAAAGATTCAGCTGAATTTGAATGTTTTTGTCCATCGGAAGACATTGACCATGCTCTCTGGGACTGTAGACATGACCGTTCTAGAAAGAAAATGTACTGCTTCATGTTATAGAACCAAATTTAGCGTCCGTTTAGAAGTAGGACAATCCTAAAAGATCTAGAACCTGAATATATGGGAATTATATCGACATTTCGCCAGGAGAGCAATCTGAGCAATCTGCATAACTCTCTCCTGAGAGAAGATTGCTTACCACACCAGTTAGAAACACCAATAAGCTTTGTAAACATGCTATGCTGTATAAACTGGTAAAATTACGCGGGTTAATAAGATAAAAAAAAAGCTTATCGGTAGTGATTTTCCCATTGATCGTTTTCCAATTTGTTTTCAGATATCTCTCGAACATTAATGTATCCTGTGACTTTGGTCTCAAGTATTTTCAAACGCTCAAGATTACCCTTGGTAGGAGAGGAGAACAAGAAAAGCACGTAATTCTGACGTTACATGAAGTGATCACGCGTAAAAGCGTCGGTGTGAATCCGAGAAACTTGTCCAAGTACTCCCCAGAATTCTAACCAAAAGGTTGATCACGCGCTAGTTATCCTATTACAGCCATTAAATGTCATATGGACAGTCAATGCCTTTGATGAAAACAACCTTAATAGGTTATAGTTTCCGGAAAGTGCAAAAGTGTAAAAATCCAGATCTGCCAGCAAGCTGGAGGACTTTCGCTACAATGCCACCACTTTTTGCTAAGTACCGATATGTCGCCCACGGAGAACCTCGGGGAGGTAGTCCCTGGCATAGCCCCAGATATGTAAGACTTCAAGCATTACTGCCCCTCAATGGCCCATCTTCTACCAGAGATCATAGGGGGGATGGGCAGGGCCAATGACGGGAGATCAATGACTAGATTTCGTAGCGGTGGCGTCGGAACTAATTTGCAGCCAAAATATTCGGTACGGCTGCAAAATCGAAGCAGAGAGAAAAGTCAGTAACGCAGATAGCGTGGGGTGGGAGAATACAAGCAAGTGGGGGACATCAAACGCCTGGCAGGCGTTCTGAATGTCCAAAAGTCGTTTGAGGGAACTTTTTTCCCTTCAAGTGCTGATTACAGCAGATTCGCCCTCAATTAAAAATCGATGTTGCCCCCTCTAATTGAGATTGTTGTATACCTTCCTAATTTACTCATTTCCTATTTTCCTTATTAATCCTCTTAATCCTCTAACGTTTTCCCCATTCTTAATCCTCTAACGTATTCTCCTTCCTAAACAAATAAGCACCTCAGGATATTTAGTGCCTCTTAAACGCTCACTCTTCAATTTTCCTCTCTTTCGCCGTTTTTTGAACTTATGTTGCGCAGAGGAACTCTCCCTTAGCTTCAGTTCAGAATCACCCTCCTATCTTTCAACACCTCTAAAAAATTAAGAGTCTCGCTTGAAGAATAAATTATTCTGTGAACAGTATTCCACGTCTTCAGTTTCTGTAATTATAAAATACAAGTATATATCTTTGGAATATAACAAGATCAAGGGATGAAATCAATGTCATTCGATTGCTCATTAAATTTTTAATGAATGACGATAATTTTATTTCTTACTCCCAATTAGGAGGGGAGGGATTAATTTTGAAAAATGCAACTTGACGCGCATCAGTTCTCGATGGCGTCAAGCAAGAATATCCAATAACCCCCTCACGATTCAAAAATCATTTCTCTCCCCCCCCCCCCTCTTAAACATGGCGCAACGAATCCAACGTTATTTGATTAATCATTAAATTGACAGATGACCACGGCATCTGTAAAGACAGGCCCACATCCCCTTGTCATGACATGTTATTATAATCGATGTAGAGACGAGAAGCACGTCCTCGTCTAGAGGTATGAAATATGGGCCCTACAGAGAGTGTGGATGCATGTAGAGAAGTGAGTGTCCGTACTTTCATTGACGAGATGAAGCAACACATGCATGTAGGATCACGATTATAAAAGGACAGGATTTGTTTATTGTATAAAGGTAACTAAGTTTATTTTCAAATAGTATACACTCAAATGTATGTTAATTTACTAGAAGAAGAGTATCCTCTCGCGCAGCCGATCAAGTCACAACTGACTTTGTATCGCTTTTCCAAATCCGAGAATACACGGTTTTTTGCTTCTTTCTTTAAACATTAACTTTATCCCTGAGTCCTCAACAATGCTGTTTGAAACGTAAACAGAAAATCGCCAGGTTTAGCATCAGAACATTCGGGAAAATTCTGGCGACCTTGAGGGCATTGAGATTCGGGGCCAGTTCACGCAGAACAACCTCAAAGCATTCAGTTCGTGGTGGAAACTCAATCAGAGCAGTTGTTATCTATCAATTATATCTAACGTCCCTATCGAGAATCTAGAGTCGGGCGTTTAGACCTGTTACGAGGAACGTATAAGTTCATCCGGTTTTTTTGAGTACATCATCTATTAAAACCTTATTTTGTAAATTCATCGGAGTGTTAATAATTCAACGGATTATTATTGAGATACGCAACGTTATAAATTTCCACGAGGAATAGTTTGTATAATCAGGACACAAGGCTCACGCCTAATAAAAGTACATCAGCAATAGGTTTAGTGGACCATTTGCGTTAAAACATTATTTTCTACCACCAATTGTCCCACTTCCCCTAAATCCCGGCAAAAAACATAGTCACTCCTCAAACAAATGCAAGGTCTGTCCTGAAAATGACCCCATATGGCAGGACAAAAACCCACTGTTATAGTACGCAGAAAATCCTTAAAACTCGAAACATGACCATCATTACGCTGTCATGTTCAGCCGACACGTCTTCTTTTCCTCGCTTTTCTTACGTTAAAAGCCAACACATAAATTAGAGTGAAAACTTAGCATCTAAATAGATCTTAACGTTAAGTAGTGTTATATTGTTCTCCCACACGTGCGCGAATATCCGAAAGAACAAAGCACTCACTCTTCACTCATTCCATCCATTCTCCATGTATAATTTGATTTTTTAAGCTATTCGACTAATTACAGTCACTTCCGAGGGAAATAAGCAAAAAATTTGAAAACAAATACTGTAGAAATGAAGTCAGTCGTAAAATCAATTGTTATCAGACCAAGGATACCGCGAAGAAGAATCGCAATAAATTTTGGAATTCACGGCTTGCCAATACTCGAAAGTCTACTCCAACGCTTTTCACGACTCCTCCTGTTCCAAGAACAAGAGGTATTTTTTTAAGCTGAATTCCATGCATGCTATGAACCCACACAGGGTTACTCACAGAAGATTACTGGATCCCTACCCCAAGGCCGTGGTCTCCGGCAACGACGGTTGGTTAGCCCCATTCATACTCTCCCTCTTCGTCCAAGCCGCCATCTCCGATGAACCCGTACACGATTTCACGCTTCACCCACGTGTACCGTTTGAAAAATCCCGCAAGCACGCCGAATGCCCGAGTGGAAATTTCATCAGGCGACCCTGAAGTCCGATCAGTATTGGACCCGACAATAGTCAGGTTTGCCTGAGGTAGTAATCCCTCATGAGAAACTGATCAAATCTTGATCCAGTTTGTCTAATCAAAAATAAGTCAGGTCAATTATGATCAGGTTCTGATCTGATCGGCAATGACCTTAATTTGATATCAGGTCGCCTGAAATAAAACGGATCAAATTCTTATCTTCCTGATATGATCTCAGCCATTATACACGGGGTTAAGAACCATTTCTGATGAGGTTGGGATGTGACTCAATTGATTTCAGGTTGAACCGGAAAAAGACCTGAGAATGAAATTATAAAATTTTGCATATATGTACTTTGACAAAAAGTCAAATGCTGGCTTTTTGTGTGAATGTTTCAGTATTGAATTATTTTCATCATTCCAGATAAATTAATTACTTTACCGTTAGTTGAGTCAATATGACAGCATACAAATCTGTTTCCTGATGAAACCGTGGCAACTCTTTCCCACGGAAAAAATTATTGTCTTTAATATTTCCCAAAATTCTTGAGAGCCATAAAATTTTGACGGATGTCCTGTTCCCAAGAATTTATGTAGACCCTTTTTTTTCTACTCCGCGTCACAACTTAGCCATCTGCAACACGGCAAATTCCGTAATAATTTACACCCTGCACTAGTTTTTCTTCCAACTAGGAAGTTTTCTTTTCCCCCTCTTCCTACAAGGGAACAATTGCTTGCACCCACTCTTCAGTTTTGTCCTTGAAAATTTTCAGTAAGTTAGTGCACCAAAAGATTTCACCGAGACAACCTCGAGATACAACCCTCTGTTGTAACTATCCAAAAATCCGATAAAACATCTACCGTGCAAGAGTTATGACAATAAATTTTTAATTTGTGTGTTATGTGTGAAGGAATTCATTAATTTTGTGATTAACTGTTCTTGTAAATTTAAAAGAAAAGATTTATTAAAATATATCATTTTTTTTGTGAATTGTGCAAAATACACGAATAGAATATTTTTAAGGAGTAACAATGACACATGAATCCAATTTAGGTCTTGCAACTTTTGTCTGAACTTGATTTAATAAACCGGATCCAATTCAGAACTGGAGATTTGATCCAGCCTGGAACCGGTGACTTGATCAAATCCTGATTCAAAACGCCGTTACGCTACTGAACAGGGCTTGATCAAGTCATCATGTCATTTTCTGATGCAACATCAGGCGCAACTTGATCCAATCCTGGTTTGGACCTGATCATACTTTCCACTCGGGTGACTCCTCAATGACACGGGCTTGTGTCGCATGGGGCTATTGAAAATTTTCGTTTATTTCCGCGATATACTCCCGCTACGAGACATATATCGGACAGTTCATAATGACTGTATCTTTGGCTTGGCTGCAATCGCAGACTCTTGAATCGACAAGACTCCGGTCGCTGCGCAGAGCTTTTCATGTGAAGCCGTCCTCTGTGAGGCTCAAACCTTTTGTAAGTCACGCGCCCCAAGCCGGAAGGCAATGGAATGCTTCCTGAATTGAATTCCAGACATTACTAATGAGATTACACCTGTGAATTGACTGCGCACCAGCACAAGGAAGAAGCTAGATAGCATATGTGTGATTTACTGATGAGTGACTTATTGCAGCTTCTTATTTCGACTGTAACATTGAGTGTTATTCTTCCGTGCTTCCCGGTTTTCTATTTCGTCCTGGCAAAGAGTTTGACCCTTACTAGAAATTCCAAATCGGCTACCCGATGATTGTAGTAACTATGACTCTGAAGAAACCAATCAGAAGCAGACGAGTTGAGAGCGTTCCTTAGTTCAATACTGATATCCTGGAGTATAGATGAAGAACTCCAGTGCTTCTACCAAATTCGATCAAAAACCACCAGCTGCAACCGAACACAATTTTGCGTACCTATGGGTTGGGCGAATTATCATCGTAATGTTTGGCACATCGACATTTTCATATTCGCGTAATTCTATGTACAACTCATTCACACAATGAGCATCCATAGGCGACTTGTACATGTCATTTTTGCAGCCTTCACACTTTTTTTATACTTTTAAATGGTACATAGCCTGCGAAGAAAGCGATAGCATTTGCTTCATAAAATGACAGATTTTCTTCATCACTAGGAGTCGCGCTGTTTGTTGCCTTTTGCTTGAGTTCGTGAAAGATGTCTACAGCTTCACAGATCTCTCTCTTATCACTGTTTTCTTCAACATTCATTTCACTCGGAAAGCTTGTTAGTACCGATGGACCATTAAACGCTGCTGAAACGCGTGAGGGCTTTGATGCCACAAGAAGCTCATCATCATCGCATGAGACATGTCGTATACGCCTATATGTTACGTTATATTTTATATTAATATTTCTATTTTCCACTCATTTATTGCTTGGGGTATACCCCAACTACGTCTGGCCCAAACTCTTAATCCCACCATACACCCTGGCGCCATGACGAATTTTCCATATTTTCCATTTGACAAAAGCAACCATCTGTATGCCCAAAATATAGGCATGCTTCCCTCCAACCCCTCCATATTCTTTTTGTATCCTCAGGTAAGGAACTGAGGACTGCGACATTATTTTGTTAGTTAGTAAGATTCTGAATTTCACCAAGAGCACTGAGTCTACTCAAAGATCAGAAATCTCTTCGAAAACATAAATCTATTGTCACAATACTTATACGTTGCGCGAATTTCGTAATAAATATCAGTTTTTATTTAAATATAATTTCTGTGTTTTTGAATTTATTGCGGGAATCGAACAGACATTCCCTTTATCCCCAATGCTAACATAACCCATTGAAAGAACATGTCTTGTGGAAAGTCGAACCATTCTTGCTGTGGGATTTTGGCAGTTCTCATTGCGAGATCGGAGAAGACCAAACCAGTGTTCTGATCGATCTTGATTTTCGCGGGAAGTAACAACGGTGAGATCGGGATGTTCCCGAGTCGTTGTTTTGTACACATTAATGAGAGTATTTCCAGTCAGCTTTAGTCCTCGAAAACAAGGTAGTACAGTATATCCTGACTTTTGAGGAATTCTCCATGCACTACTCCATTGGATCAAGTTCAGGATAAGCTCCTCTATTTGCGTATTCTCTGAAGATAGAGGCCTCCTATTGGGATTTGCATCAAAGACTCCTGCCGTGTTACATGCATCAATGATATCGTTCATTTTTGAAGTATATTTGGCGCTGTCGCTCCAAGTAGACGATACCACCTTGGATCCAGAAGAATTTTGCAAACAAGTACCCCCAATGTCCGAAGATTTGGAACGCTTGTTTCACATTCATAGCCCGAAAAGAATTCGGAGAGATATGGATTTCACAAATGTGTGACAAAGGATTAGAACTACCAAAATTTTTGTCGAACGTATATGCTGACGTGAAATCATGCCATGAAACAATCACTCGATCATCCTGCCAAATGACCCCGTGCGTTCTTGATGCGATAACAACACGCTTAATCAAGTGAGGAAAATCGAAAGCTGCGAAATAAGCTTTGCCTCCTTTGGTCCCCGTTGCTTCCCCATAATGAACGTGACGAAGTGTGTCATAAAGAGACACATTGTTTGAACCTTGATCGTAGACAAGAAGTTTCACCCTTACATGAGACTCCTCCAAACGTCGCAGGCATTCTTGTAATAGTCAATGAATTTCTTGTGCGGCCAAGCCACATGTTTCCGATAAAAAGTAGGCAATGGGCTGTTTCCATTTATTTGTGGTGTTTAAACTGGTAAGATTGCAGAAAAAAACGTTGTGTTCTCTCATGTCCCGTCATCCCAGAGGTCCAAGGTCGACTAGGCCTTTAATGGTGTCGTACTTCAAAGAATACTCCTCATAATTTCTGATCGACATTTCATCCCCCGCTAAGGAACAATATCTATCGATAAAATTAAAACGGACCATTTTTTGCTTCAGTTTCTCGAAAATGATAGAGCAGAATTCCGGACAAATGACTGAGTTATCCACGAGCGAGCCGTACTTTCCCCGGGGAGTACACAGCCCGCTTTTCATATGCGCGAATAGGCTGAAGCCGAATGATAATAATATGGTTTCGCCAAATCTTGCTCTTCCGGGCGGTAAGGGCTGTGGGGCTTGTGAAACTCAGAAGTGGAAATATTAAATTTTATCTAATTTAAATATATATATCTCCGGCTCACTCATTAAATTTCAAACAAATAATTGAAATTTCAAAATAATTCAACTGGAAATTGAGCGGACTTCCTTGTCTTGGGTTTTTGACACGATCTTCCCCAGTGAACGTCGGGCAGATGCCAAGGAGGCTGATATCGATGACCGTGTAATCGTTCCGTCGAGATCATACGCGCAAGGAGACAACAAATCACAAGTATTCTACCAATAAGAGACAATATCACAAAGAAAAATATAATACTAAATTCGAATAAAGAAAATACATAATCACCTTCGAAAACATAAAATGAGACGTAGCAGTCGAGGAATACCTGAGGGAACGGCACATCAACATCGAGCAGCGAGGAGTGTAGCAGCCGGGGAGTACCTGACGAGACAACGATCTTCAACGAGCAAGCAGCAGCAGCCAACGACGCAGAGGAGATCAACCAGTGAATAAATGTAATAAAGTTAAATAGAGACACCTAGTTAAATGAAATAGGAATTACACTGAAATCTGCGAATAAGTAAGTCAAAATTTCATTTTCACAATGCCGCGAAATACTCGAGCCCGATGCTTGAGTGGTAGTGGTCCTTTCGAAGCGGAACATTCAGAAAACCCTCCTGGAACTTCCGCGTACTTCCCGTCGCAATCCATTGTCATCCCTCAGAATGGATTAAATTCAATGCCTGGTTTCTACCCTCCACCGAATTTGAGTACAAATTTAACCCAAGGTACCCCTTACGTTACTTCTCCCGTAAGTAGTATCTCACCAATTAACATCGTTGAAGTGCCAACAGTTACTCCCACAACATCATAGTTGCCACTCAAAATAGCTTCAGAATTAATTTCTCCTTTTGATGGCACAGCAAAAAATCTAACAAAATTTTTGAAACAATCCAAACTAGCGAATTCCCGCGTTAATCCTGTTGAACGCGAAAATCTACTCGCGATGATCAAATGATGTAGCAAAATTAATGGCAATGCGGCGTTACTAATGACAAATCGGGAGGAACCGGAGACACTCGAGGAATTAATTATTACATTAAAAACTTCCTTTGCTCGATTCTTTGACGATGATACTGTGAATGACGAGTTGCGTAATATTTCCCAAAGCGAAAACGAAGGTGTGGAATTTTTCGGAGCTCGCGTATTAGAAGTTTTGGCTCGTGGGTTAGATGCAGCTAACGAGCAGTACAAAGAAGCGCAGGTCGTCGGTATTAGAACCCTGCTGAACAATTCTGCAATCAGTAGTTTTTGTCGTGGACTACGTGACCAGCTGACAAGCACTATTCTCGCGAAAGAAAGACCCGTCTCATTAAAAAAAACTATCGATATAGCTGTGAGAATGGAATTAGAAAATATCGAGCGTTCTCGCCACCAAACGCCAATCACTACCTGACAGTACCCGCTATTTGCATCGAGATAGAGAGCATAAACAGGATAACTGGCGCAGAAATGATCAGGAACTAAGTTACAATCGCGAACGCGGCCGTGATCGACGATATGGGCCAGACTACAAGCAGGGATCCGACAGAAGATTCGGCAATCGCAGAGATTACCCGCGTAGTAACAACTATGAAAACCGCAATAGCAACTCGAGCAACTGCGAGAATTGTAGCAATAATTGGAACAATAGCTATCAAATTCGCGCAAATACTTACAATAATGACAATCAACGTCGTCGTAGGGAAGTAAATCAAGGAAGCCGTCATCGAAATGACAATTTAAACTCGAACAGAGTCCACCGAGTGTGTTACAACACCAAAGCCGACGGAATTAGAAAACTCCCTTCAATCTCACTAAATGATATCAAATTCGTTAAAAATTCCTCAAATTTTCTAATTGTTACCGGATCACAATTAAATTTAATCAAGAGGGAAGTGGTGAACTCAAAAGCCATTATCGATTCTAATATTAAATACGAAGTAACAGGGATCGGCTCAGGTATTCTCACTACTGAAGGACAAATCGTAATTCCAATAGAAGGCCTTGAAATTAAATTCCACGTAATTAACAATAAATTTCCCATAAGACAAGATGGAATTCTCGGAATTGAGTTTTTCGAAGAACAAGAAGCCGCGATATTTTTCAGAAAAAACTATCCTAACATTCTTAGCTTCGGTGATAAAGAATTTTTTCTCGAGAGTAAACCTTTGAAATCGAAGCCTCACGTCTCACTAGAATTACCACCACGAACAAAAGTATTGGTCAATATTCCGATCGAAAACTTACAAATGAAATCAGGATATATGCCGAGGATAAATACCGGGCTAGGAGTCTTTTTAGGCGAAGTTTTAGTAGAACAAAACGTAGGGATAGCAAAAACCTATGCGATCAATTGCATCACTAGTCACGTCACTCTCGCTATACCCGCTGTAAAATTAGAAAACTTTAAAACTGCACCACCTGCCTCAAAAGAAGCTCGAATTAATGACCCATTTAAAACACGGTTGTAATGTCCAAAAACCTATATAAATAGTTTTTCCTGCATTTTTCATAAATATTAACTACAGCAAATACCTTCATTAAATACTAAATTCTACTTTCAATAAATCAATCCAATTTCACCATCACGGAAATAAAAATCCAAAGTCATCAAAAATTGGTTTCACCATACAGGTGAGTGCATTCGCCTTCGCATCAGAATGACACATGCCAGAGCATTGAACCTCACCGGGGAAATCATGCGCTGTCAAAATGGCTGAATTGACAGGTCAATTCCCTTTAAGACTTGGTAGTGGGAAAACCACACCATAATTTCCGTCAATCAAAAGTCAATTCGTGTAACCACCACGAACCGATTCGCTCCCCAAAATCCAAAATTGAGCGAAGTGTAGAAGCAACCGTTGGAGCGATAATTTGACTTGGCGGAAATTACTTTCCGGAATCGATCTGTCATTTTCGGGCCTCCCATACTATAATTCGCAACAGAATCGATATAGTGCGCGGTAACCTATTGAATCATAGTAATAGCTAAACGGCCGGTAGTGTACAGGGATACTGCATTCTTGAATCGAAAGTAGGAGTGTTTCTTGCATTTTAAGAGGACTGATTCATCAGTTTCCGTGGTTGTGGACATTCTCAAAACTCTTCAAAACTTTGTTTATTAATTATAAGCGAGTGGGTGAACGTGACAGAATAAGAAGTATTCATAATAGGATCAGAGACTACTCTTATTCTGGTGAAGAAAGACGATTGTGTCGCCGAAGGATCCACACCTATCAAAACATAAGGATTACATTTTCTAACATGGCTAAACTGTGAGTCTCCTAGAAATAGTTGCATTTTTTTCAATTCCAAGTTAATTGGCTATCGAAATCTCTAAAGAATTATTCAGGGACAAATATTTAATCGTCACTACCTTTTCGTTAAATAAAGTTTACATAAAATTCTAGATATCAACCAATCATTGTTAATTGTATTTCAAAAAGGTTCATAATATAGAAGATTACTTTTGAGCATAAAATTTACTCGGAATCATTTGATTACTCTTAATTCCTTAATTCCCCTTTCTATTTAAATTAACAACATAATCAAGGTAAGAGTGAAAAACAAATCTAGCGTCGTCCAAATAAAACTTCAAATATAAAAATATTCAGCTTCATTCCATATTTCTAACTTGGCTTTTCCATATTTTTATATCAAAATTTCTAGTTCTTGTTTTCTGTAAATAATTCTCTTATACAATAGTTGTCCTCCGACGCTGACAACGTCTCCGGACATAACACACTCCAAAAATACTGCCAACAGAATTTCCAAATTAGTAGAATCACTAGAACTGTCAAATCTAGATGAGGAGGAAAAAACAAGTGTCCTTAAAGTTATCTTCCAATTTCCTTATCAGTTCCACTTGCCAGGTGATAAATTACGCCCGACAAACTCTGCAAAACATACGTTGTTCACCACTGATGAAATCCCGGTCAACACAAAACAATACCGCTTCCCCCCTATGCATAGAGAGGAAATCAGGAAACAAGTAGATAGCTTATTAGAAAATAATGTCGTATCCCCATCAACATCTCCTTACAATTCATCTGTTTGGGTAGTTCCCAAGAAAGCCGATGCTTCCGGTAAACCACGATGGCGAATGGTCATTGACTATAGAGCACTAAACGAGAAGACAATTAGTGATGCGTACCCCCTTGCCAACATCACAGATATTCTACATCAATTAGGCTCAGCAAAATATTTCAGTACACTAGACTTGGCCTCGGGATTCCATCAAATCCCTATGGATGTCAAATCGAGGCATAAAACGGCTTTCTTAACCCCCTTCGGATTCTTTGAATTTAATAAAATGCCTTTTGGACTCAAAAACGCCCCAGCTATGTACCTGTAGTTGTACATTCCAGCGCATGATGGACATGGTGCTATCAGGGCTTTAAGGAATTGAGCTTTTTGTCTACATGGACGATATCGTTGTCTATGCGGCTTCCTTGGAAGAACACGCTCGTAAATTGAAATCGCTAATGGCACGTCTTCGAGACGCAGGGTTAACTGTTCAACCTGAAAAATATAATTTCCTTAGAAAAGAATTAATTTACTTAGGTCATCAAATCACAGACCAAGGTGTAAAACCCGATCCGGAAAAAATCCAAGAAGTTAAAAATTTCCCCATCCCCAAAACTAGGAAAAACATAAAACAATTCCTTGGCCTCGTCGGTTATTACAGACGTTTCATTAAAGATATGGCTCCAATCGCCAAATCACTCACCCGCCTGTTGAAAATACAAAACGCCTTTTTCTGGGATAATTCTACAAAAGATGCTTTTCAAAAACTACGCGACATTCTTTGCTCTGAACCCCTACTTCAATACCCGAAATTCACAGAACCCTTTCTCGTTACAACTGATGCCTCAAACTACGCGATAGGGGCTGTACTCAGTCAAGGTCCTGTAGGTAAAGACCTTCCAATTGCCTACGCGTCCAGGACTTTGAGTGAGACGGAAACGAGATACTCTACCACTGAAAAGGAGCTTTTGGCTATCATTTTCGCAGTAGAACATTTTCGACCCTATCTATATGGCCACCCATTTACCCTTATCACAGACCATCGCCCACTGTTTGGAACAACACCAAGGACCAAACTTGGTGTTGTTCCACAACACCAAGGACCCTACACCTAAATTAATGCGCTGGAAAATTCGTTTGAATGAGTATGACCATACCATCATTTACAAGCCTGGAAAAATAGATTTCAATGCCGATGCCCTGTTCCGCAACCCTGTTGACAAGTATACCTTACCTGAAACCCACACCTATTGGACGGAAAATGTAGAGTCTGAAACCTCTTATCCCAGGGATTTGAAAGGGATGCTCACCTGCGCAGGTGAGTCACCCCTTCCAGAACTCAATGAGGATGAGCTTTCAAGTGGAGAACAGGACCAGCCCACTGCAACTCCTGCTCGATAGCTGCCCAGATATTGTCACGTCCTAGGTGGCGCTGATGGCTACCTGCTCGGTCTCGCTTGGGAGTTTGAAGATTTGAATACGCGCCAGGGTTTTTGTGCGGGACGGGCATTAGGTGCATTATTATCGGGGCGTGGAAATACATTATCAGAACCCAGTCCCTCGTTAATGAGCTCTCCTTTGTGAATTACACCCCTCCGATGGCTCGCAACTAGATTCTCTTGAGCTGGGTTTTTTATCTGGAATTTCAAATCAATAGAATGGGGAACTTGCATGATTTTAAAAAATTTTTTTTTTACATAGTTAACAGTCCTAACAATAGATTTTTCATGAAAAATCATTTAAAAAATCGTTTAACAATTAATTATCGATTGTTCAAAAAGTGAAATTTTCAAATGCCCAAAAGTTGTCATGACGTCATCAGGCGGGTCCTATACTTCCGCATGTGGCGCCATCTACCGGATCATAGATTTCTACCGTTGATATATCAAATTTACCTAACCTTAACTGATTAAACCTATTTAAACTGATTTAACCTTAACTGATTGAAACACTCACAATTTCTCCAAAATGTCAAATGACAGTAAAAAAGTTAAAAAACAACCATACAAATATTGTTTTATACCATCGTGTGCGAACTCAACTGTGTCAACACCGAATAAAGTGTGTATAACAGTTCCTGCGTGCAAAAATATTCGAAAATTGTGGTGTGAAGCCGCAGGTTTCTCTCGCCCATTACTGGGCAGAAGTGACATTTAACAATATAACCTCTACTGTTTGTTGACACCGGCTGACGTTCAGAAAAATATCAGAGCTGTCATCTAGCGGCTGCAATAAGAACCCGGAGTCACGAGCGTTAAAACATGGTTCAAAATGGGGGGCTCCGTTTGTACATTCACAACTGTACAAATGGATGAACTGTAGAGAGAATTTTCAAACGTTGAGAGCAGCAGTGTGCAGGGATCCAACTGTCGAGACAAAAAGCTAAGCTGTACATATGGCGCTGGGTCCACATGTACAGCCACATTTTTGTCTCGACAGTTGGATCCCTGCACACCGGTGCTCTCAACGTTTGAAAATTCTCTCTACAGTTCATCCATTTGTACAGTTGTGAAAGTACAAACGGAGCCCCCCCTTCAAAATTATGCAATTTTCGATTGATTATTAAAAAAAACTGCAATGAGTTAGAATGCATTTTTCATTGGAGAGTATTTCATTGGCGTTAAACTATTTATTAATACATTTATTTCTCAAATCTGGGCCGCATGCAAGTTCCCCATTCCAGTCCTCGGTCCAGGGAAAAATGGGCGGAACTAGTCCTTTTTTCAGCCGGGGAATTTTTCAAATTGTCTAAGACATACATACAAATCTTTTCTACCCGACTATGACATTAGTTTTCATGAAAAAAAAATGTGTAAACATACCTTGCCGAAAACTTGTCCATTTCTAATTATAGCATCTCTCTCTGTCCAATCTATTTCCTGAGTTCGAAAATGTTTTTCACATACAGCTCTCCCAGCACTCAAATCATCGCGATTTAATGCAATTCTCCACTCTGCTAATTTTTTTTTCGTAACTGAAAAAAAATGTACTTTTTTGGGATTTGTATTATAACCCGATTTGCATCCGTGAACCGCACAAGATGGCATTATTTTTTCTTCGCAAAAACCGCAAACAGAAAAACACAGTTTGAACGCACATTCAATATTAGGATTTACCACAGAAACCGAGGAGGGGGGATGAAAATCGCAGGGAGGGGATAGAGCAGATGACATTCTGCGCAATCTGGATCGGTGACAATAACGGGGCAGCAAATCCGCAAATATGGGCTTTTAGATGAGTTTCAGTGGGCTGAACAGGACTTTCATAATATTGAAAAATCAGCCGGTACCTTGTTCCTGGCGCGCGGGATCATTGTACCTAGTTGTAATGAGATCGTGGACAGAACTTTGAAAACATATAATATAAAATCACGAATCCTTCATATTGACAATGACGACGACAGCCAATCAGCAGGGAAAAACGAGGAAGATATATCAACTTCACTCCAGCGAGCTCGCTCTGTTCCATCTTCCTGTTGGCTAATGGTGAATTCCTCCGGGTCACCGCTTCAGGAACTGGGCAGGGGAGTGAAACGTGGATCCACTGAACAATTCGACCTGCGAGCCGTGGTAAAACATGCTCCAAGAAGTGGGCTCCGGACTCAGGCGGGTGTTCAGCCTCCACCGACGTGGGCAATCACCATGAACGTCGTGACAAACCTCATCAACCTACCTTGAACCTGATCTATATTAATAGTACCAATCTATAGTTAATTCAAAAGGACAAACAGCGATTACCGCTACATGCGAAAGGATAACCTCATTCACTTTATCCCCCGAGACTTAAATCCCACTTCTCAGGGGAGCCAGAAATTAATCGATAGAAGTTTCTTCTCTTTTGAAGAATTAAAAAGTGATTCGATAGAGATAGGACAGGCAATGACATATCGAACCGAAAGAAATCACCTCGTTTTCCATTTGATTACCCGGGAATGCTCTGATACAGAAACAGATATTAGTAGCATTAAAAATGCTTTTATCAATCTCAAAAAATTATTGGATAACCTTAACGAAAAAAGCTTCAGCATTGCTGCTTACGACTCAGAACCTGCGCCATTTGAATGGTTTGAAATAGGAAATCTTCTCAAAGACATATTCAACAGTTCCCAGTATAAAATTTCAGTTTGCACAGGCGAAATTAAAACTTCTTCCGATCAAATACCAAAAATTATCATTGAGTATCACGAATCAGTCGCCGGTGGACATAACGGTGTAAATAGACTATATGATAAAATCAGAAAAAACTGTTATTGGCCAAAAATGCGTAAAGATATAGCTGACCTCGTCCGTACCTGTGTTAGTTGCCAACGAAATAAAATCCTAGGTAAAGAAACAAGACAACCAATGAAAATTACGGATACTCCTAAACGCGCTTTTGAAAAGATTCAGATGGACATTGTAGGCCCTTTACCGAAAACAAAGGGAAATAACCGATACCTGTTAACGATACAAGACAATCTCACAAAATATTCAGATGCAATCCCTCTTCAAACAACTGACTCAGTTTCAATTGTACATGCCCTCGCAGAAGAATTGATTAGTCGTTTCGGATGCCCCAGAACAATACACACAGATCAAGGAAGTAATTTCATCAGTAAAGTTATGAAAAACGTTTGCAAAATTTTCCGTATTCAAAGAATCACATCTACCGCATTTCACCCTGAAACGTTAGGCTCATTAGAACGGGCACGGCGGGTGTTTGTTGAATATTTGAAACATTATTGCACAAAAACGGATTGGGACGAATGGATTCGATTCGGAATGATTCGATTGAAATTTATCAACTTCAAACTTTAAATGCAGCGCCTTTTTAAACGCTAGCGCCAAACTTGTATTCTCGTAATGTAACTGTTGGTAAAACAGGAAGTTGTTTCCCTAGCGGAAGAAAGAAACAGCTCATATATACCTATGCGTATACTAATAGTATTGTACACTATGGTAAACATATATGTACCCCACGTGTTTCTCATTTTTTAGATAATTTTATTTAATAACGTGTTGCATTTGTTTATGTACTGTGACGTGGTATTTTGAGGCGTCACAGGTCCTCGACCGTTTCGCGGGTTTTCGAAGACTTCCACCAGACGGGAAGTCACCTCCAGTGGCGAGAGTCCGGAGAGAGAAGAATCAAATTATAGGGGGAGATGTTTTTTTATTTTGCGGTGACTGGCGAGCAACGGATGTCCGCGCCGCTACGCTCCGACGACGGATCCTGTGACCCCGAGAGCATCGGCATCAGGTCCAGGGACTAGCCGAGAGATGTCCTCAGGCTCTCCAGGGTAGATAGCCAGGATCCATGGTGGGGAGTGTCCAGCTGGCTGAGATGGGAGCTTCAGGGGAGAAGGGGGAGGTCTTTCCAATGGAGAGGACACCGGACCGTTGGTTGAGCGTGGTGGTGTCTCATCATTATCTCAGGCATTTATCGTCTTTAAGATTTTATATTATATTTTTTTTGGGATCTCTCGTGGGCAGAGATTCGTCGGGAAGTAATTTATTTTGGGGACGTCCCGTACGTCCGAGTCCTGAAGGACTTTCAGTGAGTATTCCCTCACCGAATCTGTGGCCACTCCGATCAGGGTTAAGCTGAAAATCTCTCTCTCCGGTGTTATATTCTCTTCACAAAAAAAACATTCGTATTTATTATAAAAATTGTGATCCTGGGAGTTTTCATCGATGTGACATATCGACAGTGCGTTTAAAGTTAATTTATCTCGAGCCACGGGGGTTGGTTAAGGAATGTGAAGGTCACGTGACCTCGCTGTTGTTTTGGGTCATTTCGCTCCTCATGATCACATTCCTTGGCCTGGGAGTTTTAATATCTATCATACTAGATTGTTCGAGTCATCAGGTCTTTAATGCAGATTTGGGTTACGGCCGTGACGACAAATTGTTATTAAGATTCCGACACGCTGATGTTCAGCATTCCGACTCTTCTTTAATTTAATGTTTGATGAACGGCAAGTGGATTTGCGAGCCCACTTGTCCCGAATTAGAGTCTGTTTGTTTTGTTTTATAATATCAACTCGAGTCACGATCTGCGGTATCCGATTGAAGGGGATTTTATTTTCGCTTGACCGATAATTGTTTGTTTTTGTATCGAGACTACTGATGACTAGTTATTAAAAATTGTGCTCCCCGCAAATTGCTCGAGTGTGTTTCTGTGTTTTTTTTTATTTATTCATTGTTCCGAACACCCCCAGTTGCATCCCCTTTTCCAGTTTCGGTGGATTAGAACTTTCCGCACTGAGCGCCGGGAGGAATCCGAGGCTGCATAAGGGAGGAGTACAACGGTGGTCATTCCGTATAATGACCTGGCGCCCAAACTATGGTGGTTGATTTTGTTTGAGGGGTTAAGGTGCCAGAGGGCGGGCGGACGGACGGAGGGTTCCGTGAACCTCCCGAAATACGTCACAGTACGTATCATGTACGTAACAAAATTGACTAAATAGCAGCAGTTGTAATAATGTATACAAGTGTAACGGTTTTCCTTTGGCCTCAGCGAAAACTCAATGCCCTCACACCCAAAGATCTCGACTATCCATAAACCTGGCCAAACCATTACCTTCGTTCTCGCAATCCGACAAGTCCGCAACGTCAAAAACTCAATACATAAACGGGACCCCGGGGAAAATTAACAGCTCAATAATCCTCTTTTACATAATTTTAGGGCGCCAGCCGATTTTTGACTACGCGGAATCGACGAACCGCAGATAAACCAGGCTTTAATCAAAAATGATTGCTAATTATTCCCCAAGATCCTCTAACGACGAAAACGGAATTCGAAAACCTTACTCGGAAATGTGGATTATGAGGGTACGGGATTGCGCGGTTGCTCAGTGTGTGGGTCGTGGAGAGAGGGGTGGATTCGTGGACGAGAAAAACAAGAACAATAAAAACCCATGATCGAAGTCGAAATCGAGGGTCTCACCCTTAATTCTAGATGATGGACAGGCGTAGGCTAATGATGGGCAATAAATGGTTGATCCGAATTTAATTAATCATCAATAATTTATTCTTAATCCTCATAATTTAATATATTAAATGACAACAATTCCGTCTAGGAAATCCGGACTTTTTAGAGTCAAACAATTAAAAGGATCGCTTGTAAATTTATCCAACTCTGGAGGTTATTCAAAACATCCCCCTTTTGTCGGGTTACGTGGGTGACGAGTCAGGGATTAGACACGAATCTGAGAGAGAGAGTACAGGTACCGTGAAACCGAGAGAGAGAGAGCGAGATAGGTAGCTTACCGGATTTTTCAGAGCGAGTGCGATTATGAAGGCATTTCAACAATCGGTAGTTCGCGATATTAATAATTAATTCCCTCGGAACGGAACTGATCCACGACGGGAATTATTATCGACGTAAGATAGCTGTTGATTAGTTAGATGAATTATAATAAACTATGTGAATGAACGCATAACAAAACCACTTCGCGGGTTCGAGACTCATTTTTAATACTTCAAATAATGAGTTGGTCCCGTTCAACGTGCGCAATTAATCCGAGTCGCCGATAATTCGTCAAATACATCGTTTGTACCGCCATTTGTGTCATTCACCGCCATCGCCCGCTTTCCTACCTCAATTCGATAGCTACGATTTTGGATTATAGATAGCTTACTTTTTAGTTAACGGAGATATTTGAATCCGTCAATTCCTTCCTTTCTGATTTTAAATCTTTATTTGGTCTCTTTGTGGGAATTCCAACCATAATTTTTAATTAACGTAGCAAAAGATAACGTCCCCATGCCCAACCGGAATTCCACACTTTAACAATTATTAGGTAGCCTAGGTAGCGTAAATAATACGAAAAGGTAGCGGAAAAAAAGGTAGCTGCGTCAATCGCCTTGGCGAGACGCCTTATTCGTCCTCCTTGGACCAAATCTTTTTATTCTTCTCTAAAACTTAAGATAACATTTTGATTCTTAATACATAAGGTAGCGTTTCCAGGCGTTTGGAAGGTTCTCGATCCTCCAAATCGCTGGTCCTGTCGTTGGCGTCCTTGAAGTGAGGTAGCGACGCAATTTCGAGCCACGCAGGTTAACTCGAGAATTCAGCACTCATTTCCCGCGGTAACACCACTGTAATATATACACTGGTACTTACCATCTCTGGAGAGTCGCGTTGGGCCGATTTCTCCATTGATTGGGATTGTGTTGGATTCTTCCGGATGATTCTCGCCGGGAGTTTCTCTGGAGACGATGTTCAACGTGTCACGGTGTAACAAAGACTCTCATGGCGGAACCTCGTGTCCCCGCTCATACCTATTGCGTCGCGGTGGGGAATTTTGCGGATTCGCCCATGTGGCGCTGGCGCGGTGGTGGTAGCGCGTACTATCTTTCGCGGGACAAGGGCGCGACATATTCAAAACTCTTGAATATTACATGTTTCTTCCTTTAGTATTATTTTTCTTAACTTATTGTTTTTAATCCATATTTTATCGTAGTTAGCTAATTACCTGGGATTTCCGAGGGGTTTTTGGCTCTGTTCGCGACTCGAATCGGGGAGTTTTCTGTCAAAGGTACTCTCCGGAGAGGAATTAGGGCTTTCGCAACGCAAACCGTAACTAAACTAAACCGAACATTTGTACTCAAATGGCGATCCGCTTCAACAATTGGGTGATTGTCTCCACGGCCTTCCAACTGAAAGCCCTAACACTCTCGCGCAAGGGAGCGCAAGTATTTCAACTCGACCTCTGTACTCACATGACTGATTAACCCAAAGAAGGGTTGCAGGTAACACCGGGCGGCACATTATCTCGGCCATGGGTATTCCACGGTGTTATCCTGGCCCTCAACCGGATTTCTCGCGACGATACCTCCAGGTATCGGCTCAATAATATTGACTCTAATTCAAAACTTTATACTTAGTTTCTCAAACTGTAAACCAATCCGGGATTTTCACTTTATTCTATTATTTTTCAGCATTTTAGTTGCCGTGGAGCGGTCTTTCTTGCTGCCCAAAGTCCCTAAAACATAGTACTCATTAGGTAGCAACCGTTAGATCTAATTCCGGTTTTCCGCGAGGTTTATTCCGTCGGATTTAGGTAGCAGGTAACACTAATCCATTTCTATAACAAAAAGGTAGCTTTTATTTATTCGAATCGCGAAATACTAAAGTGGTTTGGATTACGATTTTTCCCGGATTTTGAAGGTAACTCGGTGGTCTCTATTAGTTTCTCTCTCTCTCTCTCTTAGTCCAATAAATACCCTGTTGTTATTCGGAGTCGGAGGTGACGGGATGGCTTGAAATTTCGTCACACAAGATATAGTAACACTATAGTATAGTAAAGCACTACAACAATGTTTTTATTAATTCTATTAACACTTTAGATTTGTTTTTTTTTATCACAATAGCATTTAAATAAATAAAGTTTGCGTTTAATATTCATTTATAAAATAAATATAAAAAAAAACTCTCAATCTCGTCTGTCGCAAGGGCACGAACGAAGCCCATGCAAAGACTGCGTATACAGTGATGCCAGACGGAGGCAAAATTCCCACGCGTGGGGGTTTCATGCGCAACTCCCTCGCGCAACTTCTGCTACGGCTAGAGCGCAGTGGTACGCGGAGTGGGGTAGTGGGAGACGTGTGGGTCCCGCATCTGGCATCACTGTAAAATCTCATCTGTCGCGAGTTCACCAGAAAATGCTGACCCAAAAAAGTGCCCAACGCGCCATAAGAATTTTTCACTTCAAAAAAAAGAGAGTGACTAACGCGTATTCGAAGTCTAGTGCCAAATAGTAGAAAGATACCAAACCAGGATATTAATCATCGTTCCGAGGAGAGAAGAGCTAGATCTCTCACCCCCGTTAGAAGCCATTCAGGAGATGACAGGGGGAACGTCGAAGCAGCCGACGACATCGTCGGGAACGTTCCCGTGACGATTCCAGAAGGGACGGTACCAGGAGCCGTTCAAAATCACCAAGCGGTCGTCGTAGCAGAGGTAGCTACAGCAAAAGAAGCTCTTCGGCAAATGGTAGTCAGGTTAGTGGTAACTCCGATGTGGCCAGATTGCTCGAGGCTTTATCTGACACAATCCCGACAATAGTAGAGACATCAGTAGTTCAGGCTGAGGCAATCAAAAACTCGGTATTGATGAGCTCCGCGGACCGCTTGAATTCGGAAAACTCTAGAAGTCGGTATCTGAATGAAAAAGGGCTAGCAGATTTCGATCCAGCGAGCAAGGAAATGAGTGCCGCTGACTGGCTGGACAACATTAATCAGTGTGCAATTATGTATGGGTGGAATAATCGAGAAAAATTGTACTTGGATCCTCTAAAATTTAAAGCAACGCGAGGACATGGTGGAACGCCACTGCCCTTTCTAGTAGGAAAATATTGAGTTGGGAAGCATTCGAGTTAGCAGTCGCGAAACGTTTTCCTTGCAAACAAAGCTTCGGAAAATTACTCGAAAAAGCATGCCTGTACAAAGCAAGCCGGGCCAGGATTTGGAGAGGTACAGTTTTGAGAAGCTCGCGTGGAAAATGCCAGAGGAACTAATTGTCGATTGTGTCACTTGGGGAATTACCGATGAAATCGTGAGAGGACACGTAATTGCCTCCAAATGCACTACTTTTGCCGATCTGACGATATGTTTAAGTAATTTCGACTTGAAATCAGCAAAAGAAAATAAAGACGCGAAGCGAATAGGACCGAAATCTCTCCGGGGAAAACCCACCACATGTTTCCGCTGCGGAAAGACAGGCCATAAAATGCACGCTTGCCGTGACAACTCTGGGACTAGGACCCGAACACCCGAGGAAAACCCCAATAAAAATGGTCGTGGCGACACCCAACGGGCCAGATGTGGGTACTGCGGACTCTCAAATCACTCGGAGAAAGATTGTTTTAAGAAACGTAGAAATGAAGATGATAAAGGGCAACAAAAGGCATGACTAGCTGTAAACTCCGGGCCCTTAGACGTTCTTAAGATGGAGATCCGCGAGACAGGAAAACCGCTCAAAGAATGTCTTATTAATGACAAGGTTAAGCATTGGGTGATTGACCGAGGAAGTGACTGCTCGCTGATCAGAGAGAGTGTTGCAAGGGGGATGAATTTGAAAATTAAAGAGACGAGTCAGTCGTTGATGGGATTCAATCGCGCAATTGTTACACCGACAGGTCGAGCAAAAATAAGGATCACCGTGAATAATATCTCACTCAAACTACGAGTCCTTATTGTGCCGGATTTCGATCTAACGCGCGAGATATTAATAGGCAGAAATATTTTGGATAAGCCAGCTATCTGCGCATTTGCCGACAACAGCGGAGTTGTATTTAGTCAAACAGCAACGGAACCTCAGGTAGGAAAGGATAGGGACACAGCGGTCAACGGGACCGAAGTCGTAAACGAGTCAGAATTGGCAGGATCTTCTGAAGCAATTGAAGACGTTTTAATGATCGATGCGAGTACCCCACAACTAATCGAGCTAACTCAGGTAAATTGTCACGGTTTAAATGCCTCCGTTAAAGATAGGCTCTAAAATTTATTGAACAAATATCGAAAGAACGTTTCAATAAACCTAGAGGAACTAGGAAAAACACCCGCGGGAGAAATGATCATCGAGCTGACGAGCGACCAAGCCGTGTATACCAGACCTAGACGACTCCCAAGGCCAGATCAGGAGCTGGTGAGACAAATGGTCGCCGAATTAGAACGGAGTGGCATAATTCGCGGGAGTCGTTCGCCCTATGGAAGTCCTATCGTTTTGGTAACTAAGAAAGGGGGCGAACGTAGATTATGCGTAGATTATAGGGACTTGAATAAGATTACAAAAAAAATAAAATACCCTCTGCCAATAATCGAAGATCAGATTGACCAGCTCGGCGGTAAAAAGTTTTATATTTCACTGGACCTAAAGTCAGGTTTCCACCAAATGTCAATGCATCCAGACTCCATTGAGAAAACAGTCTTTGTAACTCCCGATGGTCAATATGAGTACTTGAGGATGCCATTCAGACTCACTAATGCACCGGCTGTTTTTCAAAGCATTATGAACAGATTACTGAAAGATTGTGCATTAGTTTTTATTGACGACGTCCTGCTCGCTGTGTCTGACAACGAGGAAGGATTCTCCCGGCTAGAAACGGTTTTGAAAAGGTTTCCGGAGCATAACCTCACTCTGAATTTAAAGAAATGTAAATTCTTCCAAGAGAAAATCGACTATCTGGGCAGGGAGATTTCAGCCAAAGGAGTGAGACCAGGAACTCAGAAGATAAGGGTGGTAATGGAAGCACGGGACCCCGGTAATGTAAAATAAGTACGCCAATTCCTGGGGCTCACAGGATATTTTAGACGTTTCGTGGAAAATTACACGCGGAAAGTCGCACCCTTTTGACAAAACTATTGAGAAAAGATTCGCAGTGGAACTGGGGATTACCGGAATCTCAGGTCGTAAAGGAATTGAAGGAAACAGAGGTACATACGGATGCCAGCGCGATCGGTGTAGGGGCTATCCTCATTCAAAAGCATGGGACGCTAAAACAACCCTAATCAAGCAAAAATACCACTCCTACGATTTGGAGACCCTAACCGTATTTACAGCCCTCAAGGCATTCCGGGTATACTTTTTGGGAAGCAAATTCACCATCGTTACAGATTGTAGCACTGTGCGCGCCACAGCAAATAAGAAAGACATACAGCATCGAGTGGCTCGTTGGTGGGTGTACTTCCAGGATTACGATTTCGAAATTGTGTACCGACCTGGGTTACAAGTTGCGCATGTAGATTATTTGACTCGTAATCCGGTGGAATGTTTATCAATTGACGTGACTGAGGCTGAATGGATTAACGTAGCGCAAGCCCAAGATCCGGACGTCGGGATTATTAGAAAAGTCTTGGAGAGCCGTGACGTACAACCCGAAACAAAAGATTATTTTGACAACTACACACTAAAGGGGGGGGGGGTTGTATTCCGGAGAACGGATGAAGGGAATGAATGGTTAGTTCCGAGAATGTCGAGATTTAATATCGTTAGGCTATGTCATGATGACCAGGGTCATTTTGCGTTTGACAGAACCTTATGGAAGGTTAAAGAAAACTATTGATTTAAGGGAATACGACGGTTTATCTCAAAGTACGTCAAGTCCTGTCTAAATTGTTTGTATTATAAATCCAACGCCGGGAGAAAACCGGGGGAGTTACATCCAATTGAAAAGATAGCTATTCCATTCCACACATTGCACATTGATCATGTTGGGCCTTTCATTCCAAGTAAACGAGGAAATACGCAGATACTGTCAATAATAGACTCATTCACGAAATTCTGCATATTAGAGCCAGTTAGAAATACAAAAACGAAACATGTCATTAAAGCCCTCGGACAATTATTTGCCATATTCGGAGTGCTCACGCGCATCATTAGTGAGAGGGGTAGTGCTTTCACCTCCCACACTTTCCAAACCTTCTGCAAAGAATACGGAATCAAACACGTTCTCAATGCGGTGGCCACGCCAAGGGCTAATGGTCAATGTGAGCGTTTGAACCCAACGTTACTCCACTCGTTAGCCACAACGAGCGCAGGTCAAGCTGAGAACATGTGGGACACACAGCTGAAGAGAGTGCAGAGCGCGATCAACTGCGCCGTAAATCGCACCACGAAGAGGACGCCGGCACAATTATTGCTGGGGTACCAACCACGAAGTGCGGCCGACGCACACCTTCAGGCGGGGATCGAGACGAAGTTAGACCAGATAGACTTGAGAGAAATGCGGAAAGAGGCAAAGATCTCGACAGGCGGGGAACAGGCTACCCAGAAAAAAAGATTTGATGCCAGAAGGTTCAAAGTTGAGATCTATGCAGTAGGAGATGTAGTCATGGTTGCCACTAGGCCAGCGGCAACGGGCGAGAGCAGAAAGCTGATTGCAAAGGCGAAGGGACCTTCAAGGTAAGAGCAGTCCTTCCGAACGATAGATACAAGGTACAGGACATGAGGAACCTCAAAAGGTCACCTAACCAGCGGTAGGTCGTTGCTGTAGACAGTCTCCAGAAATGGGTCATGTTTGATGCCATGGAGTGATTGGTGAGTAACAAGCACTGGAGTCAGAACAATGGTCAGACACCTTCGGGTGCCATAGGGGTTAGACCTCTAGAATGGGGTGGTCCTCGGACTAGAGCAATGGTCAGACACCTCCGGGTGCCATTGAGACTAGATTCCGACAGGACAAGGCAATTGAACTAGAACGATGGTCAGACACTCTCGAGTGCCATTTGAGCCAACCTCATGAAGATGAGTCGAAATTGGACAAGGAAAATGGTCAGACACTCCTGAGTGCCATCTAAGCTAGAAAGAAAAAAAACAGGGGCAAAGAGGAGAGAGAGGAGAAAATCTATTTAATTACACCGGCAGGTGTCTGAGGAACAACCTTGTGCTCCTAGGCGCCACCCCAGATAGCCAGCGCTGTCGTTGGGAGATTATGAGGGAGAATAAAAAAAAAGTATCGTTGTCAAAGGGTCTATCCTTAGGCCCCTCATAAGCCTTTTACTACTATTGCTTTATGACCTTTTGCTCTGAAAACCTTCCAGTAGATGGCGTAGGGTCAATTTTTCGAATCTCCACGTTCTGGTCGCCGGCGGTCGATACACCAGAGCGTTAGTTGCAGGCGGGCTGCCTGAGTAAACGGATGGACGCAGGGGTATTGGCGATTTTTCCAATGATTCCTCATCCATTGTTCTTCCCTCGTCATCCTATTTTTCTTTTTCTATTCATCTAACTCATTTAGCAGCCCTGTTTCATAACTATTGTAAGAATTTTGCTAAATGAAAAACGGACCCCGATTTTTTCCCCACTATCCCCCAACCTACTGCCATCTATTGGTCTATCGAAATTCACGGTAGTGTCATCTACCGTGGATCTCTCAGAAAAGGGTCTACCACCCCTTATGAGTCATCGAGCCTGGCTCGTAAGAGAGGTCTAATGGGGCCCCATAAAAAAACGACCCTCGAAATTAATCCGCTTACTACTGTCGATGTACTGTCGATCTTTCTACTTTGCCACTGTCGACAGTGCCAGGACAGTGGGTCAGCAATTTTTGTCGACAGTGACAAGGCAGCAAGTCGGATTTTGGCTATCTGGGACCCTTGGTAACAAAACCGGAATTAATTCCTACCGACAAGTTGGAGCCGATTACTCCGATGTGGAGGTAGAAATTGACCCAGGGTTGTACCACTTCCAAAAAAAAAACTTCGCAATGAGGCAATAATTTAATTAGCATGTTGGGAACAGCTGTTGCAGATTTTTCGCTCACTAGGAAAAGCCGAAGACGTCTTTCTGGTCAGGTTGGCCGACTAAAGCGGGAAAAGTTTGCGTTGAGTCGGGGACGAGGGAAAACCGAGACCCGACGGGAAAGGACGAGGGCTTGACACCCCCTAGTGACGTCGGGCCCAAACCAAGGACCACACAGGGTGAATGGACAAAGTCGGAGGACAATTAGACTTTCGGGCCTTGATCTGCCAACGAGACACTCCTTTGACTGTCCTCCAACGTAGCACATATTTGTATATCATTGTAGCGCCATTTCAGAGCTTAAATCATATTGTCTTATATGGTATCCAAATCCACTTATTAAATTAAATTCTCATACATTAAAAACCTTATAAAAGTTATTACTACAAAATACTATACCATTATTCGCCATTCGATTGTGGACTTATACCATATCGGATTTTTTAATTACCCCAAAACCCCCCGCAAACAGGGTGTAGCTGCTATCGAGCAGGGGTTGCAAAGCCCCAGGTAGTTAATTGTGATGTCCTGGGGGTAAATAAAATAGATGGCGCTATTGATCGGCCATTTTAATCCACGAGTATTTGAGTTATTGTTTCAAGATGAAATTTCAATGCCGTTGGAAAGTTTTGGAAAAAAATCCAAAAGAAAACCATAAGAACAAACAATGAACAGGGGATGAATAAATTGACTGTCATGAGAAAAACCGTTGCACGAAAACATAAATCTCAAGTTGTTGAGTTTTAATCTAATCCCCTCCAAAATAACCTTCAAAACTCCGGATAAAGGCTGTTCTTTGTAAAACTGAAACTTGAAGACAAAAAGTCAAGTCAACGGTCACGGTCCGAAGACATGAAACTTGAGCACTGCTTATTTTAAAGGTTTTCTGGGTTACATCTTCGACACATGTGGGATCCATTGTTCATTGTTTGTTGTACAAGGAGAACTCTAAAACCTTCCAAGAGGAGGACTTGCGTGCGCCACTTTTGGGGACTGGTGGGGGTTACTGGACCCAACTCTTAGTAGTTTAAGTTCAGATAAGTTAGTATTAATACAAATTTTCTGCTAGCAGCTTCTCTGCATTAGTCTGTTCAATTAGTTTTCAAGAGCTTAATAAGGATCAGTTATAAGAATACCTTTTGTATAAGGATCCAATCTACAGTTAGTTTTTACCAAATAAAAGTGTTAGTGTGCTCTTCTAAGCAGTTGTGTTATTGATTTATTATTGAATTACCCAACAATTCAATTACCCTCAACCTGGAGAAACAGACTTCGATGGAGTCCTCATTAGAGGTTTAGCGGCTAACGAACCCACATTCTAAGATTGGCGCTAAATATTCTCAATGGCGCCACTGTCCTACTGGTGATATTAAGGTATGATTTAAGGCCCGGATGGAGGGAATTTTTTTACAATTGGCGACTTTACGCCCTCCCACTTCGCGGTCAAACCCAGAAGCTTGATCTCACGCGATGCCCTGTCGGTAACTACGGCATTCGCTGAAAATCAGGGCGACATCAAAGAAGGAGTTTTGGAGGGCCCCTAAAAATTTTTTCATTTTTTTTTTCACTTGAAAATTCCATGGGGTATGCCGCGGAGGTTGAATGGGGGTTTATAGCCAGACCACGGGGCGGGAGTGGGAGGGGGGATGTACGCAAAACTGCAATGTACTACCCACCCTTACCAACCCTTTCCACAATGATGTAATGCGGTCATAAAATAAAAAATTCGACCCCCATATGCACATATAAATTTCGACCCCATTTTTCCCACCCTCATCCCATAATTTCCAAGCCGACCGACGGGGTGAAAAAAAATGTCTCTGCAGGGGTGGGTAAATCGACTCAGGGGGTGATTCTGAGTCGATCTTTACCTATAAATTTTGACACCATTTTTCCATCCTCACTACGCCATTTCCAAGGTGGCCGACGGGGTGATTAAAAAATATTTCTACAGGTGAGTAAGGATAAAAAAATGGGGTGGATTTTTATAGGTACAGATCGACTCAGAATCACCCCCTGAGTCGATTGACCCACCCCTGTGGAGACATTTTTTTTCACCCCGTCGGGCATCTTAGTAAAGGGGTAGTGAGGGTGGAAAAATGAGGTCAAAATGTATAGGTACAGATCGACTCAGAATCACCCCCTGAGTCAATTTACCCACCCCTGTAGAGACATTTTTTTTCACCCCGTCGGTCGGCTTGGAAATTATGTGATGAGGGTGGGCAAATTGGGTAGAAATTTAAATGTGTATATGGGGGTCGAATTTTTTATTTTATGACCGCATGACATCATTTTAGAAAGGGTTGGTAAGGGTGGGAAAAGTACATTGCAGTTTTGCGTGCATCCCCCCCGCCCCCGCACTCCCGACCCGTGGTCTGAAATTTTGGCAACATATTCTTGGATAGTTTAGAAAGTGATTTACGCAAAAAAAAAAAAATCGATTTTTTGAAGCTTCTAAAGCAGGCTCCCCCCTTAAGCTGGTTATGGCATATAATTTCATTTCGAATATGAAGATCTCTCAATCATTTATATTTTTATTACAAAATAGACATTGTTAATTTGATCAATTGACAGAAATTTCAACAAAATTTGAATCGTCAAAATAGTTTAATTCTAAATTGATTTTTGATGTTTCGTAAATGTCGGAAGAAAGCCCCTTAGGTACTACCTGGACGACACCCGAAGCACCACCGGCGGTCATTCCTACTACCTGACACGGAACCGTCATTGAGGGTATTTAGCTTCGACCCAATTTTTATAACCCTTAACTGCCAGTAGGTCAGACATTTTACTTGAACTTAAAACGCTTCGCGCAACCACTACAATTTGTTTAAATTTTTTTTGGAAAATTTTCTTGGGTAGTCTATTAATGGAAGAATCATTTTCCGGGATAGGCTCTCAAACATTAGGGCATCCGAAAAAATGGGCCATCCTAATATACACATATAAATTTCGACCCCCTTTTTCCCACCCTCATCCCATAATTTCCAAGCCGACCGACGGGGTGAAAAAAAGTCTCTACAGGTGTGGGTAAATCGACTCAGGGGGTGATTCTGAGTCGATCTGTACCTATAAATTTTGACCCCATTTTTCCACCCTCACTACCCCTTTACCAAGATGCCCGACGGGGTGAAAAAAAATGTCTCCACAGGGGTGGGTAAATCGACTCAGCGGGTGATTCTGAGTCGATCGGTACCTATAAAAATCCACCCCATTTTTTTATCCTCACTCACCTGTAGAAATATTTTTTAATCACCCCGTCGGCCACCTTGGAAATGGGGTAGTGAGGATGGAAAACTGGGGTCAAAATTTATAGGTACAGATCGACTCAGAATCACCCCCTGAGTCAATTTACCCACCCCTGCGGAGACATTTCTCCAGGACCCGCACACGGTGCAACCCCCCACCCCCTCTCATTACAATAATAGCATAATTATTTCAATATTATTATTAGTACTATTATTTACAATTATTATTATTATTGTTATCACTACATTATTAAATTTATGGGGCGTGGGGGTGAGACGGACTAACGCCTGGTACCCGTGGGGCCCCATCGTAATACGTCCCTGATCCACCGCACTCAATAATCTTCAAAACTCATGAATCCTCCGTCATGAATTTTTGTATCGTCGATGGCGCCATCCCACGGATTCGAGCGGTATTTCTAAAAAAATATGGCTACAGCTGATCGCTTCAATCCCGGCTTTCCGAATTTACGCTGACTGTAGTGGTCAAATTGGTCCAGGAATAATTTTAAAAAATAGTGCATTATATCCCATGAATCGGAAATTAGGTGTGAAAAGTGTCCAGTGTCTGAAATAATTATAATGAGTGTTTTTTCAAGTGACAGTTAGCCACGCCATATTGACCGGGTGCCACGGTGTGCTAATTTGGACAGGGGGCGAGAATGGTGTTTTTTTTGTGTGATTTTCCAATGACAAAAAAAAATACTTCCATTCATTTTCCTCCTTCCAGACCTAATTTCCGATCCATCGGAAACAAACGTTCAATTTTTGTGACCAAAATTGGATTTTTTCGTCCAATAACCCGGTCGTAATTTCGGAAACTGGAAATGGTCAATTTGGATCAGTTTCCTAGGGAATTTCATAGGGACTTGTCTGGAAAAAATCCCTCCAACCGGGCCTTAAGGAGGTATTCTCAGAGACCATGGGGGAGATCAGCAGGGCCAGTCCTGGGAGATCAACCACGAAATGTCCTAGCGGTAGTGCTGGAACTAATTTTGCAGCCGGATTTGTTGGTAAGGTACCGAACATTACGGCTGCAAAGTCGGAGCAGAGGGAAAAGTCGGTAACGGAGATAGCGTGGGGTGGGGGAATGCAAGTAAAGAGGGGAAATTAAACGGCTGGGCAGGCGTTCTGGATATCCGAACGGCGTTGAGGGAAGCTTTTCCCTCATTAGAGGGGGGGGGGGGTTAATTTTCAAAAATGCAGCTTGACGCGCATCAGTTCTCGGCGACGGCAAGCGAGAATACCCAATAACCCCCCACGATTCAAAAAGTAATTTCTGCCCTTCTACTGGAGATGAAGAAATGAAACCAACGTCATTCAATTGCTCATTAACTTGTTCATTAATGACGGTAGTTTTGTTTCTTAATCCGAGTTCAGAAGGGAGGGAATAATTTTGAAAAGGTAGCTTGACGCACATCACTTCTCGGCGGCGTCAAGCGAGAATACCCAATAACCCCCCACGGTTCAAATTTCATTTCCCCCTCTGTAATTGTGTGCGGGGTAGTTACCGTGATGATAAACTCAAAGAAAAAATAGAGCCTTCCAGCTTGATCCTTCCCTACGGTTGGAAGTCGCAGGTATACAACTTGGTGCGGCAACACTGTCTCCTGCACTGCTACTCACGAAAAGTAATTCGCAAGCAGCGATGTTTTTGTTTATGTGAAGGGAATAAATAATCTAATCTAATAATTAATGATTTTCTAACTATTTGTGAACATCAATTTATGTGATTGAGATTAATTATTCCCTTCACATAAACGAGAACATTGCTGCTTGCGAATTACTTTTCGTGAGTAGTAGTGCAGGAGACAGTGTTGCCGCACCAAGGTGTATACCTGCGACTTACAACCGTAGGGAAGAATCAAGCTGGAAGGCTCTATTTTTTCTTTGAGTTTATTATCACGGTAACTACCCCGCACACAATTACAGAGGGGGAAATGAAATTTGAACCGTGGGGGGTTATTGGGTATTCTCGCTTGACGCCACCGAGAAGTGATGTGCGTCAAGCTACCTTTTCAAAATTATTCCCTCCCTTCTGAACTCGGATTAAGAAACAAAACTACCGTCATTAATGAACAAGTTAATGAGCAATTGAATGACGTTGGTTTCATTTCTTCATCTCCAGTAGAAGGGCAGAAATTACTTTTTGAATCGTGGGGGGTTATTGGGTATTCTCGCTTGCCGTCGCCGAGAACTGATGCGCGTCAAGCTGCATTTTTGACAATTAATCCCCCCCCCCCCTCTAATGAGGGAAAAGCTTCCCTCAACGCCGTTCGGATATCCAGAACGCCTGCCCAGCCGTTTAATTTCCCCTCTTTACTTGCATTCCCCCACCCCACGCTATCTCCGTTACCGACTTTTCTCTCTGCTCCGACTTTGCAGCCGTAATGTTCGGTACCTTACCAACAAATCCGGCTGCAAAATTAGTTCCAGCGCTACCGCTAGGACATTTCGTGGTTGATCTCCCAGGACTGGCCCTGCTGATCTCCCCCATGGTCTCTGGTATTCTAAAGTGAAAAACAGGGGACAAGGTCTCGCAAGCGCCACGAGGGCGCGCGGCGGTCACTTTCACCTTCCCCTCAACTTCTGGTCTTCCCCACTCTTCTAAGCCTTTCGGCACTGCTGAGATTATTTTTTAAAATGCAAAATGATTTTAAAAAGTACGGAAAAATGTAAAAAATTTTTTTACAAAGAAGATAATTAAGGAAAAGCACAAAAATAATAAGAATCATTGGTATTGTTTGGTTAAATTACTATCTCTTTCCCCATGATTTTCCCACTCATTCCCGCGAATTAGTGAACTATTTGATAATGAAATATAGAATAATCTTTTCTTCTATTTATTACGAATAACGGGATACTACTAGTATTCAAAATAATGTGAGTAAATTCATTGATTCACCCACAAATCAGAATGTTTTTTCACGGAGGGGCGTTGGAGTGAGGGGAGATTTCTTTACGATTCGCCATCGCCCAATTTAAATAAAAAGCGTCGATGACTCTGCCTCTTGGGGACGTGGAAAGTCTCCCTGTGAATACTTTATTCGTGCGAAAATGGAAAATCGTGAGCGAGAATGTATGAAGTGACGAATAGATTCTTTAAAAAATCATCATATATCCTTTCTCTATCCATGTTTTTCTTTATAATTTTCCCATGTGCATGTCAATAATTTTTTGGGAGAAATTGAAAAAAAAAATTGAGCGCCTTCGCCGAGATTTGAACCCTCCACCGCAGAAATTGCCGAGTGATGGGGACGAAACGCGCATGAGGGGGAGACGGTGTACAGCGCCGCGTGCGGCTTCCGGAGGTACTTGTCCCCTGTTTTCTTGTCGGCAACATCAAAGTTTGAGAATACCTCTCGAAATCATACCTTAGGTGATATCAATAGGACATAACATGGGGCCCATCAATGATCGTGAGTGGCTTGTAATGTGATGACAAGTCACGTGAATTCGAGAGTCGATCGGTAAACAATAAATGGCCACGTGCGAGAGACTCGTAGACATTTACTTGGATTCGGAACATTTAATCCTTTGGATGACACTCTTCGACTCTGGTTGAAGGCGTTGAAGAATCTCTGCGGTACAAAATGAGCAGATTTTCAAAGTGGTTTGATATTTTATGATTTTTTCTACTGCTTTGGGAATTATGATGACATTGCTGGTGGCATAACCCTGGTACCAGATAGCCAAAATCCGACTTGCTGCCGTGTTACTGTCGACAAAAATTGCTGACCCACTGTCCTGGCACTGTCGACAGTGGCAAAGTAGAAAGATCGACAGTACATCGACAGTAGTAAGCGGATTAATTTCGAGGGTCGTTTTTTGATGGGGCCCCATTAGACCTCTCTTACGAGCCAGGCTCGATGACTCAGAAGGGGTGGTAGACCCTTTTTTGAGAGATCCACGGTAGATGACACTACCGTGAATTTCGATGGACCAGCAGATGGCAGTAGGTTGGGGGATGGTGGGGAAAAAATCGGGGTCCGTTTTCATTTAGCAAAATTATTACAAAAGTTATGAAACAGGGCTGCTAAATGAGTTAGATGAATAGAAAAAGAAAAACAGCATGACGAGGGAAGAACAATGGATGAGGAATAATTGGAAAAATCGCCAATACCCCTGCGTCCATCCGTTTACTCAAACAGCCCGCCTGCAACTAACGCTTTGGTGTATCGACCGCCGGCGACCAGAACGTGGAGATTCGAAAAATTGACCCTACGCCATCTACTGGAAGATTTTCAGAGAAAAAGGTCATAAAGAAATAGTAGTAAAAGACTTATGAGGGGCCTAAGGATGGACCCAAAGAGGATAGACCAAAGTAGAGGTTCAGTTCTGGGGGTTTGACCAGAGACCATAGGGGAGATCAGCAGGGCCAGTCCTGGGAGATCAACCACGAAATGTCCTAGCGGTAGCGCCGGAACTAATTTTGCAGGCACGTTTGTTGGTAAGGTACCGAACGTTACGCCTGCAAAACCGGAGCAGCGGGAAAAGTCGGTAACCCGGATAGTGTGGGGTGGGGGAATACAAGGAAATAGGGAAAATTAAACGGCTGGGCAGGCGTTCTGGGATTAATTATCAGGGATTAATTATTATTAATTTTTAGAAATGCAGCTTAACGAACATCAGTTCCCGGCGACGGCAAGCGAGAATTCCCAATAGACCCCCACGATTCAAAAATTCATTTCTCCCCTTCTACTTGAGATGAAGAAATGAAACCAACGTCATTCAATTGCTCATTAAATTCTTCATTAATGATGGTGGTTTCGTTTCTTAATCCGAATTACGGGGAGGGGATTAATTTTCAAAAATGCAGCTTGACGCGCATTAGTTCTAGGCGGCGTCAAGCGAGAATATCAAATAACTTCCCACGATACAAAAATTAATTTCACCCCCCCTAGTTGTGTGCGGGGTAGTAACCGTAATGATCAACTCAAAGGAAAAATAGAGTCTTCCAGTTTGATCCTTCCCTACGGTTGTAAGTCGCAGGTATATACCTTGGTGCGGCAACACTGTCTCCTGCACTACTACTCACCAAAAGTAATTCGCCAGCAGCGATGTTCTTGTTTATGCGAAGGGAATAAATAATCTAATCTAATAATTAAAGATTTTCGAATTATTTGTGAACATCAAATTATGTAATTGAGATTAGTTGGCCTTGACAATTTTTACAAAATTGGTTACATTTCAAACCACTTTATATCCTGAAAACATTCGAAGGAATTCTAGGATTTTATTAGTCTCGAAGGAATGTGCCTGAACATTTTAAGTTTTATAGATTTATTGGGCAATTTGTTCAAGGTAGAAATTTGAATTGTACAAAAGAAAAACGGGAATGAAAAGTAGGAAATAAAAAATCTACCTCGCGTGTTTGACACACAACAATATTTATATTCAAAGCTTCACATTTCTCAATATTTTTTATCATTCTGAATTGTATAAAATTTCTAATATTTATATAAAATACATATGATTTCTGTAAAACACGTCAGCCGGTGTCAACATACAGCAGAGCTTATCTTATTAAATATAAATAAATAGCAGTTCAGGATTAAATAGCTCATTGCTAAAAATACTAAAAATGTAATTATACGTTCAATTTTATATACCGACGGTAAGAGTGTATGATCCGGTGGATGGCGCCAGATGAGGAAGTATAGGACCCGCCAATGACGTCATGAGAGCTTTTGGAACATTTGAAAATTACATTTTTTGAAAAATCGATAATTAATTGTTACCATTAACTATGTAAAAAAATAATAAAAAATCATGCAAGTTCCCTATTATTTTTCTTTTTCACAATACTTGTCTTGATATCTCCTACTTGAAACAAACTCCGCTTTCGAGACGGTTTAATCCTAAACATGTGCTGAAATTTCAACAATGGACCGCGTTCATTTTGAGTCATAAAACTGTTTTTCTTTTCCCTGAGAGCGTTTTCCCTTTGATATAGTTTTCAGTCTCTGGACAACGGTCCTCTACCTAAGACGTGTCTTCCTTGTGGTAATAAAGACTATTCTAAAAAGTATTTTCACTGTGTCTCAAATACTGTGCAACAAGTTAACATTAAAACAATAAAAATTCCACCAACGTGTAAAATTTCCGATGAAGAAGCACTTGCGATTCTGATGAAGTACGAAATTTATTTCCGATCAGGAGAGATTCCGATCTACTTACATACGGTGTGGAAAGATCTTCAAAAAGAGAAAGACAATGCTTGGTCCCATCATAATTGGTACAATAAACTGAAACAAAATAAAAAGCGTCAAAATAAAGCGGGTTTATGGTCGTTGCTTATGAAGAAATTGTCAGTTGAGTCAGTCCAAAACGAAACGCTGGACAGTACATTGGACTTATCATGGAAGACCATTGATATTCGATCAATTTGCTTTGATAGTCAATATCTATTTTTTTATTAATTAAAAACTTTTTCAAGCAAATGTTAGCACCCCATTTTTTATTCTTCGATTGAAGGTCAAAAGTAACCTCGTCATTGGATTGAAAATTGTTTGTAGGTCATATATAGTCCATTGTCATTAGTCTATCAATCATCATTTATGGGCTATTAATTAATTAAAGAATATTATTCTGACGGACGAGTGCGCATGCGGATGAGCACATGCGCTACAATATAAGAAAAATATCTACTCTTAAACAATAAATGATTTAGATTTAGATTCTACAAACGATTTCTTATTGATGACAGGAAGAGAATATTGTGATACTGTATTTTTCTGACCTGTCTCGGCTAATATAGTTCAAGGGGGGAGGGGGAGCCTATGTCAAATGGTATTGAGAAAAAAATATGATTCATAAAAAAATATGGACTCTTAAACGATAATAATTATAGAGGCGGATTGTACAAACGATTTAGAATCGAATGAAAAAAAAAAACTCAAAATAATTGATTTTTTAAAATTTCGTTGGCTGACTTCACGCATTATTTTGATTAATGAATTAAAGAAGAATAAACAACTCTTAAACGTTAAAAACGAAGGTACAATCACTTGCTAACGAAGTACAAACGATTCTATAAGTTTTTTTGTTCAAAAATCGTTTTTTTGCGGCTAATAGGATACTGCTCAGCCAAGCGGGGGGGCTCCGTTCGTACTTGTTCAACTGTACACAGAATTTTCAGACGGTGAGAGCACCACTGTGTAGGGATTCAACTGTCGAGAGACAAAGCTAGGCTGTACATGTGGACCCAGCGCCACATGTACAGTCTAGCTTTTTAGAATTTTAGAATTTTCAAACAGTGCTCTCACCGTCTAAAAATTCTGTGTACAGTTGATCATTTGTACGGTTGACCAAGTACGAACGGAGCCCCTCCGCTTGGCCGATATGCAGATACCCCAGTAGGACTCGTGGCGCCCCGTCTCCTCGGGGGTGAAATCGTGTCGGTAACGTGGAGAAACTGGCAGCAGTCAAACCCCCAGAACTGAGCTTCTAGTTTGGTTTATCCTCTTTGGATGGACCCTTTGACAACGATACTTTTTTTTTATTCTCCCTCATAATCTCCCAACGAGAGCGCTGGCTATCTGGGGTATATCTTCAGTACACACTAATACATCAATCAAGCATTAAACAACAGAAATAATACAGTTCCTCATTTACTCTATAATTAACTATAAAAAAATTTTCCAACATATGTTTGTCCACACATATTTGATGAGAAAAAAAGTTTTTTGATTGCATTGGAAATTACCTTTGAAAATAATTACAGGAAAATGGGGTAACATAGAACATTTCCAGTAGTCACTGAATGAACTGATTTTTTAATTTCATAGGTTACAAACAATATCTCCAAATATAAAGAATTTATTCAAATTTATATCATCATATTTTTTGTAGATCTTCCTCCACTTTACAAACAAGACAAACATCAAAATCTCTACCACCCTTCCATGTACAGATTTGAGTTGCCTAATATCTTTTCATGATTTTACCGTAGAATTGATTTATGTCATTATCTTATTTACCTTTACTGAATTAACATACAAGCGTATCGAACCTGGCAGATCCGCTGTAAAATATTTGGAAAAACTGACATCAGTTTTTCTCTGTGCTATTGAGATCCGCACTGCAGGATAGTTGTTCCACATTCACACGTTGTATCCGGTTTTTCAACTTTAGTTTGAAATACCATAACGGACACTCATCGTATGACATCCACAGTTGTTCAGGTGGTTCCGTCGGAAATGTGCCATTCTGGTACATCACCTGAATTGAAAAAAAAACCATCTCATTGTCTAGATAATAATGATTCTTAATCATGTTATTTTTCTCCAATGACTACGAACCTTAACAATGAATTCTTCATCAATGTGGTGCAACTCCAACGCAACATAACTACCGTAATAAGGAACATGGGGCTCCCAATGAACATGTAGAGCTCTGATAAGTCCCATAATATTGATATCGTTACCTACTAGAATGGATAATCTACTCATTTCCACATTATTCAAGTAATTCTCTACATTGCGTAAGAACATGGCAAGCTGGATGCCTCCATTGTATCGAATGATGTCATCCGTTGCAGACTGGATACCATATTCGCACAGTACGAGTGATTGCAATAATCCGTCAGGGTATACATCTTTGATGCACTCATCTATGGGAATGCCAACCTGTTCCTAAAAGTATTTTAGTATATTTTATTTTAGGGTGTCATTCATGATCAAGCTGTGAGTTTTTGGGTTAAGTCGACTATGCTAGCTATTCTCGGCGAAATTTTCACCCCAGCTAGTACCACCAAGAGCCTGGTGCCTCTAGCATTTTCATTTGGATTATGGTCTTTTATATCAATATACAGGGTGTCCCAGAATTGCGCGTCCAAACTTTAAACTTAAGTTGGGGGTGAAATTCTGGATCGAAAAGTCCTGAGCGACTTTTTGATCAGACGCACCCTCTTCAACTTATTCAGGGTTGAAGTTGACGAATCAGGGGCGTGGAATACCCGGTCGCACGACGGTGAGGAAAACATACGAGTGTGGTGGTGTCCCCACCATACCGTACTACTTCCCTGCGGCGGCAGAAAGAGATGACAGGCGGCGGCGGGTAAGAGGAAGGGGAGGGAAATTAAAAAAATGAAGGTGTGAATGAATTAAAAAAATAAGGTAACGCGACTATGAAATGATGAATTACATATGAATTAATTAAAGATGGTAGTTAATGAAAAAGTTTCAAACCATAGCACGAATTTGACGATACAGAAATCCGCTTCGAAAGTTCCAGAAAAAATTACTACCAGTGCATTCTTCAAAGTATTGCTGATATAATTCTGTGAAGTTCTTCCAGTCTTCAACCAATTCGGAATGCTGGACGGCTACTTTGGACAAAATAGGTTGACATTTAAGCCAGCCAATGAATAATGGATCCACTTCCAATTGAACTACATTGAACCAAGAATTGTTTTTGAACGTCATGTTGGCGATCTCTTGATCGGTTGGAACGTAATCTGGGACCAGTCCCTGTGCTAATTGCATCGCTGATTGAATTGATACCTTTGTTTTCTCCGGACGGAAATAAATTTTCTTAGCATCAATTAAATTTTTATACGCCTCACGCAGGGATGCCCCTAATTCGCGTGCCTTTTTTTCCCCAAGCTGTAACAAAAAGTGAAATTAATTTCTTGTGCATTTGATTTCCTCCTTGATAAATGGTGTCATACACGGTGTTTCGTTTAAGCTAATTTTTATGGTGCAATGTTGGGTCTAAAATTTCAATTTCATGGGGACACGACATTTAGGCCCAGAATAACCCTCCCCTCTCTATACATCCAAAAAAAAAATCCCAATTCACAGAACATGTGAAGTTTTGTCTTGGAACTAAGAAATATTTTTTGGATTATTTTTTCTAAATGGGATCATTTGAAGAGGAAGAAACTTGGATCGAATTAATCATTGTTTTCTTATCCTGGGCCTAAATATATGGGAGTCCTGTTCCATTTTGCTCTGCTATGTACCTCTACCAACTTTTTCAAGTTCCACTTCGATCAACTACAGACTTGCTCCACCCAGTGAACTAGGAATTCTTAACTCTATGGTAAAAAAAAAATTGCTCGGTAGAATAGAGGTTTAGAAAATTTTTGCCCTGGATTAGTTATTTGAATATAAAAGTGGAAACTGCGTTGGTATAGAATAAAACCGATAGTTCAAAAACACAGTTACTAATAATTGCTTCATACTTTCGTCAATCTGTTGGATCCTTCTGGTATGTAGGACTTATTGATTTTTGATAGCAAAGGAAACTTAGCTTGTACACTAAGTCGACTTGGAGTAGACTCTGCGTGATGTACAAGAATTTGAGTTAGCAAAAGTTCTGCATGGGAAAACTTTAATTGTAGGATGAAAAAAACTACTGTCCATGCGTAATCGAGCTTCATCGTTACAAACTTGTTGATTTACGGGGAAAGTACAGAAAACTGATGGACTGATGGTAGCGCAACTGGTTTAAATAGTGTAGACAAGAAATTCTGAGCGATAAAGCGCCATTGTATTATGACACTATTAAATTTAGGAATTTCTCATTTTTGTCGCTTCCGTTTTCTAATAAAACGTATATGATATGGCGAAATGATGAAAAATACATTTACATTTCCAATCGATTGTTGTGCATGAAAACATCAATAACATGTTATCTCGTGAAGCAATAATAATTGTTTTGTCGGATTCCAAAATAATGACGACAACTTTGCTACATGTTACTCGTAATCTTTATTTATGCGACAAAAATCATTATCCGAATGGGTATTGGTCTGAATATTCAGAGGCCTTCAATTTAATTCCTTGAGGGTATTGGCAAGTCAAAGGGGTTTTTCTCTTAGTTAGGATATCGGCACTCTGAGGTGAGAGGGAGACGTGACATCAGGGTGTTAATAGAAATACGTGGATAATTGCAGAAAGGCTCGGAGGAGTATTAGGGAAAACTCCAGGGAACGAGTATTATTTTGTGCGAGGTCCGCAATTAACAACTTTCGTTAAGACAAATGTAGAGGCACATAGAAGGGGAGGCTCTTAATTATTAGTATTGATAAATAATATTATTATTTTGTAAAGAGGTGACTCATAATGATTACATAATCAAAAAGCGCCAAATCATACAGCAGTAAAGACAAAATCAAATTCCAATCTATATGTCGTGAGTCATCATTTCCCTCATCTATTTTTTAAAGTATTCCAGAAAGTAATAATTCTATGCCTCGGGGAAGTTTACAACTTCAAATAATCTTATCGTATTGTATTCCACGTGTAACTGCAAATTCCATAAAATCTCTTGACGTAAAGAAGATGAATAAAATTGATTCTTGAAAATAATTTCCGATTTCTCATGGACAGATCTCGTATATTTTTTGTGTGTCCTTTTTATGTAATTTATTATGATTTTTCAAGTATATCTTCAAAACCACTTATAAATAATATATGAGAAAACAAGAGAATAAGATTTTTTTCTAGGTATTTTTTCGATTCAATTGTTTTTCCTTCCAAAATACACATTGGTTCACGGATTCGTAAATTGACAAAGAATCTATGGACTATCGGCGGCAATCAAGCCGACTAAAGCTCTCTAGCTGCATGCAATCATTAAAAATGCTCTCAAATGTAAATAATGGACAGTCCGGGGTGGCCGAACACTCAGGAATTACCCGAGGTACAGGTGGTTCCCTGGAAGACGTGCCTTTGTGATACACAACCTAAATGTAAAAATAAAATCGTCATATCATCGAAAAAAAATGGTATTCGCCTCGTCTCATTGTCATAAAATATCTGCCAACCCTGACTATCAATTTTCTATTGATTGCGTGCAGTTCTAATGCAATGTAGCTACCGTAATCGGGAATATGGTGTTGGTCATAAACATCTAGAGCTTTGAGAAGTCCGACCATGTGGATATCGTCACCAACAAAAATGAATAGTTTCCTATTGTCCACATAATCTAAGTAATTGCTGACTAAACGCAGGAAAAGTCCGCTGTGGGCACCTCCATTCAGACGGATGTCATAGGTCGACTGAGCCTCATACTCCTCCATCATGAGTTTCTGTAACAGCCCATCGTGATACGCGTACTTCATTCAGGGCTCTAGGGGAATGCCAGCGCTCTCCTAAAAGAATCCAATGGTATTTTACGTGAATTATGAATGTAGACGATGATGCGGTATTTTGAAAATAATCAAAATCCGAAATATCGATTATTTTTTGGGCGAAGTGTTGGGCTATTATCCAAATATCGGTCTATGGAACTTGTAGAAATTTGACCAAATTTTTACTGAAGCCTTTTCCTCAATCAAACATGAATTCAGAAGCGAAGTAGTAAATCGAATGATCTCCCGACTGCGAGACAAGTCAATTATCTCCTTTTGGTGTTTCGCTACTCAATTTTAAGGAAATTGTATTCATTATTATTATTACTATTCGCCGGAAACATTTGTGTAGTGTTTGAATCGTGTCGGAAACAGAGGAAAAATTTAGAATTCCTTTTAGTTGAATATAAAGGGATAAAAATTAAGAAAAAAGTCGAACCCTCGCGTGCAGATGACGGTACAGAATTCCACTTTGAAGGGTCCCGAACACATTGCTTCCTGTATGATTTAACAGATATCCGTACGGGGAATCTAAGGGTTCAGTAATCATATCGCCATATCGCTCGAATCCATCGTGAGCGAAAAATTGAGAAAAGTTTTGACAGTGGAACCAGCCCATGTATATCGGATCCATTCGGAGGATAGCTATATCGAACCATGGGTTGCTTTTGAATTTCCCATGGGCGACATCTTCGTTGGGAACGTATTCAGGTACAAGCCCATGTGCAATTAGAGAGGATATATCAATTGCCTCCTCGGTGCACTCTGGGCGCATATAAATTTTCGTATTGCCATACAAATTCCCATAGGCCTCACGTAAAGAGACTCCTAATTTATCAGCATTCACTCTTCCTTTCTGCAAAAAAACCCATCACTTTCTGTTTTGATGATAGTGATGATCAAAATAGGCATTCAGAAAAGACTGCATTGAAGATTTTGGAATGTTTATCTGGATGCGTAAATATCGACTGTCGAAGTCTGCAACATTTAACGGCTCTAGGGTTGGAAACTAAGGGGCATAACCTTTTCCACATTCCACATTTATAAATTAGGTCACACGGAGACATATTGTTCAATAAAAGTAACGCAAAAGTTCTATAAGTATCGTGTGAAATGGTCTGATGCGAATTAGGAAGGCTCCATAAAAAAGACCCTCTGAACTTCTACGTAATCTTTACTGAATATTTTTTTTCCCATGAATACGAACTTATTCCACTCTATGCAACTAAAAATCTGGCAATGGCAATGGCAATAGGAGCGTTCTTCACATGGGGGGCATTATATTCAATAATTTGTTCATACTTGCGTCAACATGATGGATCCCTGCGGTATGGTAGAACTGTTGATGCTAGGCATCAAAGGAAACAAATTTGTCATGTTCTTGTCTGGTTTATACTCTGTGTGATACGCCAGGACTTGAACAAGTAGAAGTTTTGCATTAGAGAACTCTGAATGCAAGAGGAAACAAAGTATTGTCCATCCGTAATGGATCTTCATTGTCGAAGCTTTCTGGCTTTCGGTGATGACAAAGAAGACTAACTATGATTAAGGCTAGGTGAGTTCGCTTAAATAGTTTGACCAGGTCTCACAGAGTGATTCAAGGGATACGTTAGCCTTGGGGTATGGCATAACCAACTTTATCGATAAATTCACAAATTAATGGTAACGATAGTCCATTAATAGGTATTAGGGATCCCACCATCTTTGTTCGACCTGCTTATTCCAATAGACATAACGTGTGATAGATACTCAAAAATCTATTTAGCTCCTAAGCGATTATTCAATAAAATATACTTAGCATGTCAATTCTTCAAGAAAAAATAATGAGATTTTGATAATTGTTGGCATGCCATTCGTGATGGTGATAGAATTTATCAAAATTTATTTTTTTATCTACTTTAAACTGGATATTTATACAGGGTGGCCCAAAATTGAACGTCCAGACTTTAAAATTAAGTTGGGGGTGAAATTCTGGATCGAAAAGTCCTGAGAGACTTTTTGATCAGACGCACCCTCTTCAACTTATTCAGGGTTGAATTTGGACGAATCAGGGGCGTGGAATACCCGGTCGCACGACGGTGAGGAAAACGTTCGAGTGTGTTGGTGTCCCCACCAAAGAGGATAGACCAAAGTAGAGGCTCAGTTCTGGGGGTTTGACTGACGCCAGTTTCTCCACGTTACCGACATGATTTCACCCCCGAGGAGACGGGGCGCCACGAGTCCTACTGGGGTATCAGCATATCGGCCAAGCCGGTAACGACTCAGTAGCAGTGTTGCCAGACCTACCATAATTATGGTATCGCTACCATAATTATAGGCTTGATACCATATACCATAATAAAGCGCTATGGTATCACAATTTTACCATAATTTCAGTTCGAGGTGTTTTTGAGATTTTCCTAATTTTTCGGATTTCTCGCAATTAAAAAATATATTTTTTGAAAGGTCAGGCTCTGGTACATCATTTTAATGATTCCGATTCCGCCTCAATGATGGTAGATCAATTTTGTTCGTTTTTTAATAATTCAGTATTTCACCGTTTTGGCACTCTGCGCAAACGCATTCAGTTCAAAGGCTCCCGCCAGCGAAGTTTATTGAGAACATGTTGAGACAAGAAACTTGACTCTATTCTGGAATGGTTGATAATGTAGGTAGCGAATGCCTGAGTATAAAAATTTATTGCTGTTTTGAGTTTTAACCAATGATGGAAGAGATTCTGAAATGTGAACCAATCGCAGCGCGTGTACTATGGCGGCCACTTTGGACGGTCATTCTAGTGCACGGAGCTTATTCTTCCTGCAGACTGTTCTATCTGCATGCCAGGTGACTTATATATCCGCCAAACTCGAATAAAACGCACTATTTCACACGTTTCATCACACTATTTAGAGCAGATAGTCACTTTCAGCAATCGTCAGGTAAATAAAGATGCTTTCAGCTTTTTCTTCGTCAATAATGACCATGAGTGCAATTCGCAAGTACGTATTTATTTTTCATCCAGCATGACAGATTCAGAGGGAGGTGAACAGCCCGATACTCCACCATCGAGTCACCATCGTGTCAAAAGAGTTAAAGTAGCTCAGAAATTTCGAAATGACTGGCTATCCGATGAAAGATTCAAACGTTGGCTCGTCAAGATTCCAGATAACCTATTTAAAGCCAAATGTAAATTGTGTGATAAGGTTCTCACCGCTGATGTCTCAGTGCTACTTTCTCATCGAAAATCAGCGAAGCATGAGTCCAAAGAAAATCCTGTAATATCAGAAACTTCGAAAATCACACAGTTCTTAAAATCAGTGAACTGCAATGAAGCTTCAACATTGGATACAAGCGTCGCCATTGCCGAAATACGGTTGTCAGGTTTCTTCGCTGAGCATAACATCGCACTCAATTTGATGGATAAATTGACTCCCACATTAAAAAGCATCTTCCACGACTCACCAATTGCTCAGAAATTGGCCTTGAAAAGAACCAAAGCGACAGCAATTATAACAAAGGTGATAGGTGAAACTGAGAAATCTGAACTGGCTAAGAAACTACAGAAAACAAAATTTAGTGTTCTCACAGATGAATCGACTGATATCTCAACCACAAAATCGAATTGTATAATAGTTCGTTTCTATGATGAAGCAGAACAAAAAATTGTGAGTAAATTCTGGGCATTGTCACAAGTCTTTCACGAGGATGGGTCTGTTACAAGTGCTACTGGGGAACATTTGTATACAATTCTCGTCAATAGCTTCAAAGAGCGAGATATTCCGATGGAGAATATTATTGGATTCGGATCAGATGGCTGCAGTGTAATGATGGGGCAGTGGAATTCGGTAGCAAGCAGATTGAAACGTGATTTTCCGGGAATTATCATTTTCAAATGTTTATGCCACTCACTCCATTTGGCTGCCAGTGCCTCATGTAAACAATTACCCCGAACAATTGAAGATCTAGCTCGAAATGTCTACAATTTTTTTCATGCAAGCGCGAAACGATTATCTGCTTTTGCTCAATTTCAAGTTTTTACGGACTCTCCTGTTCATTCATTACTACACCCTTCACAAACTCGGTGGTTGTCGTTGACGGCAGTGGGGGAAAGAATGCTAGAACAGTGGTCAGCGTTACATTTATTTTTCACTGAAAAGAGATTTGAGGAGAAGTTGGTGGTAGCAGAAACTATTTACAATAGTTTGCAGGACCCTTTCAACAAATTATATTTCCTTTTTTTAAAATGGGTGCTACCACTGTTCTCACAAGCTAATCAATATTTCCAATCCAGTAAAGTGGTCATCACTGATGTACATGACAAAATGACAGCGCTTTACAGAGATCTCCTTTGCTCCTACATGAAACGGAGTTACGTGGTCACGACTGATTTGATCAAAATAGATCCTCAGGAAACTTCACAATTTCTTCCTAATTCCCAGATGTATTTGGGTGTTCATGTGATGACAGAAATGTCGAAGGAAGTATTCAGTGAGAGAAAGGACTTAGTGGAATTCTTCCAGAATAAATGCAGGAACTTCCTAATGACTGCATGTCTTGAAATCAAGAAACGCTATGAGTTTGACAATCCTCTCTTGGATCAAATTAGAGTCTTCAAACCTAAGAATGCATTATCTCACAGAACAAGAGAATCGATGCCTTCTCTTGCGTCGTTACTCTCTCCTCTCCCAAGGATTTGCCAAAATTCAGATTTCCAAGCCATTGATAACGAATGGCGCAATTTGCCTTTGCATCAATTTCGCGAGAATAAGCTCGACGACTTGCTCAAATTGGAGACAGATGCTTTCTGGGCCAAGTTATTATTTTTGAAGAATGATGATGATGGTGGGTATCTATTCCATAATCTCTCTACAGTGGTGCTGCAGATATTATCTCTCCCACATTCCAATGCGGATAGTGAACGTATCTTCTCCAAAATTAATTTGATTAAGACCAATGCCAGGAATAAACTGATCATTTTTACTGTTAATGGCTTGGTTTTAACAAGTCAACGAGTGAAATCTGATGGAGGAAGCTCAGAATTCAAACCATCACCAGACATGTTATCCAAAATGAAAAGCTCATTTTTATACGGAGATAAGAAGAGTACTACTAATCCACTTGTGAAGCCTTGTTTTGCTACTTCTACAGTTGCTACTGATTTTCATGTGCAATCCACGGGTGAACCTTCATCTATTGAGGAAACTGATGATGAAATCATCTTTGATTAATTCATATTTCTGACATTGTTACTATTTTTTTAAAATGAGGTACCAAAGTTTATGCTTAAATCCTAGATATATCAATAATAAATTGACTATTCGCTACTTAAGAATGATTCGAACAATGTTATTTTAAAGTTTCGTACCGTTTTCGGAAGATTCTACCTTACCATCCCTTGATACCATTATTTTCTGCTGAATACCATAATTTTGGGGTGTGGATACCAGAATCCATTGCCTCGGGTCTGGCAACACTGCTCAGTAGCGCTCCCGCTGCCACGGGGACAAGTCGAGAGTGGAGATATAAGTTTCTGCGCCTTTGAAATGTTTCTTTATGATTTTTCAGCCATAATATGTCGTTTTTAGGTTTACAAATTTAATTTAAAAGATCTATTTTTCCCGGTCAGGAGAGAAATATTTTCACCTGGCCAGTTAGTTAAGCATGTACCAAGAGCTAAATAAAACAATTCAATTACTATATTGGCGCACAGCGAGCGTCCTCAAATCGCATGCTCTGGATTCGAGTTCGATCCCAGCCTCCATCGTTTTTTTTTCTTTTTTATTTATATTATATCAATTTTTTTTCTATAAATCATTAATCACTAATCGGAATACCTCAAGAGAATCATATCAAATGGGAATTCGAATGATGATTCGAGGGGAAGGGCAGGGAGCATTAGGGTGGCCCATGAAAAGTGTAGTTTAAATATCTGCATTTACAGTGTTCTATTCTGATAGGGTAGCTTATAAAACATTTATGTGAATTTTTTCAAAATTTTTTAAATGTTTTTAACCACCGCAAACGCTATTCAAAGTTTGAAGAAAATGTTTGACCTACTGGCAGTTTGCAGTCACTAAGTTTGATGACAAGTCAAATTACTTTATGGCGGTTCTCGCTAGGTATGTCATAAAAGTGTTCAGTCGGTGCACGGGACATCTTCCAGGTACCCCAAAAAAACCTTTGCCTATCCATTCCACTGAATTTTCGACAAACATAAGGTAAAGCTATGTAAAACGAGCCCTGTGGAATTTTTTCTTGAACGTTAGTGACGGATTCACTTAATAATGAATTGAAATAACAATTTTTTCCAAATGGAAAATACATTCGTCTTTTTTTGACTCAATTTTTTTAATAGTATTTTTTTATGAATTATTTCATATTAAAGGCTGGCAACCGATTGACAAATACGAAAAAATATCAATATTGTATTTCAGAGGAAGTTTCATTGCAATTTGCATAACGATTTTGGTTTTTTATGTCTTTCACCTAGAACATTGGGCTCAACTGATCAGAAACTCTCATTTACCGTATATCATGAAATATTTCCCCGATAGAGTGACAAAACTTTGTAATTATCGATATTTATTGAAATTTCATAAGGATTGAAATATAGTAAGCTTACTTCAAATGAAGCTATTCCTACGAATCAAATTTCATTAGATTCGTCATGATATGAAGCATTCCACTATGTAAATTTTTAATCGAAATCATTGAAAAATTAAAAATTCACTCATGGGCAATGAAGGGTACACTTTTATATATTGGCTGTAGTAAAAGATTTTGTCCCGTGCCAGTGAAGGGTCAGACGGTTACCTGACCCTCTCCATTTCATTTTACAGCTCTCATTAGGAGCACCAGATAATCCGAGCACCTGCCGTTTCCAGAAATTTTAAAATTTTCCAATGCAGTTTTCCTTGATTCACAATGTAGAAAAATATTAGTTTTCTAGTTGAGATGATAGTACAATAGTTGGATAACCATGCAGGCGAATCGGAAAGGAAATCGGATAATTTGGAACGCTTTTACAAGCCATCCAAAACCTTGATTTTCAGCTAATTTCGTACTTTTTTATGCCATGAAAAATAAGTATAAAAATTGCAAAAAATAATACTAATATTCTTAGGCTTCTCGTGATGCATGCTGGAGAAGAGAATTGCGAAATTCGTATAATTTCCAGGTATAATAATAAATATGAACTTTTTTCGTTTCTCTACGTATCTATATTATGTGAAATTCCGAGAACCCTTTGCCGCCTCAAAAAACAATTTCAAAATCCTGAAAAAATTCACACTAATATTTCATCAGCTATCCCATCAGAAGACAAAACTTTAAATGTAAATTTCAAAGTTTTCCTTTTTTGGGCCACCCTAGGGAGCATGTTGTCTTATCTTGACCACCATGATTTTTTGTTGATGTCTATATTATGAAGATCAGTGTTTGGATGGTTATTGAGACTTAATTGAAAGTTTTCGGTTAAGGAGGCTATGTGATCATAGATGGGGTTTATGTTTAGAGCTTCATGAATGGTGGAGATACGAGTTCTATAAGGAAAGTTTCCGATAATTCTTAGGAATTTGTTTTGGGTGGTTTGTAGTTGTGATAAGTGTGTGTGTGCTGCATTATGCCAGATTGGGCAGCTATAGGTAATCGTCGGTCTGATGAGCGCTTTGTATAACGTTAACTTTAATTTTGCACTGAGAGAGTTGGATTTGAAAAGCCTGTATAATCTGGATAGCAGTCTTTTGGCATTGGCGTTAAGTTTGCTGATATGTTGGTTCCATAATAGTTTTGAGTCTATCCATAAACCTAAGTATTTAACGCAATTCTTTGGAATAATTGCTTTTCCCCTAATTTTTATCGTGGTTTTTGGGGGTTTACCACGTGCGAATATAGTCGCTTCAGTCTTGGTTTCATTAACGTTGATTTTCCATTTATTTAGCTCATTTATGATTATGGATGAGGCGTTTTCAATTCGCGACACTGCCTTATTCAACGAAATACTGGAGGTATATATAGCTAGATCATCCGCAAATCCTGCTATGTTTACGTTTTTGGGGCAGACCTCAAAAACAGATGTGATATAGATGTTGAAAAGAGTGGGCGATAATATTGAACCCTGTGGAACTCCAGCGACGATTTTCAAGGGTAAGGATAAGGTAGAGTCCACCCTTACCTGGATGTATCTATCTTGTAAGAAGGAGTGTATAACTTTGCAAAGGAATTTTGGTACCTTTAAGGTAGTGAGCTTTTGGACCAGCCCACATGGCCATACCGAATCAAAAGCTTTTTCACTGTCCAGAAATAGAGCCACCGAGAATTCTTTAGCTTCACTTGCCTTTTTAATACAATTAGTAAGTCTTGCGAGTTGATGAGTGGTGGAGTGGAAAGCCCTGAAACCAAACTGCTCTTTTGGTAGGATTTTTAATTGGTGGATAGATTTGGTTAGTCTTAGTAGGATGATTTTTTCTAGGATTTTTCCAAGATTTGGGAGGAGGCTGACTGGTCTATAGCTTACTGGTTGGGAGGCAGATTTACCCGGTTTGAGAATGGGAATAACCACAGCTTTTTTCCACTTTTCAGGGAAATATTGTAGGAGAAGGCAGGAATTTATGATTTTGGTGAGGAAAACTACAGCTTTTTTAGAGATATTTTTAATAACTATATTAGGAATTTCATCGATGCCAGGGGCTGATTTGGTTTTCAATTTCCTTATTATATTGTATACTTCCTTGGGCTTACACAGGAATCCGATAGGGGTTTCAATTTTGTTGGCATAGAGATTTTTGTTTATAGTAGAATTTATTTGTTGCTCAAAGGAAGGGTTTCCTCTTTCTGACGCGATTTGGTGAATACTTGCATAATGGGAGCAAAGTGTGTCTGCCTTTTCGGCATTGTCACTGATTATTTTGTTATTTATGGTGAAGTTAGGTATTTTTTGTTTAGGGGTATTATTAAAGCTTTTTGCAATTTTCCAGATGGAGTGGTCATTTTGTTTCCATTCTAGAATTTTAATGTGGACTTCCTTAGCTAGTTTGTTGAACCAGGACTTCAGCAAGGAGTTATCTTTATTTTTTTGCCTGTAATTTCTGAGCTTGTTTTTTTGTTTAATTAATTCCTTTAAGTAATCTGGAAGAGGAGTATGTTTTGAGAGGGTAGGGAACGTTGGGGTGTTTGCTTTGTATGCCTCTATGATTTTTTTGGTGAATAAATTTATGTTATGATCCGTATGTTCTGTCGAAACGCAGGAAGGGTTTACAGTATCTAATGAGTTGTCTAGATGCTCCCTGAAGTTATTCCAGTTGGATTTCTTGAAATTATATCTTTTTACAGGACTCACAACAGCGGTCCTACCCTGAATTGAGAAGAATAAGGGCATGTGGTCTGATGGAGATTCGTGGAGAACTTGAAAATTTGAAACCAATTGGTGGTTGTTTGTTAGAAGGAAATCAATAGTAGATGGGTACTTTGAGTTAGGAGGATAGTGAGTTGGTTCATTTGGTGCAAAAAGAAATAGGTTTGAGGCTGAGGACAGGTTTAAAAGGATTTTGCCGGAAGTATTGGGAACAACGGGTGTCCAAGCATTATCTTTAGCATTGAAGTCTCCCGCTGCAATAGTTGAGCAGCCTGGTTTGAGTAAGGATTTTAATAGTTCGGCATCTAGTGTTGTATCAGGAGGGTTGTAAATTGAATATAGGTGAATGGGTTTATTATTAATGACAATTTCTATTCCCACGTATTCCGTGTTGGAGTTAATGTTGTGGGGGAGAGTATTGTGCTTAATTGAAGAGTGAATGGCTATAGCCACTCCACCACCTAACTTGTGTGATCTATCCTCTCTGATAAAAGTGAAATTTGGTAAGTGAAGTTTTTTAACATTAGGATTTAATTTTGTTTCCGAAAAGAGAATAATTTTCGCTTTTTGCTCAGTAATTAAGAGCGATAGCTCGGATAGCTTCGATTTCAGTGAGTTTATGTTCAGTGCAATGATGTTGATTGAATTTAACAGCGCCATGTTACAGATTTTCGTCGAAGATATCTGAGTAAGAGGCTATTATCGTGAGGCGATCAATAGGCGACTTTGTGGATTTTAAAGTTTTTATCATTTCTCTCAGTTTGTCGATTAATTGGAATATATTTAGTTTCAATAAGTCGTCCATAATGGTACTAGCGTTATTTATACACATTTTTATGTTGCTAAAGTCTTTGGTGGCTGAAGGGAGAAAAGGTACCTGGTGACTGTCGTGGCTCCGCAAGATTCGGCGAGGCTGGAGGTTTTGCTGCTGATGAGCCAGTTGGTAGTTGGCTTGTGAGTCCGGCATGGCTTCGTATGGTGTGGAGAGAGACGTTTCGGTCTGATTCGGATGATGTGTGGTGCTTGGTGGGATTACGTTCGACAGGACGTTTGGTGGAGGTTGGTTGGAAACGACGTGTGCGTAGGGTCGCAATGGGGTAGTTGGGCCCAGGAGTGTGTGCTTGGGTATTTGAGTTGGGCCGCAGGGTATGCTCCTCTATTGGTTTTCCTCATGGTGGAGATTTCGGTGAATTTTACCCTGGCCAGACATTTTCTGTAACTGGCCACATGTTTTTCACCACAGTTGGTGCATTTTATGGTCTCGTTTGTGCAGCTTTTAGCATCGTGTCCATCACCACATTTAACGCACTTTGGGGTGCGGCTGCAGTGTGAGCTCGCGTGTCCAAAAGCCTGGCATCTGAAGCACTGTGTTGGTTGACCATTTGACTTAAATTTTTCAATTGAGAAGGTATGGTATTGTATTGTCTTCATTTTGGCAAAGCTGGCGAGAGATGTTTCAGGGCTCACTGTGATTGCGAAGATTGGTAACTTTGTGGCCGAGACTTGTTCAGTTGCCTTCTTGATGAATTGTCTCACTGAAATCACTTCAATGCTTTGCGATTTGAGTTCGTTCTGGATATCTTCCTCTAAGAAAGAGGTTGGCAGTCCTTTTATGATGAATTTCTTAAGTCTATCCTGTTTATATCCGTAGGTATAGAACTTAAAATTTGCTTCTGAGAAAAGTTTGACCATCTTAGCGTGGTCAGCCTTTGACTTGAGGTTTATAGATGTATACAGGTGAAAATATTTCTCTCCTGACCGGGAAAAATAGATCTTTTAAATTAATTTTTGTAAACCTAAAAACGACATATTATGGCTGAAAAATCATAAGGAAACATTTCAAAGGCGCAGAAACCTATATCTCCACTCTCGACTTGTCCCCTCGGCAGCGGGACTGCTACTGAGTCGTTATCGGCTTGGCCGATATGCTGATACCCCAGTAGGACTCGTGGCGCCCCGTCTCCTCGGGGGTGAAATCATGTCGGTAACGTGGAGAAACTGGCGTCAGTCAAACCCCCAGAACGGAGCCTCTACTGTGGTCTATCCTCTTTGGTCCCCACCATACGGTACTACTCCCCTGCGGCGGCAGAAAGAGATGACTGGCGGCGGTGGGTAAGAGGAAGGGGAGGGAAATGAAAAAAATGAACACCCACAAAAAAAAATCATCAGCGATTGATCATTTTTTTTCTCCTTCGCTGAAAGAAAAAATGAAAATCTCATACAGGGCTAATGGGGCTTTAGAAAATTAAATCGCCGGGTTTTTTTTTCCAGCGCTGTAATTTTCAACGCTGTTTTTTTCTCCTTTTCGATTAGATTAAGAGATGTAATGGGCCTCAATCGATGGGGAATTTATTCCTCCATCGAATGCCCGTGGTTTCATCCCTTGGCATTAATTAGGGGAGGAGTAAATAATTTTTATGTAGCGGGCGGGTGTTCATTTTTTTCATTTCCCTCCCCTTCCTCTTACCCACCGCCGCCAGTCATCTCTTTCTGCCGCCGCAGGGGAGTAGTACGATATGGTGGGGACACCACCACACTCGCATGTTTTCCTCACCGTCGTGCGAGCGGTTATCCCACGCCCCTGATTCCTGATTCCCCTGATTCCAACTTCAACCCTGAATAAGTTGAAGAGGGTGCGTCTGATCAAAAAGTCTCTCAGGACTTTTCGATCCAGAATTTCACCCCCAACTTAAGTTTGCAGTCTGGACGTTCAATTCTGGGACACCCTGTATAGTTTTTATCGTAATGAATGTTTGCGAATTTGTCTTTACTTTCTTCCATTTGATTACGAAATTGATGATGAAAAACCTTGCACTCGAAAAATTCCTGAAATTTATGCCATTTTCGAATCAATCATTGACAGTGGTCCATATTGTCCCCATCGTCCCAATGAAGAAAATCTCTCTCGAAAAAAAACTCTTATGCTGTAATTTCTGCGTGATATCAGAGGTCGCAAGTGTTAATGATAAATGTAATACGTTTCAGAGCCAAATGAGACTTTTATCCCTCGGAAAACATGAGATAGTACGTGTACCAGCTTTTATTGAACTTGAGATTGATAGTTGGACGCTGGAAGACAGTGGGAAGGCATCATGAATTATTATTATTATTATTATGTCGGGGTTGATCTGGGGACTGGTAGCACCGTGGCTGCACTTTTTGACGGCGATGGGAAATTAATCAAGATCTCCAACAGTCCCATTGAGATATTTAACTCAGTTCCGGATTTTTATGAACAGTTCTCGGAGGACATCTGGGATTCTGTCAAGAAAGTTGTCAAGGTCTGGATTTTTAGAGAAATAAAAGATTTATTTCCATGATTTTTTGATGAAGGGATGTTTATAAAATATTTATAGGGGCATTCATCGAAAAGTTGGTGAATATTTCTTTACGAACCCTATAAAAAGTAATTGTTTACTGTTTGAGTTTTTCAAAGTGATTTTATTTTATTTGCGTAGAATATTGTTAATGGAACGCCCAAGGAATGTATCAAGGGTATTGGGTTCGATGCGACTTGCTCTCTGGTGCTTCTGGATGGAGCTGGAAGGTATGTGCCAGCGAGTTTAAATGGTAAATGATTAGTTTGTAGGGGAATCAGAGGGAGCGTGGAGGGGAAGGAGAGGAAGGACAAAGAGGGGCGGAAAGAGAAGGACCCCTGTGAGCCACGAGGAGGAAGGGGGAAGAGAGCGCAGAAAAGGAGGAGGGAGAAACCACACCAAGAAGGGGCGGAAGAAGAGAGGAAAGAGGAGAAGAAATGACTGAGAAAGAAAGGAGAGGGCGGGAGGGGAGGAGAACGAGGACAGACAAACGAGGAAGAAAATAAGGACAGCCCCCGCAGCACTGACAGAAGAAGAATGAAGGAAGGAGGAATTAGAAGAAAGAAGAGGAAGAAGGAAAAATATAAAGATCAAAGGGCTAACACTAGTAACAAGGAGGAAAAAGGAGGAGTTGGAAGCATTTTTCAGGAAGGAAATGGGGGTGGAGGTCAGAATAAGGAAGATGAGCAGGATGGATGAGGAGGGGTGGTTGGTGAGAATAGAGGATTTGGAGGACAAGAAGGCGATAATGAAAGAGATAAGGGGACTGAACGAGAAGGGTTGGGGGGTATACATTCAAGACGATCTAACTGAACGGCAGAGGAAGGTAAAAGGGTGGCTGGAGGAACAGGCGGGAAAAGGGAGGGAGAGGAGTTGGCCTGCCTGGACAGCGTACAATAGCATATGTGTGGACGGCACGTGGCTAGAGTGGGATGAGAGAGAAGGAGAACTGAGGCAGAGAGAAGAAAGAGGAAGAGAGAGGGAGGGAAAACCCTTTTAAAAAACAGGCCAGGGATAGGGGGGAGATTCCCGAATCACTCAAAATAACACATTGGAATGTCGAGAATGCGGGGAACATAGGGAAGAACGAAGAATGGTGGAGCGAGATGGATGTGGTAGCATTTCAGGAGACAAATCAGGAGGCGAAGGGAATGAAGAAAATTATAGAGAGGCTCAACAAAGACTTTGAGTGGTTCGGGAAAGAAGCGATAAGGGAACAAAAAAAGAGGAAAGGCGAGTGGAGGACACCTGATGGGGGTGAGGAAATCGTTGGAGGCAGAATGGGCAGTGCAAGAGTGGGAATATGGACTAAGGCTGAGAATAAGAGAGAGAAAGACTGACAGGAGATAGGTGATAGTAAGCACCTACAATAATAATAGGAAAAATTTAAACAAAGTGCTGAGGAAGCTGGGGGAAGTACTAGAGGAGCTAGAAGAGGAACAGGCAAGGATAATCATCATGGGAGACTTCAACGCGAGCATTGGAGAAATGCAGTGGGTGGTAGAAGGAGGGATGGAAGAGCTAAGTGAGTTCAAAGGAAGAAGATCGCAGGACAAGACGATAAGGAATGAGGGGAAAAGGCTAATAGGTTGGTGTGAGGAGAAGGCGCTACTCATACAGAATGGGAGGAGCAACGGAGACACAGAGGGAGCAATCACGTTCATAGGGGATGGCGAGGGGCTGGGAAGTGGAAGGAGAGGGGAACCCTGAATGATTCAGGGAAAGCGTGATAGCGGAACAGGAGGGCTCGGATCACCTACCGACAAATTGCAAAGTGGAATGTGGACGAAAGAACATAGGTGGAAGAGAGGGAAAGAAGACAGAACAAAGACTGAAATGGGAAGAGGCAAGGAGAGAAGATTTCATAAAGAGATGGAAAGAAGAATAGAAGGAAAGTGGAGGGAGGACGTAGGAAGGCGTGAACGGCGGATGGGAGAAGCTAGTAGAAAGCACAGTAAAAGCGGCAATAAAGGCGGCTATTGGGATATGGATAAAAGGTATAAATAAATGTAGTGATTTAATTAATCATAAAACTCTTTATTCAACTTGCACGAGGAAGGCACGACCGATCTAGAGGACTGGTGTCCAGAGACTAACCTACTTCTTATAATATGAAAAATCTATACTAGGACAAAAACAATAGAACCTTTATGTTTCTTGAGGACAGAGTCTCCTTTGAATACCACTTGTGGTAAGGATCACTGTGCTCTCAAGTCCAGAGCACAACAGATCATAAATCAGTCCCTTTTCCGGAAACTATAGTTAAACATATACTAAACCTAGTCGAGTGATTTTTGAAGAACAGAAGAGCTGTGTTCTAATTTTCCAACAGCGGCAATCACAACGGGAGTAACCGGAAGGGAAATGGCGCCGTGGGATAATGGGGAGTACACGAAGGAGAGAAGAAGAATGTTTAAAAAACTACGAAGATACAGAAAGGAAAGGAACTGGAAGAACAAATGGGAATACAACCAGGCGAAGAAGAAACTAAGGGAAATAAGGGGAAGGCTGTACAGGGAGTGGATTGAGGGAAAGCAGAAGGAGGTGATGGCAAGCAGGGCGATGGCGGAATGGTGGAAGACGATGAATTGGTTTAGGCAATCGGAGAGAAAGGCAGCAAGCAACATAATGGAGGAGGACTGGTTGCCACATTTCAAGGAACTACTGGAAGCAGAGGAGGGGAAAGAAGAAGAGCCAGAAGAACAGACGTGGAGAGGGGCAAAACCAACCGAGGAAAAGGGGGTCAGAGAAAAAGAAAAGGAAGAGGAGATAGAAACAGAACAGATAGAAGAACAAAGGGAGGGCGAGGAGGAAGAAGAGTTGGACAAGGATATATCACAGAAGGAAATAAGAAGGGAAATAAATAGGCTGAAGAGCGGAAAAGCGGCAGGAGACGACGGAATAGCGGCGGAGTTCTGGAAGAACCTGCCGGAGGGCGGGAAAAAAGAAATAGTAAGGACGATCAAGGAGCTATGGAGAAGAGAGGAAATGATAGGCAGGTGGAGAGTGGCTACAATTTTCTCAATCCCCAAAAGAGGAGAGGTGGATAAGGCGGCGAACTATCGGGGGGTCTCACTGTTGAACATAGGATACAAAATAATGACGGGAATAATGGCCAGAAGACTAGGAAGGTGGCTGGAGAGGATTTAGAACAAACAGAAGCACGATGGAACAGGTATTTGTGCTAAATACAATAATACACAACAAGCTGAAAAGGAAAAAGGGGAAATTGTACGTGGCATTCGTGGACTTTAAGGCGGCATTCGATAAAGTGGACAGAGAGAAATTGTGGGAAAAAAATGCGAGCATGGGAATAGAGAGAAAGTTCCTGAGAATAACAAAAAGGATCTACGAAGACACACGGAACAAGATTATAACGGGGAAAGGATTGACGCAGGAATTTAGGACGGGCAAGGGGGTAAGACAAGGATGCCCGCTGAGCCCAGTATTATTCAATATATTTATAGAGGACCTAATCGGGACATTGGAAAGAAAAGGGGTGGGTGGCACGGCGATTGGGAGGGGGAAGGGGGAGAAGGTATATGCGGACGACGCAGCAATGGTGGCGGAGGAGGGAGAAGAGCTGGAAAAGATGCTGAGAACAATGGAACGGTGGGCGGAAAAAAATAAGATGGAAGTAAGTGTGGAAAAAACAACAATAATGGTATTTAGAAAAGGGGAGAAAAAAAAGAAAGGTGGAGCTTTAAAGGAAGGGAGTTGGAAGTGGTGAGGGAGTTCAAGTACCTGGGATTCTGGTTTACAACTGGGAACAGGTACAGGGAACACGCAAAGAAGCTAGCGGGAATGGCACAGATGCTAATCAACAAGGCGTGGGGCGAGATGCGAAGAAGTAGGTTGAAGAGCCTAAGAAGAAGGCTCTAGTTTATGGGAGCAACAGTGAAGGCGGCGGCATTGTACGAAGTGAAAGTCTGGGGATGGGCGAGACAGGGAGAGTCTATCAAATCGAGTATGGGGCTGGCAAGAAACACACCGGAGTACATCTGGAAAATGGAAGCGGGAGTAGAAGGCATAGAAACGGAAGCCTTCAGGAGAGCAGCAAAGTTCATGGTAAAGATAGGAAGAATGGAAGAAGGATGATGGGCCAAGAAATGCCTAAGGGACGAAATCAGGGGAATAAAAAAAAACGAACAGCCAACGGAGTGGGGGAGAATGGTAAGGGACAAGTTAAAGGAGCTAGGCGACGGCGAGGTACTGGAAAGGCTGTGAAAAAAAGAGTTAGACGGAATAGAGGAGAGGATAGAGGGGCTAGTGGGGATAATTGAAGGACTGGAGAAACAAAAGGACTGGGCAAGGATAGAGGGATCAAGGTACTGTGACTACTACAAGCACATCGAAAAGGACACGGAGATGGGAAAGTACTGGCTGGACAAGAGACTGAAGGGAGAGCAGAAGGTAGTATGGGCTAGATGGAGATGTGGGAACGCGCTGATTGTAGGAAAGAGGGGAATGATAGAGGACAGCTCCAGGGCATGTAAAAGGGAAAAGGAGGAGATGGAGCATGTCGTCAGATGTGGGGAGCTAATGAAGAGGCCGGGGAAAGAGGACGAGAGGCGATGGAAAGGTTGGCGTAGAGGAAGTAGTCGAAGACACTGGAAGGAGAGGATGGTGGAGATCCTGGGAGAGCCCCCAGAAAAGAAAATGATTGAGAGGCTAACGAGTGTAGATGAAGCGCTGAGGAAAGCAATAGAGGAGTGAAGATGAAGGGGAAGAGGAAGGAGACGAGAAGAGAAGAAATTATTACAGAAGCGGGGCTTACGGGGCTGTGTTTATACATAAATAAGACCATTGTTTTCTTTCATACAGATATATTAATGTTAATATTAAAGTTAAAATAGAAGGGATTTTAAGAGAGGCTGGGGAGGATGTAAAGCAAAGAAAGACATTTGAAACATCCAAGAAATGAATAATAATAATAAAAAAAAAATAATCATTGATGTCACCGTGGTATCAAGCCCGGCAGTGATCTTGATCCATACATAGTCAACCGCACGTGTAAATCACCTTCTTTGTTTCAAACTCTCACTGTTTTATAATACAATATCAAATGATTTGTATTTTATGAGAGTTACTATAAACATTGTTTGTTATGTATCGCTACAGGTAGTGAGAAGCTTGAAGGATTAGCTAAGAAAACTGTAATGATTGAATGTATACTGCGTTCGATTGAACACTCTAGAATTGTAAGTTCTAGAGTTCTGACCTACACAGAACAGTATTTTCAATTCTGCTACACGCCGAAGTGTTCTTTGTGTAGCGGTTTAAATAAGGGGATGAATCACACACGATTCTATTTATTTATGAATTTATATTTGATAAATACAATTATTTGTTGACCTCCAACGAGGTTACTATTTTGGGAGTTGGGAAGATACTGAGGAGTGGTACAAATCATAAAGACAACCTTGGGAAGACAAAAGTGGGAGGGATGAAAGAAAGGAAGGGGAAAATTTCCAGAAATGCCATTTATTGGCGAGATGCACTTAGAGAGAAGCGAGAGAGAGATCACTATCTCTTTGGAGATGATTCCCGAAAAACGTCTGTCCGGAGGAATCAAGGAGGGACAATGTAATAAAAATAGGGATGAGGGGCAATAATAGCACCGAGTGAAATAGACCGATGGGAGTACGGGGTCATAAAGTAGTGTAGAAAATGAAAAGGTAGGGAGGATTGTCTCCATAGGTGCATTTTAAGAGGCGGAGAAGGATGATGGAGAGAAATTGATTTTATCTTATGTCTAAAATGGTGAAAATTGGCCATCATAAAGTTTACTAATCTGGCTGGGCAGAGAAAAATTATTTAAATAAAATATTGAGGAATTCGTATACATAAATTTAATAATTCTTATTTTTTAAAGTAAAATTAAGACATCGCCTGATTTGATACGCAACAAAAACGATACTGCATTATGGACTCTGCAAAGGACATTTTTGTAAGAATTCATATACAAATATCGATCAGCAACGGTTGAACTGCAATGCAGCTCCACTTACATATGTTAGCGAACCAGAGTCTTCAATGGGAATTCAGGTAATCAGTAATGATCCCTTAAATCCAGACGAGACCAGCCAAGGGCTAGCAAATCGAATTGGGCCTGAGGTTCAAGCGGCTGTATTCATCGAGCCTACTGACCCTCCGATGAACACTGACGAACCGAACGAATCGCTTGCATCAATTTCTTCATTTCAGAGATTGGTGCGTGAAAAGGAGGAACTGAAGAGAGAAATGGACTGATTGAGAACTACAAATAAAATATTGCGAGCAGAAAACGACGCGTTTGTTTTTAAATCCGAAGAACGGGCTGTGAAAATCAAGAATCTTCAATACCATCTTAGGCAATCTCCGAAAATCACTGAACAAGCAGTTGCTGCGCTGACAATCAACGATTTTTTGAATTCTCGTGATTACCCCTACATCCTACTTCTGAAACCATGGTAGTGTTTAACTTGATAAATATAATTAATTAAATTTACGCAAACTGTTGGAATGTCTAGAATTAAAAGGTCAAAAAAAAGATCACCAAGTCACTTTATTTAAAAATTGAATACATTTTCACCTATTTTTTTACACTCGAAGATTTTCTGACAAAATACTGTAAGCCTGTTGCATCATGAGATAATTAACATTTAAACAATTATCTCCGGAATGCCAAGGGGGATGCCTGTGGTTTTCGGAATTTTTCTAGTTAAAAATACTTTTTGACAAACATCTTGTAAACAAATGGGTTTACAGCATTTTCTCAAAAAGATTTTTTTATGGATAATTCAATTTTAAACATTAAATGTCTGATCAGGCAATTACATCAATTATTCAGGTCATTTAATAATCGAGGATTATTGTTTAAATTTTTGATCTCATCAGATTATTCTTGTATTCTAATAAATCATCCTAATCTTAATAATAATAGGTTTTTATTCCCCCCCCCCCTGAAAGGACTGCCTTGAAATTGGCAATGAGCGAGAGAGAAATATCTTTCCCCCTCTCTCTCTCTCCCTCACTATCCGTTATTCACGTGAGGTGACGTAATTTTTTTTTTTAAGAAATGGTGAATCATCAATCGAATTACCATTTGATATGATTCTCTTGAGGTATTTCGATTAATGATTAACCATTTATAAAAAAAAATGATATAATATAAATAAAAACGAAAAAAAAACGATGGAGGCTGGGATCGAACTCGAGTCCACAGCATGCGATTTGAGGACGCTCGCTGTGCGCTAATATAGCATTTGAAATATTTTATTTAGCTCTTGGTACATGCTTAACTAATTGGGCAGGTGAAAATATTTCTCTCTTTACCGGGAAGAATAGATCTTTTGAATTAATTTTTGTAAATCTAAAAACGACATATTATGGCTGAAAAATCATAAAGAAACATTTCAAAGGCGGAGAAAACTATATCTCCACTCTCGACTTGTTATAGTGTTTCCTTGGGTTTCACTATATATAATAATAATGCACTAAAGGATTATGATAAACTAGATATTTATTGTACATCTAACTTAAGCAACCCAAAAGGTAAGTAGTCTTAGAATTACAAAGGGTCCAGCAAAGAGGATAGACCAAAGTAGAGGCTCAGTTCTGGGGATTTGACTGACGCCAGTTTCTCCACGTTACCGACACGATTTCACCCCCGAGGAGACGGGGCGCCACGAGTCCTACTGGGGTATCTGCATATCGGCCAAGCGGGGGGGCTCCGTTCGTACTTGTTCAACTGTACAAATGATCAACTGTACACAGAATTTTCAGACGGTGAGAGCACTACTGTGCAGGGATTCAACTGTCGAGAGAAAAAGCTAGGCTGTACATGTGGACCCAGCGCCACATGTACAGCCTAGCTTTTTAGAATTTTAGAATTTTCAAACAATGCTCTCACCGTTTGAAAATTCTGTGTACAGTTGATCATTTGTACAGTTGAACAAGTACGAACGGAGCCCCCCCGCTTGGCCGATATGCAGATACCCCAGTAGGACTCATGGCGCCCCGTCTCCTCGGGGGTGAAATCGTGTCGGTAACGTGGAGAAAGTGGCGTCAGTCAAACCCCCAGAACTGAGCCTCTACTTTGGTCTATCCTCTTTGGGGTCCAGTATCCACTATAGCTGTGGCGTCGTTACTGGAGTACAGATAAGGCAGACACCCCGCGCTAGCAGTCAAGTCGGGGAGATAGTTGCTGCTTCCGACGTTGGCGCTTGGGTGTCACGATTGTGGCAGGAGTCGAAGTTACCGACGATCGAGCTGCCACATTGTCCCCGTGGCAGCGGGACCTGCAGGACTGCTACTGAGGCGTTACCGGCTTGGCCGATATGCAGATACCCCAGTCGGACTCGTGGAGCCCCGTCTCTTCGGGGGTGAAATCACGTCGGTAACATGGAGAAACTGGCGTCAGTCAAACCCCCAGAACTGAGCCTCTACTTTGGTCTATCCTCTTTGATATGAGTTGTCAATGTGCTAGAAATTACCGCTAGATGGCTGCACCTTGTTTGATTCTTTGATCTCGTTAGGGATGCTTCTAACACCCGGTTACGTCGCACGCACCTGATGTGTTGAATGTCTTCACAATAACATCGTTACTCTTGATTTTGATGGATCAGTGAACTAGGTGAAATAGTTAATAATAGTTAGTCATTGAATAGTCAGTGATTGACGGCGCAGAGTAATTTTGGAGATTCCGACGTCAAAGCGAATGGACAATGAGTAACAACTAAAAAATACTGGAAGTCTACTGAATTATTAATATTAATATACAGGGAGCCATTGCTAAACATCCTCCATATGAATTATAAACGGTTTTGGGTTATTTGATCTATTCATAATACGTAATAAAATCGTGAGAAAATCAATTCCTTATGAATTTTACCATGGAACTCTGAATATACTAGAATCTGCTATAAACTATATTCAAACCAAGTATATTAATATATTTAAAAGAAATATAATAATATACTTACTTTATTTAAAATAAGTATAATAACATATTTGTTCAGAGTATAAAATATGCTTAATTTCAGTTGAATAGACTTGATTTCGTTGATGCAAATTTTAGAGCTTTCGATCTGCACATGCCCTCTGTACTCTCTCACCTTCTCCTTCCAATTTTATTTAACATCTTATAATAGTTTGCTATTATTATTATGAACAGCACATTACCTGATTTCAGTATTTTCTTTTTTTGCATGGTCATGAAGTATAGCAAGCCATCCCCAGTCATACCGAACTATTTTAGATTCCCTGTCGAATACAAATTACTTGTGATTCAATTGAGTTATTATTAAATTCAATTCTGAGTTTTATCATTTTGAGAAGAAATCAAATGACTATATGTATTTTTTTAATTCAGGTGACAACAGGAAAGGTAAAGCTGCTGTTGGAGAAATGCAATGAAAAAATTCGAAAAAAAAGTGTATCCTCAACTAAATTTTGCAAATTATTAAAATTTTCCCGAACATTTCTCACTTATGAATAAATGGCAGAACTTGCTCGCGAAACGTGGCAAGTTCTTTGATGATTGAATAATAATAATTTTTTAATCTATAATTATTTTATTCTGGATGGTAAATAGTTTCATATAAATAAATAGTTTCATTCAACAAAGTTGGTTTTTTAATATCAAATACTCAACTAAAAGGCAGGTTATCAAATAAAAATAATTTCCACACACATAAATATTTATTCTTCCGGAAAGAAACATTGAAAGCCACAAAATATATAAACACACCATCAAATACACACGTTGACAAATGATATAATGGTCAGACACGGCAATCCCACACTTTACAAACCAAAGTATGACAGTAATTATGTTCTTAAAAACATTCTAATGTTTCCTAATTACATTACATTAGATGAGTCCCTATACTCGCTTAAATCCCCATTAGCGTTTACGATCAATTAATGCGTACGGTAACTTATGACTAATAACTAGAGTATCCACAGACTGAGATCAATTGTCCTACTTCGTGCACCTTAAAAAATTGTCAATAAAAAAAAAGTTTCAAAAGTTCTGCCACAAAACTTAAATTTTTCGTTTAAAATGAAAATATGATGTGCCCTTTTCGGGATTATGTCTGTGGATTTCATGACTAGATTTCACTCTTAATAAATAAACTTACGTACTTGACATAAATATAAATAGAAATCTATAAATACCTAGGAATATACAAATATTCCTAGATTATGATAAATAATCTAAATTATTTTCTACTTTTACTTATCTATTCCATTCCTCGCATTCGATAATGAGACTATTGTTAATTAGATCGTAGTTTGGTTTTGCTATAGCCCATTAATACCTCCCTATCGTTAATGATAATGACTTTTCATATTCTTCTTTATTTTGACTAGAATACAATGACTAAAAAAATGTTGTTGAGGCACAGCCAATTAATACTCGTCTCTCCTAACAATGACTAGAATATATTTTGTGATTTTGACTAGAGGATTTAATTTTTGAATAAAATATAATTTTCACTGACTAGCTGCCACCAAGGGCCTATTAATTAGTAGATCATTAATTATTACTCGCTATTAAATAAATGACTAGAGCAAGATTAATTTCATTCCTCGCTAATACTGGCACGTTTCCCAATCTTAAATACTACTACTTAGAAGTAACTAAATTAACTAAATCAATTATAGTGACTAGATAAATCGATGATTTTTAATTAATATATGGCATCGTATCCACGGGCAGTGATTTTTAGCCTTTGCATTGTATTGAATTATCTATTTAGGATAATGTTTAATATTTTTTTATTTAATAGTATTTAATTTAATTGCATATTAATTCGGCCTGCAGAAAGACAACATTACTTGTATTTTTGTAAACGCTAAATTCCTGTTGTTTTCTGGAGCTAGTGAATATCCTTGGAATGTTCTCGTATGAAATTTAATCTTATGAGCTAATCAAGTCTTTGGGCTCTTTTGATACCTTTGATATATTTCTCATTTTGGTATAATTAGGTGACTAGATTGTCTGAATATTTGATTTCTTATTTTATCGACTAGAGTGATATTGGCCGGACTAGGTTCTCCAATCACTGGAGGTAATTTTAATGAGATTTTGAAATAACTCAGTTCTATGGTTAAAAATTCGGTTAAATTTTTTGGCAATTAATTTTATCTCACTTATTTGTTCCTTTAAGATTATTTTAGACTAGATCAATCGCGTTCACTTACTTACAACGAAATGACTAGAGCAAATTATCGGTTGATTTCGTCAACTGTGGAGAGTTCCTATTGTTAATTTTATCACAGGTCTTGTGCGTCAATCCGCCCAGGAGATATTTCGCTGATGATTTTAGGAGGTTGGATCACAGTTTGGTACAGTCGGTCTTCTGGGGTCATTCTCAGATGTTGGTCCATTCGGGTTCCGCAATCCGTTGGATTTATCAGGAAATTTAGCCAGTTTTTTTTGGGGCTGATTCGGATTTTGAGGATTTCCTTGCTCCATCCATCCTTTTTTTCAGAGTGAACGATGATTGTTTGTACGTATTGTGCTCTTATTTTTACTACATTTTTTTCCCCTCGGCTCCATGGATCAATTTTCAATGGAGATCGTCGGTAGTGTCTGAAATCAATCCAAGGATCGAACGATTGATTTAACGTTAATTGATCACACGATGTTTCGAGTAGTGAAGTTATGCATTTTTTGAAGCCAAAAATCTGAGATCAATTCTAGAGGAAACTGGACCCAAGTAGAAATATTCTGCTTCAATTCGGGCGTAATTGACTGTTTACTATGGGCGAGGGTTCGAAGCCCACTTCTGGCGCCAATTGAAATGCGCGTGGAATTGATAGAATCAGGTTTATTAAAAGAAACGATTACGAAATGGGAAAAATAAAATGACACGTCAAAACATTGGTAGAAAGAATCAATAAATGAATCATTTCAGGAAAACAAAAGGGGGAGCGCTAATTTCTGAGGGGAGATTTTAGAGGGAGAGAGGGAGAAAGAATGTGAAAATATTTGAAAGAAAACACTATAATTCGTCACAATATTAATAATTTGAGATTAGTATATTGATTAGAATAATTGTTGGAATTCGGGTTTTTCTCCGGTTACTAAATTTTCTCTTCTCAGATGTTTTATTTTCGAATTCGGAAAATATTTATTGCTCTACACAAAGAGAAATATTCTGTCAAAATTACGTAGAGGTTTCGTAATTTAGTTTCGTCTAATAAAAATGACAGAACACTTCGTAAAAATTACGTAACTCGCACCGTACTATCTATGAAATATATTAGTTATTTAAATAATAAATAAGAATAATAATGTGCAGGCGGGTATTTACGGAGCGTTCCGTGCTTTTTATGGAACCCCTCGTAATCCATTTTTATCGGATCTTTGTTTTCTTAACTTTTTTTGTCCGTGCATTGCCATGGGCCCTAGTTCATATTGCAAAAAAAGGGAAGAGTCTCCGTGGAACTTTCTTAAAGTAGGGGTTTCCCCAAAATACATCTGGTGACCAGAGAAGGTCAAGATGGGAAGACCCAGGGTTAGGGCAGAAAGACATTATATTGTCCTTCAGATTGAGTGCAATCCTGGGCCTCACCAGCAACAGTTAATTCAGAAGGAGATTTTCACTATAAAGTACATTATGAGCGTCTAGAGTTACTACTAAAGTTTTAATCCTAATTCAAAATGTTAAAATACTCTCAATGTTCGTTCGTTCATATCCTCTCTATTCTAATAATAATTAAGCCAAGAGACGAAAGATGACAGAGACTTCTGAGAAACGAAATTTTCCGAGATTACGGAGTAGATCGAAATACGGGAAACTTTGTTTTTTCAATTAATTTAAGAAAATTGTTAGCGTTAATAATTATTTGAGGATTTTTTCACTTTATTTAATTTAAAATGCACGTAAAAATATATTAATATTTTATTCCGGCGTTTTTTACTCACAACACTCTAAGACTTACGTGGACATTAATTAGACTACTTTAATGTTGAATAATATTTGTAACGAATAGATGTACAAGGAAATTTCAACGTAACGAAGGAGAATTCATTAAAAGCTAATGCAAAATCACGACAGCAGTAATTAGTTTTTTTTTTTAAATGGTAAGAGCTCAAAATTATTAAATGACATTTCTTCCTGAAGCCACGGCATCCCAAGTATTGAAGAATTACTACTGTTTTAAATATTGAAACATCTAAACAGTAAACAATAAACAGTCAGCGTAACAATGAAATACTTGAAAACTCTGAAAAAATCCTTGAAAACATTACCTGACACTAACGGAAATATTTCCCTCATTCTCGCCCCGTATTTCACAAATAAATTGATTTCTCTATCTGTCAAACAATAAAACAGAAAAACGAAGAGTATTCACCTTAAAAACGATGACCGCACACTTTCTCCCTCCACTAACGCCGGGAGTCGAGGAAAAAAAATGAAAACAATATATATATTCTAGTGAGTTCGATGTTCCTCAGATGACAGAGAAACGCAATTCGCCAACGAGGGGATGAGGGTCGCTTGGCCCCGGAGGACGTCAGCTTCCAGGCTTGTTCGCCCTCCAGAGGCCACGCAAGCGCACCACTTTGCTCACTTCGTCGTCGAGTGTCGACTAATTTCACTCTGGAAAATCGCGTTGCGCGGTACGACTCTTATTTCCCCTACATCCCCTCCCTTTCGCCGTCCCCCCTCTTCATTTATAACAGGAGGCTCCGCCCCGAAGTTGCGCGCGCATAATTCCATCGCTATTATTGGCCCATGTTACCGCGAATATTCACCCTATTTCTGTGAAATCTTGGACTGATGATTCGCCCCAGCCAGATGCATCCACGATGCCCGAGCGTGATGGCATTTGTAGCTCTCTTCCATGAATATTCCCAACTAATGCATCACTGAGATTTGAATTTTAATGAGCCCCGATATTCTTTAAAATTAATTCGAGGGATAATATCGGCTGGTAGACATGTGCCAGGTGTTAAGAAGGCGGGCGACCCTCTGTGGAAAAATTTATTCAAAAAGGCAAAAAAAAAGGATTGAATCGGAAAAAAATGTCTCTTAAGATTGATATGATTGAATTTTATTGTTGGTAATTTCCAAAATTTGTGCAGGCTGTGTGCAACATGAGGGATGATGTTCTACAGATTTTTATCATAACAATTGGACCAATTCAATATCTTTTTAACACTTATTTATTTCAAGTACACCCTCTCCTACAGAACAATATTGGCCGATTTACATATATTTCAAACTATAAAATCTCACCTATGCGTCAAATATGTAATTTTATGATTGAAAACTATTGAATTATGGATAGGGATTTACTAAATAATATCAAACGATTTGGCTATAAACTTTAATTCTTTATTATCTCCAGAGCAACTAACCCTTAGTGACCAAGTTTTTACACTCTGGACCCATTTGAAAAAAGACCTTTGTTTGTTTATTTCTTTCTTTTTCTTCTCTGATTCTGTTTATTAAAACCATTCTAAACATTTCGCTACTGTTCGGAGAAAAAAAACTATAAAATACTGACATGGACTAAACACAGCTATAGACAGACGGTTAATTTTTCTCCACACATACTATGCACTCTCAATAAAAACCATCCAAACTATATCTGCCTGATTTATATTTTGTCACATATGTAAGATGCACTAAAATCGGGGTGAGGGGTCGGAAACGGAACTTCTTATATATTTAAAAAAAATAGTTAACAGATACTGATAAAGATGATTCGTGTGGGGAATATTTTTGACATTGGAATCCAATCGAGCGGCCGATTGCAAACGTCTCCGGGAAGTGCAGAAACACTTGGGCCGTTTATGACCAAAACAGCCCAACAGTTGGACAACCAAAAGGACAAAAGGGCCTTGTCTTTGAGTCGGACCGCTCACCCTGGACGAGCCGAGGACGGGCCACTCTCGAACGGTCTCTCGAGGAAAGCACACGAGATTTCAACCCAGTAGTCTTTAAACGAGTCTTTTTCTAAAAATTGCATATGAACTAAATCGGAATAAAGATTGTGACATTTAATTAAATAGTGAAAGTTATTTATTTACTATATTCGCACACAGATTAATATTGATTCTAAAAGGAAGACGTTAGAAGGCGTTGGTGGTGCTCTCTGCCACGTTGCTAGGCGAACTGCCTGATCACCACATCCCAATGGTGATCTCCACCGCCAACCTTGTTGATTGTTTAGACTAAGATTCGGCCAGCGTCGCCAGGGTGTCAAATAGCCCTTCCCAATGTTTATAACTCTAGCCCAAGGTCCTCCATACAAGGGCCCTATTGTCCTGGGCACAGAGCATGCCCCTTTAACCATCTCCCGGAAAATTTTCTCCACACACATAAACTCCACGTATATTTAATGTACTGCATTTTTGGACGTTTTATATGTCATATGATTCACATACATGCAAAATATATTTCCACGCGGGCTACTCGGATCTTTACATTATACTTTTGCGATATCATGCGTCGACTTCATCTCCGACCGTGTCCCATGAACCCCAGAAGGGATGCTCCACGTACAGACTCTTCTAGTGACGAAGGGAAATCGTGAAAAACCTTGGCCAGAACGGCGTACATCAATCAAGCTGCATCGGAAAATGATATTTCTTGATGATTCCTGGTGTCTAGACTTCAAATGGCCCTACGCCAGACTCGAGCGCGCACCTCAAGGGTCTCGTCCTCCAACCCCGCAATTTAACCATTCCGGCCTCCGTCCTCGGTTCACATATTTTTAATATATTTTTCAAATTATAATTTTTCCTCGTATGAGATTGGAACAAAAAAACGGAAACGGAGGCTGCGACCCTGCAACAGCGATCACGTGACAGTGAACATATCATTGAGTGATTTCGTAAATCTTTCATCATCATCAATAAATGGATAGGCTCTCGAATGGCTGGAGAAAGGGCTCAAAATCCTTGTGTACTCTTATTTTTTAAATGATGGGTCAACTTGGCATTTGGTATTGACGATCCGTTGAATTGAATAATTTGTTAACTGGTGAGTTACTAATAGTCGGAACAATTAAAATCCCTTTGAATAAAAAGCATATCATTTTTTTTTATCAGATTTTTGGTCACGTACCTAAGCTATGCATATCAAAGTACATGTATATTATATTTTGTAGAATAGTTCTATGAAGAAAGAACTAGGTCGTGTCATTCCAAAAGATAGTTATTGGATTATGGATAGGGATTGTCTCAATAATATAAAAACGATTTAACTATAAACTTTAATTATTTATTATCGCACGTAGAAGGTATATCTTCCTCCTATGATGTCTCCAGATCAAGTGACTCTTAGTGACCAAAGATTTCACTCTCTAGACACATTTGACAACAGGTCCTTGTTCATTAGGATGGCCCATAAGTGAAGGAAATCGAATTTCACCCTGCCTATTCGTGGTACACATAGCTAAAAATATCAGGATCATATGTGAATTTTTTCGGATTTTTAAAAACATTTTTAGAGGTTGCGCCAACTGGTTTAATTTCTTATGGACTTTAACACACGTGACGGACAGACCAAATGCAATAATAATTTTTTTTAAATACAATGACTCGACCTTTCGTTATGAACTCTCGCACACTTTCCGGCAGAAAGGCTAAGAGTAAGATAAGATTTTTCTCCCACCAAAAAAACGATTTGTTATTAAAATAAAAATCGTAATTTCTGTTCAATTTAGGGATTTTCGGTGGTGTCTACGACGCTTCGGGAGTTTTCGATATTCTTCTCGATTCGGTTAGATGATCATTGAACTATCTGACTATCATTTAGAGGGAAGAAATTTTTTTTTTTGCAAATGCAATGTGGTGAAAAACAGGAAAGAAAATTGTCAAATTTTCGTGTAGAGACAGGTGTCTGACTCATCCGGTGCTTTTATGACGGTCGTATACAGTGAAATGGAAACCAGGCAAAAAAATTTGGCCTGCCGGACTGACCTTTCCTGAAAAGGAACTGAACCCTTAATACGTTAAGCTGGTTATGGCATATAATTTCATTTCGAATATGAAGATCTCTCAATTATTTATATTTTTATTACAAAATAGACATTGTTAATTTAATCAATTTTAACAAAATTTGAATCGTAAAAATAGCTTAATTCTAAATTGATTTTTGATGTTTCGTAAATGTCGGAAGAAAGTCCCTTAGGTACTACCTGGACGACACCCGAAGCACAACCCGCGGTCATTCCTACTACCTGACATGGGACCGTCATTGAGGGTATTTAACTTCTACCTAATTTTTATAACCCTTAACTGCCAGTAGGTCAGACATTTTACTTGAACTTAAAACGCTTCGCGCAACCACTACAATTTGTTTAAATTTTTTTTGGATAATTTTCTTGGGTAGTCTATTAATGGAAGAATCATTTTCCGGGATAGGCTCTTAAACATTAGGGGATCCGAAAAAATGGGCCATCCTATTGTTCATTTATTCCTTTCTGTTTCTTCTCTGGTCCTATTTATTAAAAACATTCTAAACATTTCGGTCCTGTTTTGGAGAAAAACTATATAAACCTTTACATACTCAGTTGGACTGAAAACAGCTATAGACAGACAATTCGTTTTTGACCACACATATCAAGCACTCTCAGTAATAGTCGTTGCCAAGAATTCACTTGAGAATATGAACAATTGCATTTTAGATGCGAAGGGCACACACTACAATATAATATATAACATATTATATATTTTACTTCATTTTTTAAAAGAATCCATTTCTATTCTCTTCTCTCTTCAATTTTTTATCGGTATTTTCTTCATACACTGCACTAACACTCACTCGCTCATTCAATAAAAATAGCGTATGGTATCGGTCAATCGGATTGTAGAAAATTGTACGAAACTAGAACGGAATTTTTCCAGAATATTCCGGAATTCGTACTGAATATTTCTCCCAGTGGAAACTACACGAATCTTAGATAATCCAACATGAATAATACAATAATGAAATACTTGATAAAGACGTACTGTTTTCGGTCAATATATTTTCATGAAGTCTCCAGACACGGGATATCATCTCCCTCGAGCTGATGTTGTCCATGGTCGCGTAACCTTGTCAGTCATCAATTACCATAACAATGAATGCGGGTATTCATGAAGAATTACAATATTGACGGGGTCTGAAGGCTATCGCCGCAATGACAATGTCAAAGCCCCTATCACATTGCGAACCGAATATCCTTGACTTATCGTTAAGTATAACACGTGAGGGTGATAACGCACTCGTAAAATTTACTTTTACATGGAGGGAAATATTCAGCAAAAATTGCGGAACTTGAGGTCGCTTACCAATGAGAAGAGTAGCTAAGGTTTGGGTTAATAGAGCCAGAGGAAATCATGTAAACACAGCTAGCTCTGTACATGCCCTTGTGCTCTTGCCCACAAGAGCAGTGCTCTTGTGCTCTTGTGGGCCTCACATTGAAGATGTTAAGCGAATCTTCTTCGAATGTAAAAAATTCCAGTAACAGAAGAGGGAACTAATGGAAAGGCTGACGAAATGGGACCATTTTCCGACCCATGTTAACTCCATCCTAACTAGTCTGGACCCAAGAGCATTGACAATAATGAGAGCGTACTCGGAAAAATGTAAATTAAAGATATAAGTTTAACATGTATTTAGGAAACAGTTTATCTGGATACGTGGGCTGATAAATCCACAATGAGGTGGCTAAAGCATTAATAAGAAAAGTGGCTAAGAAAATTTACGTAATAGTATCGCAATTTTCAACAAAAAATCTAGATAAAAATTACGAAAGACTGCGAAAAAATTCGATAATAGTTGTGTAAAATTTTATTCAGTATATGTCGCTCCGGAATTACGAACAAGATACATAATTTTTATTGAATATTTCTCTCCGTATAGTTTGGAATTAGTTTGAGGTATGGTTTTTCGTGATGTCTGATAATTAAATAGTCAGAGTGATTAATGGTGGTCAATTAAATTTGAAATTTTCTTCATTATCTTTCACCCATCGGGCGAATGGAGATTTATCTCCTGGCCACCACCTGGAACTTTGATGGGCGCACATGCTGGTGATCTAGTACTGCCGTGAAAATCCTCAATTTCTCATGTCAATAGTTCTCCAAATATTTTCGTTTCGACTGAACCGTTATTTTACTCTCGATTTAATTTCATTCGATTCAATTGGATTAATTGAAGGGTTGAGTTTTTTATGAGGCAACTGGTGAAGTGCGTGTGGAGCTGACAATAATAATTTTATTGGATACCCTACAAGGTCATTAATTTTCGAAAAATAAAATGTATAGAATTTCAATTTAAATGGATTTTTTTTATTTCGATAGGTTTCAGTTTATTAAATTTTAAGAGTTGTTATTGTAAATTTGAGGAGTAATTTTGTCACAAATTTTTTTAGGAATTCTCACATCGCCAGAACTGTTATTATTATTTCTATACTATTCCATTTTTATCTCATAATTTGATTCAATCGGATTAATGGTGGGGCTAGTTTTAGATTGAACGACTGTCGTTGTGCTATTTATAAATGTCTCGATGAAATAGAACAATTGAAGCTGAAATAAATCCACGTGCATGTCCATATTGAGCCAATTCAGTTATTGCTAATAGGACAGTATCATGAATTAATTAAGTAAGTAGTCACGTGTCGCCAATTGGCTGCCGTAGATCGAACGATATCAGAATTTAATGGTGAAACGAGTCTAGTGTAATAGGTCACGCCATTGGAATGATCTCCAACTGTCCTTTATAATTTCTAAAATTTCATTCGCACAAATCCCAAGGGGAAAATACTCGTCCGGAGATGCTTCACAGTCAGGTAATTGGAATATTCCAATTAACTTCATCTCCACGAAGAGAAATTTTTCATAAAAATTACCTTTCCGCTCCATAAAAGTTTATTAAATTTTGATATAAAAAAAAATTCAATGATTATTGTCCACAAAGTTTGATAACTCAGGAACGAAGTATTAGAGAATAATTACCAAATTGACTTGAATTTTTACATGGTATATACATATATACATCAGAGAAAAATTTAAAAAAACATCATGGGATAATACTAGTTCTTTTGGTAATTTTTATTCAACTTTTCTCTCCATGTTAGTGTTTTTAAAAATTTTATCCTCTATTGAAAAAGTCATGAAACGAAACCTGTCCCCGATCTATTTCTCCTTGACATAATTCTATTTTATATAATAATTATTATAGGTACATAATTATTATACATAATAATAATAACCTATTTTATGTAATTACATCAAATGCATAAAAACAAAGAGATAATTTTGTCTTCAATAAAAAAAATGATTGGCATATCTGATGTTCTATTCTCCAATGAAAACATTTTGCAATACATTTTAATATCATCTTTTTTATGATGGAAAAATCGAAGTGGCAAAACGAAATCCGTCGACTTCCGAGTCGAGTTTTTAAGTGATATCTCCGAATCTAAGACAGATAGCGAAATTTTCACCATAACACTTGTTGTAGCTTTGACAATATTTAACAAAAAAGGTTTTAATGAAAATTATGATATCTCCCTTCAATTTTAAGATGTTGATCAAAAACTGGTCAATAGTCAGAAGTGAAGTACTGAACTACTGGATTGTAACTTCCACTTAAGCGCGACATTTTCTAGTTTTAATTACAATGATAATTAATGCGCCATTGGAGTAAAAAGTAATCATTCCGTTTCCTTTCTTCGTCAATATCGGGATAGCAATGAGATATCGATGACTTATGATACACTTTTGTAAAACGCTAGGGTAATTTTCAGCGAATGTTACATTCGGAACAAACCATCTGATTGTTAGTAAAATCGGTTTATTATTTTGCTGTTGAATTCCCAATCCCCTCCACCTTTTTTTATGTCTCAGATGTATTAATGCTCGCGTGCTCACTCTGTTCAGGTCTATTCTATTGAGAAATAAAAATAGTGACACTGGCGAAGTGAGAGCGCCTTATGCCACATCGTGGGTGGCTCCCTTCATAAATTCGATTCGGAGGTAATAATGCAGTTCAATCAGATAAAGCACGAGTCATTGAGGTGTTTTGATGTGTCATTCAGGAGTTAAATTCAATTGGGCTGAATTTTTTCATGAGGAGATGCTGGCGATTGCGTTCCTGACGAATATAATGAGAATGCCCGAGTGCCACTTGCAGATCTGAGAACAACTGCAAACTGGTTTCGAGATTTAATCGGCAATTTTTTCAACTGACTCTTAAATATTCAAATACTCTTCTAAAATTAACATGAAACTTTTTAAAAAATTCCTTCATAATTTCCGAAATATTTTTCATTTTTTACTAACGAACAAATGTATCTTAAATACACGAAAAACAACTAAACAAGTTGAATACTCTTGAAAAAAAATTGAAATAAAAAAATTGGTTGACAATAAATAATTATAACTCATTTGAATATTCTCTTAAAGTTAAAATTAAATTTTTAAAAGATTTTTGAATAATTGTCAGGGAACCAACAACCCTCAAATACATGAATACCAACTAAACAAATTGAATATTCTGGAAAAAATGCAAATAAAAAAAGCTTCGAGGTATAAATAATTATAATTGACAAATTTCTTTATAACTTGAAAAAACAGTTCCTCGCATGTTCGACAATAGCCCCATGAGAATCCCCAGCCATTCTCTAGGACTTCGCACAATGCCACGTGCTTCATGCATCGCCACTTACCGCACGCACGTCCTGCCAAAGGGGGTGAGAACAGTCTGTACATAAATAAGTGGCGAGGGGTAGTTGCAGTCCACCTTCATGTAAATCTCAACGGTATTCTCCTCTCGATGTACTCTCACTTATCATCCGGTTAGACAATCGTTCAGCATCTCTTCATCAAGCGTTCAACGGAAGTATTTCACACGGAAACAGAAGCGGGGGAATTTTATTGAGGGCTCGGTGCCTGGGAAAATTCATGTGAACCCCTTGAGTTCTTTTTTTAAATCGCCAGTCCACCCTTCAACATGTCCGTGATATCCTATATTACATTTATTATTTCTCTAAACCACCCCCTGCCTCATGGGAGGGGGGGGGGCATGGGGCGGTTCATGAATAACATACTTTTGGATATTGGGATAAGTAGTGCAAGACAGACCACCCTACGAGTGAGTGCAGGTAGTAGTCATCGAATGACACCAGATGTTAAGCGAATTCTACTGCTCTGTTATTTGCAATATTTAGTTTCGCGGCTTTTTCCGGTTGTGTCAGTAAAGGCATGATTATTTTCCGAGGTGGGAGGGCTATGAGAACAAGTTGAGGGACTTTGGTTATCAGTGCCGTGGGAAATATCTGGCGGCTTGAATTATCAACGGTTTTTTCGGACTTGGGTGAAAATTGATGGGGTGTTATTGTTCGTTTTACCGTACCTCGGTGACGGCTAAATCAATCCGATACAAATATATTTCATGATAATTCAGTCCAGAAAACTAATCGACTGTTTACTCATCCGATTATTTTTGGCAAATTTTATCCTCCCCCCCCCCCCCGCTCTGCTTCGGTTCCTTAAAGGAACCAACTAAAAGACTAAAGGGATACAACACCCTGGACCTGATGTCTCTCATCAACAATGGTCCCACTGATGCACCTCTGTACACATTCAGAAAAACAGAGCTCACACATCATCCCCAAACTTCCTAGAATATTTCTCTTAAAAATGTTTTCCACTCTCAAGTGGAAACACCAGAATAAAAGGAATACTAATCGTACCTACACCTATTTATTCCATCTGAACATTAATTTTTGACAAACATTCGAAATGTAAACTCCAATAGCGACTATTGAATTTTGGACTATAATTGTGAAACTATACAAAAATGAATTGACCTTGAACTTTAACTACTATTTAAACGGACTTTTAGAGAGTATATCTTTCTCCTTCGACTTTTCCAGATCAACTGCCTTACAGCAACAACAATTTTACCGCTTTGGACCCACTTGACAAAAGGGCCTTTTTCATTCATCTCTCTTGCTCTCTCCGTTTCTAATTATCTGAATTATTCTCGTTATCCTAACTCTATCCTAAGAAACCCTAAAATATCTAGGTAAGAACCAACAATTGGACCAAGCCTGTTTCTAGACTGGGGTCATAGCTTGGTCTAAGGGTGAGGCTCAACATAGGCCCAGCAGTATAAAGCAGCCCTGATCCAAGCCAATCTAAACCAAAGCCTGGCGTCAACCACACCTTGGAATTCAATAGGCTGGAAATTAAAATTAACACAGATTTATTTTATTTTCTCTTTATAACATTGTTGTAAATATCTACTATCAAACACTTAAACATAATGTATACAAACTTCGTATTGCATATATTAATTCGTGCAGGTGATGTCTATCCAATTAGTCAACTTGAAATTACTCAACCATTAACATAAGACAATCGTTGATTTTTTAAATGAAAATGAATAATAATCGACTTCAATAGATTCTCCATAATTTGATGACTCCATTGGTATAACCATCGGCTGAAGCTAGAGTCATTGTAGAAAGTTCCACGCCTGGCAACAAGCTGGAACCAGACTATGAACTAAGCTCACCCCCGGATTTCAGGGTGACTTATCGCAATAACGTTGGCCCTAGATTGGCATTATCATCAGTTGATGTCACACTCAGGCTAGAAAATGCCAGACTTGGCAGTTTAGAGTCAATCAAGGTTGGTCCAGTTGTTTTCGAAGAGGAAGAGAAATATTTAGTTAATGACGACAGTGATTACACTATTAATTCGATTGATTATTAAGTTATTAATGAATTACGTACCGTCTCTGGAATTTTTCATGAACGTTCGGTACCTTTGATCTGAATAGTGCGACAGAAAATACGATACTGTCATGTAAAAGTTCTCAGTCGATTTCGTAATTTGTGAGCGCATTCTGAGTTCCGGAATTTTTTCTGATTATTTTTCCCATCCAAATTTCAGCCAATAGAATTGCACCATTTGTTGATATTTTGTATAGCCTACCTCGAATATCAGCGATTATTTTTCCCATCCAAATCTTGGCCAATAGGATTGCACCATTCGACGTTATTTTGTATAGTCAACACGGTATTTCAGCGGATATTCCTGGAAATTTCACTGGAAATTTTGCATGTTGATATATATAAAAAAAAACAAATGTTGAAGTAACCCTCAATTGTATCTGACAGATTAATGGCAATTCGTTGAAAATTATGTCTCATGGTGCAATTCTATCGGCCAAGATTTGGATGCAAAAAATAATCCCCCGAATACCACTCGAACTTCGAAATTATCTGATATTTCCCTCAAGGTTCCCTACAAACAAATAAGCTCGTCAAGTTTTCCAGAAAAATCACTCGCGCTTCGCGCTCGTGATTTTTAAACTGGAAAACTTGACACGTTCATTTGTTTGCAACGAACCTATCGGGAAATATCCGATAATTTCGGAGCTCTTGTGGTATTATATACGATAATTTTTTGAATATTTTGGTAAACAAACGACACTTAACCAAATAAACCTCTTTTCATGTCATGGCACAATTCTCTTGGCCGAAATTTGGATAGGAAAAATAATCCCCTGAATACCACTCGAGCTTCAAAATTATAGAATATTTCCCTCTAGGTTCCCTGCATACAAATGAAGTCGTCAAGTTTTTCAGGAAAAATCACTCGTGCTTCGCACTCGTGATTTTTTAGCCTGAAAAACTTGACTCCTTCATTTGTTTGCAACGAATCTATCGGGAAATATTCGATAATTTTGAACCACTTGTGGTATTATATGTGAATATTTCTCTCCGTAGCTTCTTAAAAATATATTTTGAGAATTTTTTTATTATTTTAGGATTATCAGTGTGAGATTGCGTGTTGGTGTAAAGATAAGTGAGTGATTGTTCTCAATCTGGAATTTCATTAACTCATTAGAGGCTGAACAAGTCGAGTTTAGCTGTGATGTTTCGTAGCGTAAGATATTAACCTGAAGGTTATTTTAAATTTTGAAAATACTTACAACATTTTCAAGAATTAGAACATCCCTAAAGGTCTCCTACACCTCCACTAAATTTTATCGCTAAAGTGTTTAAATTTTAAGGATGCAATGACAATTTTTTTTCTCAGTCTATCAAATTGTTTCTTCTGCCTCTAAATGAAAAGCTTATTCAATTTTTTCAAATGCCAGCTTCCGTCTAGATGAAAAAAATTATTATAGAAAATTCAAGAGCGAGGAGAATAAAACGTCATTTTTTAAATTGAAAATTCAAATCATATTTGTAGAATGTTGGATTTTCATAAAATAAATAGAGAACAAAAGTCAATCTTATTCTCTTCTGAGTGTTGAAAGACATTTTTATGGGTTCGAATTCTGAGAAGTATGAGGTATGACATTTAGGCTTGTTTATAAATATGAAGACAAAGTGGGATGAATAGGACTCTTTGAGAACATGTGGCTGGAAGGTCCAGGGTGTTGTTTCCCTTTGTAGACCTGGTCAGTTCGTCTAAGAAATCGGTATAGAGTGGACGTGTCTTCCGAGCATAATTATTTGACTTGAAATATAAAGAATAAAATAGTTTAAATTACTTATTGAATTGTTCTTATTTGTTATAACCCATTTCCAATATAGAATAATAAATAATGTATAGTACATTTTAATCGTCGGAGATCCATCATTGAACCATCTTTTTCGATCAAGTTCGATACCTCATTTTTCGCTTTTCTCCATTATTACCTCATAAAATACTTTCAAATAAATTCACGAAGAAAAATAGATAATAATGGAAAATTTCGAAGAAAGACAACCGCCATAAAAATGTGTAAGTAATCATGATATTATTTTCAAACTATTATATCATCCTCATTCTCAAGGGAATAATTATAATCTCAATGACCCATATATAGTTATAAAGACGTCCTTGAAGCATCGAGGTCGTCGGTTCGTACTTTTCATCACGATAAAGCACCGGTATATACTTTATACCTTCGTAAATACCCCCGAGTAACTCTCTTAACAACCCTCGAGACATTTTATTACCCTGAAAATTTCGTTGATAGTAAAATACCGTGAAATCTGATTGGCGTAAAAACGTTGAGAACGGGTAATTTTGTGAATCTTTTTTTTTCTAGTCTTTGTAGGTCTTTGAAAGCTTTGTGACCATTCGATTTTCAGATTCTCGAATTTGCTTTCGAAATGATGAAAGGTAGAATGGTCTCAAGCGTAAAAATACAAAATTTCAAGCACCATATGTGTATGCGTTTCGGTCAACTTCGTGCGTTTCGGCGCACTCTTTTAAAAAATTAAATGAATAAACGGCTAAAGTTATTCCGAGAAAGATCAAATGTCGTCAAATCATAGATATTACTACAGTCTATGTCTGTGCTGAAATTCAGCTCGATTGGTTTAGCTGTCTTTCATAAATTTCCAATTCGTTCTGAACCGGTTATCGTAAATATCTCGAAAACAATTAAACCGATTACAATGTTTCACCTTTTTAAATATTCGTCCCGATGTACTCTATCCCAATCAATTAACATACCTCTATCCATTCTCACTAAGTTTTCAAGATATTCCAATTTTTCTCTTTTGTCCAAAAAGAAGTTTGTTAGCACGGTAACGTTGGGGAAAATTCATTTGTCACCTAAAAATTTAGCATAAAATTTCCTCTTAGCAATGAAATGTTGGGTATTAAAGAGCAGCTGAATGGCATCATTAGATCATGAGATATTCCAATTCTTTGGTATTTTCACAAAATTCTGTTAGCAGGTTAGTTTGGAAAAATTGTCGTATCAATTTGTGTTTTTTTCTCGTTATTGTGTGCGAATGCATGTGGCAAACAAACTGTTCCCGGTAGTTTTCGTCTTAGTCATGTTTAATAGAGGGAATTTTTGCAGCAGTGGTGATGGGGAGGTGATGGAGAGTGACAGAGCTCACCCCTATTTGTGACAGATGAATGACAGGTGGATGGGGGGACTGTGACACATTACTGTGTGATCTCGGTGCAATCGGTAAGATTGCTGGTCTCTTTGGATGGTTATTGTTATATATGAATACTAGGGATCAATTAGCTAGCGTCATTAAGGAATTCAATGCATTCAACATTCAGTGTCACTGAAATTCCATTTTATTTAAATTATGGCCTCTCCCAAGATTTGTTTATAAATAAATTGCATTTAAAGGTGTTTAAACTCTTCGAAACCTTTATGGCGTTAAACAATATGATTTTGAAAATTGTTTCTCATTTTTGTTAGATTTGAAAAATATGGAGCTCAAGTGAAAGCTCTGATGTCTGACTACAAAAGTAGAATATTTTTTAAGGGAAACATGTTACCAAAATAGCTGGATATAATAATAATAATTTATTTTTCTTTGGTGTTATATCATATGTTTTACACCCCCTCCTTTTACTCCTTTCTTAAACTAGGTAATAGACTATAAATAACTTTTCAAACGTGTTACTGATATTCTAATATTCTAAAAGTGTAAATATTCTCACGACTTAAGCATGTGCGAGCCCTTTGCGACGCGTGCGGCCATCTGTGTAGTGCGCGAATAGTTGGCTATACTAAACGAGTAAATTAACAAAAAGTTATGAGGGTATTTAGTTCTATTTATTTAATTAAAAAAAATGTTTTCAAATAAATTGAAATCGCATTTAGATTTTTATTTATATTGCTATTTCTGGGAACCATCCTACACTTTATTGATAATTAATTACACGGGGAGACATTTTTCATAGAAATTTGACCTCTAACGAGTCTAACGTAAAATGAAGGTTCATTTTATCGCAAAAATTAGACTCCCAAGTGGTATTTTTACGCCAAAGATTGATCTAAAGAGTTGATTCTCCAAAGATTATCAAAAATTACCCAAAATTTCTAGAAAGCTCGATTACATTTGGAAACGTAATTTTTTCTTCACTTTAATTATCATTTTTATGTAAAAAAATGTGGGGAATATTTTGGCAGTAGTTGGAACAAGCGCCCCATTGTAAACGTCACCGGGAAATATGGCAAACACTTTGACCGTTTATAACCTAAACAATTCAACAGGTGGATAACTCAATAGACAAACGGGCCTTGCCGTTGGGTCAGACCTCTTCCTTGGAAGAACCGAGGGATCGGCACTTTCGAAAGGTCTCTCGAGGAAATCACATTGGATTATCAAACTAGCTAGAATTATATCGAGTCTTTCACTAAAACGCATATGTTAAAAACTGAATAAAGATCGTGTCCTATAATTAAATAGTGGGAGATATGTATTTCCTACAAAAAATAGTTCAAAAATTATAACTTACCACAGTGTCTCATAGGAAAATTAACGTTTCCGTTATACTCAAAGCTCAAGGAATTCTTCGACACATCGTCAAAGATAAACCACTGTTTGAGAAGCAAGTTTTATTATTTCCTTATAAAGGAAATTGGGCAACTCCAGATATTTAAAACAGCCACTGTAAATGTCATTCCGTTCCACATTTCTTCCCCGTCTCACCCCAATTTTCTGTCTGTATATTAAATTACAAAATCAATAATATTATTAATTTTGTTCTGGGAGTATCGCAATCAGATCGTCTTTCCAACTTGCTTCACTCGGCAGTTGTACGGTTTCAGGGGATATTCGTGGATATTCGTGGAAGTGGCTGACGGTCACTTCCGGAATTTCGGGATCATGACCGAGCACGTGCTTGGGATCATCGCAAGCATGACACACGATATAGGTGCATTAAACACTCCTCATTTTGAAACTGGATATTAAAAAAAATTTATAATAAAATAGTTCTGTTTCTGGAGGAGAACATTCGTGGAATACGTCAGCGTGTTAGGGTGACCTTTGGGGATATGTTAGTGGAACTGGAGGAAGCCAGTGTGAGAAAATTAGCAGTATATTTAACGTCTGATAAAGGCTCCTACGTATAAAGGTTGTATTTCAAATTCTCTTTGTGGTTTAACGACACGAAACGTCAGAGAATAGTCTTTCTCTTGTCGAAAGTCCACGCGAGGGTTTCCTCATATTTACGGGTGATGGAAGAAAAAATGAGTATGTATGAGAAACTCTTCACCCCCTTGACAGGCTTAAACGGCAGGGGCTGATGGCTTATAGAACGGACGAGAGGTAGGTTTTAGGTAGAGGTTGGTTGCAGTGTAGTCTCACTATGACCATCTGCCATCAGTGACAACTATTGCTTGGGAAATTTCGGTGAATTCGATTAGGCTGTTGGTTGTTAATTATCATAAATTCACGGCTGATAAAGCAAAATTGTCATTATAGTGGCCCTACGAGAATTCCAAGAGAAACTGTCAGAACATTTTTCTTACGAGTGATAAGCAGATTAACTCGATTGCGGGGAATAGATTACAAATTTGGATTTTTGATATTGTGTAAAAATGGATGGAGCAGAGATGAGTAGACATTTGATCACGTCCTTTGGCATTGTCGTAAACATGTAGAGCAAAAACAGGAGTTAGTTGATAATTTAGGTAAATCGAAGTCTACGAGGGCTTGTAACTGGTGTAACTGATAACAAATATATCAAATTTATTTGTAAATATTTGAAAGACTGTAATTTAGGAACTTAAATCGAGTTAGGACATTAGGAGAAAATGTAAAGTAGCTAGTGTAACGTTAATCATAGTGCCAATTAGCCATTATACGGGCTACATCCGTTTAAACTAAAAATTTAAAAAAAGATGAGTAGAATAGTTTCAAATTAGCAAATCGTACATGAATTTTCTAATAAAACCATGGAACTTGTGATTATTGGATAATTTAGGGGTCCAATCAAGGGCGATTCACTATACTTCAAGGTAAAACCGAACGATAGACTACAATTAGAACAAACATTTTGAAATTTTCATATTTAGAAGAAACAACTAAGAAGAAGAACTTTGTGAAGCTGATATGCTAAAATTTATGCACTATCGGTTATAACATTTGTCTTAATTGCTGGAATGAATAATATAGCGTATCAATTGGAAGATCTTGATGATATCCTGGAACTGATATATGGTTTATCGCCACTGATCGAATCTAAAATCCCAATAACTGACAAAAACTATGATTTTTTGACTGTAACAGGCTACAAAAAAGTAAATAACCTAGAACAATTCGGCGAAAATTAAATGAAATTAGATTTACCATACGCTATTTTAAAGACCTATTAACATACTTCAAAATGATCTATAGATATCTCTACAAAGTTTACGTAGCACTTCGAAAAATTGCACCAAAGCGGCTGTTTCAACGGAACCCTTAAAACTTGTACTTTCACATAAAACTTTCATAAGTCAATGAAAAAGGGATCAAAATTAGGCCCCTTATGTGTCATTTTGAAGCTTATTCAATGACCGTCCCAATCAGTATACCACGTGTATGTTTTATAGCATATGGAAATGGATTTCTGCTTAGAAACCCAAGAAATTAATTTTTAAAACTTAAAAAAAATGCAGTTATCATTTTCCTTCTGGAGCACATTTTGATTGAACTACTTTAGTTTGATGTTGAATAAATCTATTTACCATAGACGTCAGAAATAATATTTAATTATTCCTTATGTACCTCTTGAATTAATAATTCATCCAATAAAAGGCGATAATATTTTTCATTCCAACTTTTGACGCTGAAAGCAGATTTTTTCCATCTTCGTTAGATAATTTTTTTCTATTGCCTCTTCATTTTGACAAGGGATAGCTAAAAAAAAAGTTTTATATTGTCCTCTCATGCTAGAATATTCAATTAGTTAATAAATTAATTATCCTTGTAATTAAAAAATATCTCATCAAATTTGATTAAATTTTCCCTTCCCTCTCATTTAAAATGTGGAATTTATTGATGAGTATTGATCCCGATTGGAAACAATTGAGGCACGTGATACCGTAGACAGGACAGGATGCAGGAAGGAAGTGTGGTCGATCTCTTCCTGGCCAGCTGTTACTCCTGTCCAACCCTGTACGGGTAAAGCAATCCAGTATAGGACATCGTACAAGTGCCATTACTATCCGGGGTCTATATTGGCTTCATTTAATACCCTGCACTTTATTAATAATTCCCCAATGATTACATAGTATCTTGTCTCTATTCTTCGTCCCACTCACTCATTCTCGAATTCTTCAGGGTTCATTAAATTGGGGATTTAATAGTCGTGTAATGAAGGCAACAATTTCATTCGAGTGTCGGGAATTTAAATTATAATCAAGTCAGTATGACCGTTTGTATGAAAATTGTAATTATCCGCGGAGGGGATAATGAAGGGTGAGTTCCCTTGTCTTTTACAATTGTGTCCAGTGATTTTACCCACTTAAGCCAGGAATTCCTCATTTCGAATTCTGCGTCGTCTCGAGTAGACACTCGAGATGTTTTTAGAATTTTTTTTTTACTTGTTTAATGGAAGACTTTTTTTAAAATCTTTGAATCATACACAACTTGTGATTTAATTGAAAATAATTTATAATATAGGAAGTCAATTTATGTTACTTTAATTGGTTATACTGAAATTTTACAGATAGATTTTTTTAATTATTTTATAAAGTCTTGAAATCTGTACATAAGATTTATTTACACTGCTGATCTTACACTAAATTTTCAACTTAAACTTCTATATATATAGACCCCCCAGTGTACTTAACTTTGTTTTTTACTTTTTTGGATTTGAAAATTTGGGCAGTACCACAAGATGTGATCAAAATATTGAAATTATAATTTTATATTATCAAAATTCCGATTCTCTTTACTTTCTTTGATAAACTCTTTTGATTTTAATCTTTGTTTTTCATATTTGTAACCATTGAAAAACAATTATTCATAATTCTGTTATTTTTTATCTTAATTGATCACTAAAATTTGTAAAAATAATAACCATCTAACTTCTGTTGATCAGTTCCGATGAATTAAAATAAAATAAATATTACTTTGTTGTCAAAAAACATTTCAAAAGATTTTAGTCACCGAAAATAATGTCATTTTTTAAATTCACTCCACGAGGATTAAAAATCCCAATTGTATTTCAATTTCATTTTAAAGAAACTGCGCCCGTATTTGACTGCCTCGGGATGAATGAAATAACGAGACCTTTCGATATTCACGTGTGAAAGGAATTCAACTTGAAATTCCGTAGATTCTCTAGCATAATCAGCCCGCAGGTCTTGAAAATTCTCATACGCACCTTAACAACCCGTATCGACTGCTGTAACTAGTCAACCTACATATGTGGGACACAAAATGGGTGAAAAAAATAAGAATAAAATAAACTCGACTGAAATTCGGATTGAGTTGATGCCCCTATGTCCAACCAATAGCTAAAAAATAATTGGAGAGCTGATTAAAATCGGGGATAAATTTCAATTCAACGACGGTTCGTCATGAAACGTATTCGAATACCTGCTGAGCTCGCGGTTCTCATCCCTTCAGCTGCGGGCGCAGGATCATATGATTATTTGTTCAGATAGAATTCCACACTGTAATTCAAGCTTTATTTTCTGAGTTCGGGTCATTGACCTAGGCTGCAGAAGCCAAAACCGTCATCTTTCGAATTTCGACCTTTTTTTATTTTTATTTTTTCAAATTTAACTATTGACGACGAGATCCTTAGCGACTTTACAAGAATTGCAACAGAAATTTTACATTATATCTTATTGTTCTTATGTGAGAAGGTGTGGGTTCATTCTTTTTAAGAGTTTTATAGTCGTAATCGCATCGCCGATACTGGACCAACCTTGGGCCAACATTCTGCCGACATTGGGAATCAATATTGTAACGATGTTGTTGTTGAATTGGATGCGCTTTTTAATGAAAATCCAATGGACTCACGCTTTGTGCCTCGGAATATGGCGCTGTGTGTGATGCTACAGAGCTACAGAGGATGAGGAAAAAACCTATATTTGTTGAAGGATGCTGGTGAACAGATGGCTAAGTGGTCACCCTCTGTTTTGCCGATGAACAAAATAATCTCGACCCCTTGTTGTTCACGTATGCAAACATTGGGGACATCCGGAGAGCCAGCACAGCCTCGAGAGCATTCTATATCAAGACTGACCCTCATCGAAAAATTTGTCAATAATATACATCATTGGAACCATAGGTATATATGTTTTTACATATAAATTTTTCCGTGTGCACCAGTTTTGCTTATTATATTTTGTGTTAATTAACGTGATAATAGGAGTAAACAGTACAGTATACTATATAGAATTGTTTTTTTTTAATTACAGAGTTACATCTCAATTTTATTCTGTGTCAAATTGAATGTTATTTAATTGCGATTTTGTAAAAGTTTTTCTTCTCTAAAGTTCGCATAATTGAACTTTTGTGTTAATTAACTTTCTCGTGAACTAATGTATGGCCGAGGTGTAGTGATAAATATATAACATATTTATTTATTTAGTTGGGTAATTTTCTTTGTATTCATCCACGTATTATTGCCTATGCTACAATTAATTATGTTCTTGACATGACTACATCACTCAAACTGTCGACAACAACAGTGCCTGCTTTTGTTATTTAAGAATTGAAATTTGGAAAAAATATTGCGTCCTCAGCGCTTACAAAAATCAAAATTATACTAACCCTTCACTGAAAAAATAATGAGTGAATATTTAAAAAATTAATTGACTTAGGAGGAGACATATTGCATTAAAATTTCATATTATTTCTATATCTTCAAAAAGGAATATCAGCAGTGAAGTGTTAAATCGAGATAAGTTGACTCAAATTTTTAAACGATATTTATGAATTTAAGAGAGACAGTAAAATTATCGTGATGGCATTCTTTAAAATAAACCTAAAATCGGGCCGTTTTTCACCGGAGAAGTTCAGTAGTGATCGTCACCCATCAGTCAAGGATCGCACGTCGAATTCTTAACATCATCAGTCTCTTCACCACAATCAGCTCGCATTCGTCATTCAACGCAACATCACTACTTTTTTTACGATATCAGCTCTCACCGTAAAATCAACAAGTTAAATCACCTATAAATTCAATAATTTAATCACAGGATGTACTTCAACGCTACTTCATCATAAAATCATTGTACAAACCCCATTGACATTAACCACGCGTTTTTAATAAAAATAAATATTGATTGTGCGTGATAATCTCCGCGTTTTGATTTCGAACCTCACCCAATATTCACTCAGTTGTCCTAGCCCACCCTACATCACCAGATCCATCAACTAACAGACATTTATTGTAGTACTCAATGTACTCGAGAAAACAGACTTTGATAAAAGTTTTCCTACCTCCCCTAGATTCCAAGATATTCATCAAAAACTGGTCAATAATCAAAAGTGATTTACCTCCTTTTACCATTCCGCTACAAATATAATTGTAAATAACTTTACATAACTGGTCAAGAATGTTATTTCCGAGTGTTTCTTAATTGGTATATCAATTGTTTGTGACAAATTATGATACCATTACTTGAATTTGCTGATTGGACTTGATAAAAGGGCGAGTGACCTGAGTTCTGTAATTTTTTCTGAATATTCCCCGCCGTATTCCTTGTTCATTTCATATGTGATGTATATTGGATATTTAATACTTCAAATATTGACGAATTGGGATATTCGTTGGGCTCCCACTCTTTGTTTCGGCTCCCCGGAGTGGATTTCCGGAATTGTTTGTACTATTTGAAAAAAAGGAGATGAAAAAGTTCTCTATTAGGCCTGAAGAACGCATCTGTGCGTAGTTCTCAATGATGATGCGGGTACACATTGCCGAGATCTACAATAAATTCTATGGTACATCGGGAATACAAGTACCTTCTGTTGAATCTTTTGGATACTAGAGATATTCATTATTACCCTGGTATAAATGGAGTTATTCCAGTTGCAGTCGAGTGCTTGTTGGAGAGTTCTGAGGGGGTTGGACAGACCGTTTCTGCGATTTTACAAGTGTCAGGCTTTATCTGGAGTCAATCGAGGCTGAAGGGATGGGCTTTGATGCGTGTGATAATAAATATCGAGTGATATTGCTTATTTGGGAAGTTATCGATGTGAACAGTCAGAAAAAAAAATATTTTTGTCAAATATTTCTTTATCTGAGAGGAGTATTTAATGCTCTAAAACTCTACATTTCCTGGATTGAGTTATTCCCAGACAATTCTGATTACATTTAATTAATGGCATTCCTATTGGTCTTGAGGGTGACCATATTCCTCAAAAACTTGAAATAAAATACGTTAATGATTTTTCATTTTTCTAAATTTATGATTTTCTGTCGAGAATTTGGAGGAATTTTTTTATGTTCGTAATTATTAAAGTTGTTCACTCAAGTTTATGACTAACATGTTCATGGTCTAGACCAAAATTAGTAGCATAAGTCAAACCCAAAGAGGATCACGTAATAGTGACTTAAGTGGTGAAGGAGAATATTGAAGAAATAAAATCCAGGTTCGAATGGATGATGGAATGAAGATTGGATCAAGCTTGATTCAGGATTGACTCAGACTCGATCGAGGCTCGACGAACAATTCTCGATCGCTTCTTCGAATTGCCCGATAATTTCCCAACAATTAATTATCATTGATAACTCCTGAAATCGGCCTTCGTTTGGACGATGAAATCATGATTCATTCTATCCTGAGCTCTCCAGCCTGGAAGAACTAGTCTCTTTCAAGATTGGAGTGAGATTCGAAGGAACTTACATATACCGCTCAAGTTGGATCACCACAGGATTCAACGATGTCATCAAGACTGCTCCCATTCTGGGCCTTCCAGGCTCAATCTCCAATCCTGAACGTAGCTCCTTTCCATCGTCAGGATGACCATTTCCCACCTGGAATCCGTTCCGCCCCAGTCAAAATTATTTTCAAAGTAAAAAAACATTCTCGGGACTCAAAAATCGTCAGAATAGACATTTATCACCTGGAAATCATCACTGAAGTAACTGAATATTTACAAAAAAAATATTTTTCTCAATCTACGAACGCATTAACATTTACCTGACGCCCTCGCCTCCACTTCCTCCCCCCAAAATGCAATTCCACCCATACACGCATTAATTCCCATAAATGTGCGTGCCTCTCCTGATTGCCCGTGTGTGCGCGTGCAATACCGGGATAAAAAAAGCACGTGCCCTGATCAAGAGCGGCAAGTTGAAAAGTGTGCACATACGAAATCTCCCCTCACGTATTCCTTTCACTCTCAACCCCTCGTTCTGCTATTTCTTCCTTTTCTGAGTGACCCCAACACCACCACCACCATCACCACCACCCCGCTATACCCCTCGGGCCACCCTTCACCCACTGCATGCGTGTATGCCCGGTGTGCGAGGGGCTCCCAATATTCAACCTCTACTATATCTGCGTATCCCCACCGGCCAGGTGGTATGACGTCCCTCACTCACTATATGGGGGCCACGTATGGGGGTCGTATACACATTGTTGGCAGCTGCATGTCTTGACAATGCGCGGATAAAAATGGGCCCTTGGGTTAACAAAACTCAAAGGGCAACGGGGGGAGGGAGAACGAGTTTTTGCAATACAGTAGGTGATTAAGGGGAGACTTGGCAAAAAAATATCTCTTATAAACTAATAATAATGATAAGAGCAATAATAATAATATTTAATTTTTTTCATTAACTCTTAAAAATTAATGACAATTTTTGACATATTTCATCTAACAATATCAATAATAATAACATCAAAAGTGAACAATAAATAATGATTTTTTTATCCTTAATAAGAAATATAACATGTTAATTGATGACAAAAATGGAGTGGAAGAATTATAATGGAATAATAATTATTCAAATTATAATAAAAAATAATGATAGTATATTATATAATAATTTATAGTTATAAAATTTTAAGTGAGAATAAAAATGATATATTCTTCCCCTACGATACACTTTGAGGATAGTGTAGATGACGTAATGTATAAGGTACACTAGGAAACATAAGAAAAGGACAAGTGCAGGTGGGAGAGTGAAATTATTCGTGTCCCCACTGGGGCATAAAAAGAGATTTTCATATATAAATAACATGACTGGGACTCCTTCGGCACCTTGCAAAGGGAGACTCCTTCATTGCTGAATGGATAGCCCTACACCGATGTAATACAACTAAGAAAATCCCTGGGGGTAAGACCCTCTTTCTGCGGCTAAGGCACCACGAGGGTAGTACAAAGGAGTTGTCGCAAGGTGATTCTGGTTATTCAAGACCCAACACGCGCCGGAAGAAGGTGTTTTCTTTATGTGTGTTGGGTAAGTTGGGTTTAGGTAATTGAGCGGTAATTTTAGTCAACTGTGTGGTCATTTCGATAGCGGAAGTATTTGTGGAGATTTTTAGTTCGAAATTGACATTGAAGAAAATGAAACTGTCTTTCGACACTAAAAAAAAACAGATTTTTAAAAATTTTTTAAAATAATTATAAAATTCAAATTTTTTCATTCAATTAAATAGTTTTCAATAATTAAATTTATGAATTGAATTAGGTGAAAAAAATTTGAATACGCGCGATAATTTTATTCAAATGAAAAATACATTTTGTATATAATTTAAAATAGTGTGTGATTTTTTTTCCACGAAATGTTTGAGATTAGTTACTAGAGTAGAATAATTATTAATTAATTATTTATAAAAATGATTCACTCAACAAATACGACGGCAATGCCAGAGATTCCTTTGATCCTTCTCCCCATTAAGATTGACATTATTGCACACTGTAATCCACTCCGAGACATTGAGCATACACATTGGTCCTTTTGTTTGAGGGTAGTATGTGCCACCCCATTGGCAAATGGAAGAATGTGCCCAACACCCCCCGGGTAAAAACCTCGTCACAGATGCATTTGGTAGACGCGTGGCCTTTTGACATATCTCTCCCTCTTGTCAATGTCTCCCCATACTTGGACTTTATCAACTAGCGCACCCGTAAAATCAACCCAACGCGTGATTTCTCCACTTTATTATGAAGCGGAAATGCGTAATAGGCGGTCGAGTGAATGTTTATCGGGCTATAATAGTTCGAATTATCGTTATCTCGGGTGGAAGGTGCTGCTGAAAAATAATATTTGGAAATTGATAGGACGTGTTTTAGGGTTATCTCACGCTACTGTTTTTTTTTTTTCCAAGTAGAAATGTGTTTTTGATTATTTAAATTTTCCATTTTTCGTCCTGGGGTGTCTGATTTTGATCTTGTGCCGACGTTGGGCCAGCATTGGTCCGAATTCATTGTTTTCAAATCATGTTTGACGAGTGTATGACAAAATTCGCGACAGAGTTATTAATGTCGGCCTAATGCTGGCCGAATGTTGGCCCAATGTCGGATGACGGCTGGTCCAATGTCGGTATAATAAATTTGTGGAAAGCTATTGCCAACTCATTACCTAAAATGGACATGTCAGAATTCGGGATTTTTTTCTCCGTGTAATAATTATTTTTTATAATTTTTCTGCAAAAAAAATGCGATAAATGTTCTCCTCAGTTTGCTTTTTCTTTCATGGAAATATAGACCGTAGATGTTAAGAATTCCCTGGTAACTCTCGATAGCAAAACCAAAAGAAACAATCGCGTGTCACGAATCACTAGTTTCAGGATTTCGCGCGATTAAATTCCAACGATCTCTCCAAGCATTGTGGAATTTTTCAACGACTTGCAAATTGAAATTTATTACCAGTGAGGGAGGGATACGTCCTTCCATCACGGTAATTGCGATTAGATGATTAGCTAATGCTGTACGCAAATATCGGGGAGCCATATGACGGATATTTTTATTTATATTATGATATTAAGAGGCATGACAACATGAACATTCGTATACATGAGGTAATTAGGTTGGGGAGTGATGAATATGGAGATTATTTATCTGATTTTAATCATTATTTTGGGAGATTTTTTTCAGGCATATGGCGATATTAACATGCGACTATGGAGAATGTTTTCTATATGTTTATGATCCGTGTAACAATTTTGACTAAATTTATTATTTATTTATTCATTTTTTATTGACTTTTTCAGTTTTTCAAATATTTTATAAAATAATGATCAACTTTTTATATGTAATTATGATGAGATAATAGTGTCTTCATAATTGGGTATTGGAAATTATTGTCCACTTTAAGGAAAAAAGATGAATGTTAATTATTTAATCCGTCTTAATTTTTGTTAACAATGACATTTTTTACAATCCCTTGACTGCAGTATTTCACTTAAAAAGTAATCCTGAAATTTCAAGTGTAAAATCTAGAAATTTTCAACAATTAAATTTCATCAGTTGTGTCAATGAAAGATGAGTTTTCTTTTGAATGTGTATTCAAGGAAATTACAATTTTCAGGTCTACCTGATAATGGAAATAAATAAATAACTAAACAATTCAACGAAATCTGCTTAGCAAAATGTCATGTTGGAATTTCACTTCGGTTCAATTCCACGTGAAAATTTGTCTTAATTTCAGGTGAACAGGTGTTCACCTGAAACTCAAAAAAAATTTCATTTTATCCAGAAATTTCTGAGAAAAATTCCTGTAAAAAAATACTCGCATTTGCACTATAAATTCCATTTTCCAGAACTGTTGCAGAATTTGTCCGGAGCGTTCCGCAATTTTTATCTAAATTTTGCCATATCCTCCGGAGAAATTTCTCAGCCACTTTTCTAATCAGTAAGCGAACTGAAGCTCCGTCATTTTAATTTTATCGTGTGCCGGCCTCACACCAGAGTATTTATAAAAAAATGCTCTTCGCGTGTAAAAAGTTAACGAAAAATGTGTGAAATTCGTGCATCCACCGTTCATAACAATTTCTCATTAAACTGAAACATGCAGACTCAAGACGCATTCGATTTTCTCAATTAAGCCCTAGACTATCACCTCAGCAGGTGATCGCAAAATATCGCCAGAATGTTGAGGGATTTATACATGAAATATTCTCAATAGTGTTGGTCGCGTGCGCCAAATGCGACAAGCGCCAAACAATGGTGGGAAATCAGGCATTGTCACTGGGAGGGGGCAAAATCTATTGTCAACTCAAAAAGCTGTGACATTGAGTTTAGGCCAGCTGCATCCACCTCTCCTTCCTGTACTTGTTTTTGACCCTTCTTCGTGCCACTGCGCATAGACATGTGTGTACCAATGCATAAGGGGTGTGGAAGAATGGAGGGTGACTCGGAACAATGAGAATGGAAGATGGAAACTTGATTTGTCGGATTGCCGAGAGCCATTGGGCTCTGTGTCAAATTATTGCGAGTGTTGGCTCGTGCCAGATTTATATATATATATCTCCATGATTTTTTTTACTCCCATTCACCTTCGGACGTCAAAATTAGTAACACATTCATTTTTTTTAATGCTCAAACAAATCATTTCAAAAATAATGCTATCAGTTCAACCATTAAGAAAGGTTACAATAATTTTATTCACATTTTTATTACAATTTGTTTTCACTTTTTATGTAAAACCAAAATTGTTATCAATAGAGACAATTTAAGTCTCAGTTTGTTGGATTTCGGGATATCCCCCGGGTTCAAAATTCACTCTTCTGAAATTTTTATATTTCCGGATTTAGGAAATATTTATTTCTTTGTTGTTGTGAGCCCTTTCCTTTATGTTATAACAAAAAACGGGAAAGTCCCGGAGGGACTTTCTCATTGCGGGTCGTCCCCAAAATACACCTGGTGACCAGAGAGGGCCAAGAAAGAAAAGTCCAAGGGTTAAGGGTGGAAGGAGAAATTATATTGCCCTCTGGAGAGGAGTTTAACGTGGGCCTTACGAGTAATGTTCAGTCAGTTCATTGTAAGTCTTCGTTCAGTAAAGTACCTCTTGATTGTCTAGTCTTATAATTTTTAATAACAATTCTCAGTCTTAAAATTCCTCCAAGTGTCTATTTATTTCGACCTCCATAATCCAATAAACTTCTATAAAATGGGAAAAATATTGGAGAAAATAAATTTTGTAATGCATCGTCGAGGGCAGTATGGGGTGAACGGGTTGTAGAAAATCTGAGAGTCCCCAGCTGTCACATTTTATTCAACATACAAGGGTACCTATAGCTTCGTGACGATATCGTTCCGGCACGCGTCCACTACCCCATAATTTTCAGTTCGAATATAAAGCAGAAGGACGCCATGAAGTTGGGGCAAAAACCACAAATCAATTGAAATTTTTCTCTGCTTTGTCCCCTTCGAAAAATCGTCGATCATTCATGATTTCCAGGAAAAGCATATTTTGCAGGATAGGTCATGTACTTTTCCAACCCTTCTCATTTAATCGGGGAACACCGGGTTTTCGGGATCTTCAAATATTTGGTGAAAAGAAATTTGAATCTTTTTGGATGGGAAACTTTATACATATACGCTAGGCAGATGCGTTTGGAAAGGTGCATTTGAAACTTGATTGTTCATCGTGAATTCAAAGAATTTGAGGGCATTACATGGAATTTTTTTAATGTTCTTCACGATAACATCTGAGCTGAGAAAAATTTCAATGGTAATTTTAATGAAAATTGTTTATAGAATAAAATGGATTGTTCCATGAGAATTACTAAACATCTCAAGGTTCTGCACCCGAAATTAGATGATAGCCCTTAATTGGGTTAATTATAGGGACGAATATTTTCGTTGCAGACCCTCATGAGGTGCTACCATAAGCCAGCATTGCGCCAATATTATGCCAACGTTGTTTCAATTTTGCGCCCATACATCCATATATGTATATTAGGATGGCCCATAAGTGAAGGAAATCGAATTTCACCCTGCCTATTCGTGGTACACATAGCTAAAAATATCAGGATCATATGTGAATTTTTTCGGATTTTTAAAAACATTTTTAGAGGTTGCGCCAACTGGTTTAATTTCTTATGGACTTTTACACGTGACGAACAGACCAAATGCAATAATAATTTTTTTTAAATACAATGACTCGACCTTTCGTTATGAACTCTCGTACACTTTTCGGCAGAAAGGCTAAGAGTAAGATAAGATTTTTCTCCCAACAAAAAAACGATTTGTTATTAAAATGAAAATCGTAATTTCTGTTCAATTTAGGGATTTTCGGTGGTGTCTACGACGCTTCGGGAGTTTTCGATATTCTTCTCGATTCGGTTAGATGATCATTGAACTATCTGACTATCATTTAGAGAAAAGAAATTATTTTTTTTGCAAATGCAATGTGGTGAAAAACAGGAAAGACAATTGTCAAATTTTCGTGTAGAGACAGGTGTCCGACTCATCCGGTGCTTTTATGGCGGTCGTATACAGTGAAATGGAACCCAGGCAAAAAAATTTGGCCTGCCGGACTGACCTTTCCTGAAAAGGAACTGAACCCTTAGTGCGTTAAGCTGGTTATAGCATATAATTTCATTTCGAATATGAAGATCTCTCAATTATTTATATTTTTATTACAAAATAGACATTGTTAATTTAATCAATTTACAGAAATTTCAACAAAATTTGAATCGTAAAAATAGGTTAATTCTAAATTGATTTTTGATGTTTCGTAAATGTCGGAAGAAAGCCCCTTAGGTACTACCTGGACGATACCCGAAGCACCACCGCGGTCATTCCTACTACCTGACACGGGACCGTCATTGAGGGTATTTAACTTCTACCTAATTTTTATAACCCTTAACTGCCAGTAGGTCAGACATTTTACTTGAACTTAAAACGCTTCGCGCAACCACTACAATTTGTTTAAATTTTTTTTGGAAAATTTTCTTGGGTAGTCTATTAATGGAAGAATCATTTTCCGGGATAGGCTCTCAAACATTAGGGGATCCGAAAAAATGGGCCATCCTAATGTATATGCACGGACGGGGTCTAAAAACGTTAGAGAGAAAACGAGATTGAAAAGCATTGTTATATGTGAAAATTCTGAGAAGTTTGGGGTATGATGTGTCTGCTCTGTTTTCTTGGGTCTAAACAGAGGTGCATGAGTGGGACTATTGTTAATGTGAGTCGTCAGGTCCAAGGTGTTGTGGCCCTTTAGTCTTTTTAGTTAGTCTCTCTAAGGAAACCAATCAGAGCGGTTGTCCCTTTCGAGCGTATAAAATAACATTCCCACATTTGAATCATTATAACAATCTCATTTCTAACGAAAAAAAAAGAGTTGCCTCCTAAGCATCATTAATATGATACCTTAGACTATGTATCTCGCAATTGCATACCACCATTTGTTTTGTCTCATTCATCGGCTGGCTCTTCTTTGGCTAAATTACTTTTCCACGCAACTACTATTATTGTGGCTTAATTGTTTATTTATCTTTGCATCCTCAGCTGGGAATAGGAGTAGCCGGTTTCTAATAGTGTTTTTGCAAAAATGTTATTTGTCAAGTTATAATAGAAAATAAGCAATTATCTATGAATATTGAAAATAGCGTTTCACCGATGGCCACTCATTAAAAAAAAGTCTCTTCATTGAGTGTCACGTGCCATGCACGAGTGACCATTCTCCCCTCATTCGCTCGACTCTAGTTTCCTCTAGGCAATCTTACGGTTTCTCAATGTAGCTCGCATTACTCGACAGGCGGTATTCATTCATGGGTGTCATGCATACGCATACAGACATTCTGAGCACAGGAGAGGGATGAAGTGCGTCGTTTCTCCCCTGTTGGAAGGCACCGGCGTCTTCCTGTCTGCCTCTGGTGTGCATTTCTCTCGACTTTATTCTTATTCACCTCTTGTGGCGATGGTGGAGGGGGAATGGTGGTGCTCAAGGTGGATTTCGTACACGCGCCTCACTTCCGCTTCGTTCATTGATACTTCTTTTTAGTGGAGGCCTCCCTCGACGACCTTTGATCGCAAGAAGGAGGCGTTCACTCAATGAACGAGGAATTACGACGTTTGGAATGGGCAATTATTGTGGTGAATGGAGTTGTAAGGTGTTCAACGGACTGCACAGGTCTCCTCGATTTTGGAGGTATTTTACTTGACCTTGAGACGTTTCTCGTCACCTTCAGACATTTTTGGAGAATCTCGGGATGAAAAACTGGTATTTTTTCCGTCATTTCTCAACGAAATTTTATTAAAGAAAAGTTTATTGAATTCTTACAAATTTTTTTCCGACTGCACGATAATTTCTGTCTGAATTTTTTGTAGAATATAGTACATTGTAGATTCAAACTAATTAAGGCCTCCTCATCTTCAAACAATCCAAGAAGGAGAGAAAAATTAATTAAAAAATCCCCACCAGTTTAGTAATTGTGTTGTTTTTGTTATTTAGGAAAGGTTACTATTGGATTATGGGCAGGGATTTTCTAAATAATATAAAAAGGATTTGACTATAAACTTGAATTCTTTATTATTGCACGCAGAAAGTATATCTTTCTCGTATGATGTCTTCAGATCAACTGACTCTTAGTGACTAAAGTTTTCACACTCTGGACCCATTTGACAAAAGGCCCTTGTTCATTCATTTATATCTTTTCCTTCTCTGTTTCTGTTTGCTAAAACTATTCTAAACATTTCGGTACCGTTCTGTAAAAAACCATAAAATACTGACATGGACTAAACACAGCTATCGACAGATGGTTAATTTGCGTCCACACATACCAAGTACTCTCAATAATTATGATACCGCTCAGTAAAATTTGTCGAATGCTTGATAAAGTCGATCTACTCCACTCATTTGCGACAACGTAAAGCCGGATAGGTTTTTTCCAATGGACTGATAATTTTTGCTGATAACTCCCTAAATGTTACTGAGTGATGCGGTAATTTTGCAGGAATGACCAAGATTATCAAACAATTGTGTAATTTCTAACAAATCTTTTTCTTCCTGCATAAAGCCCCGTTGACAACTTCAACCCCACAAGCCCCAATGACAAATATTCATCCTGACGATGGAAAGAAAGTAGATTCAGGATTGGAGATCGAGCCTGGGAGATCCAGCGTGGAAGCAATCTTGATTCCACCGTTGAATCCTGTATTGGTTTAACTGGAGCCGTATATGATCCTTCGAATCTCAATCCAATCTTGAAAGAGTCTGGCTCTTCCAGGCTGGAAGGCCCAGGATGGAATGAAGCTTGTAGCTTCCTTTCAGCCCATATAATTATTAGGAGTTATATGTATATAATGTAAGAGCCATCAATGAAAATTAATTATGGGGTAATACCAAATTTTAATAGAGGATTGTCGATGAGGCCTCGATCGAGCCTGGAAATTTCAGCCTAGACGCTTCATGACTTTTCGAACTTCGTCCAAGCTTGACTCAACCTTGAGAATCTCGCCTCAAGAATCCATCTTCGAGAATTCTCAATCAACCCCGATTCAATCTTCATTCCACCGTCCAGTCGCACACAGGCCCCCATCAAACAATCGAACAAATTCCGCAAGAGCCGACATACGGCATATCTTCACCGAGACCCATCACCTTCTCAACATCATCCCCCTTCCCTCCGCACCCCATATTTTTTCCCTTCTGTTTTACCCCTGGGGTGTTCCACGGCGGCATAAATCACGCACGTCCGCATATCCTGTCTACCCAGGCTTCACCAATAATCTTTTTTTTTTCACAGTCGAGATAATCATCGATTAAAATCAAAATGACTGGAATAGGAATGACGATGGCAAAAAAACAAGCCCAACAGGAGAAAATATAAATTGTATTATTCATGTGGAGAAACACACGGTGGAGTGGAAATGCGTGCGTGTTAAAATTACGTAATACCGAAGGATGGATATAAAAGGGAGGGAGGGAGGGAGGGGGGGTTGCGAGCTGGGGTGACTCATCACCTGGCCCGTGGACGCAATGTAATGGGGGCAGGTGAGGACTCAGGCACGAGCGAGACAGAAACGCGAGGTCTTAGACCTAACACAGGGACGAAGGGGGGTGATACTGCCTGGGGGTTCTTTACTTCTGAGGGATGCGGCACGCGTATGTCTACATATTAGCGTAAACCTTTTCGCTACCCCCCGCGTTTCTACCTTCAATCCCCCTGCGCGTCCGGGAATCGGTGGATCATATTCGCTCATATCAAGGGTCGTTTGATATTCTTATGTACCTGGATTAATTTTCTATTCAATTTTTTTTACATTTATTATTATTATTATTAATATTAATATAATTATAATATATTCGCACGTGGGATGTCGATGAGACTGAGCATTTTGGGGTCCACAGGAAACAATATATATGCAAAGATTACATATGTACATGTTACCAAAAACAAATTACATATATAATGTATATATGTCATGCATTATTTTTGATTAATTTCCATAGGTGTAAATAAATATATTTTATATTTGTGTGAAATGTGTCATTTCCTGATTGAGAAACGTACGAAATATATTTGTATTATTCTTATTTCATTACACATAGAACAATGGTCAGTAAAAATTACGGAACTTAAGCTCGCTTCCTGATTACCAAAATGACTAAGAAGAGTTAAGTGATGGTATCGCAATTTTTCACAGAAAATTTATTAAATTTTAGCATTGGGTCAGGAACATTTTCCTCCAGTAGATGTCGTCTCGCTTCGGGATTAGGAACACGATACGTCGATTTTAATTAATAGTTAGCGTGGGGTGGGTTATGGGTATTGTTAAATAATGTAATATACGTTTCTCTTATGACGTCTACAGATGCAGTGAGTCACAGCAGTCATAGTTTTCATAGTTTTCACATTCAAGGCCCATTTCCCTGGATGAAAGATGCTTGTTCCTTCATATCTCTCTGTTTTTTGGTTATTTATGTTATTCTCCTTATACTGATGCTGTTCTAAGGGAAACTAAAAGACTGACATGGGCTGAAAGGAGCTATGGGCATACTCTTAATTTTTATACACTCAACATATTTTATTAAAATTATGGAAACTATATATTGATATGTATTTTCTTTCCGCGGGGGTGACGTCGGTGCGAGTCGTTTTGCCCCGGTAATTTGAGTTTTGGTAATGTTTTTATTTGAAAAATAAAATTTAAATTCAAATTTTGTGGAATTAAATGCAGTAACAGCAATTGGGACAAAATAAATTGTTTTTCCAAATTTTGGTTCAAATTTTTATTATTTCATACAGATGAAATTACAATAATTTTAGCATATTGTGATTATTTGATGCCGGATTGAAGCTTTGGAATTTTAATTCAAGAATAATATTCCACTTGCTTTATTTTGAATTGAATTCCCACAATTTCAAAAGCAGTAATAGAATGATAAATAACTCACAATTAAAAATCCAATCTTTTTTATTATGGAATCAAAATTTCAAGTTTTTCATTGATTACGGGAAGAATATCATTGGTTTTGTTTCCGATAAAATCGTTTTGTGGACTTCAATCTCCGTAAGTTTTCAACAAAACAATTTTTTTATTTTAAAAGCAACGCTTTCGCTTGAACATCCCCCACGTACAGAAATAAAACTGAAAAAATTTCACAACTTTGTCATCAACTTTTAAAACCTCGAGAAAAGGGCAGTTGAAAGCTAGTCATGATTCAAATCCGAGGAATAAAACTTTTGCGACTGATTCGCAGACGATAAAAAACTAAAATAAAACATTGTGATGAAGCTATTAAGAATAAAACATTGAATTGAATTGGAATTTACGAATGATCGTTTAGTTGAGCGACTGGGGGAGAGTGTGCTACGGTAATTAATGAAATCCTATGGTTGCATGGGCGGGTGAGGGAATCCTATATAAATCATAGCCTGGAATGCCATATGGCTAATGCCCAAAGGGTCTGGCCTCGGCGCCCCTTCCCCCCTCCCCCTGTACCAACGTGTGTTGATAAAAATAGACAACTGGGGGGGGGGGGAGAGGAAAAAATTGAATAATTCTATCGCGTAATCTATCGTTCGGAAGCAACAATTTCCGTTTATTCTTCAATGACGAACGCTCTGATTTCCTGCATATGAAGAGACATTGAAACACCTGGTGATAATATCACCTGGACATTCGTCCAAGGGCGATCGATGTAATTGAGGGAGCAGTCGTCGGTTGAAATAAGTTTGTATGTTGATAATTGTAGTTTTTAGTTCGTGGAAATGGGCTTGCCATTTACTTATGGAGTTTATCATGAATTTCCATTTATTTATCATTTTTCTTTATTCATAAAAATTAAGTGTTACTTGTAGAATTATGAGGTACGTTCATTTGCGGTTAAATATAGAAAATATTGTCAGAGAAAAATTAAATTGTTTATCATTTTCAATTTTTCGGGGATTTACGGAATTATTGGCGACGATTGTTAAAATTTGCGTGAAAAAATGTACCGTTTTTAAGTTTTATTATTATTCAATGGCTCTCGGGGTTGAATTCCTGTGGAAGAATTTTTGTAATTTCCAAGTAAATGTTACCAGAAATTCATAAAATTACCGTATGAGACGGGCTTCAGTCTAGAGTAGATTGAAAGAAAAATTTAGTAAAGCGGTTCAATTATTTTTTGACTCAATCACTCGGTCGGGTTCAATAGTGTCAGCGGATTAAACACTAACCCCGGGGCTAACCCCGACGGTTTTTCGTGTTAACGAATTCCCATTTGACTTCGGACACTCTCAGACCCCTTTTGTTTCTCACATATACGATACAACCTAATCTTCGGCAACACAGCACTTATCCTACGAAGAGTGATGCATGCAAAGAGGTAAACCTTACAAGGCTACATAGGCCGTCTCTTCAAGAAAAGTCATCTCATTGTATAATAAATTTAATTTATATGGGTCTGTGATAGAAACGAATTGTTTTTGTTCATTTCAATAAACTCGAAAATGCATAATAAAGACAAATACTTCGGGCACTATTTCAAACAAATAATTCGAAGAGAATTAGAATTAGAGCAGAACAATTTCCCCTTCAACCTAGTCGGGAATCGAACCCAGGTCTCCCAGTTCGCGTCGGGCACTCTTACCAACTGAGCTACCGGATACCATAAAAATTCACTCTCAGATTTAACAGAAACACTACCTCATTTTTTTAGACATCAAATAAGTCCAAGAGAATTAGAATTAGTAGAAAGAAACTCTCGACAAGGTAATACTCAACTCAGATTAAAAAAAAAAACAATTATCGTACATACATCCAGCGATTGTGTATGCACCTGGTAGCTTCAGGCACGCGTAACATGTAAAAATAGATACGTCGACTTGATCCACATCAGGGGGAGGGAGAATTGTACGATGAAGTTTCAATTTGATCGATTCAACATCGAGGAGAAATGAACACGAATGGCCTTTGTCATACGGCGATTGAATCACGTTCATTATCAGTGGTCAGACCTCTATTTAAACACTCGATCCACCGCCGATTTTCGTAACTCGTATTCTTTTCTAGGGGCATAATGATAACAGAAAATTACACCCCACGTGTATAAAACTCTGTGAAAGTTATAATTGATAAAAATTATATTCCGACAAGTTTGTTCTTCCCCAACAATGGACAATTTTTGCTGTCGAAAAATAAAAATGGAAAAGTCCATTTTTTCCTGTAAATCGTTTGGATATGATGGAGCTCCCGGGCATATCGAGCGATTTCAATATTCAATTTGTTGGGAGTTTACTTCACAATCTGGTTGGACTTGGTCGATGTTACCCGACACATCATATAATATGTTTGGCGCTGTTATGCTTCGGTCGAGGGTGGAGGGAAAAAACGTTTAAGAGCCACTTTCCATGCAAATTCATTGTACCCCACTAGCTCGTGTCTCTAGATTTTCTACACAGTTGCTTACTCTCGAGTCTCTTCAGTCAATTTAGAATGATGCAGATGAAGAGAATTGAGAAAATATATTCAATGCTGCATAAATTAATATACCATCGTTCTTCGAGCTTCATACAATTTCTTATTTACCATTTTTTATTTGGAAAAAAATGCAATTCTTTAGTTTAATAACTTTTCTCAGATCTGCCATTTTCAATAGTTTACAAAATATTGCAAAGCTCCATTTAAATTTCGTCAATTACGTTGGAATATATAGGATACAGGTTATATTTTACCTACAATACAAATCCAAACGTCACATTTAATTAAGAAAAAATAACGATTGAATTTCATTGGTACAGTTTTCATTCGCATTAATTACTAATGATTTTTCAATAGTCTAATTAAATCATTCAAATGTTCCTTTGATTGTGCTAAATGATTGCTAAATGTTGCGTGAAAGATGAAAAAAGTGCGGTTTGATGGAAATCAATGTAAACAACAATCACCGGGTGATAAATGTACGTTGTAGCGGTTGATACTAATAGAAATCGTCGACATGGGGTGCGATATTCCAAGTTATTCATGAACTTGTTGAAGCACTCGAGATACGTTTAGGGATGAAGCCACTGGTATCCCACTCCCACAGTAGATATAAGGGTAGTTAGCGCCCTTTAGTTGCGCGCAAGGGGATGAAAATCACAGTAGCGTCCGAGGGCTCGTGAAATTGGCCTCTTAAAAAACCGTTTTTCAAACGCTACAATTGAAATTACGGGTAAAGTAACAAATGTTCCATTTCACATTGAATTTAATTTTCATTGTCCGCAGAATCACTGAAATTTTTTTTCCGTACAGCATTGTAATTTTTGTAATTCGAATTTCCAATTTTTTCCTTTGTATTTTTCCTATATATCGATGTATTTATGTGATGAAAAGGCTGTTCGACCATGACTCAATAAATAATTGTACAATTTTCAATGTCGCCTCAAGATTGGTAGAATGTCAGGTCAACATAGCGCCAATGTTGGTCCAAGGTCGGGCTAATGTCCTAACCCCATACCCAATTTAGAAAGTACACGCAATTGAGTAGAATATCCAACACACTGAATTAAAAATAAATGCAAATATATTGTAAGACCAGAAAAAATAGTGATTCATCAAAAATATAATCTTTCTACTTAATATAACTATTTCTTTTTAGAAAGAAGCATATCTATTGAGAGTGCTTGATATGTGTGGACAAAAATGAATCGTCTGTCTATAGCTGTTTTCAGTCCATCTCGGTATGTTATAGTTTTTCGCCGAACAGTACCGAAATGTTTACAATGTTTTAAATAAATAGAATCAGAGAAGAAACAGAAATGAATGAATGAATAAGGGCCTTCTGTCAAATGGGTCTAGAGTGCGAAATCTTTGGTCACTAAGAGTCAGTTGCTCTGGAGATATCATAGAAGAAAGATATACCTTCTGCGTGCGATAATAAAGAATTTAAGTTGATAGTTAAATCGTTTTCATATTATTGAGACAATCCCTATCCATAATCCAATAATATCCAGTAAAAAATGCGAAAAAAGCGAATTATCATGATTTTTTGGGGAAATTAATGGGAAGAATGGATGGAAAAATCGACTTTTCAGAGTAAACGCGACTATTTTTCTCGAACCTTTCTCACCGTGTATTCATGATTGACCCTTTCACGATAGTGGAAGCACTTCGGGAAACTTTCACCCCTCACCGTGAACGAATATTGTCATATTTTGAGGTGAGGCAGTCATCGGAGTCAATGGTGACTCGGTATTCGTGTAGCGCGACTTTGCGAGTGTCTGGGGTAATGTCGAGGGGGAAAAAATATATCGAGGCATAACTATGGGGAGACGCTTAGGTGTCTAGACGCCAACGTCGTCAAACTGACTCACACACGGCGTCGGACGCCGGCCAACTCTCCCATCGGACGAATTGCGTGGGCTCCCACACGCAACGGAAATGTGAACGGGCGGTTGTACACTTGGGGAATAGTTTCAGATGGGTGCATATCCCTATTGACTCCATTGATGCAGTCCTTTATGTACGGGGGAAAATTATTTCAGCAAAATAACTACAATTGCATGCATTTTTTACATTTTTTTTTCATTTTTTAGAATTAATTTGTTTCTTAAATTTTTCATTCTACCTGACTCATATCAATTCATTTCGTCTTTATTTATTCATTTATTCATATTTTCTTTATTTCACTTTACTGGATTTTCATAGACAGAATTACGTGAATGTGATTATTTTTCCAAAATCCGAAATTAGACACAGCCATAGACAAAATTTTTTATAGCGTTCCACATTTTATAAAATCACAGGAAATTGTCGGATAGGATTTTGAATGCGGTAGGAAGATAAATCAGCATAAATCCGGATATTATTTTACAACAAAATTTTACGGAAAAAATTGATTGCAGTGATAAGTTTCGTGGTGTGGAGTGTTATAATTATTGGGATATGGGAAAAATGAATAAATCGATGCAACGAATCCACTGAAAATATAGTTTGTTGCACACGCGGAAGGCACGACTGTTCTTCATGACAGCGGTCGAAAACTACCGATAACAAATGAAAAACCCTTGGGGACAAACTCAAAGAAAAGTTTTATGACGCTTGACAACAGATCCTTTCTTCAAATCTAAATACTTGTGATTCTTTCCCAAAACCATTTTTCTCCGTCTCATAAATATTTGGCTCGAGTAGTTTTTGGACAATAGTCTACAACCAATTATCAACCAATCTAGTCTAGTCATATTGGCATTGAGCTACTAAATTAATTCGCCGTCGATGAGGGAGAACCCGTTCGATAGATTAAAAGAAAGTCCCTAATCACATATCAAAATGGTAAAAAATAGATCGGTGCAGAAGATAGAGAAAAAATACCACACTAATGTCCTTAGTCTATTTCAACTGTTTGAAAATATTTCGAAAAGTGAATGTATCTACAGAAATATATTACCAATCGATATTACGTGAATTACGTGTTTTGGTTCCTCTCATGACAACTCATAAAAATTTTCTCCTCAGAAGAGTCCAGACTCGGCCTCGAAGTCGGAACCCTTCGATTATGCATCAAGTACTCCTTCGGCTTTGTCTGTTCTGTTTATGAAAGCACAAGCACATTCCTATTTATAAAAGCAGAAGCACATAAATGAAGTTCGTCCGAGTCGAAATGGCGTAAGGTCTTTCCCATTGGCCGATTAAATGAATGAAGTTTCGCGTTAGTCGAAAACGTTCGTGTTCCTAAAAGCATCCATTGTGAATCAAGTTACCTCTCTCATCATATTTATAACCAACGACTTTCACATTCGTTCTTTTACGGTGTGAACGCCCTTCATCAGTCTATGAAAGCACAAGCACATAAATTAAATTAAATTAACCACAGAAGTCATCGGCTAACTTCATGCGTAAGAGTTTTTCCTCATTGGTCACTGTGTTCGAGGCGGGGAATTCAAATAGGGTGCGCCAAACCCGTTATAAATAAAATCTCAGTTTCAGTATTCTCTCCACTCGGTCGATTTTTTGAAATCGACATGAAGTAAAATAAGTCGTCTTGTTTCTCTTCGCATGGAATTTCCCTGTCACTGGTTTTCAACCTTCAATATCAATTTCTTTGCCATAACAGAAGGGTGAATCAATTCCTGCAGATTTGGGGGTACGTAGTGGACTCCAACGAGTCGCGTCAGGCTGTCGCTCACAGCACATGAATTACGTAGCCGGTACTCGACTCGCGTGACACACTAGCATTGGGCGCCAGTGTAAAACGCGTATCCTCACGTGGTTTCAAATATCATGACTCAAATATGTGATCCAACACTCCATGGGTAGTTATTCAACTTTGGGAGAGTGAGTCATGATTTCTCAAGACAATTATATAAGTCTTCAGCTTTAAAGGGATTATGTCCGAAGGATTTCTCAGGCGGGAAAATCCTGAGTTTTTGATTTGTATGTTTACCACCGAAATTTTTCGTTGAAATTGTCGCGCTCAGGTTTCTGAACTTTCCTTGAATAACAATAAAAATAGAATGCGACAAAATTTTTCTTACCGCGTTTCCCCGAACTTTTAACTAACAATTTGTTTATTCCTCACTCTTATCTTATTTGCTCTTTACTATTGGAAGTCGAGGGAATTTCTTTATTTCTTTATTTTTGAAAGTATTATTGAAGAAGTCAACATCTTTATTTTTAAAATAAGACCACTTTAATCATCTGTTTTGTATTTTTTCAATAGCAGAGTCTTCAGATAATGATTTTAATTTCATTGATTTTGAACGTGTCACAAGAATTGAAGTCTCATATTACAATATTACTTAAAATTACTTACAGTTTCTTTTTCTTCGTAGCGGTTATTAACACTAAAACTGGATAAGGTCGATTCCACAGTTTATTAAATTCTCTTTGTTGATGATTTTGGAAATTCACAATTTTTTTAGTCTGTTTTTAATCCAACTGTCCGAAATGTTGTTTATACACATACTTATACCATAAGGCGTTTGGAGTCGCGAAATCCTTATTGCTTTGTACGCATAACTTTTAGATCAAAATTACGTTTTTCGCTTTTCTGAAATACTAGAGAATCCGAAATTCTCACTAAATTTAGAGAGATTTTGACAACTCAAATTTCCAGTTTAACAGAATCGATTAATTTCCGACTCGCGATCGTCAGCACTCAGGAAATCACCCGCGACATCTAGTTCACTGATTTCTGTTGGAAACAATACCGAAATTTGATTTTACTCGACTTGTGCCAAAAACCTTGTTATCGGAAATTCGGAGAACGTATAATTCTGCAGTTTTTTCACGACTGAATTTAATCGGGGCTTATGCAAGTTTTTATTGTTTTCCATTACTCGTTAGCTTATGGGGTAGATTTAGATCATGTGCTCTGGCACTATCCACCCCATGAACAGTATCATCAAAAACTTATTAATGGACGGCGAAGTGAAGGCTATTTTCCACCTTATGAAATTCGCTATTTTCTGAAAACTTTAAAGATAAAGATTATTGTATTAATTGACTCGTTTATCACATCATGTAAATTGGATATGCAAGGATATTGGAGACTACTGAATGCTGAAGAAGTAAAAAGGCAATTTATGTCCATTTTTAAAAATCCTTTTTTGTAGTAGCATAAACCAATATGTTTGAATGCCAAAATATAAAAAACAGTGTAACACAAGCATTGAGATCACGCGGCAAGAGTATACGGAAAAATGGATGACCTTCGAGGGTGATTGAAGGAGTGCCCAGTTGCAAAGTCAAGGTCCGAATGCTCTCGTTGTCCTCTCGCACTTTACCCATTCATCTTCTAGGATCTTTGTTTTGGGGCCAACGTTATTAGGGGATGTCAAGCCCTCATCTTTCCCGTCATGCCTCGGTTTTCACTTGTCCCCGACTCTCCGTAAAATTTCCCCTCTTTACTGTAAAGCACTCAGAATCGGCAAAAGTATGAAAAATTTTTTTTCATACTTTCAAAAAGAGAGTAATGTTTTTTTCTCATCGATCTATCCCTACGATACGTATCTATATACGTACAATACATGGAAATTACGAATTCACTGTGTGTACATAATATAATATATAGTACAGCTGTAGTGCAATTATATTGTCACATGGGTATTGTGATTTGAAAAATTCCAATGATGTCAATGAAATGATATTGTTCATCGAAAAAACCTTACGGTGCGTGAGGATAAAGAAATGAAGCTATGTTCGGTCGCATGTGGAGAATAATCATTCAGACGACCGTTGAATAATATTTTTCGTGTTCCTTCCAAACTGCTTAGCCTTCTTCCCATTTCTAGAAATATAGTTTTTAAATCTTGGAAATTTGGTTTGCGCACGTACTAATCATAAATCATTCCAATTGAATGGGAAAAAACCCTTATTAACCACTTCGCATAAAAATTTGTTTTTCATGAAATTTTAGTCACAGGATACATCTGTAAACAACATGACCATCATAAATTCCACTCGAAGATGGTTCTGGTTCCTTTCATTTTTCGCTTCTTTCCTTTTTTTTGTTATGTTTATTATCGCCAATAAATGACCTACCCCCTCTATCCTGATTCTGTACGTGAAAATTTCGAGATATCAACAGTTAGTTACTTAGGAGATTTCGAAGAACCAACATCGAGTGAGCTCAGTTTTTCAAATCCATTGTATCCGGAGTAAGCTTATTGTTCAAATAACTTTGTGAAATTTTACCTTCATATTTAACAATTAGTGCAACAGTATAATTCGTTTTACTCCATTCCCTATATTTCCCAACCTTGCTTTATTGGTAATAAATAAAGTGTTTAAGTGAATTGTGATTAATTCTTTATCTTTCATTTAAATCTCTTATAACTTCGTCGCTTTCGGGTCCCTCGCCGTTAGTGATAACTATCGTTAAAACCATTGACGTCGCACAGTGTCTACCTGAGTCTTACATACTCAGGGAAGAGTAAAATGTGAATTTGAATTAAATTTGACTATCGCGTCAGTAAAACGATAAAACAGACAATGGTATGAATTTGCGTAAAAAATTCACATCCCAATCATAATTATTGGATTATGTACAGGGAGTATCTGAATTATATCAAAAACGATGTGACTATAAACTTGAATTCTTTATTTATCACACGCTGAGGGTATATCTTCCTCCTATGATGTCTCCAGAGCAACTGACTCTTAGTAACCAAAGGGTTTACACTTTGGACCCATTTGAAAAAAAGCCTTTGTTTATTCATTTCTTTCTTTTTCTTCTCTAGTTCTGTTTATTAAAGCTATTCTTAACATTTCGGTACTGTCCGGAGAAAAAAAACTATAAAATACTGACATGGACTAAACACAGCTATGGACAGACGGTTAATTGTTGTCCACACATACCAAGCAGTCTGAATAATAATCGATCACAATGACTATTTACCGGTCTAATTGTACTACTAGGTAGGAATCGCCAAGCTTCACGCCCGTGGCCAACCGTGGGTTAGGCCCGGCTGAGCAAGCTTTGGTAGTCCTAGACTCCACCAGGCTTGGTACCTTAGTCACACCAGAGAACGCCCAGGCTTGGATCCTTCCCTGATATCAAACCTGAGTACCAAGCTTGTGCCAAGCCTGGGAAAAGTCTGGTTCATTCAGCCTTGGTTCATAGCGTCTCGACCAGTCCTGGGCCCAGAATGACGAACTGGCTGAAATTTATTTCTTTTTAACTAGGCGACATACTGATTTTACTTACACGTGAAACCAAAGGGTGACAATGTCCTATGGTATTATGCCTAATTGTTAACCCCATATTGTTACGTAAGTGTAAAGTAAGTAAAGTAAAGTAAGTTTTCGAATGCTACAGAGTATCTGGTTCATTTGTAATTTATCTGGATATGTTCAGTACTATAAACTGTTTGGATAAAGCCTAGGCGTTTTTTAATATATGAGCCTGGAAGGGCGCTGGTTCGAAGGCCTGGACCAGCCTTAATAAGTTAGCTTGGGCCAGGCCCGCCGTTACATTCCAATGCTCATCCACTATTGATCCAGGCTTGGATGCCAAGCCTGATCCAAGCTTACCTAGTCTTGGGAATAGCTTAGGTGAAGCCTGGTCCATTAATGATTTCCTATCTGGGATAAGGCTCTCTCTCATGGTTTAGTTTAGAGAAAATAGCTGCAGAAAGAATTACATAATGACATATCTCTCCAAAGGTTGTGATAAAATGACAGAACCACGATTTCCTGTCATACAAATTTCCTTTTTAGTGCCACAGAGTCACTGTATTCTTTTTTTAATTGGGTCCAAGTCGGAAATAGCAGATTTTCTTTACCCTCTTATGGTGAAATCTCATGGCACGCTTTATACACAAAATATATTATCGTTTTCATTTATCGACGATAAAGAAAACGAAAATTTTGATACAAAAAAATTCTAAATTGGTTAATATTTTCGGGAATTGTGTTGTTAAAAGTTGAAAAAATGAAAAAAATGAGAGGCGGTTCCTGGTGTCGTTGAAAAATCTCCAAAAAATTGAATAGGCATATAATGATGTGTACAATTTGGGGAAAAATCGGCGAGACAATTCAAGAGAGTAAAGGTCAGCACCTCCTTGAGTTGACTCTGACTTCCCCATATCCCGATAAAAATAAAAATTATTACTCCGGTAAACTAAAAAATGACTCCTCCAGGGTACAATTTATCAATCAATTTTTTCAACTTGGACTAACAATTAATCAACAGACATATTTGTTTCCCAAAGGCCAAAAGCGAAATGAGGAAATGCTGACTCATGCTACATTTTTCCAAACGGTAAGATAATTTTTATAAAACAATTCTCCCCGTACGTAGAATGTCCCTCAAACACCAGAAACCATCAGAAAATATCCACCGGCTGTGCCATTGACGGTTCACGATTGGTCAAATCCATAACCGAAAATACCCCCAGATGCGCGTATTTATTTTCTCACTGTGTAAAACCCGTGGGAGAATTATGGTTGTCTCTAATTGCCCACTCCACTGTATTTTAATGGAACAACACAGCACCAACGCAACGGTTGATTGGATGATTCACCCCACTCCCCCTAACTTTCATTTTCAAGGCCCATCACGCGAACGAACCCTCGAAAATTCCGTAAAAATACCCCCCAACAGGTACTCCGCGGAAGGAGGAGTAATTGGAATACAGGTGCAACTGTCGCATTCTAGCTTAAACAAACATTGTTGATAATTTTATATCACCATATTTATGAACTAATGGAGCCCAATACTAATATTTCACATCTGGCTCTTATTTTTCGCTCCAATTTTTATTCCCTGGAACAATAAAATGAACTTTATTTGTTTATGACCGATAGGAAATGCAGCTGCAGGGGGATATCGATCTTTCACCGATTGCCAGCGATATAAAATAACAATATGTGGACATGTGAATGGGTGTAACGTACATTGCTGAACGTTGAGAGCATTACGTTGGCTCAACGTATTGCTATTTTTTTTTGACCGTTATTTTCAGTCAATAAATTACAAGCTTATTCAGATTGGAATTATGCGAATGGAATTGTTTATCGAATTTAAATTGCGTTGCTGATGATGGTTGTTAATTTCAAAATCGTAATATTTAAAATTTTTATTAGATCACGCTTTCAATCACATTTGAGAGAATTTCATTACGTCATTTTTTAATTCAGATTTCGCTAGGAAAATCTGAGGGAATTCGTAATTGAGACGCAATTAATTTGTTGAATAATTCTCTGTCATATTTTTATTAATTATTATTTTAGGTTTACTCATTCTTTGCAGATGTCTATTCATTTTACAGTTTTTTTGTGAAATTATTATGTTGGAGGAACATTGTCAACAAGAGTTGAAATTAAAAATGAATCTGTCAGACAGGAGAATCTGTAGATAAAGGAGGAGAAAACGTGATGGAGAGATTTAGCCCTTAAAATTTAACTAAAATGTGGTTTACTGATGTCAACAGCACGCGCTCATTAGTCATTGTACCGACAGTTGAATGGAATTTGTACCATTAGCAGGATATAATGACTAGTTTACAGAATTCACGGCGATTCGGCGTCTTAATTTTTTTTAAACTTGTTTTTTTTCACTTTATTTTGGTTAATTTTATCGGAGAAAAATAAAGGAGGGCTGCACAAAAAGTTCTTATTTTGCTCCCTGATGAGCGGGAGAAAAGTGAACACTTTCCGCCCTCGTCTCAAAAGTACTCACTTTCCTGTCCTTCTTCAGGCAGCAAAATATACACTTTCGTTTATAGACGTCTTGCAATATAGCATGAACATCGAGGGTGGGAAAACATCACCTTCCGCCCTTGTTGCACAATATATTAATTTGTACAAATGTTCTTTAGCCATAAAAACTACCTGCAAAAAAATGAAAATTCGTATTTTACGTTTAGCGAATGATTAGAATTCGTTTTTCAATTCTAGCATTTTGCACCTCGATTTTAGTTCCCGGCATAACAATTTTTCTCCGACTTTTCTCTCCATGTACGCCCTCGTGTCACTTTTCTCTGGCGACCTGTAACAATTCCATTTTATTGTGCAATTTTTTCCTGAACAACACTTCGCCCCACTTTTTGGATAAAATTCTTCAATTATTCTCTCCATGTAATTGTCGACGTATTCCGGAAAATGGAAAATTTTCTCACCATTTTTTTTCACTCACTGACTGTCGACTTTGGGCATCCACCAGTTACTTCCAATAATTCATTTATCCCAGATGAGAACAGAGATAGCTCGGGGGTTAACCCTATTACTCGTTTACGTAGCGCTGATTTATCCCTCCCTAACTCCCAACAGCCCTCACAAACTCGCATCCTCTAGCGTTTCAATTGACTTCTATACATACAGTCGCCTCTCTGTCATCGTAATGCATTAGAGTCAGTCCATCCTCTCGATCTAACGGCATATACAACTCTGGGTTATCCCAGCACTCGAGGCGGCATTCGTAATTCGAGGTATACCCGTTTAATTACTGTATTCAACTGAACAGAAGTGCTAAAGGGTTATGTCACTCGGCTTCTCGGCAATCTGAATGGTGTTGCTAATATACACGGGATTAATTAGTTTATGGGAACGTTGCGAGGTAAATCATCAACTCGCGATTCCTGATAAAAGATTTTCAATAGTAAATGCATTACATTTTCCCTATTTTCTTTCCATTGCCCATTGAATTTTCACTAATAATTCCAGCTGATATTCTAATAAGGGTGGCCTATTTTGACCCATTGTTGTTAAATGGACAGGCAAAAGCTGCTTGATTAATCAAATAATTTTTTCTGGGGAATACTTTTGACATTGGAATCCAATCGAGCGACCCATTGTAAACGTCACGTTAAACGTGACTTTTCCTAAAAATTGCATATGACTAAATCGGAATAAAGGTTGTGGCATGCGATTAAATAGTCATAGTTATTCATTCCTTATATTTTTTAAACAAAAATTAAATTAAAACTGATATTTTTGAAGACCATCAAGTATGTGTTAATGAAATCTATTGGATTATGGATAGGGATTTACTAAATAATATCAAACGATTTGGCTATAAACTTTAATTCCTTATTATCGCACGCAGAAGGTATACATATATCTTTCTCCTATGATGGCTCCAGAGGAACAAGCTCTTAGTGGGTACAATTTTCACACTCTGGACTTGTTTCTGTTTATTAAAACTATTGTAAACATTCCTTCACTGTTCTGAGAAAAACTATAAAATACTGACATGGACTGAACAGAGCTGTAGACCGCCGGTTAATTTTTGTCCACACATACCATGTACTGTCAATAAAATCAATCAAATTTCGTGGAGGATATCATTATTTATTACCTATCGAAGAGGTCACTAAATAATTCTCATGGGCTCTGACCTCACCTCGAAGACCGCACCGTAAGCTAAGCGTTACAAACTCGTCCTAATTACTCTACAGTAGCGCCCCTCTCACCAGACTGTAAGCCCTACTGCAGACCGCAGTCGTGCTACCTAAGTAGCCGAAGGGACCGAAGAATGACAGCTTTATACATCCGGCCAATGAGTACATTGCACCTACAAATCGGAATGACCTCAAGTGCAGGTACCAAAGACTGTCCCATGTTGCGCAGAGAACCGATAATCAGGGCAACTAGCTTGACCCTGAACCCCCGGTTCAGCTGACGACACCCGAAAAGGAAAGCTTGACAGTTGAAACGGCTTCTCCGCTTCTTTCATTGAAAACCCAATCTCATAGATGCTTCTGTCTTCAAAGGCGAAGAAGACGATATATCAGGCTTCATCGTTACGAACTTTCAACAGATCTTACACCTCTCGAAGCCGCGTTATGCCAGGAGATATAACCGGTGATTTCATACGTCGAATGAGTCGACAAAAAAAAATACGCCAGAATTTCCGAGGACTGTTTGCAAGCCCAACACCTGACATCCAAAACTTGAAATCTCATAATACAAAACCATACCATAAGTTCGTCGATATTTTGCGAATACGACGCGGGAAATTCCCCCCACTTATGATAAATTCAATCACTCGCTGGATTGTGAAGTAAAGTGGTTCGACGCCTGCTTCCAAGCCACTTCACTTTTTACCCTGGAGGTACACAATTGGTCTTCTCATCTTCAACCTACACGAGCGTCTTGTGCCTCGTGGCTTCAGTAGGAGCGCAGCGTCATGCACAACTAACCGGACATCCACTTGAAGTTGAGCTAGTCAACATTCAGCATGAACATTATTATTATTATTATTATTATTATTATTATTATTATTATTATTATTATTATTATTATTATTATTATTATTATTATTATTATTATTATTATTATTATTATTATTATTATTATTATTATTATTATTATTATTATTATTATTATTATTATTATTATTATTATTATTATTATTATTATTATTATTATTATTATTATTATTATTATTATTATTATTATTATTATTGTTCTTGAGTTAATAAAGTTTGAAATTTTCTCTTCAGCATCTAATATGGCAAAAGACCTAAACTCAAAATAAATTTAATTTAATTCTGCTTGATTTTCAATAAAATATTCCTACATTTTCATTATCTAAAATTTACATATCCAAATCAGAGGAAATATATATTGTCGCACATTTCACTTTCATTTGTTGGATTCACGAAATTTTTGAAAATAAAGGAAAAGTCAATTTGATGTATTAATTTGTATCAGAATTTGATCGAAATTTTTTAATGAATATTTTTTACGAATTATAATTGAATTTGTTGTAATAAATGAGGGAAAACAACAGGACCAATGAGATTGTTAATCCATTGCTGTCACTAGCCCCGCAATTTAGTAGAAAATGTAATATCCCTAGTAATCTCAGACTTCGATGGAAAAGGTCCCTCCCTTCTGGTCTCTTATCCCAATAAATAATACAGGGAACTGTCGATCCCTGTCAGTGACACATTCGGCCTGTCATCAATTGCTGCTCCTTCCAGTTCTGCGCGATCGACTTACCACATACAGTGGAAAAACTAATTTTTGTTGTTTGTACGAATTTCATTCCATCTCACGAATTATTGAGTCGTGATTATCGCTGAGGGTAGACCCCTGGCTCGTGTCGGTTATTACAGGTAAACAAGAGTGCCCTATTTGATCGATACTGTAACCCTCTCCTTGTCGACGAATATTGCGAAAGGTGCGTACGGGCGCCCCTTGAAAAAAAAAAAAGAAAAAACAATGTAATTCAAACGATGAGTCATGAGTGCGACGCAGGCAGGTACCATTAACTGTCGCACCTTATCTACCCTTTGGTTTTGCTCTGAAGGATGTTGTGCTTGATGCATCATTCTGTTAATCAATTTGACAATAATAAAAGTGAATAATTATTTTTCAATGCATTCAACAAAGTTGAAGTTCTGGGATCGTTTCTCCCCGAACAAAGTTCCCCCAAATATTTTTTTTTTAAAGTTCAAAATAAAAGGAATTTCATTCGAATTAATCGGATAAATTTTTCCACATAAATGAAAATTATAAATTTTTTTTCTATATTTTGCTTTCACCTTTTCTTGGTAAGACACTTAAAGAAACTCCATTCAGTACATGGTATCGCCCCATTAATGAGTACAATAAACTCACCGCTAAAATGAATTTAAAATCGTTCAATTTTTAATTTAAAGAATGGTATTTTTTCAATGAAAAATATATATGAACGTGCCTCGCGCATGTATTTTATGGTAGGTGGTTAAAGAGAGAGAGGAAAAAGCAACGTAAATCATAAAATATATATTGTATATATTCAATTAAACATTCAATCAAATTTATTATAATCATAAAAAATCAATTAGTAATTTTTAATTTAATTAAATATATATACTATAATTCCTTCTATGAATATGCAATGTTTTAATGGAAATTAAAATAAATTTTATTGAACGATAAGTTTGATGGATATTCAAATTATACCAAGCATATCATTATATATAGTGATGTATTTGATTTTTTTGAGAAAAAAATAGTATTTTATATTCTATGATGCCTTAGCAACATATAACAAAGACACAAAACGTTGCATAAGTTTTTAAATTAAGCATCTATATATAGTATAGTAATAATAATAATAATAAATGAATTGAAATCAAAGAAAATAAAACAAATTTGAACCCCTCAAGGGACTGATTTCCACATAGCGAGCTCAGTACCTAATTCATAAAATTTAGTGTCCAAGGGCTATTATCACAAAGGACTATCACCAGTTGCAGATTTGAAATTCATCTCCGGGGAGTTACAGTCAAAAATCTACTCAGTTACCATTAAATTCACTAGTAGGAGGATTAACGAATAGCGGGGGACCAAGTGAAGCAACGCCACAAGTCGGTGTACACTGCAGTGTGTACACACTACGGGCATCATGGGAACGGCACACAATTTCGTAAAATATACGGTGGGATAGCTCAAGTTTAGAGGGAACAATGTAGTTTTTCGGGTGGTGCCCCAGTAAAATTGACGAATGGTCGCGTGCCTGACACGCGACTCACTCGTTCTCTACCTCATCGGCAAACCCAGCAGGATCTCATTGCCCTTTATCTTCTCGATCCCCTGAACAACTTTTTTTTTCCCTCTTTTTTGCGAGAATCAATTCTTCGGGAGGGTGGGAACACAAAATGCCTGTAGTCTGAGTCATTTCAACTTATCGCTAAATATTTTTCCTAAAAGGTATATTGATCATAATAAAAATAATAAGAGTAATATGAAATAATTATTTAATTTTATGATTTCACAAATCTTGAGTTTCTGAAAAAAAATTGGGATTAAATAGTATTTCCTGTGTATTACAAATAATTATTATCATCCAACATATTATTATTATTGTGATTTAAAGAATTTCAAACAAACTTCCTATGAATGTGTATTTAATTGAAATGGAAAAACTTTGCAATAAAATGCTTCGTAAAACTGTTAATCAATAACTTGATAACTTAAGATTTTTACTCAGTGCGTGTGGCCTCTTGACTTTATGATTGTAAAAAAATCATTTACATTAATGTTACTTATTTTGTTAAATCTATTTTGTTATATTTTTTCGAAAATTTAATAAACAATAGCAATATTTATTAGCAACCATATTTTAACACTTCGGCGAAAAGAAAAATTAATTAGACTACTCAATTTCTGAAAATTTAACCCAATTCTATTATCAAAATATAAATATCAATCTGTTAATTCGATTAAGACCGCCACAAGGATTAATTAATGACAATATTTTACCTGGTTTATCTTTCATTTTTATTTACCCCATTTGTGTTAGATAAAAATGATAGTGGCTGTTCGATAAAAAAGAGCAAAGTTCATTTGAAAGTGTCGTCTCTCATGATCCCTGTTTGTCTATTTCCCTCATCGTAACCCACGAGAATCTCCTGGAATCGAGCGTATGTTCCCTTCCGCTTGTCACTCGACAGAGGCTATCCGGCCCCCGCTCTCCCGAGGATTGCGCCTTCTTTTGATGTTCCTGTGTTGATTTAACAGCGCTAAAAAGCACGAATGCTCACTCGTCCAGCGTGCACCACGTGTCGCAGACTTTTTCCACTTGATTGCTGGTAATAAAAATTTTTTTGTTGTCGCACGGAGGGAAGTGGTTGATAGAAATTTATTGAAAAACTAAAAAATAATATCTTTCATGTAGGTCAATAAATTTACCACTGACAAGTTAGGATAGCAAAACCAATTGCATAATGAAATGCGAATAATAAATAAATTCTCTCAACAATCCACAAAAGTATTTTACGTCAATCCATGAAGCTCTTCATTTAATTTTTCTCCTACGTCAGTCAGGAAAAAAATCATTTATGTATTTTAGTGAGAAATATTTTGTTAAACAAAATAACCCATTCATTTCTCTTCAGTAACACTCATCAGATTTAAATAACTATTTATTTTATTCAATTGAACAACTATTCTCATTAAATCATATTTTATTGATAACGAAGAAAAATATATTTAACGACAGCATTAAAAAAAACTCTATATCTTACATTCAAATAAATTTTCTCTTTCAAATAATACATATTCCCCCTAATTCTTCAGTCCTTTCTCTGAATATTCTCGAAAAAATTTTCATTTACCTGGAAAAAAAATCCTATTTCCCAGCACAATAACCCATAATAATCCTGAAAATGTGAAAATTTTCTACGGTATCCAGTCCATGATCGGCACTCACACTCAGCAATTTAAGATAAAAAATCCTAGGTCGTATCAATTACAGAAAATAAATCCACTGATATAATCGTTGGCCCACATAACACTTAAAGCCACCACTTAAGTAACACTTCTACCCCAGTGAAATGACAAACCCTCATCCCCCCTCCCCCCTCCTGCAAACCGCTCCCACTATATTTTTTCTTCGCACTATGATTCGCGGCTGCAGCAGCGATTTTTTCATATCCCTCATAGTCTAATTACTAATCATTACGAGAGGGTAATTGTTTGTCATTATACCTACGCTATTTCTTCGCACAAGCAATATCTGCATGCGAGGGCGGACTAAATTATTCGCGCTTACACTTCTCGCACTTGAGGCTGAGGTTGTGTGTGAGGGTATAACCGATTATATATTCAAACGCGATCATTTTTCAAGATCGAGACGGGAAAACACAACGGTTTATCGCTCTTTGAGGGATTTTTTCTTCCGTTTTCTCTGTAATCATTCCGAGCCATTATATTCCTCAATGGGTGTTATTCCGAGATTCGATAATAATTGTCCATTAGGTTCTATGAAATCCCGTTGGTGATTTGCTGAAAAGAGTGGGAAAAGGCTCAAATGTTCAAGTAATTAAAGAGTTATTTAATTATTGGAGTTGAAATGAGAACTGTAACTGTGGAGACGGAGGGAAAAATAAGACGTTTATTTGGAAGGAAAATAAATAAAATCTAGGGAGATCGAGGCGTGATGGGGTACGATGAGGAGTCCAGGAAATATTGGAAATTTTGAAAAAATGTTTTTTTTTATATTATAAGAGGACAGTGTCTGAAATAAGTCGCATCACACTTGTTGAAACAGTCGTACCGCTCAAGAGCTCAACAAAAAAAAGAATTGAAGAGTAAAACATTCAATATACGACAATTAAGAAAAAAGACAATATAGAAATGAATATAAATAAACGGGAAAAAATTCAATTGATGACATCATTAGTGAAGTGGTAAACTGTAATAAATCACCATTTGAATTTCTCGTATTTGAGCATTTATCTCCCAAACAAGAGATTTTATGAAAAAATGTCCTAAAACGTTTTTGGAGAAAATGTCATCGGCTACAAAAAACATTTTTTGACATTTTTTCACAATTACTCAAAATCTCGGTCCTAGTAATATTGAGAGATGTAATATTATATATCTATTATATAATATTATATAAATTATTCTCGACTTTTTAATTTGAAAAAATTAAGTTTCTATTCCCATCTCTCTTAGATTTTCATCACTAGTTTTTCCACATCCTAGACTAATCATAGGCTGGTCCTCTTTAAATAAAGTCAGCTTATAATTATGAAAACAACCATTTAATATATCATTTTCAGACTCTAAAAAAAGTAATAAATTAATGCTCTAACCAAGCCGTTCATTCTCAGTTAAAATAAACGACTTCCCCGACCGTAAATAATTCCGGATGACTTAATGCCGAATAACCGATTGCATTAAATGAACGATAAGCACATAGTACTTATCAAATAATCCACAAAATGAATCCCACCCGAGATTGAATAGCCATCCCCGTGAATATTCTCATCACCAGCATCATGAAGTGAGACAACCTGTGGCCATAATCTTCGCTGCACTGTTGGTGCGACAAAGACATGTTGGCAAAAAAAAATATATAGATATATACATATATATCTATATATGTATATGACGAAGTATCTAACCCTCGTGTAAACCAATTTGCACGCCATGAAGCCCTTCAATGACGATACGACGGTACACAGATATTTCCCATAGGAATTGTAACGGGGGTGGATTTTTCGGGTGGAGAGAGGCCCAATAGCCCCCTCCCCCTCCCCATCCCATTGCACAGAAGCTCCTTGTGTGTTGGTATAAAGCGTAACGGCACGTTCCCACAGGAACGCGGGGGGACTCTATGGGAACCCTGTGTTTAAAAAAATTGAAATGAGAGTCTAGATCATTTTGAGGACAATGTGCGGGTGATGGGGTATGAGCTGTGCGTTTTTCATTATGAAAAATAGACTGAGAGTCGCCTTTTCGTCATTAGTGTGTCCCAGGGGCCGACGGCAAGACTTTGAAGTTTGTTCTTTGAAGGAATTTCTTATTAGGGCTAATTGCCCAATGGATAGACACCGGTCAATAAATTGATGATTCCGGTTTTTTTTTATTGCCAGATCTATGTGCAGGAGTCGTTATAGTGTAGAGAACTTTGTCAATGTTGAGGTGCAATAAGAAGGAGTATAATTTTGTGAATACTACAGAGTGAAAATAATTTTTCTTTTGTTAAATATATTTACTTTTGTTACTTAATTGTCAATTGCCAAGTATTGACGACAGGGCCAAACTTAGTTGATTCTAACCTGGCAAGGAATGGGTCTTATGTTGATAAATCACCCCGAAGCCTGGTGTGAGCCTAGTTCACAGCCTGGTTCAAACTTGTCCCCAGACTTGGAACTTTCTAGAGTGATAGATTTTTTTTTATTTTTAACTAAAAATCAACTATTGTATTATATTCATGGTTGATTAATTAAATAGACATCATCTGCATGACTTAATGTATCCAATACGAAATGTTTTATATATTATGTTTAAGTGTTTGATAGTAGATTTTTATAACAATGTTATCAATGGAAAGTAAAATGAATATGTGTCAATTTTGATTTCCAGTTTATTGGATTCCAAGCTTTGGTTTAGATTTGCTTGGATGAGACCTGCTTTATACTGGTGGACCTATGCTGGGCATCACCCTTAGACCCAGCTGAACTTTGCTTTGCCTTGGTCCTAGTCTAGTTCCAAGCTTGGTCCAATTGTTAATTTCTACGTGGAACGGAGGGAAATAGTTTAATAAAAATTATGCGCACGTTGCGTAATCCCTGAGTGAGAATCAAGGTTGGACAATAATTACAAACTGTTTAAAAATTACGTAATTCGCTGACTATTTATGGATCGGTCCCCACTTTTAACAGGCCCTTCCGTAATTTATTTTCAGAATTACGAAACTAGTTCATGATTTTTATTCAACTATTGCTCTCCTTCCATGGGCCCTTTACATTGTTCCGATCATCGTAAGTGAACAAAAATATCAGGAAAAAATAATCCACAGATTCGAACTTAACAAATTTGCATCGATCTGTTTTCCAAAAAACTTGATTTAATATGTTTATATTCCCTTACTTAATTTTACAGATATTATTAGAATTAATTTAGAGTCTTCGATGGTTCATCTGCAGAAAGAGCAATCGATACAAAAATTACATCAGATGATAATTCGTGTTTTTTATTTTTTATGTGGTTTTTTTAATTGAGGAAATGTTTTTCTATTTTATTCATATATGTAGAAGGGGGATTATATAGCAGTATATTTCAAGTTCGGCTGAGTATACAACTGTAGCTCCCCTACGAATCATCGCTTTCCCACCGTCATCCCTTATGCCACTAGTGATACCGACACATGGGAGTATTTTCATAGCTCGATTATGGAGATTTTCATTATCGAATCAGGCGTGTATTGGCCAGATGGGCATCCCCGAGGTGCATTGTGAATAGAGTGAGTCGAGAAAATCTCAGGCTGTGGTATTTAATTGGATATAAAAAGAGAAAAAAAATATTCAGTGATAGAATCTCACATATGCTCGCCAGTAATCAAGATGGAGGAACCCGATTTTAAGGAATAATTGGGTTAATAAATGTATGTGACATGTGTAATGGGGAGACGTAGAAAAATTCATGGGAAAAATTACAGTTTTGTGTATGCAAAAGTCTAAGAATTCGAGAATGACGTGACGACTTGTGAAACGCACATGCAAATGAATTCTCATTAAGGGAATGAGACGAAGGACTTTTACAGTTTTACACGATCAAAATTTATGTGAAAATGTCATCGAGTGTTCGTAACGCGTAGAGAGAAAAATACAAGAATTTTGAAATAATATTTTTATTTATTTTTCTATTTAAAATTTCTATTCGACTTGATCCTAAGGTACCTCGTTTTGCCCCAATTATCCATATCCATAAGAAATCTGTTCATCTCTGTACCCTACCTTTCCTGGAAACTAAATAATTGTACTAGCTGCAACAATTATATTATTATTTCAGTAGCCAAGAGGTAAAACTAGGGAAGTTGACTTATCTCTGAGTCTAGTTTTTGGACAATAATTTCCAATGCAATCCATCCAATATATGGCGTAGCACTTAATTCACTCCACAAAAAAGGTTGTAATGAAAATTTTGCTAGCTTTCCTAGATTTCGAGATATTTATGAAAAACTACTCAATAGTCAAACGTCACTTATCTCCTTTTATCACTTCGCCGGCAATTTCTCCGGAAATTAAAAACTACAAATTGTCACAATTAATCTAACTATTCAATAATTTACGAAAATGATCCATGAACTGACGAAACTGGACAAACTCCAATTTTCGAGTGGAAAAAGTCTAATTAAAAATTTTGCAAAGGGAAACTAAAAACTACAAAATGCTTTTTAAAGCCAAAACATGCGCTCTTTTTTTGGCTGTGTAATTTCATTGAACTACAAATGTTTAAATGTTTGTTTAAAAACAATTCCATATTCCATTGTCTTTCACCACATACCCCACAATACGCGTGCGATTATGCCAGATTTTTTAAAATTGGAGACGCACCTGGAGCTTCTGAGATTAGCGACAATTGTTCATAAATTCGTAAATAACAGGCTGATATCATGAAGGTATCAGGCACATGGGAAATACTAATCGAAACCGATCTAGCAAGCATGCACTGTGGTATTTACGTTAATAATTTTATCACGCACACTGAAGTGACCACGAATTACCATTTTACCGTGCGGGATAATTGAGGCGAACTCCCTCTCTCTCTCTCAGCCTGTTCTCTTAAATATATTACTATGAGCACTTGCAGGAGGTTAGACACGTAAGTCGCAAAGCTTACACTGGTATTCATGTCGCACATTGCCAAGTGCTCCTTTTTTTCCTTGTGCAACCCTGTACTCCTTGTAATGCATATTACAAGCACCGGGAACGTCGATATAACGTTTATTTCGCTGACTATACACCTGAGTTTTTAATTTGCGTGTCACCTGATGACCTATACTCGTTCATGAGATTTTCTATGATTTTTTTTCCCTGTTGCACGGAGAGAGTTGTTAATAGTTATTACAGATGGTTGATCATGAGAGTGGAATGCAATGGGGTAATTAACTAGTGAAATTTTCGATCGATTTTTTACCACAAGTTTTTGCTAATGAATGCTAACGACTTCATAATGAAGTTTCTTTTTATTCACGCATTTTTTATTCAGGAACAATAGGTAGTCGAATATGTATTCATAGTGCTGTGACACAGGTTTGAATGGACCATGGAATGAAGATTGGATCGAGCTTCTCAAGGTTGAACCAAGCTTGGATGAACTTCGGCAATTCTCGATCAACCCTTCGACTTGCCTAATAATTGATGATTCCCTAATAATTAATTATCATTGATAGCTTCTTGAAGTATTTCAGTGGAATATAATTGGGTACATTGACGTACATTATTTATGAACCTAATAATGATAAGGACTGAATGGACGATTTACGTGTGAGTTTCAATCAGTCTTGGGTTCGACAATTAAATCAAGCAATATCCCCGGATCTAAGAGAGATAGCGATATTTTTGTCATAACATTTTTTGTAATACTCAATTCACTCCACAAAAAAGATTCTCATACAAATTGTGCTATTTCCTCTAGATCTCGCGATATTCATCAAAAACTAGTCAGTGTTTAAACGTGACATCTGGTTTTAGCACTTTGATAGTGAATTATCCCTTCGCATTCGATGAGTTAGAAGTATACGAGTCCTGTTCATTCACTGAGCAATTAAATCATCAGCGTCCCATAATTGCGCTCATTTTATTTATTCTATCCTGGGTCTTCTAGCCTGGCAGAACAGGACTCTTTCAAGGATGGATTGAGATTCGAAGGAACATATACGATTCAACTTAGATCAGTATAGGAGTGAACAATGGAATCAAGATTCCTTCCATCGTCAGGAGGGACATTCCTCATCTAGAAAATGAACAATGACCAGTTGGACAATTGGCATTGACTCTGCAGTCTATTAGAAACCGTGGCCACTTGTTGTCTTGTAAAATATCAATCCTTGACCTATTATTGATTGCCATTTCTGGCCCGGCGTTATCACCCAAGCGTCAGACTAATGATCGACCATTCAATTTGCCAGTAGCTCGTCAGTATTGACGTTTGGCATATCAGACTGGGACCAAGACTCGACCAATACTAAAACCCCACTTGAGAAGTAGGAAGGGAATCAGGATTAATCTCGATATAATTTTACAAGAAAATTTTACTGAAAATATCAACAGTCCCCCAGGTAGGAATCGCCAAACTTCACGCCCAGGCCAATCGTGGTTTAGGCCCGGCTGACCAAGCCTTGGTAATTCTAGACTCCACCGCAACTTGCGCCAAGCTAGACTCCAAGCTTGTGCCAAGCCCGGGAAACGTCTGGGTCATGCAGCCTTGGTTCATAGCCTCTCGACCAGTCCTGGGCCCAGACTGACGAACTCGCTGAAATTTATTTGTTTTTTAACTAGGCGGCATGCTGATTTTAGTTACACGTGAAACCAAAGGGTGGCAATGTACTATGGTATTATGCCTAATTGTTAATCCCATATTGTGACATAAGTGTAAAGTAAGTTTTCGAAGGCACAAGGTATCTGTTTCGTTTGTAATTTATCTGGATATGTTCAGTACTATAAACTGTTTGAATAAGCCCTAGGCATTTTTTAATATATGAGCCTGGAAGGGCGCTGGTTCGAAGGCCTGGACCAGCCTTAATAAGTTAGCTTGGGCCAGGCCTCACGTTACATTCCAATGCTCCTCCACTATTGATCCAGGCTTGGATGCCTGAAAGATACGGAACAGACACGTAATTTTTCAAGAATTATTCTCTCCCCCAGGTAGGAATTGACGATGGAAACCGGGCTCATCAAGCCTTGAAACAAGGCTCACAAATGCTTACTCAGGCTTGGGATTCACACGTGGATAAGGCCTCATCCAGCCTTGCAAATGATAACCTGAATTGAGGCTGGGAACGCGAGGCCTGTTTGAAGCCTTGTGGAGAAGCCTGAACGAAGCATAGTAAAATCAAATTGCGATGGCTGGAATAAGGCCCAAATTAAGATTTATGAAGGCTCCACAGTCTTATTAACGAGGGTTCTGCCAGGCTCGTTCTAAGGCTGATCTAAGCCTGACCTTCGTTCACACATAGTGTCGTTTGACACATGTTGGCCCAATATTTATAATAGTGGACAGCTGCAAAATATGTGAAACAATTGCAAAGTCACTTTGAAGGAATTTTGGGTCTATGACTGCTGTCATTTCCAAAGATAATTGACGGTAATGATACCAATGAGATGGAATTTATTTATTAGCAAAATTTACCATCGGAATTCAAGAGAGCGGAAAAATAAATACATTATTTTATTGTTAAGAAGGTAATCCGGAATCAATCTCTTAATCGGGGAAATTTCACTCATATCTTGAGAATAAGGTACCTTGCATCGCTCATTCTTGTTGTAAATAATCCATAAGGGTTAATACTTATCAATATAAATAAAAAATAAATAACTAATGGACAGGGAAAAATGAGGATTGATTCAGCGTTTGTGAAGCCTTGATAATTTCAGCCTGAAAGTTCAGAGCCCTAGCCAGGTTTGAAATGACCCTCAAGAATTGGATCATCACTAGCCCTCGATTCAGGCCCGTTTCTGACGATGAGGTCAGGCCTGTTTCAGGCTTCTGATACACAGGCTTGTCTAAGCAAGGCGTGTACAGGCCTGTTTCGATCGTCAGCCTTGGTTTTTCCTACCTGGGCCGTATAGACACCGAATCGAGGTAAGAGTTGAATCTCGTTTGATGTAACCAGAACAGTTCCACCTTGTCTATCAGTCAGCATTTCAACTCAGCTTACTCTTGGTGTAATTCATCAATTCCTCTTCACGCCGAATCAACTATCGCAATGAAATTCATCTTCCTTGAGTTGTAAATGGAGGGTGCGATTGTCGTCAGGCAAAAGGTCGTGCAACAAGTTGCCTTGAAATCGAAGGTATGAGTGCGAAGAGAGTCGAATGGGTAGTAGGAAAGGGCGCGATGGATAGAAAGGGGTTGTGTAGGTCGGACGGGCCGAGAGTTGACTCACGAGACCGTTCATCATACCATGTACAATATTACGATAGATCCTTATGGTGCAATTACTCCTCAGTATAACTTGAAGACTTATCATGAAACACGAATAGTTCCACCGAAAAAGACGGACTCGTTTACATCGGCCAAATCACCAGCGAAGCGCTCAAACGATTCCTGCCATTTGTTATTACACGGAGAAAATATTCAATAAAAATCACGTATCTTTAGTGAGCCGTAATTGTGGAGTGAAGTCCAGTTGTCGAACATTTTACGGAACTTTCGTTGAATTTTTCCTGAACATTCTGCTATTTTTATCTATCAGCGCGTCACTTTTATCTGCATCATCAATGAAAAATTTTGTACAGAGAAAAATAATTCAATAAAAATGACGTAAAAGTTGCATAACTCCTGAGTGAGAACAAAGGTCCGATAGAAAATTTGAACGAAAAAATTACGTTATTTACGGAGTGTTCCACAATTTTTACTGGATCTTCCGTAATTTTGATCGGTTAGGTATTCTCATTTGCGAATTACACAACTTATATGCAATTTTTCCTGAATATTTCTCTCTGTGTGATACTGTCACGTCAAATTTGACGTTCGATGTTGTAATCAGTTACTGAACTGGGAATTTCGTAATTTTTACTGAATATCTCAAAGTGGTAAAACGAAATAAGCCACTTTCGAGCATCGGCCAGTTTTTGATGAATATCGCAAAATCTAAAGGAGAGAGAAAATTTTTTATCAAAACCTTTTTTGTAGAAGGAATGAAGAGCTGCAACAATTGTCATGACAAAAATTTTGCTATCTCTCTGAGATTCACAGATATCGCTCAAAAACAGACTCAAGGACAAGCACATCTCATTTTACCACTTTGCTACTGGTTACTCTCCGTGTAACAGCCCATTTTTGGAGAATGGTTCGGAACCCAACACAGTTGGAAGAATTTTTGTCAAAAGGTTTCTTGTAGCTCTGGACTCGCTCTATGAAAAACGTCGTGACACAAATTTGGCTATCTGTCTTACATTCGGAGATAAGCTGCGATAAGTGAACGTAATTAGTCCCAGATTTTTCCGTCCGCATAACGCATGACTTTGATCGGAGGAATTATGTGTAAAATCCTATGAAATTGCGCTGCGGAAATTCAATTTCATCAGACAATGCCCTCATTCGGTCGCCTCCGTTGTTCGTTCTCCATTGAAAGGGTTCAAAGGTGATAGATATGAAATGCCTCAATTAACTCGCATTGCTATTTCATAAAAGCATTCCATTCCGCATGGTGAAACTTTCTGGACGTTTATGCCGTTACTCAACATAGCTACTGTAATTACGCATCATTGAATGACTGCGTGCCTTGTACCATCCCCTTGTGCAGACCATTCGGGGATAATTCATCAAAGTATACGGTGACAATTTAATCGAAGGTTCAATGAAGATACAAACTTACATTATCTAAATTATTAATTATCTTATTCAACAGGCGAGTTAGACCTTCTCTACGCCTCCCCCCTCTCTCTCTCTCTCTCTCTCTCTCTCTCTCTGGAGGATTGATAAACATCAAGTTGAAAGGGTTAAATAATTATTTTAATTTTTTTAATGGGAAAACTCGCAATTTTTATATCAATTCAGTTATTTTGAGAAATTTCATCGCGAACTTGCTGTGTTGAATTTTGGAGTTTTCCCCGAATACAAAATTCACTCGTTCTAGAGTTATTATATTTAAGATTAGAGAAAATGTTTTATAAATGAATTGTCGTCGGAGCCTTTTCCTTGGGACTTTTTATTACTGAACTTTTCCAAAGGGATTTCCGCAAAACCAGTGAAGGTTCAGGGGGTGTGAAATTTATTGCCCTCTCTAAGTAGAGGTGAATTGGGGTCTGACTAGCAATTTGGTTTTCAGTCTTTTCTAAGATTTCATAGAGTTTACAGTGTCCTCTTGACAAGTAGAGTCTGAATAATATATTACAGTTTAGTGTTGAATTATAAAAAGTGTGTTCTCAATCATTTTGTTCCTCATGATTCAACATGGTGAAATAAAAATTTTAATCTTAATTTTGGGACAGAGATGAGTTAATGAACAGTCGGAAGTTTAGACAGATGATTTTTTTGTCAGATTTCTTTGCTTATAAACAACAGATGAAACGGATTTTTTATTAACTTGAATCCAACTCAGTCGCGAAGGAGTGAACCGAGATAAGTTGACTTATTTCGGAGTCGAGTTTTAGAGGAATATCTCTGAATCTAAAAGAGTTAGCGAAATTTTTGTAATAACATTTCGTATAGGGCTTAATCCGCTCCACAAAAACGGTTGTGATAAAAATTTTCTATCTCCCGTAGATCTCGCGATATTTATCAAAAACTGGTCAGCGGTAAAAAGTGACATCTCGCTTTACCACTTCACTACTATAAATCATTCCTTCGCATTCAATGAATTATATGAGTTCTGTCCATTAACTGATCCATCAAATCATGTGTCCCATAACCCATCCCTCCATAATAATTGCTGTTATTTTATTAAATTAAAAAACATTTATTAATTAAACGAAAATTGAATAAACCTTTAAAACGACCCCTTTAGATATTGTTTATTTATTCACCCGTTATATAGAATATATGGAAATGAAATACATAGCAAATATAGTATATATGTATATCGTACTATATACTACATTTCTCGCAAATGAATTCTGTAATTTAAAAAAATGTTAATTAACCAATTTTATAACTCTTCACCACTATTTTCAATACCTCTTCTCCAATCCAATCACATATTTAATTTCCAAAATATCCTCTCCCCAACTTTCTCAATCCCCCACTCATATAACTCTTGTCTCAACCAAAAAAAACTATAAATACAGCGATCACTATAAAAAAAATCCGACAGTCGTAGAATGCTATCTTACAAGTCCCTAAAAACCACATCATTAGACACAATGTATCCAATGCTTTTGCATTGCGCCCTGCGGTTTCCTTTGAGGGTTGAAACTGAAAGACGATATCCCAGTGGCTGTGCGATGCTCAACTAGCCGGAAATACAAAATGGTCAGTCAGTTGAGAAGGTAACCCCTCCTCTACACCATCTACAATATGTTGAAGCGCTAGATCGTGAAATGTCTCCTTCAAAAAGTATGTGTTCATTTTGATATGTTTATTTCCGCCTGAAGATGTTCTCAAAGGAAATTGAAACTCGTCAACAATGTCTCAGTATTATTATTGTTGTTGTTATTATTATTATTATTATTATTATTATTATTATTATTATTATTATTATTATTATTATTATTATTATTATTATTATTATTATTATTATTATTATTATTATTATTATTATTATTATTATTATTATTAGTATTATTAGAATGATTCTATCCCTATTGAATTATGGATAGGGATTGTCTCAATAATATAAAAACGATTTAACTATAAACCTTAATTATTTATTATCTCACGCAGAAGGTATATCTTTCTGGTATGATGTCTCGAGATCAACTGACTCTTAGTGACCAAAGATTTCACACTCTAGACCCATTTGACAAAAGGCCCTTGTTCATTGATTCCTTTCTGTTTCTTCTTTGGTTCTTTTTATTAAAAACATTCTAAACATTTTGGTACTATTTGGAGAAAAACTATAAAAACTATAACAAACTGAGTTGGACTGCAAACAGGACCATTCATTTTTGTCCACACATATCAAGCACTCTCAATAATCCCAATACAAAGTTCCAATCTTTCCAAAAAAAAGAATAAATTATTGATTATATTAGTAATTAATTTTTTTATGGAATATTAGCCGTTACTACTATTATTTAATACATTCATGGTCGTTCAAAGATTACCCTCGACGTATTTATGACTCTCTCTCTATCTCTCTATCTCTCTTTTTCGATAATCCCTATAAAGAAGAGATTCGTAATATCAAAGAACTTGGGGAATTAGATGCCATGAACGTACCCGAGGACATCGAGTATAAGATACTTTTTTTACGGTCTTATCCTCACCGTTGAATACTAAACCCCCCTCCCGTCCGACCTTGTTGCGAATTGAAATATATTTTTTCTAATTCTCTGGTTCATTTCATCAGTAAAGTCCCGGGTGGGAATTCATGGCGGTAATTACGGTTTTGATATTGGCGATATTGAAGGAGGACGGGAGGGGGGAGATGTGATTTTGATGGTAGGGTTTTGCCGGGGGATGGTATTTTTCTATCACGTTAGGGGGGACATTCCGGAGGTGATGCATGGCCATTGGACGGCGTCGGGTAGTGAGTGGGGTGCGGGGAATTTTTTTTTTTGAGAGTGGGAAAGGAATTTTTGAGAGGTGATTAGGCAGCAACCAAAGAGGGGAAAATGCTGGTTTTTTTGAGTTACGAGAATTTTTTAACTTTAAACTTTATTTTGAGTCCGGCGAAAGGGACTCCGGATGAGAAAGGTTTATTCTGCACGGAAAGAAAAATCCGACAACTTTTATAGTGTGATTCCGATAAAAATTACTGCACAATCTCGGCGCAGACTGCAAGTTCAATAAAAATTACTATGCCCCCTGGTAAAATTTCTTTATCGGCTGAGGAAAACTTATATAATTGCCGTGTAAAAATTGAAAGTCTCATGCAACATTTCCCATGACGGAGTCCAACGTTGGCAATAATCGGCTACATTCGGCGCTCATCGTTAACTAATCACGATAAGTTGCCGAAAAATTGCTGTATTGCACAATAAAAAATGAAGGAAGGCCCAATAAAATAAACTATTCTAGATAGGAATTTTTGAAAGATTCCTATGAATTTTTTAGTTAAACTCAAATAAAAGATGACACACCGTCAAATTTTATAGTGCTGTTTAGTGAAATTTACGAAGCGACATATCATTAATTACAAGATTTATTGCAAAATATACGGTATTGATAGGAATTTTTATGTGTGAATAAAACATATTCCAGTATTGTAGCATATGTTGCACCTTGATTCCAGTGCCGGGTACAGTCATTGTCCACAGACTTTTCTCTCTGTGCGACGATGAAAAGGAGCTAGATCCGGGATTGGAGATGCTCCCTCGAATCTCAATCCAATCTTGAAAGAGTCTTGTTCTTCCAGGCTGGAGGGCCCAGGATAGAATAAATCATAATTTCATTAACCAGACCAAGGCTGATTCAAGGAGTTCAATTATAATTAACTATTGGAGAATAATCGGGCGATTCGAAGGGTTGATCGAGGATTGTCGATCGCGCCTGGCCACTTAGTAAGTTTTCGAACTTCATCCAAGCTTGCTTCAATCTTGAGAATCTAGGCTCGATCTACCTTCATTCCATCGATTCTCAATTGAGCTTGATCCAATCTTCATTCCGTTGTCGAAAGTTGCATAATTATTTCACTAGTCTCAATGTTAATATTTACTGTTAAATTATGAATAAAGCAAATATGGTTGTAATAATTTTTCGTTTTTCAAACATCCTCATTTTCGAGGATGCTCGTGGATCATATAGTGGATCATATCGTTTAATGAAGAGATATTGACAGTTAAACTACTGTTCACGGTGTAGTAGATTTTTTGCAACCTATCAATTTGCGAGCGGAATTGTCGCAAATATTCCACCTTTGCGATTATTTATTTTTTATTTATCTCTCCTCAAATACTACGAAACGCATTGACCACGTGTGTGAAACGTGTCCACCCCTGAAGCTTTCACAGTTATTATCCCCCAAGATGTTTGTTGTGAGTGGTGGACATTCATGGGATACTTTGGTCAGCGGCTGTATCTACTCAATGGAATAAAGAACTCTGAACTGTTTGCTAAACGATAAAACCTGTATTTGTTCATCTCTCGAGGACTAAACTCTTCTCGAAGCGTATTTTCTACTGTCGGTCCATAAATATATTGTTGTCGGGATTTCTCAATATTGTTTTTTGGCATTTTAGAAAATTAATATTTGATTTTTAATGATTTTCACGAGTTGCTGTTAAAATTTTTTAATTTTCTTGATTTCTCAACGGAAATAAAACAAAATTTTAATTTTAATTTTTCGATAAATTTCACCTTTGACATTAATAAATTTAAATTAAATAGAAAATTGGTAATTCACATTAAAAATTATATAAAAAATTGAAAACTAATAAATTAAAAGTATCAAAATTACACTAAAGAATTGAAGATTACTGAGTGCTAATTTATCAATTCTATATCATCAATTTTTATTCGTTCATTGCACAAAAATATTGAATTTCCAATTCGTTAATTTTCAGGAATTTTCAGAGGAAAATTACTCGAATTTTTTACTTTGAAAATTCACTTTCTCAGATTTCTTTAAAGTCCAATTGATAAATTTCAAATTCTTCAATTGAACTCAAGGACGTCTACCAATTATGAAAATGATTAGCGACATTGAAGTCGCGATTTGGTCATTTTTCCCAGCAAATTGAGATAAGAATTAGTGAACGCAACGAAAAAATTCCTTAACAATTTCCTAAAAATTCCTGAACGACGTTTACAGAGATCACGCAATTACAGAATAGATGATAGTAATTTTTATTGAATATTTGTGTCTGTACAGCATGACCATTCCGCCTGAGCAAACAAAGTAATCTCCCCTGGAAAACTTTTAGGGGATCAAATGACGAGTTTTGTGGGGTGGAACAAATTACCTGATTGCCACCTATTTACCTCGGCGTCAGAAAAAAAATCATCGGCCACCATCAACCAACAGTCATCTCATCCCGATCGCAGGAATTCAATCCTGAAAGTGCTTTTTACATCTCCGGAAAAATCACGTTCAAGAATATCTGTATTCTGCCGACACTTTTACGTGAAAATAAGAGACTTCGCACTCGACTAAAATTCCATTTTCCTGGAGAATAGCAAAGCGAAGATGACAAAGTCCTGTGAGGGGATGAGAAAAATTGAAAAATTGCTTCTTTTAGTGGCGTTCAGGATAGTGCCGTTCCCGTGGGACTGGAGGATACAAAACCCTATAGAAAAATAAGTTGATTCTCGAGATCTTTGTGGAGACGAAGCCGATGCTTCGACAATCGTACTCTCGAATATTGGCCCCTTGACCAGATCCTTTGTCAATGCAAAATCATTCTTCATTTTTCATTATTTTATATTTCTTCGTTTTTTAATATTATCACTTGTAGTTTACTTTCCTCTGAAATTTTATGAAATTTTTTTTTCAATTTTTTCAATCCTAAAATTCACATTTTAATTTTTGATATTTAATGCTAACAATAAATAGTGACACGAAATGTTATTTTTGACTATTGACCAGTTTTGTTGTAAATATTTCGAAATCCAGGGAAGATGTAAAATTATTGTATTACCAATTATCATTTTTTTTTATTAAAAAATTCACTTGTTCTTCAAATTGAATAATTGTACATACTATACCTCATACAAATACGTATTTATGGGATCAAAAATCACTTCTTGTATCATGTTGTTTAATAAAAAAAATGTGAACGTAATGATATTCTCTTAAAAACATTAAAATACATAAAAGTATTTCTATATATCACATGATGTTACTGAATAATCGAAACAAAGGTTTGAAAAATCGCCAACTTTTATCAATGAAAAACCACGATAATGAAATGTTTTAAAAAATCACATTAATGTTGCTGTTTTTCATCAGTTTTGAAGGAACAAATTCTTCGTGTGAATGTTCCACGTGTTCGATCAGTCCACAAGAAAAATTATTGCACAGAAATTTACCGCTGAAGGATGATGTCACGACAATGGTACTGCTAGTGAGATTACCCTGAAATCCTTCTTTTGTGATCCTCAATACACGTGGAAGTAATATCAATCCGTGATGGTATTATCCCCTGACAATAACCACACAATCATTCTGTAACGTCTTCATATTAGGTTTCTCCTCGTGACGAAGAAGGAGAAATTTCTATGGGTCAGGAATTGATTACTCCGGGGTTGTGGATGAAATGATAGGCGTTGAATTCATTTTAAAACACATTTATTCAGTAGTATATACAGATGTACAGATACATGCGATATCAGGAGAACTATTTAATACGAAATTAAGAAAATTAATGCGGATATTATCTATTCAAATTAAAGGAAAAAATACTTTCGATTTCGATTATCGAAAATTAGGTTTTGTACATTTATTTACAGCTGTGGTTTTTTTACAGATTTTCGACGATGTGCAGATTGAACAAGGTAAATCAATATTGTACATTTATAAATATCGCTATAAGCTCGCAGTATTATTTTCTATGACTTAATTATTAAATATTTCAGGCGAAGAAATATTTCAGTTCCAATTATTTTGAATGTTTTTTTTATTTCGATAAAAAATCATATAATTTCCGGAAAAAATTACAATATCTTCATTAAGATTGCTGCATTGTCATTGAAATTTTACATTATTTATTTAAGTTTTATAGAAATTTTTCTTCGCCCAAATTTCTTCTCTGAAAGCTATCGATTCGCACTCACTTGAACATCATTTATTTGCGCGCTACAGCCTTCTTATCATAATTATAATCTTATCAATCAGCTACTTTACACGTTCTTGAACATTGCATTGATCCCCTCGCATCCTTCATTGATTTATTAACATAAATAATCAATTTACGAAATTACGAAACTTTCCAAATCAAACAGATTTTTCGTTTGATGAATTCTTAATTATTCTTACTTATCGAGATAACGAGCAGTCCTACCGCAAAAATATATAAAATCATTTTTGTTGGAAATTTAAAGAGCTAAAAAAAGATATCCACACATTTTTTCGTAAAACTGTTAGTTTTCGAACTCACATCGCAATTCGAAAAAATTAAAAATTGATGTGGAATTCTTCGTTATTTCGTTAGTGAATTATTCAATTACACATCGACTAGATTTCACATATTTGAACATTTTGTTATAGTTTTTCTATAGATAATATATTCATTTATTGACTAGGAAACAGACTAGATTGACAGATCAGTTGAACTGAATTAATGTGAATGATTTCCGGTGTGGAACACACTTATGTGAATATTATCAATAGACATAAATTATCATCTTATTCTACGTTTAATTAGCACAATCCATCGACTGGGTTGGATTTTTAATCTACGTTCTTTGGACTAGACAATACTCTTCCATTCAACACGGGTGGAATGAAAAAAATGGGGAAATCATAAAAAAATGAAACTAAAAATTCACGCATTTTGTTCAGTATAAAATATATTTCGGCGGTGGCTAACGTGAGACTTTTTACCAATATCTCTTGACAATTGCCCACAATCGTTTAGTGTAATTTCTATTCATTTAGCCTAAGAATCTTTGATGCTTCAGCTGTATGTCGGGAAGTTTGAGTTCCACGTTTCAGAAATCCTGATTAACTATTAAACTATTAGATAAGATTATCGTAATCGTAATCGTATAGTGACACATTTAGATCGAAATTCTAATGATATGCATTCGTAAAAATGAGCACACGTCTAGAGACAGGACTAGATTTTAAATGTTTTAATTTTGAAAAATAAATATATTCAATTTGTAAAGCTCATCAAACGAATCATCGAGATAATTCTTTTTTTTTTGGCATCCGATTTCTTACGACTAGACAAACTACTTACGATTTTTAATTATCAAATTTAAATGAACGACCTGCGCGTCATAATTTCAATCAATTTATTTTCGTAGCTTAAATGGGACACATTTTATATTCATTATCTCAGGGTCGACACAGCGAATTCCAATAAATTTTTCGTCATTTTTTTGATTAATTTATAATGTTATTAATGAGTCAGCATTTATTGGAATTTCCGATTTTTTGTAGAAATGTTCAACATTCAGAAGAATTTATTTTGTCTCATTTTTAGAGCCCATCACTATTTACGACTAGAATTTATAGTTACAAGGACTAGATACTTTCAAATATTAGAGCTGGGTAAAGAATTGAAAATTAAAAAAATGAACTAAAAATGAAAAAATTAATAAACAAATAAAATCGAATTCTCCGTCGATTGTAATGGCAAACGAAAATTCAATAAAGTAATTTTTTCAATTGCACTTCCGTTCGATTTCAACGAAACGAAATTTTAAAAAATCATCAGAAGCCCCTCACTACTCCACAGCAAATTAAAACCCTTCAATGCAGCAAAATACAATTTGAAATAATCAAATGAAAAATAATTTTTTTAAATAAACAAAAATTATCCCAATAAAACATTGAGCGACCCCAACCTCCAGTGAAAAAAAAAATTCAAAAAAACTCCCCAGCTCACCCCATAAAACATTTTGATTGTGCACTCACATACATCGAAAGCCGAAGAAGCCCCACGACTCTTACATCAGATCGAGTCCAAATCTCCAGTAGATGCCAGGTCTCCGTGGCAGAGGTCTCGCCGGAAATTGGTGTCAGGCGACGTCCCCCGCAGCCGAAGTGGTAGCAAGTGGTCCCCCTATTTTCCCCCCCAATCCACTATCCATACTGTCCCCGCTGGCCTCCGGATGTTGCGTCACCAGGTGCTTCCTCAACGCCGCCTGCCTGGAGAACTTGGCCTCGCACTTGCCGCAGGGAATTTCCCCAGCGGTCCCACCCGCGCCAGTCTCCCCTGTTGGAATTCTCGGCTTATGCCATCGCCTGTGTGACGCCAAATTAGCAGGACACGAGAATCGTTTGTCACACTCCGGACACCTGTACTCGACATGAGCAATTCTCGAGCACCTGTGCTGGGCCAGTTGGAAGGCATCTTCATGAAGATGACGGCACAATTTGCACTGGTAAGGGCCCAATCGATTCTCAATTTTCGCAAGTTCAGCGCGTGCCTCCTCGGTCACCTCGACGATATTAAAAGCAGGATCGATGTCACCAGTGACAACGGCCTCGTCGGGACCGAGGATGACAGTCCCAGAAACTGGACTGCTGGTGTCCTCGTCGAATTTCAATCGTCTCGCGTGTTTCTTCTTGGGTCGTTGGAGCCCTTTATCAAATACCGTGGACTTTGATGTTGATGATGTTGGTGTTACTGGTGTCTCATCCTCGTCACGTGGCCGACGTCGAGGGCACTGGGGTGGTGATGGTGTGCTGGGTGGTGTCATTGGTGCGTGGAGTTGGAGATGATGCTGCGGTGTCAGCAGTTGTTGTTGATAATTCGGCATTGATCGAAGATGCGGCGATGTCTGGGCCTTGGGAGGTGTCACCGGACTCGATGATGGGGTCCGGTACTCCTGGGGGATCTCCGGGTAGAGTGGTGACTTTGGCGCGTGATGCTTGTCATCGTGTTGGGCGTCCTCGTAGACGTAGGGACGCGGTGAGTCGAAGGCCCAGGGGCTGGGGTAGCTCTTCTCCGGGTAATCCTCGACGTCGTCCACCTCAATTGTCTCGGATTCATCGTTCGTTTGAGGTGTCGTTGAGGCGCACGGCTTCAGCGACAGGTCCAGGGGACTTGGGCTCACTGGTCTCGGTAGCTCCTGGTGTGGGAAGGTGTAGGGCGTCTCCAGGGGGACGAAACGCGTTACCGGTGGGTAGGGGTGCACCGTGTCACCGTAGTATCCACCGAGGTAGCACAGACTTGGCGCCGGCAGAAATGCCCGGGGAAGTGTGCTGTGCAGCATCTCAGGATGATTTTTTTGAACCGAAAAATTTTGAATTTTTTTTTTCTTTTTTTTTTTTTTTTTTTAATCGGGGAGAGGGTGGTTATGCTCCCATTATTATCACTACTCGCTAGCTCCTCGGCAGGTCTTCACCATGCAGGAGCCACTGAACGACTGAATGATCCGGGTGGCAATAGAATTTTAGGTCGGATCTCCCTCTCCGACGATTGCTCGACGTCGTTTGCTGGGAGAACATTGTGGGTGCTTTACGTATAGTTTCAAGCTCCGCCTTTCAACGATTGGAGGGGGGATTTTCATTGGTTGTACCACCTCCATCGAGCGCTGGGGGTTCAGGCAGTTGGACGGACAATGCCACGAGTCTAGGGGGTGATTTTACAGGGGTGGTAGAGACACTCCAGAGGTTCTCCATAGTTCCAAGAATGTCGACGATTTTTCTCGTGAATTTTTATCAGCGCACCGGGTCCACGGGGCGACGGAGGGGGACTGATTTTTGGAGAATGCCACAGACAGATTTTGATGGATTTAAAAAAAAATTATTCATTTAAAGGGCTGGAACCTCTGAGTTGGGTCATTCACGCTAAACTCATTTTATATTTTATGTACATTATTTTAATTTAATAGATTGAGCATTTTTAATTGATGGATTTTGCAGCGAATTTTGAATTTTAGGGAACATTTTGGGAATTTTTCATTCGGGTTTTTTCGATTGGGGGAGGATGCTTAGGATTTGAACACTTGTTTCCGTTGGGATGATAAGTTATGAAATTTTTTCCGAACTTCCCCCCCGTCAACCGAACATTTTTTATTAGAGAAATTACGCAGTTTTTATTTTTGGTATCGACTTGAAATTTTTTCAGCGATTTTTAAACACAACAATTTTTCAGAAAAAGTATTTCGGAAGTTCTCTAGTTATTTGAAATTTCGTGAATTTTTCAAATATCATTTTCCATAATCCATTTAAAAGATTCAAACATTTTTCCTATTTTTGTCAGTCAATCGAATACTTTTACTTAAACCAAAGGCTTGTTTTTAATTTCCGAAATTTTCTTCACAGATTTTTTAATAAAAAAATGTCAGTTAGAATTTCAGTTGAATACCAAAAATCAATTTAGTCCATTAGTTGCATTAATTCTTCACGCAGATATGAATTCTTCCTTTGAAAAACTACACTTTATTTCTGATAAAGAAATTTTCTACTCTCCCTATCGCCACTCAAACACGCAAATTTTTGTATTAAACTTCGCACAGGGGGTAATCATCCCCGGGTATTATGCATGAGCGTTAACCAATGTCCAACTTTATATCTTATGCATGAAAAAAGGGCATATGGCTTACGAGGGTAGCTACAACAAAAACTTGCATTATTGGAGAAACGTCTTTCGAGCCTTTTGTCTCTCGCCTGAGTCTATCATATTCAAATTGTCGTGCCTATCTATTATTACAACGTTCTTCATTCATGCGGGGAGACGAAAACTGCTGAATAATTTGGATGAATAATAAAGTACATGTTATTCGCTCTTCGAGGAAAATTTCTGTGAAATTTACTCAAATGTCTTCATACTGTCGTTTTCAATTAATTTTTCATCGATGACGAAATGTGAAATTTTGTTTTTCTTCGTGTCTCCTCAATTGCTCAATTGTCTTGGGGAACTCGTCGATTCCAGTGGTTAATCTGGGGGTCTCTGGGGGCCATCAGGGGCCGAACAATCAACGTCTAATTGGACGAGAGTCCTTGGGATGCTGTCAGGACCCTTGGTACCTTCTAGAGGTCTCTATTTTTTTAGATAAAACAAGATAACACCGACGTCATTATTGCTCGACAACAACAGCATCAAAGCAATTGCGCAGCACCAATAGCAATATTAAGTAAAAATTACGTATTTGTCTCTAATTCGAGAGCGAACTGGGCAAAATTACGATACTATCGCGTAAAATTTCCCCTATGAAAAGAAATATTCAGAAAAAGTTACGTGTTTTTTTGTAATTCCAGAATGAAGCGGGAAAAATGACGATGCTATGGTATAAATTTTCCCACACAGAGAGAAATATTTAGTAAAATTTACGTGGAAGTTTTATTTTTCCGAGTGAGAAGAAAGGTCCGATGAAAAGTACGAAGGGTCTAATGAAAACTACGGAAGGCTCCGGAGGTAAAAATTACGGAACTCTATTCATTATTTACGGAGCGTTTCGTACTTTTTATTGAAATTTTCCTAATTTTTATTGAATCTTTGTTGTCCCTCAGGACTCACGGCACTCTTTTTTTTTAACATTTGAAAGTTATTTATAAAGCTTGTCAGCTAGAAATTCATGATATATAGAATTAATGTCTGGACTGTATTGATTCATTTAGATTTTCAGGTCACAATCTTCGGACAATTTAGCGATGAGATCAATGATAGGGGGTCTAAGATCATGTTCAATGTTGACATTCAAAAGGGTAGGGTAAATGACGGAATTGTCACATAATTTTTACTCAACTTCTTTCTCCATCAATGCGATTCCGTAATCGGTGAGCGAAGTGAAAGTTCCGTAATTTTCACCGAATATTTCTCCGGATATTTGACTGTCAGTTGTCAGGACAGTGGCACTGAATACGATTGAAGTGGAGGATTTCTCGATGAATTTAAATTTATATCCTAATGTGAAGTTTCAGGGTCAAACGACACTGAATTTTCGATAAAATCTGGACTTTGTGATTGTTCTTCCTTGAATCGTATTCAGTGTCAAAATTTTTTAAAGCAAACAATGGATTTATCAGAATTTTTTGGTTTTCTGGTCATGTCAGAACAAAAAAGAACAGGAATTTACCGTTTAGCTGATTTTTGTATAAAATTTTTAATTACTCTGAATTTTCAGTGGAATTGCAACACGCTCAAAATTGACAAATTTCAATACAATAAATCCAGATCACAATTTTTAACAATCAATTCTGAATGTGATAAACTCGATTTTTAATCAGTTTTATTACCAATTCCCAAAATATTTTATTTTTCATTTTAGCTTTCATCATTCGAAATATGAAGTATATTATTACGCACCAGGGCAGTGATACCCAATCGTCCAATTTATCAATCATAACACTGTTATTAACGATAATAAATAACGAAAGATTTTCCATCAAGATTATTCAAAATAATTTCACCCAGCTATTTGTCAATTTCAGCCAAAATTTCGCGTTTCCCGGGGGAAAAATCTGATTGAATGCCTCACAACCTGCCATGTTATGTAAAGTGAATATTAATTACCAAATTATTGACTTTTGAGAAAGTCAAATAAATAAAATATTTGATGAAGCCTCTTATCAAATTTATTCAGTTTCTTAGCAATACACGCAACGTCCTTCACAAACAATTATGACACAATATAACAACGATGAACAATTCATCAATGCATTAATAGATATTAATATTCATATTAATATCCTCGTTAGGCAGATTTTTTATTTGTTAATCAAACATACTCTACGACATCAGCTAACAAAACATCATTCGATTCCTCTAATTTTATTAATTCTAAATTATTAGTTAAACCTACACAAACATTTTCTCATCACACTACCATTCAATCTTACAATTTCATTTATATGTATATTTCATAGATATAATTATAATTAAATTATACGTCTAAATAGACCTGTAACTATACATATAATTCAATAAAGCATTAATTTCATTATAAATTCTATAACGTAACTAATGCAAAACAAAGAAAAATCTTTGCAACATCAAAATAAATAAACTGAATTAAATTCATAATTTAACTCTAGAATTTAATAATTAATATTTTTTAATGTTCTAAAAGCATTAATATTTTGGCATTTTTGATGCACATTAGCCAAAGTAATTTGATGACTACAATACGGATTTGCGGTAGATTGAACGGTTGAGTACAGAGTGAAACACGGAGTGGTGAAAACCTTACAGTACAGGGGGTATAGGTAAGCTCTTGAAGTACAGGATATAACGGACCAAAAGCTATGGCATAGCTCGGATGGGTTCCTGCATATTTTATGCGATTTTAATGTGTTCCCGACTGATTCTCCAGTTGGTCTGGGGCAGAGGGACGAAGGGGGATGGCACAGACGATGCTCTAGTATCCCGAGGTAATCAGACCAGATATTTTATCCCTCTATCTACCACCCACTGGCTCACCTCTCACCATAACTGAGTGACTGACTGCGCTGTGATGCTGTAATCGGCTTACAGAACAAACCCGGTCTCTGCATCTCTTGGATCCACCTCGGATGTGGTAACTTTGACCGATGGAATCATCATCGACGGTCCTAGTATCCTGGGACCATTGGCTGGTGTGGCAGCGGCTGGAAAAAATTTATGCGTGAAAATACTCTTGGGGAAGTAAAGCGTATGGAAATGATTAATTAAACATACAAATGCCATCACCCGGTCTACCCGGTTGCTGTTTGTCGATGGAATACAGGGGAATATGAACCCTCGCCGTAGGCCAGGATGTGCATTATTGTATTGAGTTACATTAAACACACGTATGGCTACATTATGCTCCTAGTAGGTATTCTATTTATTAATGGGGTGATGATGCGTTATCATTTCCGGAAATATGATTGTTCGAGTCAATGAGAATAATTGGCTTTTATTATTGATTTTGGAAGGAAGGTTCTGGTGAATAAAAGTCTGAAATATTTGGTGGAAGGACAATAAGTTTTGGAGGAAAAATTATGAAGTGATCATTCGGTTATTTATGTGAAAATGAGAAATTTTTTTTTCGGTTGGCGATGAATATTTATACACGTAGGAAGGTGTTTAATGTTTTTATAAATGATTTTTAATCATTTAGGAGACTTAAGCGTGATTTATCCAGAGGTTATTTTAGTAGCGAAGTGTTACATTATGATGAGTTAAACCGAAATTTTCGGTAATTGTGCATTCACCTCATAAACCAGTGATTTTAGGAGAAAATGTTGAAAGATCTCTTTCGTACCTGATGAAATTTTCTACAAAAAATTCTTTAGAGATTTTTTCATAAAATACCTTGTTTCGGAGATCAATGCTCAAGTATGGAAAATTTCAAATTCGACTTATAGTTTATCATTTTGCTACTTAAATGATTAATTTTATTTTGTTATTCTATTTCATTTTGCTTCAAATTAAATTGCCTTGCTTTCGACTGGAAGCTTTTATCATTTTTATTTTCAAAATTTCGGGCTCCGGGTGTCCCGTCACCCCTCGGTCTCCCCTATTCTTGAACTTATCTCGGTGAAGTCAATCGGAATTTCTCAGTGAGTGCGCATTTCCAGTTAATTTTTGACTGCCATGATTCATTAAGCTGAGTTTTGAGTCTTTCATGGTCGCCCGTATCACTCATTATGGCTTCTGGGTGGACCATGATTGTCTGGTCGTCATAATCAAGGCTAGGCCGCTCCGATACTGTAGCTTTCCGTTCTAAGGAACTTCCTATAACCCCTCTGGCCATTGGATTGGAGTAGCTAATGTAGTGGGGGCTATTCCAATCAATAAAAATCGGCTCAATTAGGCAGCTCATCAATTAAAAAATAATCAATTGATTCTGATGAGTACATTCACAGATGCACTGATCAAACGAGGCATTAAATTTCTGATAAACCAATTACTCTTTTTAAAATAATTTTTAACGCAGATCTTTCGTCAATTTATTTAAATTTACAACAAGCATTATAAAAAGACTATTTACAAAGAGATCTTTAATTTACACATGAACCCTTTCAATGAATTAAATAAATGTGGTGAATTTCTAATCGAATACTTTTCCATTTAAAATAATTTCTTCCCAGATGAACGTTCCATTTCAACTTTTGACTTCTTCGTCGCCTTCGGAGTAATTCCCGCCGGAAGCTTCCTCTTCCTCGCCAGTTTCCCCTTCTCCCTCCCCTCGTCATCGTCACCATCCCCTTCTTCAGTCTCCCCATTCACCGATGGGCTCAAATGACTAAAAACAAAATTTGCCCCTTTCTTGGGTGCCAGCCCAACGACATCAGCTTGTTTGGTCATTACAGCAAGTCTTGCGAGTACCTCATCACCCCTCGACAGGAAGGATCCCCTCTTCGCCGCGGTATTCACAATTCTCGAGGCCTTTAAACTACACTGCATCAACTCTGAAGCAGATCTCGGAACAATCGTCTTCCTCACGATCTCTGTCCTGCTCGCTGCCTCCAGGACACTAGTGTGATTCCTCTTCAAGGCCCTCAGACCAAGTGAAAAAAGCTGTCCCCCTCCCAGTTCGCTGTCACCCTCCTCCCTGCTTTTCTCCTCCAGGAATTTCTGCCTCTCCAACCTCAGCTTCCTCCACTCCAGCTCATTATCCCCCTCGTGAATCTCCTCCTCTCCCGCATCCTCTTCATTCGTCGGTGCGTCCTCCAATCCAATCTTATCTATATTCTTCCACCTGAACTTCCTCTCACGCCCCTGGCCATCCTCATGTAGATCTCCATCGTCGAATAACATCTCCTTCAGCATCCTCACGTCCCTTTTGTCCTCGTCCATCACCTGCCTAGCATGGATCTTCCCAATCTGGTTCCTCACCAGGGTCTCGTCGATTTCCTCAGTATCAGCCTCTTCCGCTTCATACGTGTCCAGATCCCTCTCGTCCTCGTCCTCAGAACCCCACTCACTCTCACTCAATTCAGCTTCTGCCTCTAGATAATTAGCAGCGACTTTCTTGATGTCCTTCTTCGGAACAATCATCACTTCATTCTCCTCCGAATCATAATCCACGAATTTCTCGTCTTCGGGCTCGCCTTCAAGTTCAGATTCATCAGAGGAATATTTCTCCTTGTCAAACTCATCTTCGTCGTCAGACAGCACCAGTTTATTAACTTTCTTTTTTTTCCCATCATTCATGTTCTTCCTGTCGTGGGGGGCCGTGTTCTCCTCATCTTCTGAGGACGAGGCGATGTCTAGGGGATTCCTAGGGACCTCTTCATCTAATGCATTAGGTTCGGGAATTTTTACCGGTTCATCATCAAACGTCAGTCTCAAATCGTCGTCAGGGTCTTGTCGATCGTTATCTGGGACTTCAGGCTGAGTTGCAAAAGTCCCAGAACACAGTCCTATCAACTGACTGTCCGTCACCTTTTCTGATGACACGGGGTCCATCAGTCCCTTCAAATTGGGTTTCGTACTGCTCTGAGTATTGACGTCGTCGTCTGGGAATCTCCCAGAGCACAAGTCGAACAGATCCGCATCGTTAACTGGACTCGTATCCTGTTCGAATAGTTTATTCTTCACAGACTCCAATTCACCAGTCAGAGACAATGGCTTTGGGCTAGTCAGGGTGATGAGAGGGGAAAAATCTGATGTCTGAGTGTTTGAGAAGAGATTTTTCGATGCTGAAGCAGACTGCGAAGTCAACTGACTGAACTCCGATAAAGGAGAGCCCAAAGACAGTGGTTTTTTCATCGCTGATGGGGTCTTGCAGGTTTGACTGGCCTGCGTGGAGTTAACCTCCTCTTCATCAGCAAAAATATCTACATCTGTATTCGTCCTTTCGAAAGGCTTCTTGGAAGAACTGGCATCATCGTTTTCCTCGTCAGAATCATCCTCCAACTGAATTATTCTGCTAAACTTCTTCGATTTGTTTAATTCATCTCCCTCTTCGTCTTCTTTTTCAGCCTCGTCTTCCTGTTCCTCTTCATTTTCATCATCAGCCTCTTCATCCTCTCCATTTTCATCACTCTGATCTTCATTCTCATCATCACTAATATCATCATCGCCACTAACTTCTGCCTCATCATCCTCGAATGCACTCCTCTTCCTCTCCTTGTCCTCAACGAGAACGTCATCCTCCTCAGGTTCACTTTCCCCTTCCTCCTCATCATCAACCGTCATTACCTTCTCCTCATCGTCGTCCTCCTCTTCATCATCCTCCAAGGCCTCCACCTCCCTCTCCCTCAACTTCCACTCCTCATTCCTCTTAACCGCCATCTTCTTCTCCAACTCCTCCTTCAGCCTCAATAATTTAGCTCCTGGTTTGTTCAACTCACTGTCCTCATACCTGTCTCCTTTCGTTTTATACGACAACGTGTCCCTGATGATCTTCAAACCACTGGGAGTCACCTCTGTATTCAGAATGGTCACCTCAGAATCTTTATCCTCATTCTTGGCAACTGCTGCGTGCTTCGTGAAAAATCTATCGACTAGACTGTCAACAGCTGCTTTATCTGGTCTCGATACATGCGTCAAGTCAATCATCATTCCTGGATTTCCCCTGAGCTTGGGCTCCTTTGTTGCGTTCAGCAGAACAGCTTTCTTGATGATCTGAGGAGCTGGGGGTGGGGCTAGAATGGTTATTGGCATTTGAGGGGTCACGAAATCATTCCTCTCCTCCTCGGCACTGCTCTTTTGAAGGGAAGGCCCGTGATCATGACTATCATTTCTCTCGGTATCTTCCTCTACCTCCTTGTCTTCCATAGATTTACCAACATCCTCAGGCTTCTTCAGAGGACAATGCCTGACATTGATTTTCATAAACTCCTTGTTGGGTACCAGAGGAGTCTCTGAGATAGCAAAGTCTTCTGATTTTCCATTTTCTTCACAAGTTATCTCTTTCAGGGGCTCCAGAGATCCCTCAAGTGTCTCTGCCGGCTCCCCTGGACTCTCTGAAGCTCCAAGGATGTCCTCGGGAGATTCTCCAGGAATTGTCAAACCAACTCGAGACTCTAAATCCAATACATGTTTATTTTCTGAAGGCGTGCCTGCGCCTTCGTCAAAACCATCATCAAACAACTTTCGGGGGACGCTGGCCTCCTTCAGCCCTCGTTTGAACTCCTTCTGGGGAAGATTCCCCTCCTCATCTGTCCTCTCTTCCAGCGTGTCACCTGGAGGACCTGGAGATGCTCCTTCCATGAATAATTTCCTTGGAACTCCAAACTCTAGGGATCCATTATGAATGATTTGCTGTCTGTTGTGGACGTCCACCTTCTGGAGTTTCTGAGTTTCCTCAATCGATTGTTTCTCTGGTTCTGGTGGTGGGGGGAGTTCCTCCTGGTCATCTAGGTCTTCCTCGGAGTCTGATGATTTGTAAAAAATCTCAGCTTCTTTCTCCTTCTCTTTCAGCACTTGATTTACTATGGAAGCTGAGATTTTTAATCTACTAGCTGTTGTGGTGGCTTTAGGAAGAGCTGCCGAAATTTTCTTTCGACTCAGGAAGTCGTCCAAAGTTCGCTGCTTGGGTCTGTGGTAAGGAAGACAGACTGACGACTCTCGGATTAAACGCTGGGTTTCACTTCTGATCCTGTTTAGGGCGTCGTCTTTTGCTGCCCGCTTTGACTGGTTTATTGGTTTTTTGACATTTTTCGACTTTTTTGGACTGGAATTGCGGCGAGGGGGCTCTTCCTCGTTACAGTCAGGGCGGGGAGATTCTTCTTCTGACTCAGAGTCGATTAAACTCGATATCTTCGTTGATTTCTGCAATTTAATCGTTAGGGAAGGATTACATAGAATTTAATTAGATGTCGATGTTGTTAAAGTTTAAGAATAAAAATGGTAAATCAACTTTTTCTTCCTCTAATTCGTGACAGGTTGATTTTTGTTATTATAGATTATATACTGTGGAAGACAGGGAAGGGGAAAATATAAAAACTAGGGATAGTATAGATCAAGACTAAATAAATAATGATTGGAGCAATAACACGTGCCTTGTTATAAAGCAATTTTGTTATAAAGTAAAAATATCACAGAAAAATTATTTTTATTACTGTTTGAAAGTATCACAGAAAAACGGAATTATGATATCATACGTGTTTGTCATAGAATATTGACATATTGTTTGAAATGATGGACAAGTAGACATGTCAAAAATGAACATTTTAATGGGTAAAAAATGCCAATTCGTTTAAGACGATTACATGCTGATCATAATGTGATGGATCATGCATTCCTCTTTTCGCAGTCAGAGATGATGTCTTAATTACATGAATTCGGCTTCACTATTTCGATTAATTTAGACGAGCCGTTCAATTATTTATTAGAATTCAATTCTAATTTATATGAAGAGATTCGCTTTTTGTCTCTACACAAGAATAAAACTCTTAACAAGAACTCCTTCCAAAATCATTTACATTCTTGGGGGCTCCATTTCGATTATGAAGAAATGAAAATCTTCACATAAATCTACCCCTTCCTAAATTAGAATTAAATTCTAATGAGAAAAAAAGCTCTTTCTAATTGAATCGAAAAAGTGGAAACCAATTTGTACAAGGAGAACAACAGCTCTGATTCCATAACGATGAATCCTTTATAAAAGTCAACATTTATCTCTAATAATGGAGTTGAAATAATAAGTAGGTGCGATGATAAACAATCCTTTAAACTAATCTCTTGAACAATCAACGAGAATTATCTGACTACTCTTACATTCAGTATCTTTAGATAAGTTGACTAAATATACTAATGGGAATTTAAAGGTTTTATTTGACACAAGACGACCAAGTGAGTTAAGTTTACTTAAAATCAGTGGTGCGTCATTAGGGGCAACTGAAATGCATTCTTCTTCGACACATTACAAAACATGATCACATAACAACGATAATATCATAACTGCGTTTTCTTATGATATTTCTATTCCATAACAAGATTGATCTTCAACGCTGCAGCGCTAATTGCTCTGAAACGAGAGCGTTATTGTGGCTCTATTTGTGTTTAAGGGAAAATCATCGAAATGAAAATCGAAACAAATATCAAACCCCTTGCTTTTTTTTTTAAATGGAATGTGGGCATTAGTTTATGAAAAAGAATTATTGAAGGACCTTCAAGGAATTTTTATCATGTCGTCTTATGTGAAATGTATTCCTACTTTCCCAGTCAAACATTACAAAATTTCCTTGTCTCTCATAGCCTTTACCCCTTCACCTCGACTCTGAAGCTTTTTTATTTCAAAATATTCCATTATTTATTATGAACATTCCCAAATCTTAGAATCATGTTTTTTTCAATCACAGTGAAGGTAAAATCACCAAAGTGCATTTTCTAAAAATACCTCCACCAAAAATTCCCCTTCCACAAAGATAAATTGCTAAAGCTTCTTACGTGGTTCAGTTGTTCTGTCACTGGAGTTGTATTATCCTCCCCCTGGACATGATGATCTGAATCAGAATCACTCTCTACCCTAACCTTGGAGAATCCACTCTTCGCCCTTTTGACCCTGCCCAAGGTATCGTCGTCGCTGTCATCATCTTTGCTACCATTTCCCATTTTTTCAAGAGGTTCATCCTCGGAGTCACTGTTAAAAATTACTCGCGATCGTTTTCCATTTCGGGGCTTGTCAGGCATGACCTCATCTTTATCATCATCATGTCCACTAGAAGGTGCTTCATCAGGATGAACTGTTGCAGCTTCACTAGTTGAAGCTGGAGAATTGTTTTCCATATCAACTGGAGCATCTAAAAGAACATCCCACTGACTTTAAACCCATGAAGATGATATTTTCACACGTTGATCGATCAAGATCCAGGCATTGTCACCTGGAGAATATAATTTTGCACCTGGGTAAGTGGTAATGTCATTATTCTCACCTGATTTATCCCCAGAGTCGGCTGGTGTGTCCTCCGGGACTTGCTCCATTTTGGAGTAATTAAAAAACACAAGTTTATTGGATAATTTTGGGAGAATTAGAATGAATCAACTTCCACGAGCACAAACATCCCAATCATCTTCGTCAGCTGAGAAATCCCGCCAAAACGTGCTCTACCACATGATACAGATGTCGCTGCGTTGTCCAGATGACGCGAGCGCATACTGGTAACGTATCGACTGCTGCCATTACAAATTTCGGACGATAAAAAATTTAAAATTTTCGAAATTGAAATGAACATGAGAATGGCCTAGCGTTACGTCTGATATAGATACTGAGAGAAAAATTTAGTAAAAACGAAATGATTATTCTTTGACTCAATGACTCAGTCTTGTTCAATAGTGCCAACGGAATAATTAATTGCTGTAACAAAACATGTCAGCACTTTTAGAGGACTTTATGATTGAACTGTTTGCTTCAATCGTCGATTCCGAGGACTCCACACTGATTTGGTACTCATTCGGATTCCCTGAGTGTTTTATCGAATTTTAATAGTTATTTGAATGTATCGTCTTTTATTGATCTGGAAACTTGTTGTAGGCGATATCAATGAGATCGCATGCAATAAAATATTTTAATGACCCATTTTCAACGGAATATTTCATTATCTGCGCTCTATTGGAAACTCACTGTGAAAATGAAAAATTAAAACGGTGAAACGATAGAATTCTATTTTGATACGAACGAATATGCATCGAAGATGATGTATTTCACAAAATCTACGATATTGTTCACTCAGTGTAACAATAATTGGAATAATCATTCTGGACTAGAGAACGATTGATGCTTAGTAATTTTGTTCAAATTGACATCGAATCAAATAGCGGTTTTGTTTCATTAATTCAGTTATTGATTCTAAAATATGGAATGCATGTGGGGTATTCCGTGCTAACTCGACCAGTCCGTGACTTCGACCTCTCCGATTTGATCTGCGATTTTTTATGTGATCAATCTACTTCAAAAAGGCACTCGAGATTGTTCTCAGATTATTTCTATTATTAAGTTATTTCTCGATCTTGAAATCCATTTGAAAAATTTGCCACATTTTTTGCAAATTATGTAAATTATTTTTGATTTTGTGGAAGTTGAGTTGTTTCATCTTTTAAAGTAGCTCTACCCTCAGGTCGGTATCTTACCGACCGAATACGTAGTTTTCAATATTTTCAGTTGCCAAATTTTCCAACCAATTGCAAAAGTGAAATTCGAAAAAATGCACACATGGTCACTACTACCTAATTTAAATTTCGGAGAGTTTTTATATTTTTGTAAATATTTTATTCTTAAAAACAAATAATAGAACTTGTTTATTGTCTGGTGGATTATCTTTCACGAAAGGTCAAAAAAATCCCTTGATTTTACGTCCAGTGATAAAAAATTCAGATTATAATCTTCGACTGCAACGAAAATGTTGATTTTCCTATAAATATTGTTAACTTCTGATTTTTCAACTTTTTTTTAACCAGAAACGTTAATTAACTTGCGGAAAAAATTGCAATTTGAAATGTGATTGAGTTTTCTAACAATTCACTCTAATTCTTTATAATCTTTGAAATTACTAAAAGGGTTTCGTTAAACGGCTGTAAAAATAACTCAAAAAAAAAAATCTGAAAAACTCTGTAGTGTTTTTTACCCAGACAGATCATCTGAAAAATAGCGGACCAAATCGTCGAGGTCGAGGTCAGGAAACCTGGTCGGTTTGGCCTCAAATGCTCCATATAGTTACTCATTCTCAATCATCGCCCCGTTTTCGAAGAAACTTCTGCAAAGCCACCAAGGCTTTCTCATCCAGTATTTCCATAAAAGACCATAACTATTATTTAATTAAATCAAATTGAATAAATTTAATCAATCTTATGAATTTAATTAAATTAATCTAATGTACTGAATTTTATAGATTTAATTAAATTAATTTTGCTTGATTTTACTGTTGAACCTTGACATTTTTCGAATCCATCTCCAAGAAAAAAGGCTTTCCGACTTGGAGATACTCCCCTGCATCAATAATGTCAGGGAATCGGGTCAGTTCCCCAAATTCGATGGCTTTCGAAATTCCAATTATAAATATTTCACCTAATCGTGCCCTCCTCGAATCCACACTCCCAATTTATCGAACGAATACCCCACAGTTCAGGGCGTATCTCGTCTAATTATAACTCATTCTGGTAGAGAGTCTCAGGGGCCTTGTAAGGCTTGGCCCCAGCTGAGTAGCTCCACGTCTCCACGAGAGTATCACCGATCCCCGATGTGTCTCTCACCCCTCTCCGCCCCAACCACATTCACATCTCTATTTTTACTATTTCTTAATTCGTCTCTCGCCAGCTTCTTCAGCGTATGCTCACATTATTCCCCACTTGACTCGAGCATTTGGTCTTGTCGTAAACTTGGACATGTGGCAGGCACTTGTGCTGGAAATCTGCGTGGGGTCAATTTTTTTCCCAGGGCATCTGATTTTTCAGGACCATCAAGGGAGGAAGAACGAAAGAGCGAGGGTGGGTGGGAGCACTACGAGAGGAGCATTCCCTTCGCAAATCACTGGCTTCAACGTTTTCTTAATATACAATAAGTTTTATTATAATTATTATTTATAAGGATATGATAAGAAGAACGACATTAGGCTGGACAACAATATGAGCCAGCGAGTGACAGATGTTGGATGTTGGATGGCATGCGTTTGCTTCTTTTATCTTTGGTGGTGTTGTTTATTCTTATAATTATATGAATGCTAATCATTGAGATTCTTTCGTGTTGTGATTGATTGAACGGGCATCGGAGATGCATCGATGGATCGACGGGGTGGGGCAACTGTCGGTGTTATTTGTCCCCTTTTGTCGTACTGACGAGTTGAGGACTAAATAATAAATTATTAGGGTTAATAACAAATAATCATGTTGTATAAACTACAGAGTACGGTACAGTCTGATAAATGTGTGTTATAAAGGCACTTGAGTAGTTTTTTTTTCGTAAAAGTAAAATTTTAGAGTCCATCCTGATTGTCGGCTGATTTGTTACCCCTTTTGTGATGTTAATTAGCATGTGGTGTTACTCTCCTGGCTGGTGATGATTCTCAGGATAAGATTATCTCCTCCGGTTGATGAATGGCTGATTTTCAATGGATATGTTTGGGGAATCTTTTTATTTATTGCTTTAATGAAGCTGGAGGTCGGTGGGAGATGATTTAGAAGCACTTGCGGTGAACAATGCCAGGGCCGGACTCGTCGTACTCCTGTTTGGAGATCCACATCTGCTGGAAGGTAGAGAGGGAGGCGAGGATTGAGCCACCGATCCAGACGGAGTATTTCCTCTCTGGGGGAGCGATGATCTTGATCTTGATGGTTGAGGGAGCGAGGGCGGTAATCTCCTTCTGCATGCGGTCAGCAATACCTGGGTACATGGTGGTACCACCGGAGAGTACGGTGTTGGCGTACAAGTCCTTACGGATGTCGACGTCGCACTTCATGATGGAGTTGTAGACGGTCTCGTGGATACCGCAGGATTCCATACCCAAGAAGGATGGCTGGAAGAGAGCCTCGGGGCAACGGAACCTCTCGTTACCGATGGTGATCACCTAGAAATTCGTTAGATTTTTCGTTAGAGGGTTTCGAGAGCGAACTTTGACGTTACTATTAGTCATTATTTAGAGGGATTTTTACCTGTCCGTCGGGAAGCTCGTAGCTCTTCTCGAGGGAGGTGCTGGCGGCGGCGGTGGCCATTTCCTGTTCAAAGTCCAGGGCGACATAGCAGAGTTTCTCCTTGATGTCACGGACAATTTCACGCTCAGCTGTAGTGGTGAAGGAGTATCCTCTCTCGGTGAGGATCTTCATGAGGTAGTCGGTCAAGTCACGACCAGCCAAGTCCAGACGGAGAATGGCGTGGGGGAGGGCGTAACCTTCATAGATGGGAACAGTGTGGGATACACCATCTCCAGAGTCCAGGACAATACCAGTGGTACGACCTGAGGCGTACAGGGAGAGGACAGCCTGGATGGCGACATACATGGCTGGGCTGTTGAAGGTTTCGAACATGATCTGGGTCATCTTCTCACGGTTAGCCTTTGGGTTGAGGGGAGCCTCTGTGAGGAGGACTGGGTGTTCCTCAGGGGCAACACGGAGTTCATTGTAGAAAGTGTGATGCCAGATCTTTTCCATATCATCCCAGTTGGTGATGATACCGTGCTCAATTGGGTATTTCAGAGTGAGGATACCTCTCTTGCTCTGGGCCTCATCTCCTACATATGAGTCTTTTTGTCCCATACCGACCATCACTCCCTATTACCATCAACCAATTATTAATAGGAGGACGTGATATTAGAAATTACCCAAAAAAATTGACGACAAAATCGAATAAAAGTTCTCCCTTACCTGATGACGGGGACGTCCCACAATGCTCGGGAACACAGCGCGAGGAGCATCATCTCCAGCAAATCCAGCTTTGCACATACCGGACCCATTGTCCACGACCAACGCCGCAACATCATCGTCACACATCTTGATTGATTTTTAGGTTCTGCGATGAAAATAAAAATATCATAAATACTAATTTCCATGAACAAACCTACAATCACTCCCCCCAAACTTGAACACTTTCTCAATCTCCGAAAAAAATGGTTAAACCAAAAACAGCCGTTTGACAATGGAATACGGCATATCGATTGCTCTATCGATACCTCCAACTCGATCGATTACCCCATCAAACCACTCACATCGATCCCTGTTCACACAGTTTGGGGCAGCTAAATGCCATAAACTACCCCCTACCCATCACAAATCAACACAGTATCTCCACCGCGAATAAATCGAGTGCAAACGAGCGAATAAAAAAAAATTCTTAACGATTTAAACGATCGAATAAATGTTAATGGTGTTGTATGTACCGTTAAGAAATGTAAAAAATCGTTGACGCGCTGAAGGCGTTCGTCTTCCAAGGGACCAAGCAGCGAGTGGCGGACTGACGGCGATGTGGGGTCCCTTTATCCATATTCGTCTGAGCCAAAAATAACGATCCGCCCCTTACATGGAAATCTACTGCCACGCTATACCCCCTATACTCTCGCCAACGTCTAGCCACAGGTCCTTAGTAAGCCCTAAGTGATAAAGCGAGATGGAAGAAAATCAACGTAGTGTTCACGTCGACGAACCCTAGTACGTCGACGCCCCCTGAATCCAAATAAGGCGCCTGATGCCCCACCATTATTCCATTTGGCTTTCGAAAAGCTCGGCAATGTACTAGACCAAGAATTAAAAGCTCATTCTCCCTCTTTTTCGCGATAATATCGGACAAGAGACTACCCCTAGACGGCAACATCCCGACGACGTTCATTTGCGTGGTTTCAATCGTACGGGTACGATAAAATTAATCCTCGTGATTTTGCCATGAAATTATAACATTTTTCGCTGAATTCGAAAGGACAAAGGGTCGCCGAATATTTGGGATTTATTGTAACATGGGACAAAAGCTATTTTTGTTATCATGACGAAGGGAATCAGTGAATTGGAAAAAATATATGGAGCCTCTTGGCTTTTTTTTCTTTCTCAACTTGAAAATAAATGCGGGGGGTAATTCTGTGCAACATTAGCCCACTCGACTTCCAGACAACATCCGAAGACGACATGTGTGGAGAGCTCGGAGCATCTGGGTTGCAAGACCCCGGGAAAGAATTGACATCATATGGTAAAAAAAAGTTTATGGTGAAGACCTCTGCTATTTGTTTTGTCCCCAGGAGTTTGTCGCATGATTTTGTAGATTTGGAGGATTGCATTCATTGAATGAAGGCAATTCCATTGATAGTTATCGTGATAATTATTG